>NC_139559.1:14210742-14810742 GCF_965112155.1 Podarcis liolepis
TGTTTGTATGCCTGTAAACTTGTGTAAGTTACCTGTTGTTACTTACAAGACCAGGCACCTGATGGTACTTTATCAGAGGCAAGGTTTTCCCCAAAACTTTTAGTAGTACAATTGCCTATAGTTTTAAGTTGTTCTCTGACCCTGAGAGAATCTTGGGAAAGCAAAGCAAGTGCCTTCACTTGTTCAAAACTTTTTTGTACTTTTTTTGAAAGGGAAAAAATCATTTTGCTGGCTTCCTCACTGGCAACACAAAGCACACCTCCTTTGCTAAGCATTCATGATGTGAAATAAGCATCACTGCTGATGATTTGATGGTTTTACAATCTGGTTGCAATACGTTCCTACTTCAAGGGTGGTATTCAACTAGTAGACCTACTGAAATTAATGGACCGACTTAGTCGCGGACATTAATTTTCAATGGGTCTACTCCAAGTAAAATTTAACTGAATACCACCCCATGTCTTTTCAATAACTGTGGATTTCTAACTTTTGTGTTTTGCCCTGAACAATGGAAGAGCTATATATAAATTAAGTGAACTAGCAGATATTAAGAAACTTTACTGCTGCTTTCCCAGAAAGACAGCTGCACGTTAAGTTGCACCCATGGCATGTAAACTCACTTCTTCCACTCCATCAATCCATTTTGGAGGTAGCCTCTTAGTTACACAGATAGCTGCTTCAGGGTCTAAACTGATCCCCGACACCAGTGCCATGCGGTCATCTGCAAGCTGTTGAAAGTATACAAAGAATGGTTAGTTTATCAGATTACAACCCAGAGTAAAAGGCCAAGATACCTTGACTTTAGGCAAAGGTGTTTCTGGGAACTCGCAGGCTTCTTGAACTCTTAGCAGTGATTCTCCAAGAAGAAAGCCAGCTATGGCAGAGAAAGCTTCCCTGGCCACCTTGCCCGTCATTACTGATCATTCCCCTGCAGTTCAGATTTACAGAGAAAAGCTGGGTGTGTTTTTGGACACGTTCTCCATTCATGCAAGGCCTAAAAGCCCTGGCCAGCATTTTTATGAACCAAGTGTGCACCTCAGACATATTCCTTTCCCCCAGAACGGTTCCTCTGCAATTAACAGAGGCAAGCAAAAGGTTTCTCAGTAGACAAATTGGTGTGGAAAGGGTTCTCCGACGTTACAGTGAAAACCTACCACTTTACAGTAAGGATTCTGGCTTTGTACTGGGTACTTAAAACATTTAAACCTCTTATGAGCCCGCCATCGCATTCATAGCTTTTGCTAATTATCAACTCCCAAACAGTCAATACATTACCCTTCCTGAGTAAAGGACCCTACATAAAAAGAAGCCAACTTTTTTATATATATAAAAAAGATCTACCCAAATCAAAAGTTGCAGGTGGCCAGGAGAATGGGACAAAGAGGAAACAGCATTCAAAGGGTGGAAAGGCTTGTCCCATCAACTAACCAACATCCACTCGTGGCCACCTATTGTCAGTTTAATGCCACAAAGGGCTACTGAAGCAAAACCAATGAAAATAAAAAGGATTTGGGTTTTCTTTTTAAGTACCACCTTCCTGGTTATACATAGGTACTCTGTAATAAAGGAATGCAAGCTTAACACATTCAATAAGGTTCTGAAGGCTGCCATGGGGAAGGGCTGGTATCTCAGTGGTTAGAGCATCTGCTTTGTGTTCCTTGAAGGCCCCAGGTTTGATTTCCAGGTAGGTCTGGGAAAGCATCTGGTCTGCTCTCCTAGACAGCTGCTATCCTAGACAGAGATAATACTGAGCTGGATGGACCAGTAGTCTGACGCAGCTTCCTGGGCTCCCAAGACTGGAAGCTACTAAAAGGAAAGCTTGGTCTTGGTGTTTTCTTTTCAAAGATGTCCTCATTCTAAAGTTATGCACCTCTCTAACCGTGGGCAGAGGGTTTGCTTGGATATATGCCCAGTGGGCCACACAGTCCTGGCAGCTCTGTCTTGTAAGCAGCCCCAAAGTTTAAAGACACCTTTCCCCACCCCAAATCAAAGATCTTTTGTAAGTGTTGCCTACATTGTTCTACCTAGCCTGGCTAAAGCCAAGAATTTTAAGTATGCGTTTGATCTAATTTGCGCATTTTGTAACCCACCTCAAGCCTTCGAGATGGTGCAGGCCTGAAGTCCAATTCTCTGTCCCCTCAGTAAATAGTCACAGTGGAGGAAATTGAAGCAGAGGGTGAGAGGAAATCCCTACCTTAAGCTCCCAAAGAAGCAACAGGCCTAAGAACAGAACTTCACTATCCGTCTCTGCGATATAATTCTGAGGCACTGCCTTTCCAGCTAAATCCTGTCTACTTCCTCTCGCTAGGCATGGCTGGCTGTAGGTCGCTCCTGGCAAAGCAACAAATGGAAAGGCATTGTTCCTTCAGGAAGCTATACAAAAGATGGGGAATTCTGCTTTTAAAATTAAAGGAAGTGCCGGATTAAGATATCCTCAAGTAAATATGGTGCTCAACATATCACTTTAAAACTGTAAATTAGAAACATCTCATTTTCGTGGGAGGGGAGTCTAGGAAACATTTTCACAGAACTCGGCTGCTGAAAGCGATTTCACAAAACGCAGATACCGTGTGCAGTTCACAGCTCACAACACCAACATCAAGTGAGACCTGTGTCTTCCAATTTATAGACTTAAAACTTAAGGGATGTTGTACAAAAACTAGACTCCGAGTTTCTTTCATTCCCAAATGAAAACACCAATTGGACACTATTTTAAAACTCTGTTTGCATGCTGTACTTTTAGAAACCATCGAGGGAATGCTGGGGGGACAGGGGTGATTTCTACTCTACATTTTCCTTTCACAAGGGAAGCGATGGCTTCAATCCTAGAAAAATGCTTAAGCCGAGCAGCTGTGACTCTTTATGGAAGAATGGACTCAGAGCTCCACTGGGAAGAGGGGTCAAAGGAAAAATGAACACTCTAAGCCTAAGATAATAATGTACAAGTCAAGTCTCAGGCACACTTGGTACTACCTGTGTTATTTTGTTTTCCCCTTCACATATTTAAATGTGAACACCTGACTAAGCATGTCTGCAGCTCTCAACCCCTGGTGAATCTTTACCTGGATTTCTTTCTTTAATCTCAATAATATTTTCACTTACCTTTGGGGAGGTGGGTAGGGAGAGTAAGCATTGCAAAGAGGCCAGTAACAATGAGTTAGTTCTGCCCAGAGCTCGCCAGGGCTCCCATCTCAAAGTGGAAGCACCACAGCTAGTTGTATAATCTCTGGGAGGTGAAGGGAGCAGTTGACAGTTTTCTGACTGGGTTGTGCTGAATCTCAGGCCATGGGGCAGATCCGCAAAATGAAGCAGCATGCTTACGGAAAACATCCTGGGACAGTGCAGGCATCACCCTTCTGCACATGCTATTTCTTCCCCTGCAGCAAAACCAACACCTAGAAAACCTGTTTCCTACATCCTTGGGCCTTAAAGGATCTTTGATATAACTTATTTGGGTGCTATAGTACATTGTCCTTTCTTGAAAATAATAGCAAGAGAGAAGGCAAAAAACAACCACCACCCTTGGAACTCAGCCCATTATCTCACTCTTGGTATTCTGGCTGAGGCAGCCTCTCCCTCCCAAAACCCTGCTAGATCCAGCTTTCAAAATGCTTCTTTTCCTTGTAAATGGTTTCTGCTGCTTCATTTACAGTATTTTAAATTGTGCTTATTGTTCCTCAACAGAATAATGTAAACTGCTTTGTGAGGCTTGCCTGACAACTGCAATATTCCTGCATTGCAAGGGGGTTGGACTAAATGATTCTCAGGGACGCTCCCAACTCTACAATTCTGTGATTCTATATTTTTAACTAAACAAATGACAAAGCACACGCGCGGGGTCTTTACAAATACAGTGTTGTACAGTGGCCAGAGCAGGACTGGGGTGCATGCGGTCCTCCAGGTGTTATTTTGGACCACAACTCCCATCAGCCATGGCCATTTACCATGGTGGATGGAGCTGCTGGCTGCTAGCAGCCCAACAACATCTGAAGGGTCACAGGCTCCCTATCCTTTGGCTAAAGTGTTGAGACAGAGATGGAAATTTAATTCCAAACCCATCCACGAAGCAAACCGGGTGACCTTGAGTGAGCGAGTCACTTTCTTCCAGCCTAAGGTACCTCACTGAGCTGTTGCAAGGAGAAAATGCAAGCCACCCTGACCACTGACAGGACAGAGATGTGAAACAAACAGAATAGATTTGACTATCTGTGCCATCCTAAGCAAGTCCTGCTAAGTCCAATGGGGCAACCCAGTCAAATGGGAGGCATATAAATAATAAGTGATATTATTATAATAACTTAATAGAAAATGTGCTTAGGGTTGCAGCCTAAGATGTACTGAGTGAACCTCGGTCAGCTTCCCCCCCCCCCCATTGGCCTTAGAAGTTTCTTGATATGATGGTCAAGATATTTTCTATCTGCAGTGGCAATCTATGTTTGAAACCTATCACAACTTCAGATCGGACCCAAAAGCAGCCCAGTTCATTGAATTAGTCAAGTGTTATGATGAATTTGTGCCTGGGGTTTTTTTGTGTGTGGGGTGTGTGTGTGTGTGTGTTGTGACTCAATGGGTTTTCTCCTCTCCTCTCCATATTCAATCTAACTATGAATGTAGGCTTGACCACCTCAGCATTCATGGGGGGGGGGGATCATTTCAGTTATATGGAAGTAAAGCATGCAAGCTAGCTGCAAAACCTCAAAGATACACCCCACTACCAAAGCAGCTTTTCATGCTGCCCTACAGTAACCCAGGTCTGACAGCCCTCAGCTAGACTGGTATAAGGCACATTCCCTTGACATTTTCCATGAAAGAAGAGCAGCATTAGACAAAGTGGACTATACCTCATCCAGCTCCTGTGGTGGATTGTAGGTCCCATCAGCCCCATCCATATAGGGACAGCAAAAGTGTAAGAGAGGGAAACAAAAGAACAGGACAGAGCACAGGGTACAGTCAGTTGAAGAAACAAAGGAATTTTATTGATCAACATTGCCAGTTTATCAGTGCAACAAAACAGTCTTCTAAAAGCAGTTTCAGCTTTTAAGTGGACTAGCATTTAGCTTTGTGGATAGGTCCATATTTCCCCTTTTCAAATCATTTCAAATCAATTTTCTTGATCTGCAAAAAATACACATTTTTAAAACCTTACATAACTAGCTTAAAAAAAAAGTAAATAAAAATTAAACGCAGGTTAGAACTCAGGTACAGTGCAAACTGCGATTGGTAACGACAGTCATGTATTCTACTCTAAACTAAGTCACAGAATCTGAGTGTTTGGGGGGGGGGTATCTACACATTCCAATTTAATTAATTGCAAACTGTGGTTACCGGGCATGGCAGTGGTAACATTTAGCAGCCATGAGATAGTAGCTGAAGGGAACTCACTGAGCATTATGCACAGAGAAACATTTCAATGAACAGGCTTGTGCCTATGCAGCCTCCTTGCATGTAAAAATCCCTGGAGATCAGACTGGATTTCTGAACAGAGGAGGCTCAAGAAATTATGTGTGGGTAATCCATTCAAGAAAGACAGGCATTATTCACAGAACATTGCTTGGCTATAAACTGTTTGTTCAAAACTGGCTGCAACCTGGAAAATTCCGTTTACATTTGACACAGGCCGTCTTGCACCTCCAGCTTAGTGCTATGCTCAGTCTTCCTCACCTGCTAAGCCCAGGGAGGCCTCAACCTTGCCTCGCAGCAGCTAAGGAAGGGTGTGCGTGATAGGACAAAGCTGAAGGTGTGGTGATAACACCCCACCCCACAGCATAAGGAGAATGAAAGGGGAAAAGAATTCTCTGGGTTGGAACCTGGAAAGCCCATTAGAAACATGTGTTTGGCACATGTTTAAAGGCAAGTGCCTTGGCCAGGAGCAAGTGAAATAGCAGGCGTTGGGCAAAGGAACCTCTTTAGCCATGGACTTTGGGTACATCCCAGCTTTCTAACAGTATTTTACTTTTTAAAAATACGTTATTAATGGCTATCTGATAACAAATGCATCCTGAATTTGGCTAGTGAATTAGAAGTTGGCTAGTGCATTTCAGCCGTGAATTTTATCCCAATGAACTATAGCAGCCTTCCCCAACCTTGTATTTTGCTCTACAACTACCATCAGCCACAGTCAGCACTTGGGGGGCACCAGGGTTGTGAGAGGCTGAACTACAGTCAGGGATTTTTATCTTTGCATATATATATATTTTTGTCAGCATGTCTAGCTTTAGAAATAAAGTGTTACAGTCAGGTTAAAAGGCTGGTCATATCACCAAGTTTGGCTATTCAGAAGGATTTAAATATACAGCTGTACCTCGGCTTCCGAGTGCCTTGGAAGTCGAACGTTCTGGCTCCCGAACGACCGAAAACTGGGAGTGAGTGTTCCAGTTTTCAAACGTTCTTTTGGAAGCCAAATGTCCGACGGGGCTTCTGCGGCTTCCAATTGGTTGCAGAAGCCGCGCTTTGGAAGTCGAACGTTTCGGAAGTCAAACGGACTTCCAGAACGGATTCTGTTTGACTTCCGAGGTACGACTGTAAACTCACAACAGGAACAGACAACAGCATTTACAAAAGGAAAAGAATGCAGGGTGAGCACTTCTGTTAGGAATATAACCAACAAGAGACAGGCAGGCTTCTTCTGTATTGCAAGCCCCTTGCTCAGAGCCCTGCTCAGTGCTTTGCAGTGACCAGCTGATCAAGCAAGTCCTGTGTGACACTCTGGAATCCTGAAAAAAGGGGGACTTCAAGCACCTATCCACTGATGTCACTGTGACACCAGGTGATTGACGGATGGGTAGCACTGCCCACCTGCCAAATTTGGCATGTGATGGATTGGGGAGATAAGGATCCGACCTGCTGGCCAGCTCTCATTTCCTGCCCCTCCTGTGCATCCACAGGTGGTAAGTTCCTCTTACTTAGTTCAAATTGAGCAAAGGAACAACAGCTGGCTTTGACATTATTTGAACCAGGGCCTAAAACAACATTTATTTTCTACCCACATTAGCACACTGTTTGCAAATATGATGCTCTTTTAAACTTAACTAACCATTTTTATTCTATTACCCTTTTGGGAAGAACCTGCATTTGACCAGGCACTTACTTTATTATTATTATTACTACTTACTATTATTAGCTTGAGACTTTACAAAGCAGAATTAAAACTGCAGATGCCCATGAAATTATAATTATAATCTGGACAAACAATTGGGAAGAAATGGCAGGGCAGTGCCAAAGTAAAGCACATTGGAACTACCCTGCCAGATGTGACCTTTGCCATTGGAAACAAAATTAATTTAAAATGGTATAAATTTGATTTCACAAGTTGCTGGTTACAAAGCAAACTATTTACACAGTTGAGTCAATGGAATGGGAAGAGTTGAAATTTAAGCCTGAAGAACTGCCTATTCATACAGAAAGTGCATTAATGCAAAAGATGTATTTACTGCAGGCCTTTTTAAAGATAGATGGATTTTCTATCTTTAAATAGGAAATGAATACAGAACACAACTGATCTGGTTTGTGTTGGTTACCAGCCAGAAAAAAATCTGCTTATTTTACAGTAAGGAATATGGAAATGTCAATTGAGCCCTTGGTTTAACACAGAGTTAAAGAACTGTTCATACAGGGATATTTTATTCATATTAATAGTGACTGTCTTTTTAAAAGAAGAAAACTTTTCATACTGTGTTTTTAATAGTGATTATTCCACATGCAATTTCAAACACCAATGGCAAATGTTCCAGGATCTGGACTCAAGTTTTTAAATATATATAACTTGATCTTTTAATGTGCATGCAGTGTTGCACTCCCCGAGAACAAAACGGCCTTTGAAACTTCTATTACAGCATCCCACAATGGCACATGCTGAAAACTGCAGCAGAGAAGAGACCACATGTATTTCCTCAATAACCAGCAATTTGCCTCTTTCTTTAGAGCAGCCTTCTCAACCTTGTGCCCCCAGATGTTGTTGGACTACAAATCCCATCATCCCTAGCCAGCAGTCAAAGATGACAGGGATTGTAGAACAACACCTGGGGGCCCAAGGTTGGGAAGTGATACTTTACAAGCTACCTGGAAAACATGTGTGCCGAGAAGTAGAATCTGTAGATCATCAAGCTTGACAACAGGCACACATGTAAGGAAGCTGTGATTGGCCAACTCCTTCCACTATGTGTGCAAAATGCACACAAATGTGATTGTCAGACATGATGATCTATGGATGCCATGCTACACAGATGTGCTTTCACATAGGATATGTATAACATGGGAAGTAGATCTTGATCCACTCCAATATCAAAACTTTTAGGGTGTGGGTGGATAAAGCAGGAGCTGCAATCTGTTCAACAACATCCATCTAGCATGGTCAGCCTCGGGGAACTGGACTCTCTTCTCCAGTGTGAATGAAACAGACCACATGCCATACAATGTAGCTCTTAGCTTGTGGCTCATTCATTCATTCATTCTTCCTCCTTTTTAGAAGGGCCCTGGAATCCACAGACATTTTACAGTTTTCAGATAATGTGATTTCAGTAATGCCTGCGAGAGACACAGCTGCCCACGGTAGACAGTCAAACGAGAGGTGTATAGCAATCTACCTACTGCAGCCACCCTGGTTAAACGTGGAAAAGTGAGAACAAAGAGGATGAAGGTCTCCTAAAATGGAGTCTCAATAGGAGACAGGATGCTTAACCTTTCTGCACTTCTGCTCAATCCAAATTCCCCACAGAAAGGTTTGGTATTGCTCATCCCAGTCCCAGATTATCGGAACGCTTACTTCCTTATGATACTGTATGCTTGTTAAGACCTTCCAAGAAGTCTCTGTGCCTCACCATTATCTGAGGTTAATTTGGTGAGTACATGGACAGGGGCTTCTTCACAGTAGCCAACAGGTTTTGGAAAGGCTCCCTTACGTCTCTCTATTTAACAAATAATTATTCATTCCTTTTCATCAGAGTTCCATTCTTCCAACTGTTATATATTTACCAGCTCCTTAACTACTGAGCATTAATTGTGATTGACTTTTATTTTGTTGCATTATGTGTTTTTCTTATCTTATCAGCTACCAGCCTTTGGCTTAAAAAGTAGCATGCAAATCAACATTAACATGATCTGATAGGAGCAGGAGTCCAATTATGACCAGTGCATTGGGCGAAGTGCATTGCAAAAATGGGGGGAGGGGTATCTATCCTTCAGGTAGAAAGGAAGAGATGTTATAAGAGGGCTTAAAACTCTTAAGAGGGGCTGCCAAAAGAATTTAGTAATAACCCAGTTAATCGATATTTTTTACATTGGCTGTAATAAATTACATAGGAATCAGGCAGTTTCCCCCCATTCTGACATACAGCCTTCAAAATAAAGCATTCCCATGTGGCACAACATAGCAGTTATGTACACAAAAGTACTTGAGCACCAGGGAAATGGTAATTAGGATCTTTTATTATCTTTCCAAACCCACAATAGACAGTTTCTTTTAAATTACAAGAGTCTCTAAATGTCTGAAGAAGCCTATATAATTTTGTGCAAATCAGCTGGTAAGATGTCAATTTGCCTGTACTTCAAAGTATTGTTTAAAGGTATAAATTACTGTACTGGTGTTTTCTTTTAAACACATTTCTAGCATGAGGATACATTTTATCTCTGGCCTAACAAAAACAGAGCTGGAGGACAACAAAAAACTATGACTGCAATCCTATACCCACTTTCCTGGGAGCAAGCCCCACTGAACTCACTGGGACTTACTCTTGAGTGGGCATGCATAGGAAGGACTGCACTGTAACTAGGCAACAGTCTAACAACATAGAACCTGCATGCAGTTTTCAACTAATTTTCAAGGTGTAGAGAAACACTTGCACACCAGTTGAACACTCAGCAGTTGCATAGCACAAAACAGAACAATACAAGATACTGTTCCTTGTACTGGTGCCTCAGAGATCAGTGTAAATTAAGCTTATTTTTCACTCACTAAAGGAGAATACAATTGGGAGAAAGAGGAGAAGGCAACAATTTAATGTTTTCTGAATGGAATGGTAGTGGTGTAATAATGAAGCATAATACTATAGCAGTAAGCTGAAAAGTAAGCAAAATCAATAGACAGAGAGGTAACTGATATGAAAACACACACACACACGGGGAAAAAGACAGACAGACAGACCGACAGACAGACATTATAGTGGCATGTGTACCTATGAGGAGCAAAATCCCTAACCTATCCTAATTTCAGCACCATGTTGGTGCCTAAAAATTTGATTCAGAATAAAATAAATGATTTTATTCTGGCATCTAGGAATATCTTCCTATCACATTTTACCAAATTAATTGTAACATAAAGATGGAGAAGGGAAAGTTGACACACAAAAAAGAAAAGAAATGGATATTGGGATATATTATAGCAATTGGTTTTTTTAATAGGTTGTCTGTTCAATTTCAGAGTGCTTTAGAAAAACAGCAAGGATACTCTTTCCCCTTTAACAGAACAGGACATTGAACCAGAGTAACTTGCTCAAGAACACTCAGCAGATCAAAAGAAAGCATAGGCATGTATTGGGAGATTCAAGGCTACACCCACTTTTAATTGCCACATTCATCTATCTAAATCAGTTCAAGTGGCAAGAAACAATTCAGGCAGTACTTTGCAGAAGGAGGGACTGCAGAAAGGGGCTAGCTTAATTGTTAATTCTCTTAGATTTCCATGGAACAAAAATAGCTGAGACACAGAACGGGAATCCCAGCAGAGTATCCAAGTGCACAACTTTATTTCCCCCCATAAGTGAATGATTGCCATACTCCTTATTATGAGAAAAATAATGTACAGTACTCAAGGGGAACCCTGCAGAGTTGGATGCCCAGAACTTGGATGGCTGGGTCAAATGTTGGGGAATTCTATGTGTGCCCAGGACAAAATAAAAATTATTCAACTGGACATCTTCCAAGAACATTAGCAAAACGAAAGAAATTGGAGGCTGCCATGTCAAATAATCCCATATGAAGCTTTCAAAACTCTTAAAGACTTAAGTAAAATCAGACATGTTCGAAGTCTGCAATTTGACAGGAAAACAGGGAAAGAAAAACATTCACTTCTGCATCTAAATGCACAATAAAAATTGACTAGCTGTGACTGGCTGCAGTTCCTTGCTGAACATACACTGGGAGCAAACCTAGTTTTTCTGCTTGCAAGGTGTTAACCGACCTACCATTAGAAAACTCCCTTTGCTACAATAGTTGTTTTTAATTCAAGCACACCAGTTTCGAAACTGGGTAGTTCCTTAAAAGCCAGGGTGCCCCTCAATGAAAGCAAATCCTAACAGTGGACATTGAACTGGGAGCGGGGGAGCAAACACCTATTGGAGCAAACACATTTTTTTATATACATATAGAGGATACAGGCAGTGGCGTAGCGTGGGTTGTCAGCACCTGGGGCAAGGCAAGTAATTTGCGCCCCCTAACCCTAACCCCCAGATGTTGCGCCCGGTGCGGCCGGCCCCCCCTGCACCCCCCAACGCTACACCACTGGATACAGGCGAGTAAGAGAGGTTGAGGAAAGGGGGGAAAGAAGACACACAAGGATGGCATGCTTGCTGTCTGACAGCCCTACAACGCAGCTGGCACTTAAGAAACAGCGAAATGTGGGATACAGTAGGACGAAGGGAGACTCACCGCAGCAGCCATGCTACGTGAAGTCAGAGGGCTGGAGGAGCCGTAACTACTCACTTGCTCGGCCAGCAGCTGCCGGCTTTGGATCGCGTTGTTCCGCAACAACAAGAAGGCGTCTGTTAAACGCCGGGTGGCCATGGCTTTCTAAACCCCACTAGGGGGGAAACACCACGCGCACACCCGGGGGGGGGGGACACCTATCCACTGGGCCCTATAGGCTCCTCAGGGGCCCCGATCCCAACTCCGGCCCTCTCCTAGCTTCCCCTCAGGACGGAGCCCATTCAAAATCCTGCGGGGGCGGAGAGCTTGAAACGCTCCCGGGACTCAAAGCCCTTCACTCGGTTTCCTCGGGGCACCTGCAAATCTCCGAGGAGGAGCCCCCCTTGCTTCCCCTCATGGGGACTCCGACCCCCACCCTAGTCTTGCTGAGGGTCACCTTTCCTGGGGTCGGCCCCCCCCCCCGGAATCCCACCCGCCCAAAGGGCGCCTCACGCCCAGCCTCGCCCGGGGCGGACACAGGACCAGCCCCCGGAAGGCTCTTCCTCTCCCCACCCCCCCCTCCAGGAACGGGGAAGGATCCTAGCCCCGGCCCCCTCCAGCCCCCCACATCGTTTCCCTAGCCGGACCCGGATGGAACCCCGCTGTAACCCCGCCGCCAGCCGCGGCTCACTTCCGCATCGTGCAACGGGGACACGCTTCCCCCGCGCCTCCAGGAAGCGGCGCTCGAAAGTTCCGGGCTCCTGAGGTAGGCGGGGAAGGAGGGAGAGCGCGGGAGCGGCGCCGGCCAAAGAGCTCGCGGTCGTAATGGTTCGCAAGCGAAACTTCCGGTTTTTTTCGTCAGGTAAGCCGGCTAGGCGACTCGTGGGGCGAGAAGTCGGCGTGGGGGTTGTGGATAGCGCAGCCGGCAGAGGGTGAGACTCTTTAATGTGAGGGTCGTAAGTTCGAGACCCGTGAACTCCGGGTATAGGGCGGTGGATAAATTCAATAAATAATAGTAATAATAATAATAATATTCCTGTATTGCAGCGGGTTGGACTATAGATGAGTGGAGTCCCTTGTGTGGAGGGATTGCTATGGTCGGAAGCTGGCTGAAGTCTAGTGGTGGAACTTATGGAAGCTGGGCAGATGTTGGTGGGTGGAAGTTGGTGGAGCTCTCCCCAGTGCAATGCCCGCAGCAAGGTGGTGCAAGCGGGTTCCAGTTCACCTTCAGAAAAGCCGGTCAATAGGACCTGGTGGATATTTGTGGACTGAATCTGGGGGCATGAATGTAAATGAATGGGGGAGCAAATGTGGCCCCACTGGTGACCTTCATGGATGTTGACTGCCGCTTGTTTGTGAACAAGAGGTTTCGAACGTGGCCAAGGAGAAATGGTGCTTGCATATGCTTGCACGTGACGCGTAAAAGGTGAAAAGGGGTTGTGCACGTGCGTGATGAAACCCATGGAAGTTGGCAGGCTGAGTTTGGTGGAAGATGGGCAGGGTATAAATAAGAACATTATTAAATTATTATGAAGTCTGTGGTGATGCTGCTGGAGAGCCTTTCCTATTCATTGTCTCTACGTCTGAAGCCAGGAGAGATTTGGTCAAGACCACCCCACAGAAAGCGATGGTGAGAACTGCAGGGCTGAAGCAGGGCTGCTTGTCTTTCTAAATACCTCTACTGGTAGTGGCCATTCTGTCTTCAAAGGCAGGTAATGGGATACGACACACCTGAGTTGGTATCATGACGCATGAAGGCTGAGCTGAGTGACAAATAAATAAGAAAAAAATAAATCATTGCTGAGGTGCCCCCATTTCTTTCTCACAAGAACACACAGCGATGCTGTTGCAGCTTAATAACAACAGGGAACAATATCCAGTACCACGGAAAATATACAAAGCGACCACACCAGACACGTACATG
The DNA here is from genome assembly GCF_965112155.1 of Podarcis liolepis. NCBI lineage: Eukaryota > Metazoa > Chordata > Lepidosauria > Squamata > Lacertidae > Podarcis > Podarcis liolepis. Next base: position 14,224,283 of record NC_139559.1, read on the forward strand.
CATGCATCCCCTCATGCACTCTCTCTCTCACACATTTTAAATATACATCTCTTTGTCTTTCTCAGTCCAAGTGCATCTCACAAACCACACACACACACACAGAGATAACAAATTCATCTCTCTCTCAAAAGTGCACATCCCCCTCTTTCAAATATGTGGGCACCTGCAGGAATTTTTCGGGCGCAGAGGTGGGGTGGGGTGGAGAGGGGCATGGAGAGAGTGGAGCTGGCTAATTTCTCAAAAAATCTTTTTTTGAGAGGAATGGTATACAGTATATGTATGTTTCACTTCACAAGATTCCAGAAATGCTAGAAACGTTTTTGTTTTCAAATGAAAGCTGGGAATTATGGCTCCTGGGATATTTTTGCCTCTTTGATTAGTCCCAAACATAGTTCGTTGGTGCCCAAAGAAGGTGTTTGCAGGTGTCATGGCACCCTTGGGTGCTGGGTCGGCGATCCCTGCTGTAGTTCTTTAGGGCTAGGCAACTATGTTGTTGTTGTTTAGTTGTTTAGTCATGTCCAACTCTTCATGACCCCATGGACCAGAGCACGCCAGGCACTCCTGTCTTCCACTGCCTCCTGCAGTTTGGTCAAACTCATGCTGGTAGCTTCGAGAACACTGTCCCACCATCTCGTCCTCTGTCGTCCCCTTCTCCTTGTGCCCTCCATCTTTCCCAGCACCAGGGTCTTTTCCAGGGAATCTTCTCTTCTCATGAGGTGGCCAAAGTATTGGAGCCTCAGCTTCAAGATCTGTCCTTCCAGTGAGCACTCAGGGCTGATTTCCTTCAGAATGGATAGGTTTGATCTTCTTGCAGTCCATGGGACTCTCAAGAGTCTCCTCCAGCACCATACTTCAAAAGCATCAATTCTTCGGCGATCAGCCTTCTTTATGGTCCAGCTCTCACTTCCATACATCACTACTGGGAAAACCATAGCTTTAACTATATGGACCTTTATTGGCAAGGTGATGTCTCTGCTTTTTAAGATGCTGCCAGGCAACTGTAGGCCAGAATAAATGCATATATGCTGCTGGTTTGATAAAAAAAGAGAGGTGCTGGAACACATACGCTGATAAAAATGTCGCGGGAACCAGCACAAAATGGCTGCCCGACCAGCAGCAAAAGAAGAGTACAAAAAAGTTTTCTGTGTGTGTTTGTATGTATGTATGCCCCATTACTTCACAAGTCTGTCTTCCTTTGGCTTGTTTGCAGCATAGACATGACTGTAGATGGTGCTATGCAATAATGAGTAGAGAACACAGGCCTCAGTATTAACAACACACATTCTGGGAGGCTATATAAAAACCAGAGAGAATATTGTGGCTTGTGTGTTGCTTAGCATGTGTTGACTTAACCTCACCAGGCACATCAGATTGATGTGATCTGCGGCTCTGTGTGGGGCAGCTACCCTTGGGCCTGCTGGGGAAGCTCTGGGTGTGTGTGCAAAATGCTGCTGTTGGGTTGGGGGACAAGCACAGATTGTCTCCGACAAGAGCCATACAAGCAGTAGTGTCGGCCCAATTTTGTGGAGCTCCCTGCAGAGCTGAGGCTTCCTCTCTGTTGACAAAGACCTTTCTTTTTCAGCAGTCCTTTGAAGCAAGTTACTTGCTCTCTTACTTGTGGTTTTCATTTGTTTTTAAACACTGTACTATGATTTTACAGTGGTACCTCGGGTTACAGACGCTTCAGGTTACAGACTCCGCTAACCCAGAAATAGTACCTTGGGTTAAGAACTTTGCTTCAAGATGAGAACAGAAATTGTGCTTTGGCGGTGCAGCAGCAGCAGGAGGCCCCATTAGCTAAAGTGGTGCTTCAGGTTAAGAACAGTTTCAGGTTAAGAACGAACCTCCAGAATGAATTAAGTTCTTAACCCGAGGTACCACTGTACTGGTACATGCGTCTTTCTGCATAAGGGTTGCAGCAGTTTCTAACACACACCATGGCCAAAGCATTTTAGGGCTTTTTAGGCTAACGCTAGCACCATGAATTGTAACTTGAAAGAGCAAGTCACCCATGCTAGGAAACAGGCTGCCAAGTCTCTGCCTTTGGAACAGTCACAGAGGGCAGTCCCATGTGGGGCAGATGCAGTAGTCTAGCTTTGAGGGTGCAAAGGCATGAATGCTAGCTTCCCAGCTTCAATGACACGTAGCTGGATGTAAGTGATGAATTTTAAGCAGTAAAGGTAGGCCAGTTTCCAGTGAAGTTATAATGTTTGCGTCAGTGAGAAGAATAGGCTTAAACTCCTGTGCTTCCTCCGTTTGCTTCCTTTGATCCTGCTGTCTTAATTAATAACTCTGACATCCGCGTTCTCTCAGAAGATTTATCTCTCTGCATCTGAATGTTTCTCCCTGCCAGCTAAATGAAACAAGTTGATTCATAAAGCAGTTAATGCACTCGAATGTGGTCTGATGTTCTTTCCAGCAAAAACAGCTCTAATCGAGGAAGGATCTCTTTTCAGGCACTTGAGCAACAACTGCTTTAAAGATGTCTTTCCAAAGAAATTAATAGCCATTGCGCATTTAAAAGTAAAAATAACCAGTGAAATAACAAAGATATTTTTAAGGTTCAGAAACACTGCATAATGTATATTTTCTTCTTGGAACTTGAGTGGAAAGAAATAGCCTGACTCTGCTTTATATTAAATATCATTTCATCATTAATCATCTTCAGGGGAGAGCGATGGAAAAAAAGGGCCACTGATTGGTGGCACTTCCCCCTGTGAGCAGCAGGGGGCAGGCAAAAGTAGCTCTCCAACTTGTTTGGTCTGCAAGCTTTTTATAGTAAGCCTAACAGATTCGTTTGTCTGGTGCATCACCAATATTCTCATTCCTGCCTAACGTGATGAATTGATTTTCAACAGGGTTTAACTTGCGTAGTAGGAACTAAAATCCGAAACATATTTATACAGACTTGAGTTAGCTATACAAGAGGGGAAAGTAAGAAACAGTGTGACCTCCTTATGCAGGCCTGCTCAAAAGAAAGCTCCATTGAATTAGATGGAGCTTTCCCTCCAGATAAGTGTATAGAGCGGCCGTGGGGAACCTGTGGCTTTCCAGATGTCCTTGGATCATAACTCCCACCTTTCCTGACCGCAGGCCATGCTGGCTGGGGCTGAGGGGAGCTGGAAGGCCGCACGACCCCCGCTGCTGGTGTATATAGGATCCCAGCCAAAATGAGGTAAACTTGAGTAAAATAATGGCGGACAGCAGAGTGAATGGCTGCAATAAAAATATTATTAATGGCAGGGTTTAGTCAAGATTCTGTCACAGCTTCAGAAATTCGGGGTGAGGTAGCCAGGGTGAGAAAATCAAGGCCACGTTCGCACATTCCTTTAAAGCACTATGGTACTGCTTTAAACAGTCATGGCTTCCCTAACGAAGAATCCTGGAACCTGTAGTTTGTTCGGGGCATTGAGAGTTCTTAGGAGACCTCCTTTCTCCTCCCATCGCTACAATTCTCAGACTGGATTAACCATCAATCCTTCTTCACGGGAAACTTGGGGAAGTGTAGCTCTGTGAGGGTTCGGGGTTCCCGATCCCTACCTAGCCCGTTCAGTCAACCTCTCCCCATGTAAACCAGCCCAGACTCGGCATCCATCATCAAAGGCCCTTCTTTGTGTATCATGTCATTACTTAGGAGGCAGGTTTAGTCGTTGTCTGAAGACTATCCCTGCCTCCGGGTCTGGTCTTGACTGGATGGATATTGGAATCAACAAGGGAAACCCACATGACCTGAAGGTGTAATGCTAGGTCAATGATTCATAAGACCACTGCCATCCATGACTTGATCGTGGATGGAGGACTTGACCTGGCATGTATAACAGAGACTTGGTTGGATGAAGCAGATGGGCCTGTCTTAGCTGCTGCTTGTCCACCAGGTTTCTCTTACGCACAGCAAACCAGGACGTGTGGGCGGGGAGGGGGGGGTTGCAGTGATTTTTAGGAAGTCACTAGCTTGCATCAGGCGTCCTGCTGGGAAGACCCAGTTCTCTTGAGTGCATGTTCTGGAGGTGGGGCAATAGGGGCAGTACAGGATTCCTTTTGGTGTACCGACCTCCCTGCTGCACCAAGGATTCCCTGCCCGAGCTGCTTCAGGTCGTGGCGGATGTTCTCCTGGAGACACCTAGTTTGGTTGTCCTAGGGGATTTTAACATCCATGCTGACACGGCCTTACAAGGGGCCGCTCGGGACTTCGTGGAAAGCATGGCCTCCATGGGGCTGTCCCTGAATAAGTTTGACCCAACTCATAGCCGCGGACATGCCTTAGACTTGGTGTTTACCTCTAGTGACGTGGGTGATCTGACACTAAGTGAAAGTGAAACAAAAGAAGTGCCATGGTCAGATCACTTCCTGGTGCAACTGGACTTCTCCGCGAACCTTCCCCTCTGCAGGGAGGGATTTTAAATAAAAATATGAACAGGACTCCTGTTTTTGCAGAATGTTGGGCGGGTTGGGTCTGCGCGTTAGACAGCCTCGTGTGTCTCTCAACATTCCCCTCTCCAGCTGGGTCTCTCCTGCCAAGATGCAGCTTTGCGTAATTGCATATCTGACTTGTCTGAGAGGAGCCTAGTAGCTAGAAAGATCAGGGATTAATTAGTTACATGATGTCACTGCGCATTAAAGGGAACCAGAGCACGCTGGGAGGGGATGCTTTAAAAAAGTGCTTGTTATGACTGATTGAAGTCAGGTGCCAAGAGGCTGCTCTGGCTGAAGAAAGCAGAATGCCAAAACTCCCTCTGTCTGCAGGAGATTCCTGCTTTGAATGCAGCCGCTCTGAACTTAAAAAGCAAACCACATTTCCAGAAATGAAACAGGAGGGTGCAGGATGCAAGAGTGAGGTTTAAAGATACTGTGGCCGCCTCATTAGGTTTTTCTGCTCTCTTCTGCACCACCTGTTTACTGAGCACTCTTCCTGAGTCGTTTGCAGGGAGATTAGACGGTGTTGGCTATTTAACAAGCATCCATACAGATTGTTTGCAGGGAGGTTAGACGATGTTGCTCCAAAGCAAGAGTTATCTCACGTTTTCCTGTCGCTTTCCTTCTTGAGAAAAGCCTGGTCTTTGAGGGTTTGTTGTGCAAGACTTCTCAAATCAACTATTATTGCTTAACCTGAATTTGGTGGTATGCAATTTGGATCCCACCCCGAAATAGCGACAATCGGAAAGCCTGGTTTCCTTGGATCGGCACTTGCATATCGCCGAAAGAAAGAAGAAATGCATTACCGAAAAGAGGGGGCAGGATTTGCATATCATTTCCCTTTTCTGATTTAGAAATAATTGTCGTAATTTAAGTAGAAACACAGTGCATTTCGCCATAGTAGGGAAGAGTGTGTCCAGGTGACCTTTGGGTACCTAACTGCTCGGTCTGTTGTCCAGCTGCAGGTATAACCATTGTTGGGCAACTTTGAGGCCCCTCCTGCTCTCCTTTCGTAGGGTTCTGTATTTTAAAATTGGACTTAAGACTGGGCAACCCTTCCAAAAGAGGCCTGTCCTCTGTAATGTAGGGCACATGTTCTGTTGGGAATACTGCCAGGGAGATATAGTCCATCATGGCCCCAAGCCGTCTGCCGGACATCCATCGATCTCCCGTAGTCACGCAGATCCAGCAATTAGCGACACGAAGCCTCAGAAATAGACTGCCACATCTCAGGCTCGTGCACACTCTTTATCAGCAGAAAACACAGCCAGAAAGCTGCACCGCAGAAGAGCATATTTACAGACTTTATTTAGCGTTGAACAGAACAAAGGAATACATGACCGTTCTGAGCCAGTGTCTCTGACCGACTGCAAAATCGAAAGGAACAGCAAACATAAACATCCTGTGAACAGGACATGCGCAGACTCTGTGACTCACAAAGCCTGCTCCCTTTTAAGGTGGAACGGAAATATCCTAATATGTTCACCCTCTAGAATGTATGACTTGTGGGAGCCATCACACATCAGGAGAAATGCCTGGGGCAAGCTTTCAAGTGGTCCGTCCCCCGTACCCCCATTTCCTCTCATCTCCTTGATTCTCAACCGAAGCAGCTGTCTAAGTTTTGCTTTGTTTCTCCGACCGGATATGTGCTGATTTGGGCTGGCAGAATTTCAGGCAGAAGTAAACAAGCCACCCCAACCTCTCCCTGTGGGCCAAGGGTTTCATATCCATATTCTAATATTATCTTGCCATTAATGATTTGGCTGCGAGTTGGGTGTAGGGCAGGGGTGGTTGACGTTGGCCAACCTAAATGGTCACTGCCGATTGCACTATATTGTGTCATCTGACTTCCGAGGTGACAGAGTGACATTAAGTGAAGGGTTTGTCTGCCAATACGGCGACACTCGTTTCTAGGCCAGGGTGGAAAATATGATCTTTTCCTGTCCACAGGTTAAGTGGCAATGATTTGTGTGTCTCTGAGTAATGGGGGGAAAGAATGGCATGATAAATACTTCTGTGGTTCAAGAATTCAGGCTTCTCCCTCTTGACCATCAACTGAAAGCATCACTGCTGGTTTGAGAGAAAAAACTCAAGAAGCTACAGGATCAATATGGATTGTGGGTTAACATTGTGTGTATGTGGAGTCAAACTTTTAAAGCAATCTCATACCACTTTAAACAGCCATGGCATCTCCCAAAGAATCCTGGGAATTGTAGTTTGCCAAAGTTGTCAAGAGTTGTTAGGAGCACTCTTGCAGGGCTGTAATTCTCAAGCGTTCTCTTTGAAGAGGGACTGATGGATAAACCACTCTAGAAATTGTAGTGCTGTGAGAGGAATATTGGTCTAACAACTCCCAGCACCCTTTACAAAGATCAGTTCCCAGGATTCTCCAGGGGAAGCCATGAAGAGATTAAACAAACTGAGGATTGGTCTCTAGTTCTATGAACAGCAGGGCTGGCTGAAGACATTTTGCTACCTGAAGTGAAGGTCAAGATGGTGCTCTTCCCCTTACCATTATTGTAATCATTAAGAATGAATTTCTGTTTATTATTTTCCAACACAAAATTTTACCGTGTACTATTATATTCCGTTGGAAGCTCCTGCAGCCAATCAAAAGCCACAGAAGCAGATGTTCGGGTTCTAAAAGAATGTTTGCAAACCGGAACAATCACTTCTGGGTTTGCGGCGTTCGGGAGCCAAAACATCCAAGTTCCAGGGCGTTCGACAACCAAGGTACAATTGTATTTTGCTGCTGTAAACCGCCTTGTGTATAGTAATTTAGAAAGGCAGTATACAAGTAAAAAGTGAAATGAAATTCCCTGGACAGACGGGAGTCGGGACTGGCACAAAAAACTTACTTCAGCCTCAGTGACAAGGGGCAGAGTTAGTATCATGTCTGAAAGTCTTGAGTCTCCCATGGATGTTGTCCTGGGATAAAGCCACGTGTCATTCCACGCAACTGCACTTTATTGTGGCTGCCAATCAGAACAGCATCTCAAGCCCCAGAACAAAGTAATCACAACCATGTCTTTTCTTCGCAGGCGCTAAATAAATAAGCGAAAATCAGAATGTTAGATGGGAGGAGCGGCATTCTTGCCTGCAGCATCGAAAAGAGATTTTGGCTGTTTACACAGAGCAGAGGTGTCACATAGCAGCTGTTTGCTGTGAAGACCTGAGAACTTAATCTCCCATGTGCAATTAAAACCTTCAGATGAGAGAGGCAGGTGTAAACGCCTCCGACATTGCTCATTCCAGGCTTGTTTGACATACACTTTCAGGAGCATGCTTGTCGAGGCAGTGTTGTGGTAAGAAAAGGGGTGTGCAGCCTGTGCAAAGAGAGGAGCAGGGGTGTGCTGAAAGGCAAGCTCTCGAGTACCTGCTGGAAGATTAATAATAATAATAATACCCCGCCCATCTGGCCAGGCCTCCTCAGCCTCTCTGGGCAGCTCCCAACAGAATATTAAAAACACGATAAAACATCAAACATTAAAAACTTCCCTAAATAGGGCTGCCTTCAGACATTTTCTAAAAGTCGTGTAGTTGTTTATTTCCTTGACATCTGATGGGAGGGCGTTCCACAGGCAGGGCGCCACCACCGAGAAGGCCCTCTGCCTGGTTCCCTGTAACCTCACTTCTCACAGTGAGGGAACCGCCAGAAGGCCCTTGGCGCTGGACCTCAGTGTCCGGTGTCTGGACCTCAGTGTCCAGTGTCCTCAGCTGAACCATGGGGCTGGAGACACTCCTTCAGGTATACAGGACCGAGGCTGTTTATATCCAAAACGTTATATCCACGGGAATCCCGGAAGCTGACGTATACTTACTCAGGCCATTCCCCAGTACTTGCTACAGTGGTACCTCGGTTTACGAACTTAATGTGTTCCGAAAGTCCGTTCTTAAACTGAAACCGTTCTCAAACCGAGGTGTGCTTTCCCTAATGAGGCCTCCTGCCGCCGGTGCCCTTCCACTGTTCAGCTTCCGTTCTTAGACCGAGGTAAAGTTCACAAACCGGGACACTACTACCAGTTTTGCGGAGTTCGTAAACCGAATAGTTCATAAACAGGGCTGTTCTTAAACCCAGGTACCACTGTACTTTTGAGACCCGTAAGCTGGAGATGGCTGGGATCTACTGCCTTCAAACCACTGAGCTATGGTTTGCTTGAGTTTGCTTACTTTAACTCTCGTCCTGTCTCTCCTTCCTTGCTGGCATTTCAGAGGCATTCCCTTCATCCCCCCCCCCCAGCTCTCATTGTTGCTGTGGCATCTAGTTAAAGTGCCATTGTGCTTCATGCTCCTGAGCAGGCAAACTGGTTTAAGAGCCTCTGGTCTACATAACCATACTGAATCGTGTGCCTTATCGCTCTGAATCACTCCCATGAACTTGTAGGTCCTACTTTGCTCCACGGGAAAGCCAGTTTACCTTTGTAACACAATTTATAACACCATGCTTCACAGGACTGTTCTCACCTGCCTACCCCCTACCTTCCGGCAGGACTATTTGACACAGGCCAATGCGTTTCTCTCCTTACGCGCACTGGGAAAAACAGATTTGGTGCGCTGCTGGTGGGCCATCCATAGCCAATGGGCTGTTTCAGATTTTCTGGGCCGATGCTGCCCTGGACAAACTCCAGGCATGCAGAATCTGATTTTGCTTTTTTGCTAGATCCTTGAGATTAAGATATACCTAGAGCTTGGTGCGAAATACATACACTTAGAATGGAAGAACTGTGCACCCAGCAGTTTGTTTTAAGTCCCAGAACTGAATGGATCTCAGAGTCTTCCGCACACAGATGCCCTATCCACACCTTTTCTTCATTTCGGCGGTATAACTTAGGGAGGTAGAATCATATTTTTTTGTGGCCGACTTTATGAAACAGCTGGGAGTCAGAAAGCCTGACTGAGCAGAGGAACAGAAACTCACAGCAGGATGACTTTGTGAGATGGGCAAGTCTGACAAATCCCTATGGCTACCTTTTTTTTTTTTTTTGACGTTTGCAGGGTATATCTCTTTCTCTCTCTCCTGATGGCTTGCAATCTCAAGTTCTCTCAAAGCTGGATAAATTATGTCCTGGGCCCCCTGATAAAATCATTACAAGGGAACTGAATTGCTCCTGTGGTTGCATGCTTCCTTTTCCTGAAATGCCATTAAGAGGATCAAGTGCATTTGTGTTTATTCAAGAGCGTTTCCTAGCAGGTTTCTGATGTAAGAGGGAAAATGGGAGAGGAATAGGAAGGTGGGGGAGAGAAGCGAGAGGCTGATTTGGGTTGATAAGTTGCAAGTGAAAACTGGAACCCTAACCCTTCTCCCCATAGCCCACACGTACACTTACAAGCCTTTAGTGGCAGAAGCATACTCTTGAGGTAAGGTAAAGGGACCCCTGACCATTAGGTCCAGTCGTGGCCGACTCTGGGGTTGCGCCGCTCATCTCACTTTATTGGCCGAGGGAGCCGGCATACAGCTTCCGGGTCATGTGGCCAGTGGAAACAGAAACGCCATTTACCTTCCCGCTGGAGCAGTACCTATTTATCTACTTGCACTTTGACGTGCTTTTGAACTGCTAGGTTGGCAGGAGCTGGGACTGAACAATGGGAGCTCACCCCGTCACGGGGATTCAAACCGCCAACCTTCTGATCGGCAAGCCCTAGGCTCTGTGGGTTAACCCACAGCGGTATGCTTAGGATAAATGGAAGGCACTCCCTGCTAGGTTGTATAACAGCACCAGCTTCTTCTCCTTTCTACACTTCGATGCTCTGGGCTGGACTTTTATTCTGGAACCTTCCACAGAACTCAGCAGATCTGGAGCACGTCCATGCAGGGGCAGTTGGGTATACTTGCCCTAGACCTTGGAGGGCTAAGTTGGTCGGGGGGCCCACCAGGGACCGGCTGCTTTAGTCTAGCAAGGCCCTGGGCCTCGAACAAGATCTACACTGCAGGGTTCGAAATTAGCAGGGCACCAGGCGCATTTTGAGCCTAAAGAGTATCCATTTGCAAACTCCTCAAAAAGTCTGGGTGCCATTTTTTTTGCACTTGGCTGACACTCAAGGATTACTGAAATGCACGTGCTTTGAAGCCTCGAAGTAGATGTTAAGGACAGACAATATGTTAAGGCATTTAACAATAAAGAGTAGAGTGTTTTGAAGACTGAAGTATGGTACCAATATTGTTATTGTAAACAGGGGGTGGGAGAGCCTTTTTCCAGACCGAGGCCCACATTGCCCTAGGAGCAACCTCCTAGGGGCCACATGTCAGTGGTGGTGGTGGAGGACAGAAGTGAAAGTGGGTGGAGCTACACAGATCATGTGATCTTTGTACAGTAGGCTCCATCCCAACCGGACAAATGTGAAAGCGTTCTTCGCACACATCTCCTCAACCCCGCAGCTGGAGCACAAGCTGCAAGAGCAATATGATAGGCGAGATCGCTGTGGAGGAAGGAAAGCTCCAAAGGGCAAGAGGACGGGTTGGGGTTGCCATCATCCCCTCTCCCCTGCCTCAGAGGGAAATGCTGCCAGCACAAGACAAATCCAATCCTTTGGCTGTTCAGCTATTGGCATGGAAAAAGGCAAAGCAGCAGAAATAGAACATGCATCTCCCACTTGGACCACTGTGCACAGCAACACTCTGACAGTCTCTGGAGCACATGCAAGAGAAACTCACAAGGGCATTTTTTCAGTCTCTCAGGGGCCTTAACCCAGTTTCACCTCTGTGTTTCTCATTTTTCCACTCTTCTTCTCCACATTTCCACATCAGTTTGCAATTTAACAAACAAACAGCTGGATAGCTCAGTTGGGTTAAAGTGTGGTGCTGATGACACCCAGGTTTGACTCCCTTATGGGACAGCTGCAGGGTGTGGGAATAGATGATCCTCAGGCTCTCTTGCAACTCCACAATTCTATGAAAAGAACCCGTCCTTTATATTGCATGTTCATGTTGATTTGTGTTCTTAAAGCTGTTGGGGGGCAGTCACAGTACAGTGGTACCTCCGGTTGCGGGCAGGATCCATTCCGGAGGTCCGGTCAGATCCCGAGGTTTCCGCAACCTGAGGACCGCTTCTGCGCATGTGCACATGGCAAAACCAAGTAAAATACTTCCGGGTTTGCTGCTTTCACATCCCGAAGTTTATGTAACCAGAGGGTTACGTAACCGGAGGTACTACTGTATTTCAATACAATTTGCAGCTGCAAAAGTTTTTGGGTGGTCACATGGGTTCATTTCCTGTCAGGGCATGTACTGCAGCTCCCTGCTGAAACCCTACAACCATTTATGCCACAAATGCTCAGGTTTCCTTTTTGCTGCTTTTTGTTGGCTATAGGACCCCCAGCCAGCAATAACAGGGAATCGTCGAGGAAGCATCGCAGAACAAACTAAAGGAGAACGAATCCACCCCAAACGCACTATTATTGTGCTGCAGAAGACAACTCACAATAAAACATCAGTCTGGAGGGCCCTGAACCGCTGACCTCAAGGACAAAGCAGGCTCGCTTAATTTCAACTTGAGTCTGCAAAGTACAGCATCAGTTCTCTGCAGTTACAGGAGCTTTAGTTTCCTTGGCTAGTTTTTTTTTGGCTGCTAGATTTCTCTTTATCGCTTCCCTAACTACTCTTAGGATCCCGTAGCAGCCTCCTCCAGAAAGATTAGGGGAGTATTTAAGGAAGAAAATGGCCTCCGATTCCATTAGCAGCAGCAGCTTTCCTTTTAACTTAATTCTACGTTCTGGACTTTGTTTATGGAAGTTGCCATTAATTATGTTTTTCATCAGTCACTGCTCAGAGATGGCTAATGGCCCGGTACACCTAATTAGTCCTTTATGTATGATAAGGTTTCACCATGTCTGTAGTTAGCAGGGGAAGGCTGATATCTCTTGCGGGGCCGTCTTGCAACTGGGGCTGCCCAGGGTCTCCTGGTATGTGTCAGATTGTGTTACCGATCTGTTCCGCGGCTGTTTCCAACATGTGGGCAGCTGTAGGCTGCAATTACCAGGACGTGATGATAATGGCAAGGGCCAAAAGCGGGCGTCTCGTGTCGTTCGGAACATTCTGCGGGAAGGGTGAAACATTCAAGATGCCTCGCAGGACCCCTTTGAAGGTGGCAAGGGCAGAGGCTGGATGAGGAATGCCATTTTATTTATTCCTTTGAGGGATGTGAAGAGAGAGGAATTTGCTCGGGCTTAGCAGTCGTTCTGTGGCATCAGGGCTGGTGGCGGAGAGCTGCACACAGGCAGGCAGACTCTGAGCAACGCTCTTGGTCTGCAATTTCATCTGAGTCCTGGAATGAGGTTGGGAGTGTGGGGCTGCCCTGGATGACTGCAGAGTCCAGATGTCTACTTTTGGCACAGCCATATGATATGGATCATATACAGTGGTACCTCGGGTTACATACGCTTCAGGTTACATACGCTTCAGGTTACAGACTCCGCTAACCCAGAAATAGTGCTTCAGGCTAAGAACTTTGCTTCAGGATGAGGACAGAAATTGTGCTCCGGCGGCACGCAGCAGCAGGAGGCCTGAATAGCTAAAGTGGTGCTTCAGGTTAAGAACAGTTTCAGGTTAAGAACGGACCTCCGGAACGAATTAAGTACTTAACCTGAGGTACTACTGTATACGTTAGGGGAGGGATTTTTTTTTCCTTCAGGGTGTAGTGGTTAAGAGCGGTAGATTCGTAATCTGGGGAACCGGGCTCGCATCTCCGCTCCTCCACATGCAGCTGCTGGGTGACCTTGGGCCAGTCACACTTCTGTGAAGTCTCTCAGGCCCACTCAGCTCACAGAGTGTTTGTTGTGGGGGAGGAAGGGAAAGGAGAATGTTAGCCGCTTTGAGACTCCTGAAGGGGAGTGAAAGGCGGGATATCAAATCCAAACTCTTCTTCTTCTTCAACCGAGGACCGCATGCCAGTGGTGGGAGGAGCCAGAGACAAAACTGGGCAAAGCATTAATATAACATTTAGCTTTGTACATTGGGCTAGTTTCTGCACACACACACACACACACACACACACACACACCCTCTGTCCAGGCAAGGAAGAGGCAGTATGTCACGGGCTAGTTGGATAAAGATCAGTGGTGGGAGGAACCAGCTGGGGAACCCCCAAGTGAAGAAGGCTCAGAGCCTGGGGATTGGTGGTGGGACAATGATGAGTGGTCAGAGGACTGGGGAGAGGAGGTGTCAGAAGGTAAAAGTGCTGAGTGGGCTGGGAGACTCTCTGGCAGAGAGAGGTCCTGAAGCTGAAGCCGTAGAGTGGGATGAGGGAGACCAAAAGACAGAGATGAGTCAGGCTGGTGAAGAGTCATGGTCACCCCCCACTCCTGCTGTGACAAGCTCCCCTCCCCCATTGTCTCCCAGAACCAGAAGAGGCATGCAAAGGGTGGAGGAGAGGTTGACTTCATGCAGGCGCAGTCTCCGATTGCTCGGAAGAAGCCCTGGAGAGGCGGCAGGGACTTTTAGTCTTGGCAACTGATATTCATGGAGGAAGAACACCAGGAATGAACTGCTCTGCTCATTAGGCATGACACACAGCCAGGTCTGTGCAGGCCGTGTTTTTGCTGATGGACGAGTTAACTCCATCTTTGAACTGTGTGGTCAGGAAGAGCTTTCGGATGGTGAGAGTTGTTCGACAGTGGGACAGACTCACTCAGAAGGTGGTGGAGTCTTCTTCCTTGGAGGTTTATAAGCAGAGGTTGGATGGTCATCTGTCATGGATGCTTTAGTTGAGATTCCTGCATCGCAGGGGGTTGGACTAGATGACCCAATGTGCCCTTCCAACTCTACAATTCTGTGATAAAGCTGGCACTGTAGAACCTCGCAGATAGGCAGTGCAGTCACCTGACAGCATGAGGTCAGCTGAGGAACAGTGAAACAAATGTGCTTTCTGAAGGAGCTCCTTATAAGGTAGATAATAATAATAATAATAATAATAATAATAATAATAATAATAATAATAATAATTTATTATTTGTACCCCGCCCATCTGGCTGGATTTCCCCAGCCACTCTGGGCGGTTTCCACAAAGACCAAAAATACACTAATATGTCATACATTAAAAACTTCCCTGAACAGGGCTGCCTTAAGATGTCTTCTGAATGTCAGGTAGTAGTTTATCGGTTTGACATCTGTTGGGAGGGAGTTCCACAGGGCGAGCGCCACTACCGAGAAGGCCCACTGCCTGGTTCCCTGTAGCTTTGCTTCTCACAATGAGGGAACCGCCAGAAGGCCCTCGGAGCTGGACTCAGTGTCCGGGCAGAACAGTGGGGGTGGAGACGCTCCTTCAGGTATACTGGCAGCAGTCATTTGCCTTTCCAGAGCATGGAATATGGCAATATAGTAAAATGCATATGAAATGCACATTGAGCCCCATTGTTCACCTGGGCCTCGATCCAGCTCATTGGCTAGCATCTGGCAATACCCTAACATACCAGGCTAGGAAGACAGACAGTGGACAAAAGGCGGGGAAATGAAAGAGGTTATAGACTTGCCAGTCTTTGAAGAATGAAGTTCTGTGCTGTGTTACCCGCTGGTATCTAGCTATGAAAACACTCATTTCATCACAGCCAACACAATAAATTCAGACTCGCAAGCCAACGTCTAGATGGGCTTAAATCATCTCCCTATCTCCTAATGGCATTTATACCTTCCACTTGATGATGAGGGTTATCTTGCTGTTTGGAAATCACAGCCTACAACTGTTGGGCGACATTATCTTCAGACTCAGGAGGAGATTAATTGCTCGGATTTCCCAACCAATCTCGAGAAACGTACTGGCACCCGTTCAAGCTTTCAGATTCCAGCTGCCTTTGCCGACTTCTTTTACCCAAACGCCGCCTCCTATACAGTAGGGGAGGAATAGCAGATGGCGGGTGATTGATAACAATGCCACAATCCTGCAGAGGGTTTCTGTTGACATCACAAAGGCAAATGGAAGCAGCTTGAGCTCCTCCAGAGGATTTTCCTTTCCTTTTCTTGGATTTGGCAGGAATTAGCTAGCCACTCCTTTGTCCTCAGTTTCTGTGCCGGGCTCCCCCACTCAAATTCCGAGCTCCTTCGAGAGAAACAAACATCTATAAAGCCACACTGTTCATTGTTGTACTCAAGAGCTGCTGTTTACATTTTGATGCATGAGAGGCCAAGAACGTCGGACGCTATCTCCAAGCGGTCAAAACAAGCCTGGAATGATTACCCAACAAAAACAATGTCAGCCCATGTTCCCCTTTCTGCTCTGATTAATCCGTCCCAATATGACATCAGTAAAAAAAATGAGATCTTGGCCAAATCTCTGGAGTGTGCTAAAGAAGTAACCAGGGCCTTGCTGAGGGAGGGGAGAAGCATGGCCGATCTGCAAGAGGCAATCGTGACAACAATGCAGCCGTCCCTCCATACCCTAGCAAAAAAAAATATAATGGGGATCTAACTGCAAACCTAAACACGGTTTTGATTCGATTGCAAGCAGAAGAAAACAAAAATGTGGGCCTTGCCCCTTCCAGATGTCCTTTCTATTGTGTATTCATGTTGATTTTTTCTTATCAGAACAGATATACACAATCCTGTAGATACATGTTATCCTGCCTTCATGTTTGTGCCTGCAAAGGATTTGGGGTGGGCATACTGCTTCGTTTCTGATCGGCGCATGTCCTGCAACTTCCTGCTGAAATGCTGTGAACTTTTTAAGCCAGAAATATTCCGAGGTTGTTGTTTTCCTGTCCTGCTTTTCTTGTGATGTGGCACGAAAGCGCCCCTCCAGACAGCAATGTGGTGCAATAACAGTGGGGTAGCCCCGAAGAACAGCTAGTAAACCAGAATAATGTGCGGATGAGTCAGTATAAATCCACACTAATGTGCATCCTGACTGGAGCAGAGGAGAATTGTAATCCAAAACATCTGGAAAGCACCACATTGATAAAGTCTGTTCTAGAATCTAGATTTTCTTCTTTTACATCCATAAAACAAATCTTTCCCCAAAGCATTTGGGATTCCCTGCAACAATCTCAACCACAGAGATTGCCCATTTTGCACTTTTCCATTTATACCTTTGCACCGTTTAAATAATTTATACCACCATTGTGCCAACAGCCATAATACATACATGTCAAAAAGGTACTCTTTTAAAATACGTTGTCCTGTCAAAACTTACTAAACCCGAATTAAGAAAGCCCTTGGTGCAGGCTTTCTTAATTTGCTACCCTCCAGATGTTTCTGGAACAAGTCAAGTTAATAATTCGAATTCAAACCGTGGTTCAGTATCCTGGCTTGTTCCAAAGCTTCTAACCATAGTTTGCTGGTTTGAATGATACAGGAAATTATAGCTCATGGAAGACTCCTTGCTTTCTTTACTTGCTGTCAGAGAAGGGAGAGGCAAACAGGCTGCTTGCATGCCTAACAGGCTCATTCATATCTTGCCTTAATAAGCTGACATATGTTTGAATACAATCTTTGTCTTGCAAGAAGACTTGTCATTTTGTAAATAAATTATTAAGAATTTTAGTATTTTACCATCAGCTTAATTTAAGATAGTGTATCTTCTGCTGGCTTTGCATAGTTATGATTATTCTGCCTAACTTGGATTATTTTCTGCCTTTTTCTTGGCTGAGCACACATCTCATTTGTTAGCTAATTTAGCCTGTCCAAAAATATATATATATATTGTTGAAAGATCAATATTTCCTTATTCCCTGTGTATTTATTTACATTGCCTTTTCTGGAGATTTTTCTAGATGCACACTTTAAAGCTTAATTTTTTTAAAAAAACAACAACACACAGAACTTTCTCAGGACCTCAGAATCTAAGAGCATCGGCAGCAAAAACACAATCAGTTCAATATTCATTTCCCTGTCTGCTGTGATGAAATGACATAACTGATGCAATGCACATAATTAATCATATAAATTACGCAAATTTCGTTGTTGCTACATTATTCAACACTGTTTATTTCAATGCAAAGGGAACACATTGCAAAGGCGTGGGTGGGAATGAAATAAATCACTGTTTGCAGACTGAAATTGCCAAATTACTTTTATAATTTAGAAACTCCATCGCATTGCAGAGCTTTTATGCTAGATCGTCTAAATGCATTCCCCCTCATCTGTACTGTTTGGAAGGTTTAAAAAAAAAATCCCCTTCCAGAACAGATTCTGTTCCTGTAGTAAGAAAACACCAGATACAATACACCACATAATTTTGGATTGCCCTCTTCTCGACGCCCATCACAGAGGTCTCCTAGAGAGACCTTACAGCTCAAAATATTGATTTGCAAAGAGTCTGTAATCCAATATTTGTTGAGGGATGATTCTCCCAAAATGACCAAGATTGTTTTGGGGTATCTAGCTAAGATCTTTAAAGCTAAATCTAAAGTTGCCTGATTTATTCAATGGTGGTTATCTAGTCTTTTATATATTATATGAGTTTGGATTATCAATGTACTTGGATGACTTTGTATGATCTTATTATTTTACGGTGTTAACTTATGCCAATAAAGGCTAGTTACAAGTTTCAAATTCAGTAGTGATGTATGGAAGTGAGAGCTGGACCATAAAGAAGGCTGATCGCTGAAGAATTGATGCTTTTGAATTATGGTGCTGGAGGAGACTCTTGAGAGTCCCATGGACTGCAAGAAGATCAAACCTATCCATTCTGAAGGAAATCAGCCCTGAGTGCTCATTGGAAGGACAGGTCCTGAAGCTGAGACTCCAATACTTTGGCCACTTCATGAGAAGAGAAGACTCCCTGGAAAAGACCCTGATGTTGGGAAAGATTGAGGGCACAAGGAGAAGGGGACGACAGATGACGAGATGGCTGGACAGTGTTCTCGAAGCTACCAGCAGGAGTTGACCAAGCTGTGGGAGGCGGTGGAGGACAGGGATGCCTCGCGTGCTCTGGTCCATGGGGTCAAGAAGAGTCGGACACGACTAAACGACTAAACAACAACACAAGTTTCAAATAACTCCAGTGTTGGGCACTGCAAATTGCACACACCATAGGAAAATGTGCATCTGCAACAGTAAAAAGGAAAACTGAGAGGCGTAAGGCAGTCTCCCCACCCTCCTGTCTGAGAGTGGTATCTACATCTCCTCTCCATACATCTGCCTTCCATACTGTGCTGCATAAGTAAAGAAAAGTCTTCAACAAGAGGAGGCGGGAATGCAAGTGTTTATCCTATGGGGCAGTGAGCATGAGGTCCCTGGCAATTCCTGAATATCATCAAGGCTGCTCCTTTTTCATGCTAGATTCCTCCATGCTAGATTCCTTGGAACAGCTCTGAGGTGGCGCCCCAGTCATCAGATGGTCACCACCTGAGTCACAGTCATGAAAAGCAGCTCTGTTTTGTAGTTCAGGAAAGCATTGTGGCAGCAGGGCTAGACTTGGCAAAGCCTGATACTTCTGCATGGCATTGGGAAGAGCGCGGTCAGCGCTGGGGGGGCCTGGAGGTGAGCCAGGAAGCAGCCAAGCAGGAACGCCAGGCACTGGGAGAGCTGCACCTGAGTAACAAGTTATTCAGACTAAGTAGATGGACCTCCATCAACAGCTTTATAGGACTTGCTGGAAACCCATCTAGTGGACACCTCCCTTGTGCCAGCGCCGGCTCTACTATTAGGACGAGTGAGGCAACTGCCTCAGGTGGCAGATCCTGGCAGTCCCCATGGCAAAAAATGGAACACTGACCCTCCAACCACTGTCCACACACAACTAGTTCCCCACCCTGCCTGCTTTCAATCCTACGTAGAACTAGTCATCTGGGCATCCCAGGACCTCCATACACACTGCCCAGCCTTGCGCCCCAGAGAGGTCACTTGGGTGCAGCAAAAACCATGTGGGAGGCAGTGGTTAGGAGTTATAAGCTCAACTTGATTGGCATAAGGCAGTGGTTTTGAGCCAGTGTGCCATGGCACCCTGGGATGCCTTGAATGCTGGTCAGAGGTGCCATGGGCAACACTGGCCTCTGTCGCTCTTCCCTCCCCTCCCTCCTCTGATGCCCCCTCATGTCTCTACCTCCCAAAGCCTTGGGCGGCTGTTTGTTGCAGCAACCCCCCGCTACAAGCTCCCCAGGCGAATGGTGCCTCTGGGGCTGGCCAGGGGGTGCTGGTTGCCAGGAGCTGAGGTGACTCAGAGTAAGCAAGCAAGTGGGTGAGGGAGTTCAGCTGGCCAGTCTGCCAGCCCTTGCTATTGGGAATGGATAGACAAGTGGGAGGCTGGGCAGGCAGACAGGCACTGTGCTGGCCTTTCTTGTGCTTGCTGTGTGCAAGGCTTGCCTGGGAGCTGAGTGCACAGTATTGAAGGGGAGCCTTTCCGCCATGCAGGCCCAGCAGCACCCACTGCTGTCACTGCTGCCTCCCAAGGTGAGGTGCTGGCCTTACATTCACCTTTGGCCAGTCTCTGTTGGGCCACTAAGGCTGGGGCATCCAGGCCACTGTGGGGCAGTGTGAAGAGGCACCTCTCTTTGGGGCAGCGGGGGCATCTCAGAGACCTGGGGCAGCAGCAGTGGCTGCCCAGTGGACTCCCAAGGAGAGGGAAGAGGAGGCTGAGGGAACACTCCACAAGGGAGGGCATTTGAAAAAGGTGGAGAGGCTGCCAGCTCTGCAGGCAAGGGGTGACATAACTGGGCTCCTAAGCCCCACAAGGGTGCCACAGAAAGAATGTAGTTAGTCAAGAGAGCCGTGGACTCAAAAGGGTTGGAAACCTCTGGCGTAAAGTATGAGTGCTACAGGTAATAACAACAATTTTATTATTTGTACCCCACCAATCTGACTGTATTGCTCTGGGTGGCCTCCAGCTTACACAGAAACATAATAAAACACCAAACATTAAAAAACAACAACCTCCCCTCTACAGGGCTGCCTTCAGATATCTTCTAAAGATTGTATAGTTACTTATCTCCTTGACATCCCTCCTTGATATCCCTGGGGAGGTTATTCCCCAGGGAAGGCGCCACTGCCGAGAAGGTGCTCTGTCTGGTTCCCTGTAACTTCACTTCTTGCAGTGAGAGAACCAGCAGAAGACCCTTGGAGCTGGACCTCAGTGTCTGGGGTGTGTGTGTGTGTGTGTGTGTGTGTGCAGATGCTCCTTCAGGTATACTGGGCCGAGGTTGTTTAGTGCTTTAAAGGTCAGTACCAACACTTTAAATTGTGCTTGGAAATGGACTGGGTTGCCTCTGTCAGTGGGAAAGATAATTTTGTCTCATGGGTTAGCTACTGCCTTAAGCCAGGCAGCCCTGGTCAATAAAGTGCTGACCCGCCACGGTCCGCCTGCTTCAATGTGTGCTTGGAGCTCGCAGTATCACTTGACAAGCAGACTGAGCTTCTGCACCAGGCAAAAGCATAAAATAAAACCCTCTTGCAGGGCCATCTTAAGCATATCTGGCGCCGTGGTGCAAAGCTCCCTCTGACGCCCCCCCCTTCCCAGAGTTTTTTAGGGAGGACAGCGCTGCCGGCGGGGCTGGAGGAGGCGGGCAGTGGCTGGAGGGTGGCTCCTCCAGCGGGGAAGAGGCAGAGGCTGGACATGGCACCTCCCGGCTCAGCTGGCTGCTTTGTGCTACGGTGGCCATGGCAGACGGAGGCTCTGGGCGCGGCGCTGCTTCAGTGTGGCATGGCGGAGGCCAGCGAGGGAGGTGAGCTGATGTTGGGAGGCACCGTGTCCAGCCTCCGCCTCTTCCCTGGCGCCCTCCAGAACTTGGCGCCCTGGCATCCTGCGCCACTAGCCTCTATGGGTAAGACGTCCCTGCCCTCTTGTGCCAAGCAAGCTGGAATGTCAGGACCATGCGTTCTGGGCTGCCCACCAATCTGTTGCAGGTCAATGACAGCCAGTCCAGGGAGTGGCACTGTTACTTTTTATGATATTTCATGACAGTTATATACCACTTGAATGTAATGAAACCTCAAAGTAGTTTACAAAAAGAGTAAAACTTTGCATCACAAAGTTTCAAAGGAGAGCTGTGTTTCGGTTCTCAGATTGCTTCAGAAAATATGAATTTTGTGGTTTGAACTGAATGAAATTTCTTTCCCATTCCTATCTGGAAGTGTTCTGAGTCCACACAAGCTTATGTCATAATAACTTTGTTAGTCTTCAAGGTGCTACAAGTGTCTTTCCCCCTCCCTTCTTTTTTTGTGCTGCAAGAGACTCGGGCACGTCTACCGCACTGGAAACTGTCCTGCAGATGACCTTATGAGTCCATCTGTCCTGAAGGAGATTGGCAGAACTTTGAGAGAGTATTTATCTATGTGCTCTTGGCTCAACACCTGCACTGGGTGCTAATCCAAACAATAAAATCTTTTGCAAAAGATTCCAAATCCATGCTTGCAAACTCTTAGCAGGTGGCTGTATATTTGAATAAATTCATCTCATTCCTGGAATGGACTTCTCTCAAGTGGCCCATCTGGCTAAATCCAGCTTGTTAAACCTGGAGGGCACTGATCCGTAAACCTATTGCGATGGCCCAATTAATACCGGGAAAGGCTTGTGACTGCCAAGCCAGGGCACCTGAGACTGAGGGAGGCGAAAGGAGAGCAAAACGAAAAGGAATGGGTAGCCTGGTGGAAACATCCCATTGTTGAAGTGATTTTGAAGGCTCCTGTCGAAGCAATTGCCGTGTTTATTGTGATTGTTATATCACATGGGCACAGAGTGGTTCTCTGCGTTTTCACCAGGACCACCCAGGAGCCACGTGGGTTCGGTTACTGGATTAGCAAAATGGAGCAAGTAGCACATAGCCGTTTCAAAAATAATATGGCAGCGGCGAGCAAGCCACAGGGAGACCGCCGGGAGCTGAAGTGCATTTTCCACTCGCGCCAGTTCTGCCCTAGTTTGCAGCAAAAATTAAGTCTCCATATGCCAGGAATGGTTCCCAAAAGAATGCCATCTTTGCAGGGTTTCCGCCTCACATATTCTACAATCCAGGTTAGGCCTGGGATGAGGAAGGAGCTGCGATCAGGCGAGGTTGGAGGGAGCGCCCATAATTGAAAACACAGAAGAGGAAAGAGGAAATGAGCTTCCATTTCCAGGCCAGAGATCTTTTCTTCGTTCATAATCCAAGACCCACTGTTCCGCTACTGAGAACATTCTGAGGACCATCCATTTCCATTACCTTGGGTGTCTTATTAACAAAAAACAACAGCAGCTACTGCTATCATCATCATCATCAACAACAACAACACTACAAAAATGGGAGTTGTTTGGGTCATGGCGGTTTTGAGGCATTGCCCGGGGATTGGAACGTGGCAAGGAGATTGAAAGTTGGGGAATGGTACAGATGGGGGGAGTATAAAATCATTTTGAATACTCATAAGATGATGATGAAATGTGGATAACTCAATTGAAGGTTGGAAAAATGAGGAAATGAAATTGGCAGAGGAGCCCATCTCTACTACCTGACTATTTCATCAGCTTCCTGAACAATGGGCAGACATTCTGAATTGACTCATTGCCAGTCAACAGCCAGGAATGGGAGATCATGCTTTCTGGACAACAGTGGAATTGCCTAGAAAGGGGGCGATTAGAGGTGCTTAAAGCTCCCCTCTTCAATGGGGCATAGAGTGGTATGTGTATCTAATATAGTGGCTCAAGCTGCAATCCTAACTTATGAGTGTTTAGGTAAAGGTAAAGGTAAAGGGACCCCTGACCATTAGGTCCAGTCGTGACCGACTCTGGGGTTGTGGTGCTCGTCTCGCTTTATTGGCCGAGGGAGCCGGCGTACAGCTTCCGGGTCATGTGTCCAGCATGACTAAGCCGCTTCTGGCGAACCAGAGCAGCACACGGAAACGCCGTTTACCTTCCCGCCAGAGCGGTACCTATTTATCTACTTGCACTTCGTGCTTTCGAACTGCTAGGTTGGCAGGAGCAGGGACTGAGCAACGGGAGCTCACCCCGTCGCGGGGATTCGAACCACCGACCTTCTGATCCCACAGCACCACCCGCGTCCCTTATGAGTGTTTACTCAGAAGTAAAATAATAATAATAATTTTTAAAAAATTGTCCTGTAGCACCTTAGAGACCAACTAAGTTTGTTCTGGGTATAAGCTTTCGTGTGCATGCACACTTCTTCAAATACCTTTTTAAATTATTTTTCGACTGTGTCAGACCAACACGGCTACCTACCTGAATCTACTCAAAAGTAAGTCACTCTGCGTTCAGTTAGGCTTACTCCCTGGTAAGCGTGCACAGGATTGCAGCCTGTTTCAAGGAACATTTTGACCATTCTTGTGATGCTCCAGTTTGCAAACCGCTAGATTAAACTAACCAAGGTATTTTAAGGTTATTAATGTGGTGGGGAAGTTCTTCCCTGTGATCTTTCACCTCCCTAACTTGTTTGTTATTATTTTTGCATCTCCCAGGCATGTTTTTTGCTTGGGAGTGAGCCCTCTTAACTCATTTGTATTCATTTATTACTCAGACATCGTCAATCAGAGGAGCGCTGCCTGGTGCAGAAGCTCCCTTCTCCGACTGACAACCGCAGTTAGTTAGGGCTTGTGGTATGTGTGGCTGCCCCCTTGCCAAGTCTCCACAGCTGGACAATTTAAACAAAGCTCATTTATGAATCGGCTGAAGGAGTGGGAGGAAATTCCCCAGCACAGTCTGTACACAGCCCACTGGACGGCTTGCAAATCCACAGACGGGAGTTCTAGTTCTCTTTGAGAGCAAATCGAGGGAAAAAGAGGAGAGGGAGCAAAAGAATAGAGGGCACAGATATGTGCAGAATAGGGAGCCCAGTGATGCATTGTGAAAAAGCAGGATTTGCAGCACCACAGAAGAGGTTGAGGAAAAAGGATGGTCAATTTCTGCTCTCTCTTCTGGTGGCTTTCAATCTGGCCTGAACAGCCCTTGAACAGAAGACACTTTCGAACAGAAGACTGTCTTCTGGCAGCCCTTGAAGATAGAGGACTGACCTCTATAGAAAAGACATGGCCGCCTTGATACAGAAAAAGCGCGATACAGAAAATTACTACGCTACAGAAATCGAAAATTGGCTCACCCTGAATTGAAGGACTGGGATCAGGTCAAGTGTGTGCCTGCTCTTGAACACGCCATACATTTAAAGCCCATGACTTTCCCTAAAGAATCATGGAAGCCAAAGTTTGTTAAGTGTGCTTACAGGAATCGTAGCTCTGTGGGGAGTAAAGTACAGCCCCCAATAGGATTCTTTGAGGGAAGTAACTTGGCTAGTGGTGTGCAGTCAGTGGACTAGTCTCCTAAATGTTCCCCTGATGCCTCCTTCCCAAAGCCCAGGAAGCTTCTGCCTGGCTTTGGGAGGAAGGCATGATGCTCTGACAGGTCCAAGAGCCCTCCCACCACCTTCCCAAAGCCTGTCTGGCTTTGGGAAGGAGCCAAGAGGGCTGCAGGGTTCAGCCACAGCCCTGGCATCTCCTTCCCAAAGCCTGGAAACCTTCTGCTCAGCTTAGGGAAGCAGGCGCGGTACTCATGCATGCAATGTCATACCCCCTCCGCCGCCCCGCCTGTTAAGTTGTGGGTGAACATATCAGACGACACAGCGATTCTTCAAACAGCTCTTGTTTATTCACAGGCCAGAACAGAACTGAACTGAAGGGTTCAGCCAGCCTGCTTAAATAGAGCTCCACTAGAACGCAACAGTAACCATTTTCTGTAACTATCCAATCACTGAACGTCACTTTCGATCCCTTATTTGCATATGGGGACCTGAACTATCTACAGTATCCCCCTGCTGGCCCAGGGTGAGAACTTCAGTACATAACACTGCCCAATCACCCTCGCAAGCTGTCACCTCTGGCCCTAACTGTTCCCCTACGAAAAATTTATCCACATGCCACTGAATGTGGCTTAAAGGTGTTTTCAATGTACAATGTGTTTCTAAGCTTGGTTCCCGGCCTAGAGCCTACCAATGTTAACCGGTGAAATGGAACAAGGGCAGGAATACATATAATGTTTTTGTAAACTGCTTGATCTTACAATATAAACTTTGACTTAAAAAAAAAAGTTTGTTTGAAGCTTTTAAAAAAACGATGTCATGTCAAAGGGTCAGGGATGTTGCATATCATGGGTGAAGTGGAGTGAGTGGGGCCCAAACTGGGCACTCTGCCCACTCTGCCCAGTTCCCCAGAACTGGAATTGAAAACTAGGCAAGGTAAAGGACCCCTAGACGGTTAAGTCCAGTCAAACCTGGCTTTGGGATGTGACGCTCATCTCACTTCAGGCTGAAGGAGCCAGCATTTGTCCACAGACAGCTTTCTGGGTCATGTGGCTGGCATGACTAAACCGCTTCTGGTGCAATGGGACAGTGTGATGGTGGCAGCCCACAGAAGCTCTGTTTACCTTTCCGCCACAGTGGTACCTGTTTATCTACTTGCGCTGGTGTGCTTTAGAACTGCTAGGTTGGCAGGAGCTGGGACAGAGCAACGAGAGTTCACCCTGTCTCACAGACGTGAACTGCCGACCTTCCAACTGGTAAGCCCAAGAGGCTCAGTGGTTTAGACCACAGCACCATCCATTCCTGAATTGAAAAGCATGGTACATCTGGCATTGCTAGTAGAGCTCGGCCACGATAGCTAGAAGCCGTACCTTGAAAGCACATGGATTGCTCTGCTCAAGATTTTTGGGAAGTTCATGATGTGAATTTCTAAAGCAGTCGTTTCTGAACTGATGGCACGCACATGCACTTTTATTAAGAGCGCTGTCTTACAATGAAGAAAAGGAAAATGTGAGGCTGTGCTCCCCCCCCCCGCACTCCTTGGGAGTATGAAACCCTTTTAAAAGAAAGAAAGGGGAAAAAAGGATTGAAATTGCCCCGGGTGCAGAGGACGATCAATCGTAAGCAAGTAGCAGAGTCAATGGCTTCCAGTTCTGAAAGGCTGCTATTCTGACATGGCGGAAATTATGTCAGATGAAAATCACATTTCTAAGATTAATGACTAAATGGCAGAATACTGTGTGCTGGGGGAGCAATTTATTTCTCATATAAAGAATAATACAGATGTGTAACCGAGAACCAGGCAGAATCACATGGGAGGCATGTGTTGCTGGAGGAGCTATATAACACTTCATAATTTTATTTTTGATGAAGGGCTCCTTCTCCCGTTTGTTTGTTGCCGTTTGTTGGTTATTGTGAGTCACATGACTCGCAAATGAAAATTGGACATGCCAAGGCATGTGTGACGGCTAGCAGAATTTCAGCCGCCCTTTCCTGAGATTTGGCTTTTAAAAAAGAATAATAACTGCAGAAGCAAACATCTAGCTTTGCAATTTGAACTTGAACATGCAAGAAAGGCACATAAATGGCATGTCGTTGCATTTTTTTCAGTGTACAGTACTACCACACAGACAGGTATGGCATTTAAAAAATAATTATGGTCATATTTAAATATAAGCCGTGCAACTTTTAATGGCCAATGCTCCAGACAGAGCCATGCAGTTATTACACTTTTTATTAGATGAACTGTTTCATTGGTTAATTGACCAGTTAAAAATAATGTGAACCCTGAATACAGTTTAATTAAGATAGCAGTTTCTCTTTACGAAACAGATCACTTAAATTGTTCTTTGGAAGTTTGCTTAAAACATACAACTTTGTCAAGAAAAAGCATGCAGTTTACTTGCAGGATGACTTACGCAACAAATCTCTTTTCAAATGGGTTTGCCCAGTAGAAAGCCACATTTCCAAACTACATTTTAAGGGATTAATGAATTGATTATAACAAATGCCACACACTCATCCTGCCAAGAGGCAGTTTGCTGGAGGGAAGAAAGGAGTGGTGACTGGGCACTTTGCTTCCTTGTGTGGTGTAGTGGTTAAGAGCGGTAGTCTTGCAATCTGGGGAACCGGGTTCGCGTCTCCGCTCCTCCACATGCAGCTGCTGGGTGACCTTGGGCCAGGCACACTTCTCTGAAGTCTCTCAGCCCCACTCACCTCACAGAGTGTTTGTTGTGGGGGAGGAAGGGAAAGGAGAATGCTAGCCGCTTTGAGACTCCTTAAAGGGAGTGAAAGGCGGGATATCAAATCCAAACTCCTCCTCCTCCTCCTCCTCCTCCTCCTCCTCCTCCTCTTCTTCTTCTTGTTCTCTGGGGCGCAATGAGTCTTCCTTGATTTCCCTTCTCTCATCTTCTAGGGAAGATCAGCAGACAGTGAACAAAGACAGGAGGATCCCAGCCTACAATCACTTCTACACTTTGCCAAGGAACGGCACCTGGTGAGAATATGTTGTTGTTGTTGTTGTTGTTGTTGTTGTTGTTGTTGTTGTTGTTGTTGTTGTTGTTGTTGTTATAACATGCCTCTGATGGTGTTGAGGACTATCCTCAACTGGAGGATGCAGAGACAGGAGAAACAGGTAACCACTTCAAGAGCTCCTTGGCTTTAAAAAGGGGAAGAGTGATTGCTCAGCAATAGAACATCTGCTTTTCAGGCAGAAAATTGCAAGTTCAATCCCTGGTGCCCCTGCTAGGT
Organism: Podarcis liolepis; assembly: GCF_965112155.1. Taxonomy (NCBI): domain Eukaryota; kingdom Metazoa; phylum Chordata; class Lepidosauria; order Squamata; family Lacertidae; genus Podarcis; species Podarcis liolepis. The sequence continues at coordinate 14,252,078 of NC_139559.1, forward strand.
CTTGGGAATGAGACCCCTTCCTGAACCCCAGAGACCTGCTGCCAGTCAGTTCTGAATTAGATGGACCAATGTTCAGACTCGTTATAGGAAGGTGGCTTAGATATGACCATCCATTATGAGTGTAACGTACGTTTAGTCAACGTGACACCCTGTTGATGGCTGGGGCAGAAGCGAGTTGGAATTCAACAACATCTGTTGTTGTTTAGTTGTTTAGTCGTGTCCGACTCTTCGTGACCCCATGGACCAGAGCACGCCAGGCACTCCTGTCTTCCACTGCCTCCCGCAGTTTAGTCAAACTCATGCTGGTAGCTTCGAGAACACTGTCCAACCATCTCGTCCTCTGTTGGCCCCTTCTCCTTGTGCCCTCCATCTTTCCCAATATCAGGGTCTTTTCCAGGGAGTCTTCTCTTCTCATGAGGTGGCCAAAGTATTGGAGTCTCAGCTTCAGGATCTGTCCTTCCAGCGAGCACTCAGGGCTGATTTCCTTAAGAATGGATAGGTTTGATCTTCTTGCAGTCCATGGGACTCTCAAGAGTCTCCTCCAGCACCATAATTCAAAAGCATCAATTATTCGGCGATCAGCCTTCTTTATGGTCCAGCTCTCACTTCCATACATCACTACTGGGAAAACCATGGCTTTAACGATACGGACATTTGTTGGCAAGGTGATGTCTCTACTTGTCTTTGTTGTCAAGGTGATGTCTCAACAACATCTACTATCCCTGATTTAACATGTTAACCAGTTCTGAATGTCAGTTTAGGCTGAGCAAGTGGCAGTCGCTGCAGGCATTCTTTTCAAGTGCTCCACCAAAAACGAGAAAAAGAAGGTGCAGAATTGCATTGCATTTCCATATGGTAATGGGCCATGGGTAAAAGTTTAGAAACAATTATAGGCAGAGAACCAGGCAGAAGGCTTTCTTGGCAGTGGCGTCCACTCTGTGGAACACCCTCCTATCAGATGTCAAGGAAATAAATATCTGACTTTAGAAGACATCTGAAGGCAACCCTGTATGAGGAAGTTTTCAATGTCTAATGTTTTACCATTTTTAATGTGTTGTAAGCTGGCCAGAGCAGCTAGGGAAACCCAGCCAGATGGGTGGGGTATAAATAATAAAATTATTACTATTAAAATAGAAATAAACTCCAACTCACCATAGTGACAAAGGGCCATTCTTATTGTCACTGCTGTGGTATTTTGCTATTTAAACTTTTCTTCTTTAAAAAAACAAACTATAAATGGACACTTAAAAGTTAAATCAGATTGTGATTCATCTCTGAATGCTTCCTACCAGACTCAACCTTCTGTCTTTTTTTACCAGAAGCAAACCTTAGGATTTACAGGCAAACCTAAAGTGAGAAAATAGTATTGGTTTTACAGAAGCAACATTGAATCCTAGTACTCTTCCCATGATGGAGTGAGCTTCCGTTGCTCTGTCCCTGCTCCTGCCAACCTAGCAGTTTGAAAGCACGCCAGTGCAAGTAGATAAATAGGTACTGCTGTGGTGGGAAGGTAAACGGCATTTCCATGCACTGAGGGTTCCATCACAACGTCCTGTTGTGCCAGAAGCGGTTTAGTCATGCTGGCCACATGGCCCGGAAGGCTGTCTGTGGACAAACACCGGCTCCCTCAGCCTGAAGAGTGAGATGAGCGTCACACCCCATAGTTGCCTTTGACTGGACTTAACTGTCCAGGAATCCTTTACCTTTAGCTTACCTAGTGGCCCACGTGGTCCAGAATCCTGTTCTCATAGTGGCCAACTAGATGCCTATGGGAAACCTGCAAGAAGGATCTGGGCACAAGAGACCCTCCTTTCCTGAAGTTTCCAGCAACTAGCATTATTGCCTTTGATGACTTGGGTGACAGAGCACTTTTGTTGTTGTTGTTTAGTTGTTTAGTGGTGTCCGACTCTTCGTGACCCCATGGACCAGAGCATGCCAGGCACTCCTGTCTTCCACTGCCTCCCACAGTTTGGTCAAACTCATGCTGGTAGCTTTGACAACACTGTCCAACCATCTCATCCTCTGTCGTCCCCTTCTCCTTGTGCCCTCCATCTTTCCCAATATCAGGATCTTTTCCAGGGAGTCTTCTCTTCTCATGAGGAGGCCAAAGTATTGGAGCCTCAGCTTCAGGATCTGTCCTTCCAGTGAGCACTCTGGGCTGATTTCCTTCAGAATGGAGAGGTTTGATCTTCTTGCGGTCCATGGGACTCTCAAGAGTCTCCTCCAGCACCATAATTCAAAAGCATCAATTCTTCAGCGATCATCCTTCTTTATGGTCCAGCTTTCACTTCCATACATCACTACTGGGAAAACCATGGCTTTTACTATACGGACCTTTGTTGGCAAGCTGATGTCTCTACTTTTTAAGATGCCGTCTAGGTTTGTCATGGCTTTTCTCCCAAGAAGCAGGCATCTTTTAATTTCGTGGCTGCTGTCACCATCTGCAGTGATCATGGAGCCCAAGGAAGTAAAATCTCTCACCGCCTCCATTTCTTCCCCTTCTATTTGCCAGGAGGTGATGGGCCCAGTGGCCATGATCTTCGTTTTTTTGATGTTGAGCTTCAGACCATATTTTGTGCTCTCCTCTTTCACCCTCATTAAAAGGTTCTTTAATTCCTCCTCACTTTCTGCCATCAAGGCTGTGTCATCTGCATATCTGAGGTTGTTGATATTTCTTCCGGCAATCTTAATTCCTGCTTGGGATTCATCCAGCCCCGCCTTTCGCATGATGAATTCTGCATATAAGTTAAATAAGCAGGGAGACAATATACAGCCTTGTCGTACTCCTTTCCCACTTTAATCCACTTTAAATGTAGAAACCTAGTTCTGGTATGCAGCTGATTCACTGCTGCAAAATACTGGTGATCTGGAGGCAGCCCTCCAATATACAGCACCTGAGGAAAAATAAACCCTTTTGATTGTAACTGTTAGGGTTTGCTTTTTCTTTATTCTTTCCAATTTGGGCCATTCCTGGACTGAACATTGCTCCCATATGAATAATAAACCAGTTCCTGGAGCATTTCTGGGCAACAAAGGGCTGTTACTTTTGCGGCTGCTTCTCCTTCTCACATTTCCATTGTTCCAGATTTTCAAAGGAGTCAGCCAGGTGGAAGTGGAAAAATAAAAGTATATGGGATTTGCAAAGATTATATGCATTTCTGTGTGGTTGAACGAACACTGTTATGGTCTGTTTACGCTAAAGCATGAATGCAGAATTCATGACCACTGTAAGAACAGGGTGCTGTGTTAAGTATAATTGTTTAATTCACACTGAAATGCCTAAATGTGCATTACTGAAGGCTTTAACATGGGGAAATTTCACTGAAGTATTCTAAGTGGTCTCTGAACCCCTTGATGGGTTGATAATTAACTATTGTTGTTTTCTGCTAGCTAACACGGGAGTGTTTAACTTTAGATCAGGGTACAAAGGTATTTGGTTGCAAATCTCCATTTTGAAGGGAGTTGCCTTTGTTCTCAGGCTCTGTGCGAGTAAAGATGTGTAAATGGCTCTCCAGGAAAACAGCTCCAGGCAAAATGGAGGCTGTAAGGAGAGCGAGACCTTTGATTATAGGTCTATTTAGAATTATCTTTTATATCTCAGAAGATGAACCTGTGGACTTGCATCAAATATTGTATGGAAATATCTAGATGTATCGTTGATGCTTTTGTTCTGTTTTGAAGAAAGTTCTGTAAGTAAAGTTTTTTGATAATATCTAATGGGTCTGGACAACGCTCTATTTAATAAGGAGTCAGTTTCTATGCACCCAGTAGCTTCAAACTGCGCAATGTTAATAACAATATGCTGGACTGTTGTTGTTGTTTAGTCGTTTAGTTGTGTCCGACTCTTTGTGACCCCATGGACCAGAGCACGCCAGGCACTCCTGTCTTCCACTGCCTCCCGCAGCTTGGTCAAACTCATGCTGGTAACTTCGAGAACACTGTCCAACCATCTCGTCCTCTGTCGTCCCCTTCTCCTTGTGCCCTCAATCTTTCCCAACATCAGGATTTTTTCCAGGGAGTCTTCTCTTCTCATGAGGTGGCCAAAGTATTGGAGTCTCAGCTTCAGGATCTGTCCTTCCAGTGAGCACTCAGGGCTGATTTCCTTCAGAATGGATAGGTTTGATTTTCTTGCGGTCCATGGGACTCTCAAGAATCTCCTCCAGCACCATAATTCAAAAGCATCAATTCTTCGGCTATCAGCCTTCTTTATGGCCCAGCTCTCACTTCCATACATCACTACTGGGAAAACCATAGCTTTAACTATACGGACCTTTGTTGGCAAGGTGATGTCTCTGCTTTTTAAGATGCTGTCTAGGTTTGTCATTGCGTGCTGGACTACATGTTCCACTGGCCTGATCCACCAGGTTCTTCTTATGTTCTTGGGGGTTTCTGATGCCTGCTTAGCTGAAATGCTACCCACCATCACATCATCTTAAGGTGGGGTACAATAAAACGCTGATGTTAACATAAGATAACTATAATGTACTATACAAATGAATTGCAAAATCAGCTATAAAAAAATATGTAATAAAGAGAATTGTAAGCAGCAGCAGAACTAGGACTAACATCATAAAAGTCCTCGCAAACAGGTAGCTCTTTACCTGGAGCCGAAATGTGAACAATGTTGGAATCCATAGCAATTCCTCTGCATTGCAAATTGAAATTTTTGCTTATAGAGCTGCATGTATTATCTTATATTTTCCATGGCAATAAGGAAGTGAGAAAGTAACTACTGTTTATGGAATTTACATAGCAGTCGTATGTTCCCCAGAATGCCCTCGCTGAATCCTCCTGTTCCTAGCCATACCAAAAAGACTTCTTTGTTTGTTAGGTGAAGATGTCATCGCAATATAAAATACCCAATGGTCCACCAAGATGTCATATTTAGAATATTGTTTTAAATGTGTTCTGCCCAGCCCTTCGTATCTCCTTTCATAATTTGCGGTCTGAACATTCATTTGGAACATGGAATGACCAGAATATCACATTATCTCTTTTGTTTCTTGCCTGCACCTTTTGCAGTGGGATTACATCACTCTGTTTTACTGGGAAATGCCTAATTGAATAGACAGATTATTAGATTAAAAATGTGTTGGGGTAGAAGACCATCTTTCAGTTACTTATTTGCACAGAGCTAGTGTTTTGTGACTCTAAGACCAACAGAAACTTTAATGAATTAGATTAATCGTGTTTAGATTCAATTAAGATAGGACTACAAGATACACATATTTCATTTGTGTGTACATTAGTGCAAACATGGGGGATTGCTTATCTCTTCCTACCCCCAATCTGATCCCTGTCAATCAAGTTGCATATGAAAATTGTTCAAAATGGTGTTCTTGGTGTCTGTTTCTATTGGGTGGGGACCCTCAGGAGTGGGGGTCCTTCGACAGTGCACCTGTGAACTTGTCCTGAGGATCCCCACTCCATAGCTGTCAAGCGTCCCTTATTTGGCGGGACAGTCCCTTATCCCAGCACCATGTCCCGCTGCTGTCCCTTATTGATGATGTCCCTTAAATTTCCTGGGTTTCAAAGGAAGCAGCTCCTCTCCCTCCCTCCCTGCCGGCCAGGGAAGAGGGAGACTCCAACTGTGTTGCTTGGCTGCGTTGCTCACCCAATAAGGAGTCTAAGAACAACTGGGGGGTGGAGCTTGCATGCCTTGTGCCAATCAAATGGGCCACGTTGCCTGGGGACTCGCCTTTGCTCAGCGCTTCCCAGTGGAGAGGTGACGGTGGTTTTCTTTTCTGCATCCCCTTTGCTGGGTTGCTGCGCTATGGGAACTACCACTTGAGGCTTCGTTTGGCTGCTGCTTGACTAAAATCCCTTATTTGGGCTGCTGATCCCTTATTTTCGAGACTGCTGGTCCCTTATTTTCAAATCTGTAAGTTGACAGCTATGCTCCACTCCTGTTTGTGCTCCATCACTGCTGTAGTCATATACTGAAGTCTGTGGTTGTTTTTAAAACAGCAGTTTTTATCATAATACAGTGGTGCCCCGCAAGACGAATGCCTCGCAAGACGAAAAAGGGTTTTGCGGTTTTTGAGCTGCTTCGCAAGACGAATTTCCCTATGGGCTTGCTTCGCAAGACGAAAACGTCTTGCGTTTTTTGCAAGTTTGTTTCCTTTTTCTTAACACCGTTAATACAGTTGCGACTTGACTTTGAGGAGCAACTCATAGAACGCGGTGTGGTAGCCTTTTTTGAGGTTTTTGGTGATTTTTGAAGCTTTTCCAAAACTTTTCCGACACCATGCTTCGCAAGACGAAAAATTCGCTAGGCGAAAAAACTCGCGGAACGAATTAATTTCGTCTTGCGAGGCACCACTGTATGTAATTCTTTTGCCTGTTTTGACATGTTTTAATACGCTTTTTAAATACGTTCTCATTTCATTTTTAACTGTATTGTTTTATCACTGATGTGTTTTCCACCCTGGGCTCGTCTGAGAGGAAGGGTTGGATGTAAATTTAATAAATAAATGGTTATATGCAGTATTTATATTTGAGGTTGTTTTTAAAAGCAGCTTGAGCTGTACTGTAGATGTAAGGACGCAGCTACCTGATGTTTCAAAGATGGCTGAGCGTTTCTTCATATCATTTCTCCTGGCTGGTATTTCATGTTAGAAAACTGAAATTATAGCAATAAAAACAAAACCCATCATTAAATAAACAAATATAAATAACTCAGCAAAGTGTGGGGGGTAGTGGAAAGGGGGAAGGTGGCATTTTTTTCTAACCCTACCAAGCTGGAAAGACGCATGTTGCCCTCTGAATTTCCACAGGAGGGAGAAGTCATTAGCGAACCCATGAAAGACAGCAAGCAGATGATTGTGAAAAAAAAGATATTTGTGCCATTACTTCAGTGCCGCTGTATTTAAAGTTTCGAGTTGCCAGTGTTTACACAGCGTGTTTGGCTGGCGCTGTGGAACGGTTGTTGGCGAAAAGCAGACAGAGCCAGAAGCTGGTCCAGACGCTTCGAAAACCAAGCAAAAGTGTGGGTGGCTGAGGTGGAAACAGAGGTGAAATTAAGGATGCAGTTACTTAGTTTTAATTCATTTTAGGGAAATTCTCTGAAGGTAATCATTCTCCCATATGAACATGCCTGTCAGCTGAGGTCATCGTCAGGATCTCTTCTCTGTCCTCCAGAAGTTAGGCAGGAGTCTACAAGAAGCGGGGACTTTTTTGTGCTGACACCCAAGCGATGCTAAACCCTACCCAGACATGTGTCTCTGAGGGAGTTGGGAGAGAAACTCAATTCGGTTTGGATTTTAATGCGAACCCACCTAACGCGCACCTTCCAAAACAATACACAAACCAAAATGCAATTGTATCTTGAAATTCGCACTTTCCCTGAATTTTGTGGTGCAGTTTCCCAAACAAAAGTTGTGTGTATCTGGGGAACATGCATTCGGAAAGGCATACGTGAGTCGGATGAACATACGAAAAAGGGGAACCATTTGCAAAAATGTGTACATCTGGCAAATCCGCATACAGAAATGAACAGATTCATGCCAAAACCCTGGTATATCTTGTGGGAACATTTTTATTATTTTTTTTTAAAACACCAACCGAAGCAGAAATGTGGAGAACTGAATTTAAGATTGGAAAAATGAGAAACTGGGAGAAAGCAAAATTAGCAGGTTTGTTCACCTCTAGTTCCCAGCATCTTCTCTGCTATCTCACAGGCAAAGTATGCTCTGTGCTTTTCTGTCTTCAGGTGTTTTAAATATTGAAAATCCTTTTGATTACGAGCACAAAAAACAATCAGAGCAATAGCTGAAACCCACGTGAAATACTCAGTCGAGAGTGGATTTCATGCTCTTTATTCAGCTCATAGTGGTGAGGAGGAATGAAAGTTTCCCCAAAGTATCTGCCTTATATACATTATTTACAAAATGGGCTGCACGTGATTGGCTAATTCCGGAATTCTCCTGTCGGCCAATCAGGTTGTGGATTCGCTTCCATCTGGAGCTGGATTGGGTGACTCCTGCAGACCAATTATACTGCTGCATTGTTCTAGGACCAATCAGACTGCTGACTTCTGAATCCTATTGTTCTAGGACCGATCAGATTACTGCATTTTGGATCCTATTGTTCTAGGACCAATCAGACTGCTGCATTTTGGATCCTATTCAACTCAGTACATAACACCACGGCTGCTCACTGGACTGGTTGCATGTAAGAAGGCAGGCAGGTGTGGGCAGCCTGGGGCTGAAAGGGCTGTGGTCCATTTCCCCTGATCACGGAATCATAAAACTGTAGAGTTGGAAGGGACACCAAGGGTCATCTAGTCCAGCCCCCAGCAATGCAGGAATCCTGCCTGCAGCTGTCCCTGGGTAGGCTCGAACCACTAACCTTCTGGTTAACAGCCAGATGCACTGACCTATTGTGCCATTGGGGATGGGCCAGCCTTCACTGCTCCAATCATGATGATATATGATATCTTTATTGTTATTTTCCCATACAGAACAATTAAATTTGAAATCTACATAAAACATTCAAAAACCCCTAAAAACTCTGAACCCCCTTTTTAAAATACAATATACTATAGAGACTCCTTATGCTGCGTCTAGAACCAGAATTGCATTTGCGTAGAAACTGTTTCTCAGGCAGCTAGTCCTGGTCTTTATAACCCTATACCTTCTTCCAGGGGCAGAAGATGAAAGAGATCATTTCCAGGGTGTGTACTATCCTGCGCTATCTCTGCAGCTTTCTTATGGCACCTGACAGCATAGACAGCATAGACAAAGTTCAATGATTCCACACAAGAATCCCATCGGCGTTGCGATTACCTATGAAGTTGACAAGCCATATTTCCATTCAGTTATTAACAAATGGACTGATTCATCTTGCAAATCAGTGCATGCCATTAACCCTGGTGGAGCAAGCTTTGGTCTTTCGCAGTGTCGGAATATAGCATTCAATGGGCAGAGGGGAGTTCAGAAACGTTCCTGAACGGCATGTGCATTTCTGGAACTGGCAAGAGAAACAGATCCTCATTCCAGCTGTTTAGACAGAGCATCCCTATGAGATGCACTCATCACTATGGAAAGACCAGATACATGTTCTCTCTGTTTTTTCTGTTCTGCGTTTGTGCCATACAAGGTCATTTGTGTCTCTATTTGGTGGACTGGAGTATATTTATGGATCTTTGTCTATTCTTTTTTATTTTGGGGGGAAAGAAATAATTTTAAAAATATACAAACCAATGCATTGGGTCTAAAACAGCTGTCAACAACCTGGTGCCCTCTAAATGTTGTGAACTATAACCCCCATGAGCCCCTGCTGGCTGAGGTTGGTGGGAGTCCAAAACATGGGGAGGGCCCCAAGTTGATCAGGGCTGCTCAAAAGCATAATTTGGGGGGCCATTTTAACTACTTTTCCTTATAGAAAAGTTCTATTATTATTGTCACACCATCAGTTTGTTTTTCGCTGTATTAGAAGCACCGGACGATTGGACGCACCTAGTTTTTAGGAGAGGAAAACAAGAAATAAGAAAGGAATGCAAAGCATTCTGAGCTAAGAGGGAGCGCACCTCCATCTTCGCTCACTAGGCTTTGCGGGGCTATCCCTGAAGCCAGGAGAGCAAGCGGGATCTGTGCGCACCGATCCCTCTTGCCCTCCTGGCTTCAGCAAAAGCAAGCCTACTGGCTTTCCTCCTACAAGAGCCGTGCGCTCTTTAAAGGGAGCGCGGCTCTTGGGGGCTTTTCTGGGAGGTGGGGGAAGGGACAGAGCCGCACGCTCTGTCCCTTCCTCCACCTCCCGCAAAAGCCAGGGATAGCCGCAAGAAGCCTCCGCAGGGGAGCAGGATGAAGACTCCCCGCTCCCCTGCGGAGGCTTCGCATGGCTAAGCCAGAAGCTAGAACAGCCAGCAGGATCGCAGCGCAGCGATCCCACTCGCTGTCCTGGCTTCTTTTTTTAGCCGCGCGCAGCCTCTCCAGGGCAAGGGGAGCCTTCATCCCCTGCCCGGGAGAGACTGCGCACGGCTAATGCTCCCCCAAGAGCCGCGCTCCCTTTAAAGAGTGCGCAGAGTGTGTGCGCGGCTCTTGGGGGCTTTTCCCCAAGGAAGGAGAAGGGCAGCCACACGCTCCACACGGCTCTTTAAAGGGAGCACTCACAGAGCCTCCCGCCTGCATTCGCTCCATAAGTCGCACACACATTTCCCCTTACTTTTTAGGAGGGGAAAAGTGCATCTTATAGAGCGAAAAATACGTTACTTACTGTTTTTATTGCACCACTAGTGTGCATGGTTCTTAGCACAAGAGGATCCATGTTCCTCTTACACTCTGTAATTCCAAAAACGAAGAAGGGATGGAGGTGGAGGAAAGGGAATACGAGGGAAGGAAAATTCCAAAGTTTTTAAGAAAAGCCTATCAGCCAGTTTGTAGCCCAGTCCCAACAACTATTTCCTTAAATTCATCAAAATGACTTCTTCCTCAAACTTCCCCTCACCTGCAGAAATTTGCTGTGTCTTTGGGGTGTATGGTGCACACCCCTTCCCCTTTTTCTATAGTTAATGCTTAGCAGATTTCAACAAGTCTGCCTGGCTCTGTGTGTGAAAAAAAAAGTACAGTTTTAAGTAGTGACAAATAGAAAGCACATGCTTATTATACAACTACATTACACAACTGCTGAGCAGCTTTTATATCATCTGCACTTAAAACAACAGACTTGTGGAGGCTTGTGCTGTTGTGTGTGTCGGTATTAGAAAGCTGAGTAGGACTGAGTAGGAATCCTAGTTGTTTGGAGTTTTGCTGCACCTATTTACCTATTGCATTTTTATCCCACCCTTCTTCCTCAAGGAGCTCAGTGCTGCATATGTGTGTGTGTGTGTGTGTGTGTGTGTGTGTGTGAGAGAGAGAGAGAGAGAGAGAGAGAGAACCCACAATTTACACTGGAATTATGTTCCGGGGATCAGGCCTAAAGCCAAAATTGCCTATAGCCAAAACACAATTGGTTCAAAAGCGGGTGGGATTGTCAAAATCATTTCCCTCCTTTCCATCCCTTTTCAATTCTGTTTCAATTTTTTTGCCATGCACGTAGAGCTGAACACACACAAGTTAAATGCTCATAAATTGCAGGATTACTATTCAATTTCAAAACATAAACAAAGAAAAGCAGCTTTTAAAACTTCCAAAAGCATAACAATTGCCATGGAAAACTTCTAAAAGAAGTTACAGACACAGCGGTACCTCGGGTTAAGAACTTAATTCGTTCTGGAGGTCCGTTCTTAACCTGAAACTATTCTTAACCTGAGGTACCACTTCAGCTAATGGGACCTCCCGCTGCCGCCATGCCGCAGCCGCACGATTTCTGTTCTCATCCTGAAGCAAAGTTCTTAACCTGAGGTACTATTTCTGGGTTAGCGGCGTCTGCAACCTGAAGCATCTGTAACCTGAGGTACCACTGTAAAAACATTCCAAGGGCAAATGCCATTACAAAAATGTTTCTGTCCAATGATCTTGAGGTTGCCGGGACAACATTCCTACCCAGCCTTCCAATCTGGGATTCTTCAAGGTGGCACATGTCAAAAGAATTTGGGCAATACTTGACCACCGAGTCCCATCAGTGCCATGAGGCAAGCTGAGGCAATCGCCTCAGGTGACAGAATCCACAGGGGCAGCCGATTTGGCCTCTAAGAAATGCATTGCCTGTTACGGCTGCTGCCAAATCTGCCATCTCCGCTGCAGGGTTTCCCCAATGCTGCCTCTAAAGTAGTCTCTTAGCAAATAGAAGGCACTGTTTGTCTCCCCGCAGCCTTGTTTCTGATCTTTATTCATCTGTTCTTCCCCGGTGAGGAGGGGGACCTTACCATTTTGTGGTTTGATTCCCATGACATTTTGGCACCTGAAGCAACTTTGTTCTAGAAGTGCCTCCTTATACAAGCTTCCACAAATAGTTAGCTCCAGACCTTTCCTGTGTGAATAACAAGGCGGGATTTATCTATTAACACACCCATAACACACCCGATGGTTGGACAGTGTTCGATGGTTGGACAGTGTTCTCGAAGCTACCAGCATGAGTCTGACCAAACTGTGGGAGGCAGTGGAAGACAGGAGTGCCTGGCGTGCCCCATGGGGTCACGAAGAGTCGGACACGACTAAACGACTAAACAACAACAAACACCCATAACATCAGTCATGTTACCCAGCGGCCATCTTCAGTGAGGGTGTCTGTCACATCTTCCGGATATCTTGGACTACAATTCCCATCTGCCCCAGCCAGCATGCTCAATGGTCAGAGGCCACGGGAGTTGTAGTCCACAGCTGCTGGAAGGCACCAGTTCAGGGAAGGCTGCGACAGCTTGTTGTGATATCCAAACACAGCCAATAGTTTCAAAGAGACATTGTGTGTGCACATGAATTTCTTTTGTCCTGCTCTTGCCACTGGCCAAACAAGTTTTTTGAAAACATGTAAAATCATGCCAAAGTAGTTCACCACCACAAAAATGGGATGAATATGCAGAGCAACACATGTCATGGTTCTTCTTTCAAACTGCTTTCAACACCCTGGGAAAAAAAGTGCCCCCTTCCAGCCAAAGCCTGTGTCCTATTCAATTCTGGTTTTAATGTAAGAACATATTAACTGCTTTTTGGGATCAGAGAAAAAGTCTATCTAGTCCAGAATTCTTCTTCCAACAGCAGCCAGCCAGCCAGTTTCCTCTCCACAGAGCTTGGATTCTTCCTCACAGTATTGGCAGTAACATTTAACCATAGAGACACAGGACAATATTTTCTTAATCCTCACCCCGCACTTCAAACACTCCCCACCCTGCCAGGAACAATGATAACAGCTGATGGTTAGCTTCATAATATCTGTCACTGGCAAAATGCAGTGCAGAGCCAGTTAATATCATATCACTGCTTTGATGCACAAAAGAAAGAGGCTTTTAAGTGCTTTTACATGTACAAAGCATTATGCTGGGTGTGGGCGGGTGAGTAAAATAACACGGAGCATTATCACAACTTTCCTTCCCCCAGATTTGCTTACCGAAGTAATCTGTACATTTTAAGTTTCCCACAGTGATATACTTTTTCAGTTTTTAAAACAACACAAACATTTTCCTTGGCTAGCTGCCTGGTGCAAAGAATAAAAGTTATCAGTGTGGCAAAAATGACTTTAAAATACAAGGTATTCTCTCTGAGGAGAAGCAGAGAATGTAAAAGTGATCTGTGCAGGCGTGATCCTATTCACAGGAGGCCAGGAAAAACAAACCGGAGCAGCTGACTATCTCTTTGACAGCTAAGTGATTTCTTTCTTCAGCTGTCCACCATCTCAGTAAGATGCTCCCGTGCGTCACCAATATTTGTTTATGTCCTCTTGGGCATGGGCTGCAATGGCACGGCATTTAAGGTGTGTCCAGAGATGTTTTTAGGGAAGGGTTGGGTTGTGTCTTGACGTGCAGCTCATGATGGGGCAGACGTATTTTGCCATACGTGTTGGCAGTCCAGTCCTACGCATGCTTACTCAGGAGTAATTACCAACAAGTGCAATGGGGTTTACTCCCAAGCAACTGCATGTAGCATCGTTGCCACACACTGCAATTTCATGCATGTTTGCTCAGAAGTAAGTCTGGGAGGATTCTGTTGTACTCAGGTTCTCCTGGCAGGCTTCCCATAGGCATCTGACGCAGTTGCACTGACTGCCGGTGGAGTACAGGGTCAGATTTAAGGTGTTGGTTTTGACCTTTAAAGCCCTTCACGGCCTAGGACCCTCGTACCTACAGGACCGCCTCTCCCAGTATGCCCCACGGAGAGCCTCAAGGTCCATAAATAGCAACACCCTAGTGGTCCCGGGCCCTAAGGAAGTTAGATTGGCTTCAACCAGAGCCAGGGCCTTTTCAACACTGGCTCCGGCCTGGTGGAACGCTCTGTCTCATGTGACCAGGGCCCTGCAGGATCTGATTTCTTTCCGCAGGGCCTGTAAGACAGAGTTGTTCCGCTTGGCCTTTGGCTTGGAACCAATTTGATTCCCTCTCCCTCTTTCTTTTTCCTTTCTCCTCCTGTGATGAGGCTGCATTTTAATATTTTAATGTTTCAATATTTTAATGTTGTATTTTAATCTTGTTTTTAAGTTGTATTCATTCAACTTGTTTTTATTATTGCTTGTAAGCCGCCCTGAGCCCAGCCTTGGCTGAGGAGGGCGGGGTATAAATAAAATTTATTATTATTATTATTATTATTATTATTATTATTATTATTATTATAGAATCGTAGAATTGTAGAATTGGAAGGGACCATGAGGGTCATCTACTCCAACCCCTGAAATGCAGGAAACTTTTGCCCAATGTGGGGCTTGAACACACAGTCCTGAGATTAAGAGTCTCATGCTCTACCAATTGGCCACTATGAGAACAAGATGCTGGACTAATGGACCTTTGACCTTACTCAGTAAGACTCTTCTTGTGTCCTTCTGCTGCTGTTGGCGGTGATGATTTGCCTTGCAGGATGTCTCAGGTTCAGTCCCCATTATCTCCAGGTACAACAGGGAAAGATCCCTACTTGAAGCCCTGGACAGTCACTGCCAGTCAGTGTAGACAAGACTGTTACAGAACCTGGGTGCCTCTCCCTCTCTCTCTGTAGAGCGGTGGCAAGAGCCCATGGGGTTCCAGGCACTCACCCAGGGTCTGTTGTCCTTTGGAGAACTGAGACGTGGCGGAGACTGTCGTAGCTTTTAGAAACATAGTTTATGTCTTAAGAAATATGGTTTATAGGTGCACTTACACCTTCGGTCTGCATGGAAGGAGTCCAGATCTTACAGCACGGTCATTTCAAGAGGGGCTTGTCCCCCACAGCAGGGCAGCCCTGGGGTCCAAGGCATCTCTCCCAGGCAGCTTGCGGCCAACCTGCCCAAGATGGACCCCAGTCTTTATTTTGCCTTCTTCTTCCCAGAGCCCCTTGCTCAAAAACTCTCTTTTCTTGTCAGCTCAAACACACACACACCATCACCTTGGAAACGCCTGTCTCGCCAGGCCAAAGGATGGTCCAGCAACACCTTTTGTCATGTTAATGCCTCTATCTATCCTAGGTGAGGAAAAGGAAACATAGCCTGTTCTTTTCCACTGGCCTGCAATCTTCCCCTCAATACTCCAAATAATCAAAATCCTATCATTTATTAATTTACAGTCATACCTCATGTTACGTTTGCTTCATGTTACATTCTTTCAGGTTACTTCCCGCAGCGACCCGGAAGTACCGGAAAGGGTTACTTCCAGGTTTCGCCGCTTGCACTTGCGCAGATACGGCGCTTGAGGTTTCACTCTTTTCATGTTGCGAGCGGACCTCCAGAATGGATCACGTTCTCAACCAGAGGTACCACTGTATAGGGTTTAGGGCTAGATATACTCATGGCCTGACAGTATAAGGTAAGCTTCCTGGGTCCCTATGCCACCTGCTCCTCTATTCTTTCTTACTGTATTTGCATAAGAATTGCATGCAGATGAAGGGGATGGAAAGTTTGAAGGACCCTGGGTGAGAGACAGGGAAGGGGAGATCTCCTGATGTGAGAGGCGGGGATACCACATCTTTTTCTGTATGGGACAAAAGTTAAGATACATTTGTGAGAGGATCTTGCATTCTTCTTTCTCTTTTTCTCTTCTCTTCGTTCCTCTCTTTTTGTTATTCTCTGTGTAGATCTGCTTGTATTTTTCCCCTGCAGGGATCTCTTGAGGGAAGCGTGAAGATCTTCAGAAGTTGGCCTCATGTTCAAAGCCGGGTTCCATGTGCGTGGAATAAGGCTGCGGCGGGATCTGTTCCTTTAATGGCCAGGAGCCTATCAGTTTGAGAAAGGGTGTTTTAAGCACATTTGCCCTCTCCTCTTCATTATTAGCACAGGCTGTGGAAGGGGGGGGCGGCGGCAGGGAGAACCCATAAAGTTCCAAGCTCTGTCGTGCTGAATTCCTTGGCAGCTTCCAAAAGACGCCTGGGAACTGAGGCGAAAGCTTCCAATATCAGATAATGACTGATATACAGCATGTGTGTCACTCACAGTGTTTGAAAGTGAATGGCTATAAAAATGGGTTTACTAGACAGTAAATAACTTCTCAAATAGGCGACGCAGGCCTTTTCTGTTTCGTCCTTCTCTCTCCCCCCTCCCCTTTAAAAAGAAAACATTATTCTTTTTGCACACCAACGGAAAACAGAACACATCAGGGACTGGAGCTTGTATTGGGTGAACACAGCGTTCCTATGACTGCCAGCTTCAGCTTTGAAAGGGGTTTCTGTGCCTTTAAAGAAAGCTAGAGCTGCAATCCTGAGCACACACTGTGGCAAATAAACCCGCGTACCTAGGCACGACTTGGGTTTAAAGAACATTTCTGAGAAGGCTGAGAGCTTCTGAAGTCGCCTCTGAAGTTTATAACTTTAAATTGTTAAAAGAACTTCCTAAACACAATTTTATTTTCTCTCTATTATAAAGTTAGCTACTTCAAGAGATCGGCTTAGGGCTTAGCAGGGTTGGTAAGAGGGATAGTAATGCAATAATAAAGAAACTATAGAAGCACAATCCGTTCAAGCTTTCTTTACTGCACACCCTGGGGAATATTCATATTGCAATAGACTGCAACAAAATGCACTTAAAGTGAGAGAGAGCCTGCCTGCTCCTTTTTCCCACCCTCAGAGTCTTTGTGTGTGTGTGTTTGGTATAGCACATCATTATTTCTTTTCTGGTTTGCAAGATATTTAATTTCTTCCATTTTACTTCCAGCATTTACAGGCCCCTCACTAACAAAAAAGCTGTCAGGTCTGCTTTCGAACACAAAATAAAACAAGTCAAAAATTCATCAGCAATAAAAACCAGCAAAATTTGACATAGCTAGAATTCAGAAAGCAGACAAGGAAAAAAATGGAGTAAAACAGGTTAAATGGCATAGAAAACAGATTTGTAAAGGTGCTGGAAAATAAAATTAAAAAGTGTCCCTGCTAAATGAAGTTGTTATAGGAATTATAAGGTCTCAAATATAGAATGAATGTTGGTAATTGCACAAGGTAAACACACATACCTAAGTATATAAACCACATGTCTAAAATAGTACAGGAAAGCAATCCAAAAGCCATCTCGGCTCTCCTAGAGACTCTCAATATTTCCTCTGCCTCTTTAATCCCCCTTGCCTGAGAACACGTAGGCAGACAGCAATCAGGGAAAGTTCCTGAAGGGATTCCCTTCCTATATCTATGAATCTCCTTTGTATTAATTGTCATTGTTTGCCCAGATGCTCTACATTGAGAGATGTCTTACGGCCATCCTGATTGTCTTACCCAATGCTAATGTTTTGTGTAAACTTTGTCAGGAACTATGTAAAACTTGCTAAATTCTCAGGAATATCACACCTTGGCCTGCCTGAGCCACAGTAACCCCACCTTATGTGTGACGTAATTTCTAACCGTTTGTAGAGAGGAGATGCACTGGCGGAGGAAGAGGAGTGTGGGAGGAGCGCACCAACCCCAGCAGCGCGATCCTGGCAGAGTGCCATCGCAGCTGCCCCCCTGCCTGCGCTGGGCACCCCGACCCCAGGACGCGCGCCTGCTCTCCACCCCCCAGTGCCGAAGCATGAAGCTCCGCCACTGAGGGGATATCCTCCTTCTCCACGCCAAAATGAAAACCCTTAAAAAGAGATGTTTCTTTGTGGTTCTGGGTCTCTCTTGCCTCCTTGCTCGGAGGGGAGGGAACTCTGTTGCAACAGAAAAATAAAGTTCTGCCTTGCTTTTGCTGCATCCTTTCTCTATCTATCTATCTATCTATCTATCTATCTATCTATCTATCTATCTATCATGGACTTAGCAGACTCAGTCCTTGGGGGGGGGGGGGTTGGGCATCAAAAGCCAACCACCCCCTTTTTTCTATATCAAAGTGAAGCAGGTAACTGTGCTACAGAGTTCTCCAAACTTGAGAACTGCCCACTTTCTTGAATGTTTTTTAAAAAGAGATGGGAAGACTTAAACTTTGGGTTCTGGGCTGAATGAATGCCCAAAAATGCATGGATTGGGAACCTTTAGCCCTCCAGATTTTGCTGAACTACAACTCCCATCTGCCTCAGCACACATGGCCAATGGCCTGGTGTTGAAAGCATCTCAGCAACATTTGGAAGGCCAAAGCTTCCCTCCACCTGCTGAAAAACGAAAGGTGAGTTTCGACCATGTCCAATGGCCCCGCCAGCCCCTTCTGGCTCTGGCTACATACCTAATGTTTACCTTGCATATAAAAACCATCACAACCTGATAGCCTGGCAGGATATAAATCTGAATTTCAGAAAGATTAATTCAATTTGGTGCTCATCTAAAATTTCCTTCCTTCCAGGGAACAGTTCTTTTTATTATATTTTTTTAAATGGTCTCATGCGTGTGTTTTCAAATGCAGTAAATAGTCTTGTTCTGAGCTCTTTGCCTTTCTTAGACTCTGACATAAGGAGGCTATAAATTATTTCCTTCTATAAAAGGCAGGGAGGTAAATCCTCAGCAGAATGTGCAGAGAATTAGCCACTTAACTCCCATTAGCATTAATAAGAACGGAATATTTATTTACTCCACAGCACATAAATCACAACCTTGTAACTTCTACAATTTCTTAACTATAATGTTTCCATTGTTCCCTTGGCTCCTGGTTATCCACCTCAAATATTTACCCGAGGTGTTGGCTTCAAAGAAGTAGGGTGACCTCGCTGAGACTTTGCTCTTTCCTGTCATCATAGCAGCTGTAAAACTCCAGGCTGATTGTACCGGGGTGGTGAAGTTATTGAAGATTCTGGGACTGTGAACACATTGTCAGCTTAAAAACGCAGCCGGGTCGTTCTTTTTCTCAATTGAGATCGAAGGTGGAAAGGCATCAGAACGCAGTATTTCATAAGAAACGACAGGATAGATATGGATTGTTGCTCACACCTCCACACCGGACCTAGTTAAACTATGAAAGTCGCTCCCATGGGAGGCAGCAATGGCCACCAACTTGGATGGCTTTGAAAGACGATTAGACAAATCCATGGAGGACAACACTATAAAAGCCTACTAGCTATGATGAACATGTCCTACCTCCACGGATACCCTGCTGTCACACCCCTGATGGGGGCAGTGGTCTAAACCACAGAGACTAGGGCTTGCCGATCAGAAGGTCAATGGTTCGAATCCCCATGATGGGGTGAACTCCCATTGCTCTGTCCCAGCTCCTGCCAACCTAGCACTTCGAAAGCACACCAGTGCAAGTAAATAAATAGGTACCTCTCCGGTGGGAAGGTAAACAGTGTTTCCGTGTGCTCTGGCTTCTGTCACAGTGTCCCATTGTGCCAGAAGCAGTTTTATCATGCTGGCCACATGACCCGGAAAGCTGTATGTGGACAATCACCAGCTCCCTCAGCCTGAAGCGAGATGAGCACTGCAACCCCATAGTCGCCTTTGACTGGACTTAACCATCCGGGGGTCCTTTACCTTTTTAGGGGCACAAAATCTGTAGGGGTGGCAAGGGGAGATCCTGAGTTGCCCAGCAAACTCAAGTCTTTACCTGCCCCATAACTGAAATGTGGGCATTGCTTGGTCAAAATATTGCTTGGTCAAAATGGCCTCACAGGCTAAGTGCGGAGGCCTTGTGTGAATGATCAAGCTAAGGGATGGAGGTTCCTCACTGCAGCCATTTGCTTGAATAGCTCTCCAGTCCAAGTCTGGTTTAACGACAGTGAACCATCAGAAGGGACAGCAGGAGGAGCCTTTTGAAATTGCCCCATCAACAGTTAGTACCTGGGCACCAGACTGAGCAGATACCCAGTGGCCACCTGGTCACAGACTTCCCCACTATGGTGAGATGGATCGCAATGCTATTTAGCAATCTTTTTCATGTCTATGCATATAAATTAGCATATATAATATCCCCTTGCCTTCCCCTCTTCAATAATAATGAGGAGGAGGAGGAGGAGGAGGATTATGATGATAATGTTCTTTCTGGTGATGTACAAGTGGCCACAGGAGACTGGATCCAGGACTTTCTGCATGCCAAACATATGCTAGGGCCTCTATGGACATACATGAAGCTTCTCCATTCTGAGGTTGATCAGTGACCCTCTCTTCTGTTTTGAGCAAAGGCCTCAGGAGTACTGAGGTCAGAAAAAGCTGAAATAGTACCTTGGACAGCTCCAGGCAAGACTCAGGCTGGAGCCTTGGTAAGAGCAGAGCTCAGATGTTGCTCCAGCAGCAGTCTGGATTTGATATCCCGCTTTATCACTACCCTAGGGAGTCTCAAAGCGGCTAACAATCTCCTTTTCCCCTTCCTCCCCCACAACAAACACTCTGTGAGGTGAGTGGGGCTGAGAGACTTCAAAGAAGTGTGACTAGCCCAAGGTCACCCAGCAGCTGCAAGTGGACGAGTGGGGAATCGAACCCAGTTCACCAGATTACGAGTCCACCGCTCTTAATCACTACACCTCAGGCTGAGCCTTAAAGAGGAGCTGCGACTCTATTGCAGTTGCTAGTTCTAGAAAATGCAGGAAGGGGATTGTGATGCTGTGTTTGCTCTTCCCTTGGGCATGTGGTTGACTTCTGCGAGAACAGAATACTAGTCTGCTTGTGTTCTTTAAATATCAAAACCAGCACTTTGAATAGAGCCCAGAAATAGGGCTGTCACACGCCCGGATTTTCCTGGACATTACCGGGTTTTCAAAGGCAGAATTGACAGCTCAACAACTTCCAGGATGCCCTGGTTTTTACTTTTTGAAATATGGCAACCCTACCAGAAACAATTTGGCAACCAGTGAAGTTAGGCAAGAACAGGTTTTATATGTTCATGCCATCTTGTTCCAGTTAACAATCTAGTTGCTCCTTGCGGCACTAGACAGTAATTTCCAAACTCTCTTCAAAGGCAGCCCCATGCACAGCACACTGAAGCAATCTATCCATTAAGTAATGTCTACTTGTTTTTAAATTCTGTTGATATTCTCTGTATTTTAGGTATGCATGGACAGACATAAACACAATATTATGCAGCTTATAAAATTCCTTACATAAATAAAACATGCTGAATCTGTGGAGGCCTACTGTGGAACTGGTAAATACAGAAGCTTGGGCTGTTGCACTTTTAACCCAATTCTTTTGTGCTCCTACCCTCAAGTGGCTTCAAGTTTCCCTGTTTATCTTTGCCAATAAATCAACTGTTCCTTTGCTACAAGTCAGTGTGTTTGCAGGAACCCACCAGGGGTTAGTACAGAGGCAGCTACTCAGGCCAGCAGTGCCTGCCTCCCATCACAAGTATACTTGCACACTACTGCTTTTCAAATTCATCTCAACATTTTTATAAAAGAGAAGCAATTAGCAATAAGAATAAGACAGCCAGCGAACTTAGTTCCCCCCTCCACCATGTGTTTTAATGATTTATACTTAATTTTATAATTAATGAAAAATCCTATAATATCTATTTGGATTGTCATATTATGCTTCAAAATGAATGAGCATTGTAATGATATTATTTTTGCTCTTGTGTACTGCTTTGGGTACATATATGTATTTTTGCTCTTGTGTATTTTTGCTCTTGTGTACTGCTTTGGGTACATATATGTGGGGAAGTGGTGTACAAATTGAAATAATAAAGTAAAGCATTTATTTCATATTTGTTTATATTTATCTTTGTAGACAATCTCTCTCTGTGTGTCTAGCACATCTCATCCCCAAAGACTTGCAAATTCAACAGGCGATTGTCTAACTGAACTGCTAAAGAATCATTCCGGTTTATCAGTCTTTACTATACATAATATGATCCAATATTTATCTACATCTTAGGTAGTTTAGGGGGTATCCTAAGCTATTAATCAGAGCAGCATGCATTGAAACTTCAGCAGCAAAAATATCAACTGGCATAAGAACAGTGGCTAACCCAGGGGTCTACCTAAGCCTGGCAGGAAGTAATACTCAAGTATGAAATACATGCACAAAACACCTTTCATGAAAGACACATGCGATGAATGACACTGCTAAGTAAATGCTAGTGGCAACGAAGGTAGAACTGGGCCTCAGTGAACATTTATATTGTGGGGAGGTATTTGTACACAAGTGCAATATCCCTAGGTGGTGCTATTACAGGTGTATTTTGTGAATTGAGGAGGGATCAGTAAACTCAACCAAACCCAAAGCATTAAAGGTAAGGTTAAAGGTGCATATAGCTTCCCTGAATGATGGTGTTTGGGAACAGGGGACATTTGCAGGGGACAGGGGACATCTGACGGGAATAGGGCATGTCCTATTCACTGCCTATCATCTGCCTTAAAATTCATATGTGGGACAGAAATCATATGTAATACAGTATTGTAGAATTATTATTTTTGCTCAACTATTTGTGTGTGTGTGTGTGTGTGTGCGGAAAGCCTGCATGCCTTTGGAACACGGTCCTTGCCTTTCAAACATGTCAGGGAACTTTTGTTGAAGGTCCATCTACGAATGCAATAAAGCCACCACTAGCATCATCAATATCCTGAAATCAGTAGAAGGAAACTAAATCTGGATTTGTGCTCAGGTCCTGTTTGCAGGCTTCGATAGGCATCTGCTTGGTCACTGTTGTTAAGTATAGTAATTTAATTCACTGAAATTGTAAAATACTTGCATGCGTTACTATGTGTTTAAATTTGATTGGCTGGTAACTGAATTCTAGAGCGTTCTCTAGTAGTTCTAATGTGATTGGCTAATGTTGGTCACATGGGAGGTGAAGGAGAGGCTCCATTTTATGCAAAGCAAGATGATGGCTGTGTTTCAGGATCCACTGTGAACACTGCTAAGTTGAATCGAGTGTTGGAGTGCTTCTTCTCTGCTTGGAAGAACGAGAGCAAAGCTGCAGAAGAAGGTAAATGTGGACATCTCTCAAAGGAGCTGTAAGGCATGGCCTAACTGAGATGCAGAAGGCTAAGTGCCTAGTTCTGGGAGGAGGAGAAAAGACAGTTGTTTGTAAGTTAGAAGAAGAGACTATAAGCCCATGCTTGGAGAAGAATGTGACTGTAAATATTATCTATAGCCATAAGTTTCTGCAAGTACAGTGGTACCTCGGGTTAAGTACTTAATTCGTTCTGGAGGTCCGTTCTTAACCTGAAACTGTTCCTAACCTGAAGCACCACTTTAGCTAATGGGGCCTCCTGCTGCCGCTGCACGATTTCTGTTCTCACCCTGAAGCAAAGTTCTTAACCCGAGGTACTATTTCTGGGTTAGCTGAGTCTGTAACCTGAAGCGTATGTAACCTGAAGCATATGTAACCTGAGGTACCACTGTAAAGTTTTTGAACATTAAAGGATGGACACTGGTTTAATTTCCAAAGAAGAGCGTCAGTCATATATATCGTTTGAGCTTCCTAAATGATTTTTTGCTATTCTTACTTCAACAACTGTGACGAAAGGATGCTAAACTAGATAGGCCATTTGGTCTGATCCAAAAGGCTCTTCTTGTGGTCAGTTTCCAGCAAACCTTCACTCAGCAAGGCCTGTCCTTTTATGGAGTTGTTTCACAGTTTCCTCAAAATGCAGAGCTGAACGTCCCCACAGGCCATTCCGTTTGGCCAATATTTTGAGCTGCCTTTTTATTTCAAGTGTATTGAAAGCGTAGCTTTTATCGCAGTTGACCTTATTGCTAATGGCACCTGTCAGGTTCCTACAGAGACTGGAATGAGTCCCGTCTCCGAGTTTGTTTTCATAGCTCTAAAAACAGAGACAGGGATTCACCAGGAGGTCGTTACATAATATTCTGCCATTTGTTGCGGATCCTTTCCCCCTTTGTGAACAAAGAGGCTATTTTCAGTCGTTTCACACAAGGGTGCTGAAGTCATGTCTAGATTGGCACAATATGGGGCTAATTCATGCTATATCAATATATATATATTGGGTAACTCACAGACAAAGCACACGGCATAACGGTAGTCACATTATGTTATTTTTATTGTGTCTATGGGCTACCTTTCTCTTCCAAGGAGCTCAAAGTGGCGTATATGGTTCTCCTCTTCGTCATTTTCTCAATCAATGGAGGAGGACTCCGTTGTCTCTCCAGACAGACAGACACCGACAACATTCTCCTCCACAAGATCTCATGCTCACTATCCTGTGACTGTAAGGCTATTTCATGAACATCTGTTCTTCAGATCAGCATTTGAGTACCCAATAATAACAGTTCAGATGCAGCAGTATCTGACGGTTGTTCCCAATAATCGGCTATAGACATGAAGTAACAGTATATGACAGTACAGTGGCCACTGGTGCCCATTGAGACTGGTAGGGCGGAAGGAAGGGAGCTTAACAGTAGGTGGCGCTGGCGCCAATGACAGGCAGAGACTACCTGTTCTGGTTTGGTCCCCATCCTCCTCCCTGCTGAGTTCTACAAGGGCAACACTAAGACTAAAAGGAGAAAGCTGACAAGTGGTGCTGCCGGCCCCTGGACTGGTTGTAAGTAAGCAGTCAGGCAGGTGGCGCCTGTTAAAGAGCAGACCAAGTTTGGTGAGGCAGTCCCCCATTTTCCTTAATAGATGAGCCTCCATGGTGGCGGTATCTGCTGCAAGACTTCTAATAAATTTCATTTGTGCTTCAGTAACTCATTTAAGCTTCAATCATAGCCACACTTATCTGGGACCTTCTGAGATCAGGCATCTATCTACAACGTGTGACTGGAAAGTTCGGTGAATGGTCACAGAAATCGGACAGCGAGAACTATTTGAACATACATACCTTACAGACCTCCAAAGTAGGCCCCCTCTGATACAATGCACAGTTGACAATGTTTGTAGAACTGTTGGAAACTTCTGGAGAAGTCCTCTTCTCGTACTGCTTTCAGTTCCCTCATCGCAGCAGCTTGGACGTGTGAAATGTTGTAAAATCTGTGCCCTTTCAGTGCAGATTTCAGTTTTGGAAAAAGAAACAAATCTGGTGGGACCAGATTGGGAGAATATGGAGGGTGGGACAACTCAGTAACCTCAGTAACAATTTCACGCAGGATATGCAATTCTTCCGCCATCATTCGGATGGACAAACGCTCATCCCGCATCCATAATTCACGAACTCTGTTGACATTTGCCGCTGTTCTGCTCGTCAACGGTCTGCCAGATTGAGGGTCATCTTCAATGGTTTGCCGCCCTTCACGGAAATGCTTAAACTACTCATACACTATCTTTTGAGTTACAGCTTCATCACCATACACAATTGTGAGCATTTCGTGGGTTTCTGATGCCGATTGTATGTTTGAATATTTCTTGCTGTCTGATTTCTGTTTCCATTTACAGAACTTTCTGGTCACACCTTGTATATAGGGTTGTGCTCTAGACCAATAAAAGCCATCAGTTTTAAACACTGTGGCCAAATCTCCAAATTCTAATATCTAAAGTTGATGTCAAAATCCAGATTTCAAAACTCACGAAATTGTGAACCTTTGCAAAATGTAACTGCTGCCTTGAATGAGCAATTGCATACAGAACAGTTATGCTAGCATCTTGCTGCTGCACGTTCAGGGCTCTGAACCTCAGCAAAGAAGAGTGTCTCATCCCTACAGAGAATTTAGCAGCGCATGCAATCTATTATGTATTTCACGGGTTCCCTATTAAGAGATTAGGGGAAATATATCTCAAAACTGTGAAATGGGAGCCTAATGATTTGTCAACGTCTGATGGCACCTTTCCACGGAGCTGGCAGGGCATTTTGCTGGAACCTCCTGTCACACTTACATGTTCAAAAGTAACTATTGGCAACCAGCTCCAGACTTGGGAGGCTGCTTCCAAACTCTGTAGGAAAAATCTCCCTAAGGCCACTTCATTTAAAATGAGCCTAAGCCTTTCTAAAGCATATAATTATGTTTCATCCTTGCGGTCTTATCTTGCATTAGCTTTAATTGCCCTTGAAACTTGGCAACATCTTCCTATCCATTTAAAGAAATTAAACACTTCAGGGTTTTGTTTTTATAGAACTTTTGATATTAAAGTGCCTTGGTTCACCCTCCTCCTCCTTGTGATCCACTTATGTTTTTTCTCCCTGCCCTTCCCAGAAAACACACATACAAAGACAGAATTAAACAGAGACAGAATTAACCTGGAGTAACCAGCAAGCCAGAATTCATTTAGGTGAATTTAGGAGGGGTCTGGTTAATTTATAAAACGGAATGTGCTAAAATTTGGGTTATAGCCAACTAAGGCCCCACCTGAACTATAAATTTAAAGCATTATTATACTACATTAAATAGCCATGGCTTCCCCAAAAGATCTTGGGAACTATAGTTTGTTAAGGGTGCTGAGAGTTGTTAGGCGATCCCTATTCCCCTCACAGAGCAACAATTTCCACCTTTTACTTTAGGTGTAGTCATAGTTCTTATTCTTTATTCATCTTGCCAGTCACATGTTATCTGCAGTTCTTGTTGATGGATTAACACTTTTATTACTCCTATGTTTTATTCTGTGCTATGAATTTTAAACGTTTAAGTTGTTCTGTGCTTTAATATTTTGTGAGTCAGGTTGAGAGGTTTTGTAAACTGTGATGAACTATTGATAACAGCAGTGCTTTTTTTCTAAAAAAAAAATATGTTTAGAGGTACTCTAATTTTCCTACTCATATTGAAATAATGCCCCTCAATGAGGCCAAACTTAGATTCACAAAATGTTTAGGGGTATGCGTCCCCCTTCGTTACCCCCCCCCCGAAAAAAGCACTAGATAATAGTAATAATAATACATCTCACCCTGAAAAAAAAATGAGAGGTCCCATCAATATTGGCATTCTGCCAGCTCTTGAAGACACACCTGTTTAGACCAGCTTTCCCCTGATCTCCAGACTTGAACCTCCTGTTTTAATTGCTGTTTTTGCTTCTCATGTTGTTTTTCTCCATATGCCTGTTTTGCTGCACATTTTAACTGTGTGCATTTTAATGTTTTGGTGGATTTGTTTTATTGCGGCTAAATTTTTCATCAATTACAAACCTAGTCATGCATCTTAAAAAGCAGAGACATCACCTTGCCAAAAAAGGTCCGTATAGTTAAAGCTATGGTTTTCCCAGTAGTGATGTATGGAAGTGAGAGCTGGACCATAAAGAAGGCTGGTCGCCGAAGAATTGATGCTTTTGAATTCTGGTGCTGGAGGAGACTCTTGAGAGTCCCATGGACTGCAAGAAGATCAGACCTATCCATTCTGAAGGAAAGACCCTGATGTTGGGAAAGATGGAGGGCACAAGGAGAAGGGGACGACAGAGGACGAGATAGTTGGATAGTGTTCTCGAAGCTACCAGCATGAATTTGACCAAGCTGCGGGAGGCAGTGGAAGACAGGAGGGCCTGGCGTGCTCTGGTCCATGGGGTCACAAAGAGTCAGACACGACTAAACTACTGAACAACAACAACATATTTTTCATAGTCTGTTTTGTACCTACTTAGATGCCATTTTGGCAGTCATGGTGTATGTAAATTATTATTAGTAATAGTAGTAATTTATGCTCTTTATTGTTAAGCGTTTTTCACCTCTAAGGTCCAGCAGGTATTTGGGGATAGCACAGGGCTTCCGCTGCTGCTACAGACCATGCTTCATTCTAACATCCTTAGAAGCATTATGGGTACAAATAGGTGTGTGTTGGCTGAGGTGACCCTCAGGGGGTTGGGCTAAATGACACTCAAGAGTCTCTTTGATCTCTGCAGTTCTATTATATTGATACGCAAATGATGCACTAATGATGCTTTTCTGCTGTGGGGATGCTCTGCGTCCCCTTTTACTTTTTTTTATTTTGTTGCATTTCCTTTTTTTTTTTGCAAGCAGGTCTGGTTTCTTCAAAGAAACAATGGACCTACTTTTCAATAACCCTACAAACAAGCAAACAAAAGAAATTAAACAAGCAGGTCAAAATGTCAAAATAATCCCTCTTGACCTCCTTTAGCCCCCTGGTCTTGACCCCTGTTTTATAATACCTGTGTTTTCACTGTCTTTCATGTTCATTTTTTTTAAAAAAAGAGTTTTAGAATTATCATTCCATTATTGTAGTTAAAAGCTTAGATTTAAAAGCAACAATCAGCTTTAATGTATAAAGAGCAAGTTTCTAGCCCTTACATTTTATGAAATGCTCATGGAAACTTGTAGGCAGCCCCTGATGAAATGTCAGAAGCCAGAAAGAAGGTGGTTTCAATATCATGTGTAGCTCCTTGTCCCCCCCCCCCCGGATAAACTATGCAAAACAACAACAACAAAAAACTATACTATTTGCATAATTTGGCTGGGCGCAGAGTTGTGTGGGTGGTGGATGGGTGGGTTTCAAAGAAGAAGAAGCTTGGAATCAGCTCAACCACTATTTTGTAACCTCATTGTGAAATTCCTGGTTTGATGCCAACACTGCGATGGATACTGTACAGAAGGGACATGGAGGCTGGCTAGGAGGCTTAAAATCTGAGCACAAGCTCATTTCATAAATCACAATAACTTCCAGAAACCAAGCACTAGGTGGAAGTGTCTCTAACCCATATTTGCCTTTTAGCTTTTGAGTTCCTGTTCTTCTCCACTGTTCTCATGATATGCGGCTTATGTTTACTTCATCCCATGGGCAAACTGATTTAAGCCACAATCCTATCCCTGGTCACCCAGGAGTAAGCCTCGTTGGACTTCCTTCAGAGTAGACATGCATAAGGTTTCCCTGAAATAGCTGGGCAGACCAGTCCCCAGACTGCGATTCTGCCTCCCCACACCCCGCCCCTGGGCCTATGAAGACGGCATGCCACTTCAGCAGATAAATGATGTGTGCTTATCACGACGTTCAATAAAACAGGAGATCATGAGCTGTGACAGCAGGATTAGATTGAGGGTGGAAACTTGGAGTTCATGGAGCGAATACTGTTAATGTATTGTGTGTGCATGCACTTAAAAAAATAATAATCTAAAAGCTTGTTTTTCAACCGTGGGGTACACTTAATCCAACTTGAAGCCTTGTATATTATGTGCATTGTGAAGTTAGGTTTTGTTGCTTCCATGCAAAAGCTTGCTCTGTCGGGAGGGTGGGGAGAATTCCTTATTGCACAAACAAATGCCTTTTTGATATGCAACAGATTGAATGTTTTTGTTGCAAAGTCCAAAAGTACTTTCCTTGGATGGGGAAGAGCCCCACCCCCCTATCCAATAACTCCAAATTGTTAGGGTCAAAAAATAAAATTCCTGACACCCGCAAAGTTTTTGAGCTTCTGGAGCTGTTTCCGCTGCTTTTTCCATCGTGTTGCCTTACACCTGGGTTTTCCCTGACGTTTTGCCGATTTTGCAAAATCCCCTCCCCCCATGCCATTTTTACACCTGAAAACCAGGACATGTCATGAATTTTCCTGATTTTTTCCAAGACTACAAATGGTTCTTCTCTATACACCCCCCCCCATTACACTCACTCACTGGAAGGACAGATCGTGAAGCTGTGGCTCCAATAGTTTGGCTACCTCATGAGAAGAGAAGACTCCCTGGAAAAGACCCTGATGTTGGGAAAGATTGGGGACACAAGGAGAAGGGGACGACAGAGGACGAGATGGTTGGATAGTGTTTTCGAAGCTACCAGCAGGAGTTTGACCAAACTGAAGGAGGCAGTGGAAGACAGGAGTGCCTGGCGTGCTCTGGTCCATGGGGTCACGAAGAGTCGGACACGACTAAACGACTAAACAACAACAACAACAAGCATAATGCCTATTGGGCGACTTTATATAACAGCTTGTTTCAGAGTTTGAGATTTGTTCCTAGGGTGGTGTAGTATTTAGACTATAAATATGAGGATTTATAGACCTGGGTTTCTGTCCCCTTGACGTTCACCCATGGAAGGTCAGTGGGTGACTTTGGGCAACTCATATTCCCTCAAGCTAACCTGCCTCACAGGGTTGTTGTGAGAATAAGATTGAGTTGGGACACACATACAAGACAATAACTCTGGATGGGAAGAGATGACTCAGCAAGCTGTCTCTCTGATAGCCAGAGAAAATATTGTTTGATCTCACCTATGTAATTCCCTCCTGCGAAGTAGCAGCATTATGCTCCCAAAGGGGTGCTGGGTCAAAGCCCCCCGTGCAGCTGGTAGTAGGACCAGAAATTGCTTTCTAAAAACAATACTCACTGGTAAATGCCAATGTTTGATCATCTGCATTGAGTTGGAGGGATTGGACCTTGAAGGACCTGATAAGAACCTTGTGTTTGATGGTTGACAGCCCAGCAGCACATGCATGCTGCGGCATATCAAAGGAAACAGAATTTGCAGGTGTAGAGCACTTGGGCAGTCATTTTGTCAGTTGTAGGCAATGGCCTGTTAAGGTGGGAAAAGGCTTTGATATGCAGAGGAATGTTGAACAGGCTTGAGTGTGCAATTGTCTTATGTCTGAACACATTCTGGGTTTCCCCTAAACTCTCCAGGGCAGATTTAGGGAGAGTGTGGTGATGTGAGAGGGGAGGGGAAAGTCCTGGTGTGCGAGCAGACCTCATTCTGCGCACACAGCAACTTAGCTGAATTCTGCTGTAGACGCCAGAAAGTCATGACTCTGAGCCGCTTGGGTTGCTTCTGTGTCCATGATTCACAATAGTTTGATGGAGGGGAGAACTGAATAATTTTGGTTCAAACTCTTCAATCCTTGACCGAGATCCTGTTATCTTATTGTTTGGGCCAAGATCTTAGCACATCAGCTGGAGACATTGATTTTGTCTCATCCTTGCCCCAGATATAGCTAAATCCTGCTACCCCTGCCTGGCATGCCAACTTTAGGGGGCTGACGTGTCTTCGAGCCCCTCAATCTTTGTTGCAAAGAGTCCAGGCCCCCTCAACCTTGGGGACAACCTGGTGTCTCCCCCACTCCCCCTTCCTAAAGGAATCACTCAGACCTCACACCTTTCCAGCAGAACAAATATAATCTAAACATGAGATCATAAAAAAATATTGGAAAACATTATACTGGAGCTGCTGGCACAGCTTACACTGGGATACCATGGAAGAGAGCTTGCATTTCACATCTCCCTTGGGTCACATAAAGGATTTCACTCCTAGTAACAGTTGCAAGCGTAGGCCTCACATTTTGCAGACTGCAGGTTATATGAGAAAACAGGGGGCTTTCCAGATACGTTGCAGAAGATTATTCAAGCACCTTTAACAATACACACACAGGGAGATTTCCTTCAGCACTATTCAGCTACGTTTGGATGTAACGCTAAATCGCAATTTAGCATTATGAGAACGAACCTCAGCGACCCTCAGGCTCACATGCTCTTTTCTCCTCTAAGAAGTGGGTAGGATTTGGAAGCTTATGCTTTAGAATATTAACTGCAGTTTCTTGTGTTGCCCAAACCCTGAACCTGTAGATAAACTGGGGCTTGTTGAAACAAGCCATCTTTATAAACAATGGTTTGAAGTTGGCTAGCCTGAAGAAACTGTAGTTAGGAATAACCACAGTTTGTCCTGTTCAAGGCAGCAGGGCAAGCTGAGTAGTTTAATCTGAAATGGAAAGGGATACCTTCCAAATTAATGGAGGACAATACTATCAATGGCTACTAGTATTTCAGCTGCACAAGGTCCCTTATCAAAGGCAGTATCCCTCTGATTTCCAGTTGCTGGAAAGAGCTATTGTCCAGCTTGTGAGCATCTAGATAGGCTTTTTTTTGTCTTGATCCAGCAGGGCTCTTCCTAAACTCCTACTTGTGGCTGTGCGAGAGGAGTAGGGTTGGGCAAAATGTGGCTCAAGTCGGGAAGGGGGAACTGGGGGGCTAAAAATTACTTTACCCAGTGCAGAAATGACTTCAAAGCAATCCATTACAAGGAGTTGTTTCCAGTGCTGGTCATACTCATAGAGGAGACCCAATGAAATGGGTTAGCAATGCACATTAGTTTCCATGACTCACATCCTCCCCACCTGCTGGGCTTCTGCTTGTCAGAAGAATGGTAAACATAGAAAACCCAGTCAAAAAAGAAAGAGGGGTGAAGATAGCAACAAAATCTGTTTCTTTTCCTCACAGAGCTTTGCCTCCAACATCCCTTTCTGTGCAGCTGCTAATGCCACACACACACATGCATCATCAGAGGTGCCAACTTGGGCCCCAGATTATGGGTGCCCAGCAGTGTGCATGATGTAGCGGTGCTTGGGAGTCCTGAAAGTCGTGTCAAGGGACCCACAAGGCCTCAGAGGCCACCTTGGAGGCCTCAGGACATGGCTTCCAGTGCTTCGCGAAGACCTAGAAGTTGTGTCCCCAAACCCCGGAGGTGGTGTCTGGGGCCTCGCGAGGTGGAGGAGGAGGTGGGGAGAAGAAGGTAAAGGACCCCTGACCATTAGGTCCAGTCGTGGCTGACTCTGGGGTTGTGGCGCTCATCTCGCTTTATTGGCCAAGGGAGCCGGCGTACAGCTTCCGGGTCATGTGGCCGGCATGACTAAGCCACTTCTGGTGAACCAGAGCAGCGCACGGAAATACCGTTCACCTTCCCACCGGAGTGGTACCTATTTATCTACTTGCACTTTGCATGCTTTCGAACTGCTAGGTTGGCAGAAGCAGGGACCGAGCAACGGGAGCTCACCTCATTGCAGGGATTCAAACTGCCAACCTTCTGATCTCCAAGTCCTAGGCTCTGTGGTTTAACCCACATGCCACCCGCATCCCTGGGGTGGCAGAAAGCAAGGCAGAAATAAGGGACAAACTGTATCCCTTAAGGCTGTTTCGGGCAGTGTGGAGCCTGCAGGCACCCTAGCCTGCAGGCACTGTACAGTGGTACCTCAGGTTAAGAACTTAGTTCGTTCTGGAGGTCCATTCTTAACCTGAAACCATTCTTAATCTGAGGTACCACTTTAGCTAATGGGGCCTCCCACTGCTGCTGTTCCGCCGCGCAATTTCTGTTCTCATCCTGAAGCAAAGTTCTTAACCTGAGGTACTATTTCTGGGTTAGCGGAGTCTGTAACCTGAAGCGTCTGTAACCCGAGGTACCACTGTACTTTCTCTGCATCATCATGCTTACAACAGTTTCAGAGTGTGGTAAAGTTAAGGCTGTCAGGTCTCATGATAACAACCGGGAAACAAATTTATTTCCTTAACTTTTTGCTCTCCCCCTCCCCCTCCCTGCAGCAGAGATGTCCTTAACATGTTCCTCACGTATGAGGGGAAAGAATTATTCCTTCACAAGTCTGCACTTTCTCTTTGCACGCAGTTGCTGGCTGGAGGAGTAAACTTTTGCATAGATAGCAAAACAGGAGAGGAAGACTGCACTCAAGTCGGATAAAATGCAAGCGTTGTCCTACGGTTTACAAATTCCCACATATTGCCCTAGCCTTGAGCTAGTGTGTTCACTGGTGTAGTAGAGCTGGGGAAGTACAGGATAATGTGGTGTCATTTATTTCACCGTAGGGACAAGGGTGCCATCTCCTGGGGCACAATTTTGCCATCTTCTGCTGGCCAAATAAATTGTGTGGGGTTTTCCCCCCTCAAAGAGAAACCTGCCAAGTAAGTTAACCAGAGGAAGAGGTAAGTTACACTAGGAGATAAATTTCCACTTCTAACTGGATAGCTTGGTTGGTAGGACACGAGGCACTAAATCTCAGGGTTGTGGGTTTGAGTCCCACGTTCGGCAAAAGATTCCTGCATTCAAGGGGGTTGGACTAGATGACCCTTGTGGTCCCTTCCAACTCTGCAATTCCATGATTATATTTTACATTGAATAAAGTCACCTTGATGGCACAAAGTAGTGGCTAAACCTTGGCTGTTCTCAACTGTCCACTTGGCTGGAAAAACAGGAGGAGACCCGAGAGTAAAAATTGGTTTGTATTGAAATCATAATGTCTGCATTGATCAAAAATCCTTTTTTGTTGTAGAAGGGGCATGGCTATGGGATTGTCATGAAGAGTGTCTGCACCGCATCATGATTTGCCACTGCACTAGTGAGAGCCATCTGCAGTATGGATATTGTTACAGATTTGGGGGGAAGCCTCCCTAAACCCTAGAAATAAATAAATGGGGGGAGGGTTTGAAGGTTGCCATGGTAACTGGGTGTGAGGTGACAGGGAAAGAGGGTTTGGGAAAGGGTTTCTGGGTAGAAGAAAGGAAGAGAAAAGATTGGGATCCATCTTGGGCAGGCTGGCTGAAGGCTGACTGGGAGAGATGCCTTGAATTCCAGGGCTGCACTGCTGTGCAGGACAAGCCCATCTTGAGATGACCATGCTGTAAGATCTGGACTACCTCCTGTTATGGAATTCTACTCATTATTGATCCAGAGCAGAACTCCAATGTATAGTTAGCAGAGTAAACACGTTGCAAGATTCCCCCCAAAATAGACCAGAGGCAATTGTATTTCATCCAGCAGAGTTTTACTGCTTCTAAAGGCAAATGAGCAAACTGGTCACAAATCCAATACAAACAGGATTGGCACTGTTCATAAGAAATGCAGTTGCAGCAGACTTAACTTAAACTTACAATAACTTATAATAAGTCTAAACCTTAACACTAAGCATACTATGTACAGAACACCACACCAGAAGGAAAAGAGATAGAAAGAGAAAGTGAAACCCATGCTCCTTTTGACCTTACTTTTATAGTCAGCATGACCTTGACAGAAGAGATAAAAGAAGCAGTTTAAAGCAGCTGTACTCAGCTTCTCTGAAGGAATAACCCAAACATCATGAACCTTCTGCTTGTTTCTTTCACACAGAGAAGCTTCTGGAACCCTCTTGGACTAATTAGAATAGGGAAGATCTCTACACATCAGATCAATACGTTCAGCACCAAGAAATGCAAACTGACGCCTCCATGCAGGCCGAAGGTGTGTAAATAGGTGAATAAACACTATTTCTTAAAGCTATGGCAGTCTCCACCATGTCTCAGTTCTCCAAAGGAACACAGACCCTGTGTGAGTGCCGGAAACCCCATGGACTTTTGCTACCCACTTGGCAGAGAGAGCAGGGGGCACCCAACTTTCGTAACAATATAAAGAACTCTTTGGTAAGAATGAGTCAGGCCAATGATTCACATGAGGCTGTGTACACATCATGCATTTAAAGCAAACCCCCCCACACACAAAGAACCTTGGGAAATGTAGTTTTTTAAGTATGCTGAGAATTGTAGCTATGTGAGGGGTAAACTATAGATCCCAGTGTTCTTTGTGTGGGTAGAATGTGCCTTTAAATGCATGGTGTGTAGACAACGTAACTCAGTAGTGTCAAACTTGACGGAAAGCAGATCTGGGAGCTTCAAGTCTGTATAGGTCAGTGTCTCTCAGACAGTGGGAAGCATCAGTGCGCCAGGACCTCTTTCTGATATGTCCCCGTACCAAAGGCTGCCTAATGCCTCCTCACTTGTCTGGTCTACCCTCTAGTCATGTCATAATGGCAGGTGCCATTAAAAATGAGATTTGAAAGAAACGCAAATACAAAACAGGTTCCAAAGCCTCCCTCTCTATCATAATGAGAAGAAATAGGAAGAACAAGAAGACCACAGGGCAGCGACCACAGGGAATCCATTATTTTGTTTTTAAAAAAATTGTTCCACATTGGGAAAGGGCCAAATTATAGAAGAACGACCTGTGGGGTGGGGCTAGAGTGAAAACGAAATGAAAGATTAATCAGAAACAGCTTGCAGATAATGAGGTTTGCCTCAAATATGACACCCACAATTTGGGCCGTTCACGCCATCTTTTAAAAAGAAGATATTACAAAGCCAATCTATGTAGAGCTTCCATGTGCACACCATAAAGTTTGGTCTGCTGTGTATTTTTGATTTCAGACTACATCATTTGTCTTTGTCCTCCTCCCTTTAGCAAAGGGTAGTGTGATCAATTTTTCATATTAAAAAAACAAGCTGATGAACGATGGCTTTTGGCATTTCCTATCGGTGACCCCATTTGTTGCTTTTGTGGGAACAAAAGAAGTGCAGAGTTTCTTTTCACAGAGACTAATGGTGGTGTAAACGCCAGAGATGAGACAAATGACGGGAGAGATCCTCCGAAGACAGCACAGGGAATAGTTAATCCATGTAAAATTATACTTTCTCACCCACGGAATTCCGGACTGCAGGATACTGTCCTGAATGGATTCTATAGTCTCTGTTCCTAGCCCAAGCACATTCCTTGCGATTCATCACAAAACCCTTCTCATGAAACTGAACTTTGCAAAGGATTGAGGACAAAAGTCTGGGACTGACACAGGTCTTATTTGTTTACTTATTGGATTGGATTTGTAATCCACTTGCTCCTCTAAAAAGTGGCTCACAATTTAGGGATGTAAGGAGGCAGCAGTTTCCATGCTGTCCTGTGTCTGGAGCAATCAGTGCTGTTTCTCTTTTACTACAGTTCATCCTCTGCTTGAGCCTTGCTACCCACTATGGTCAAAACTACTATAATTAATCATGTAGTTAACTATGAAAATAAAGCCGGTGCATTTCAATGGAAGGCAAATGTCAAAAGCGATGCAGAAAATGCAATTTGTTTAAAAAAAACTGAAACTAAAAATAGAGAAAACTGCTTGGATTCACTTGCTGGATTTCTGTTCTTGACCTCTGACAAGCATGCAAAATGTGACAACTTCTGCTACTGTTTCCATTTCGGATGGAGTTCTACAAGATCCTGACTCGCAAAATATATAAAATGCAATCCAATTCCAAATACAAGACCATATAAAACCATTTATTATCATAGAATCATATAACTGTAGAGTTGGAAAGGACCGCAATGCAATGCAGGAATCTGTTCCCCAACATGGGGCTCAAACCCTGAGATTAAGAATCCCATGTTCTACCATTTCATAATGATAAAAAGCCAAACAGCCAGCAAAAAAGTAAAGTAAAATGTACAGTGGTACATCTGGTTACGAACTTAAGTCGTTCAGAGGTCTGTTCTTAAGCTGAAACTGTTCTTATCCTGAGGCGCGTTTCCACTAATGGGGTTTCCCACTGCACGCGCCCCTCTGGTGCACAATTTCCGTTCGCATCCTGGGACAAAGTTTGCAACCAGGAGCAGCTACCTCCGGGTTAGTGGAGTTCGTAACCTGAAGCATTCGTAACCAGAAGCGTTCGTAACCAGAGGTACCACTGTAGTAACAGTGCAACTCAGCCAGACCCTGGCACAACAGCCCTAATTTGCAGTTCTTCCTTTTATGAAGTTGCAGAGGCCTTAGGGGAGAAGTAGGTCTTCAAGGCCTCATGGGACAGGACCTGCCTAACCTCCAGAGGAACCAAATGGCATAATTGTGGGGCCACCGCTGAGAAGGCCCTGCGACAATATGCATAAACCGACACAGGCAAATCTGTGCCCCCTGTTTGATGGACCATTTTTTTGTTGGTGTGTAAGTGAGCCACTCTAATCATCTGACTCTATAGAAGTCAGCTTAATAGGTGGTCCTTGTGCAGCTTCTCAGCCTTTGCTTTCTGTTTCCTAGGACCCAGCACAACCTTATAAAGACAAGCCCATGGAATGGGCTGTGTCCTAGCCTTCACCATATGTAGGATGCTTATATTTGCATTACCAAAAAGAAACAAGAAGAGATCCCCTTTTCTCCTCCCCCCCCCTGTCATTATATTTGCATTTTTATTAAAAAAAAAACATGGCAATGAAGAAAGCTTTTTTCATCAGTTTCAGGATAAATCATTGTTCTGTTTTATAGTGTGATGTGGGTTAGGTGCCTTCTCAGTTGCCGCTAGTCCCCTTCGCTATGGGGAACACTTCTGAAAAACACCACATTTCTGGTCCCCAAACAAGGCTTCTGTTCCAAATGTTTTTCCATAGTGTAACTTCTCAAACGCCACAACCAGAGAGCTAAGAACAATAGTCCTTATGTCGTCTGGCTAGGGAAACAGTTATCTCCCTTGAGCTGAAACTAGCTCCCTTACTCCTGTGTTTCCCATTTCACCATATATGGTTTTTTTAATCTCTGCAGCCGGTGTTAACAGCCAGCCTATTATACGGGAAGATTTCCATCCAAAGAATATTTTGCTATTTTTATTGTTTCTCCGCAGATGTGTGACTTTTCATTTATTGGTCCCGGATCCATATGCCAACCTCATCAGCTTCTGAAAAGAGAGTGATGCAAATATCTCCTTCGACAAGTCAGTTTCCATCCCTCTAGTAGGTCTGCATTCAGAGAAACAAAAGCAAACAGCGCTGGGCACTTTTTCTAATTTAATTAAAAGGTACAAAATCTTTCCAATCATAAAACAGCAGACACCTAGAAAGAAACCTATGGGAATGCAAGGGTATGTTCACATTAGGGCTTAATGCTGCCTCTTCGAGAGCCAGTGTGGTTTAGTGGTTAGTGTGTACGATGAGGACGTGGTTTGAATCCCCATGAAGTTCACTGGGTGACACTGGTCCAGTCACTGTCTTCTCTCAGCCTACCTCACAGGGTGGTTGCAGAGATTAAATGAGGAGGAGAAGAACGATGCACACAGGGCCGGATTTAGCTTTGATGAAGCCCTAAGGTACTGAAGCGGCACTGTATTCTGCTCTGGTCAGACCTCACCTGGAGTACTGTGTCCAGTTCTGGGCACCACAGTTCAAGAAGGACACTGACAAACTAGAACGTGTCCAGAGGAGGGCAACCAAAATGGTCAAAGGCCTGGAAACGATGCCTTATGAGGAACGGCTAAGGGAGCTGGGCATGTTTAGCCTGGAGAAGAGGAGGTTAAGGGGTGATATGATAGCCATGTTCAAATATATAAAAGGATGTCACATAGAGGAGGGAGAAAGGTTGTTTTCTGCTGCTCCAGAGAAGCGGACACGGAGCAATGGATCCAAACTACAAGAAAGAAGATTCCACCTAAACATTAGGAAGAACTTCCTGACAGTAAGAGCTGTTTGACAGTGGAATTTGCTGCCAAGGAGTGTGGTGGAGTCTCCTACTTTGGAGGTCTTTAAGCAGAGGCTTGGCATCCATATGTCAAGAGTGCTCTGATGGTGTTTCCTGCTTGGCAGGGGGTTGGACTCGATGGCCCTTGTGGTCTCTTCCAACTCTATGATTCTATGATTCTATGAAGGTAATGGGGCCCTTTATATGTCCAGCTGTCGTTTGTCAACAACAAATTGCTGCTGTTTTGGGGGGTAATAGGGAACCGTACTCATAAATAATAATATAGGCCTACTAAATAATAAAGATGAATGTTTTTCTAAAGTAATTTTATAATGGGATCAAAATAAATAAATTATGTATTACATGAAATCAATCAGTAGGCATAAGACTCATACCCTTAGTCTATGCTGCCTGATCATCAGTCTACAGGCACTCTTGTATTCTTAGATAACAGGTACAACAGCTTGACATACATTCAACTGTGCTGCACTGCAGTCTGCAGCTGCATGCTACATATTGCCATGCAACCAGTCCATGCAAAATGTAGCCACCCTATATACAGAAATGAGCAAACCAGTGATATTTTAGAGAGCAGGCTATCAGGTGGGGCCCATTACAGTGGTACAGGTAAAGGGACCCCTGACCATTAGGTCCAGTCATGGCCGACTCTGGGGTTGCGGCGCTCATCTCACTTTATTGGCTGAGGGAGCCTGCGTACAGCTTCTGGGTCATGTGGCCAGCATGACTAAGCCGCTTCTGGCGAACCAGAGCAGTGCACGGAAATGCCATTTACCTTCCCATCGGAGCGGTACCTATTTATCTACTTGCACTTTGACGTGCTTTCGAACTGCTAGGTTGGCAGGAGCAGGGACTGAGCAAAGGGAGCTCACCCCGTCACGGGGATTTGAACCGCCGACCTTCTGCTTGGCAAATCCTAGGCTCTGTGGTTTAACCCACAGTGCCACCCGCGTCCCTCCATTACTGTACTTACATCATAGGAGCCTACACAACACAAAACACTGTTGCTGAATGTAGGTTTTATTTTATTTGTTTTTTATCTTCTATTTTGGAAATGTACATCCAGTGTTTCTTTTCCTTTAAAAAATTTTGGGGCCCCCAAGAGAGTGGGGCCCTAAGCTATAGCTTGTTTAGCTTATACGTAAATCCAGCACTGAATGCACACTACCCTGAGCTCCTTGGAGAAAAAAAGGTGGGGGAATAAATGCAGTAAACAAAACAAGCAGATAAAACAGATTAAGATGCTATGAGGTGGTTTCTCTTGCTGGAGAACCAAAAGCAGAGCCAGGACATCTACATACCTGATCAATAATTCTCACACCAGCTCTGTGTAATAGACCTGTATTATAACCCCCATATTTCAAATGGAGAGGAATGGCAGAGAGCAGTTTGCTTTCGGGCACCTACTATGTCCCCTATCTTTGGGGAGGTCAGAACCAACTGGTGTGGAGGCCTCCCGGCTCACTGCAGCAGCTCAAATGCATTACTCCTGTACTGTCCGCACGTTCATTACGTACAGGAATATATTCAGTGGTGGAAGTGGATCAGAGGTCCTGAAGGAGGAAAAGCAACCTTCTCAGGGAAAGGTCCCTAGCTTGCCTAGGTCCCAGGGAAATTTGAAACATGGCTTCTAATCATGCACACAGTGGGTTGGTAGAATCCTGAGTCAGTGGTGTGTCGCTGTACTGCTTCAGACTGCAAGCACACACAAACAAACACCAAACCTAAGTTTATTTGTAAGCTGGGGTTTTTGAATAAAATGGAAACAAAAGCTATTATATCAGGGAGAAAGCTCCAGATGGGCACAGTGTTGGCACCTGTAGCAGTTGCGGAGACCCCAGCATTGAGGCAACACTCACTGGTCTCAACACTGAGGTGCTAGAAAACGCCGTATTTCATTTCCCACAATGCTCGTGAGTGA
This sequence comes from Podarcis liolepis, assembly GCF_965112155.1. Classification (NCBI taxonomy): domain Eukaryota; kingdom Metazoa; phylum Chordata; class Lepidosauria; order Squamata; family Lacertidae; genus Podarcis; species Podarcis liolepis. Next base: position 14,292,714 of record NC_139559.1, read on the forward strand.
CCAGTGTAACACTGTCCCATGGCACTGTGGGAAATGAAAACTGGTGGCTTCCCCGCTGCCCATGGCCAATGGAGGATGGGAACCACAAGACAGCACTTGCCCAAGGGCCTCCTCAATCTTGGAGCCAGCCCTGAGTTTTAGATAGGCCTACTGCCTGCCGTGCCAGTTTTCAACTTGCAGGGAGGGTATTTTGTTTTTAATTCAGGAATGCATTCCTCTGAAGAAGCATCCTCCATTGCACCACATCAGAACTTTATGATCTCATTCTGATCTGTTGTCCATCTAGACCGGGTTGGAAGCTGACGTGCAGCATCCAGGCTACAGAGTGGGCTAAGTTTGGCCAGACTGGAACTGTCTCCATAGACACAGAACTACAGTAAATATTTCAGAAAGTCTCCAGCCCTGCCCCCCCTCTCTCCAGAAAATCTTATTTAACTGCTTCAACCAGTTTGTTCAAGATATCTTGGGGAATTGAAGGGATAAAGTCCAAAGTCTATTGGTGGCACTCTTCCCAATTCAAAACATATGGGGGTAAAAAGCTAAGACACACCACATCAGCAACATAAATAAAGCTAAGGCAGGGGTCAGTAGAGTGTCCCATTTATTAAACAGTAAATTTAATATGTATTATTTAGAGAACAAGCCCTCCTCCGCGGTTTCTGAAAACGCATGAAGCATAGCTGGATGGTGACACTTTCCGTATTAGCTTAGGTTCTCTTGGGAATGGGATGCAGGTTTCTCATGGCATTTCCATGGGATTGTAGAGTTGAAAGTGGGGTCAAAAGGGCTTCCCAGACAACTGAAGGGGCAGCACACAAACATTTCATTTGCCCACAGGCCTAATGCCAGTCCATTTCCATTTCAAGAGGTGCAATTTATTGGTGAAAGCTAAATGGAACTAGTCTTTCCATTGATTTTCTTTTTAAACATTTGGAGCAAGAAATGTGCTCTCTTGCACTGGGAAGAAAGAGTGCAGAATTTCCATAAACTGGATGAGGATGGAGGAAGGGGACAGGAAAAAATAATTTCAAAGTTTTCTTGAAATTGCACAGCTTTGCATCTGGGGAAGCAGCCATGTTTAGTTCCCCCAATTCCTGAGTACAACCAATTTAACACCGTTCCAGGGCATTGTGAGGAATGACAATTGGTGGCTTCCCAACTGCCCAACAGCACTGGAGCTGGCCCTGAGGGTTTTTTTTTTTTTTTTTTTTTTTTTTTTGCATTTTAAAATTTTATTGGTTTCCAACCAATTATACATTTTATCCATGTTACAACATTTTTATCCATTTTGACTTCCTTCAGCGTTACTAACAATCATTCGTAGTTATCCTTTCTTACGCATTCCATTCTTACATATTGCCATTTTTCCTCCCTTCTTTCCATATTTCTAATAGACAATACTTATTGAATCATTACAGTGCCTCTTTAAAACCCACTAGCGTTGTATTTACATCACAATTATTTTCCAGATAACCCACAAATTTTCCCCAGTCTTTTATAAACTTTTGGTCTTTAGTATATCTAATTTTCCCTGTTAGTCTGTCAAGTTCTACATATTCTATCAATTTTTCTCTCCACTCTTCAACAGTCGGGACCTCCTCCTGCTTCCATCTCTGAGCTAACACAATTCTAGCGGCCGTTACCGCATATTGGAAGAGCTTACGATCTTTCCTTTCAATATCTTTTCTTACCATACCCAATAGGAAGCTTTCTGGCTTTTTTGCAAAGGTGTATCTCAGCATCTTTTTCATTTCGTTGTAGATCTCCTCCCAAAAACTTTTAATTTTTTTACATTCCCACCATTGGTGATAGAATGTCCCTTCTTTCTGTCTACACTTCCAACATTTGTTGTCTGCCTTATACATTTTTGCCAGCTTTACTGGTGTCATATACCACCTGTAAAGCATCTTCATCATGTTTTCCTTCAATAGAGTACACGCCGTAAATTTTATATTCACCTTCCACAACCTGTCCCAGTCTTCCGATTGGATACTATATCCAAAGTCCCTCTCCCACTGAACCATCACTGATTTTACTTCTTCGTCCTTCATATTCCACTCCAGCAGCATTTTATACATTTTTGACAGATTTTTATGTTCATTATTTATTATCTCTTTTTGGTATCTAGATTCTTTTTCGTCGTAACCCCTTTCCTTCACCTCTTTTTTAAACATTTCATTAATCTGAAAATGGTGCAGCCAATCGTATGTAAGGACTTTGACTTGGTCGTATGACTTTATTTTCCACTTCCCTCCTTCATTGGTCACCATTTCTTCGTATCTTCCCCACTTTCCTCTCATATTAATTTTCTTTACGTCCATTATTTCTAGGGGGGATAACCAATGGGGAATTTTTGGTTCTAATATATTTTTGTATCTATCCCAGACCTCTATTAGCGCACCTCTGAAGATATGATCACCAAACCCCTTATGAACCCTTTTTTTGTCGCACCATAGGTACGCGTGCCACCCGAATCTGTTATTATAACCTTCCAAATCTAAAAGTTCCTTATTTTCTAGTTTCACCCACTCTTTTAACCAGCACAAACATGCCGCTTCATAATACAGCCTCATGTCTGGTAGGGAGAAGCCACCTCTTTCTTTAATTTCTGTCAGTAATTTAAATTTAATTCTAGGCTTCTTCCCTTCCCAGACATATCTTGATATTACCTTTTGCCAGTCTCTAAAATCTTTTTTTCCTTTTAATATCGGTATAGTTTGAAACAGGAATAACAGCTTAGGGAGCACCATCATCTTAACCATTGATATTCGTCCCCAGAATGATAGTTTCATTCTAGCCCATATCTCCAATTCTTTTTTTATTCTATTCCAAACTGGGGTGTAGTTGTTTTGATATAGATCAATATTCTTTCCGGTGAGCCATATTCCCAAGTACTTAACCTTTCTAACTACCTCAATCCCTGTTCTTTGTTGCAATTGGTCAATCTTATCCTGATCCAGATTTTTGACGATCATTTTTGTTTTCCCTTTGTTCAGTTTAAATCCTGCTATATTGCCAAATTTCCCCATCTCGTCCAGAATCTCCTTTGTACTTTCTATCGGCTCTTCCACCATCAGGGCCACGTCATCTGCGTAAGCTTTGACTTTATATTCATTAGCACCTAATGTCACCCCTTTAATTTTTTTGTTTTGTCTTATTGCATTTAGTAAGGTTTCCAGAACAACTATAAACAACAATGGTGAAAGCGGGCACCCCTGTCTTGTTCCCTTAGCAATTTCAATATCTTCCGAAATAACGCTGTTGACTATCAATCTTGCTTTTTGTTCTGTGTAGATTGCCCTTATGCCGTTCAAAAATTCCTGGCCCAGCTCCATAACCTCTAAGTTTTTCATCATAAAATCCCAGACCACATTATCGAACGCTTTCTCTGCGTCTACAAAGATTAAACATGCTGGCTTATCGCATCTACTAGATAAGAATTCGATAATATTAACTATATTTCTTGTATTATCACTTATTTGTCTTCCCGGTAAAAAACCAGCTTGATCTTTGTGTATAATTTTTGAAAGTATCTTTTTTATTCTTTTGGCTAATACACCCGCAAAGATCTTATAGTCCGTATTTAACAAAGAAATGGGTCTGTAGTTCTTAATTTGAGTTGGATCCGAATCTTGTTTAGGAATTATTGAAATAAATGCCTCTTTCCAAGTATCTGGAATATCTCTTTCTTTTAATATGTTGTTCATTACTTCAATCAGCGGGGTTATCAACGCATCTTTCATTTCTTTATAATAACTTGATGTAAACCCATCAGGGCCTGGTGCCTTCCCTCTTTTTAGTTCTTTTATCACTTCTTCTACCTCTTCTCTACATATTGGTGCATTTAATTGTTCTTTTTGATCTGACGCGATCTTCTTCAACATCTTTCCTTCCAGATATCTTTCTATTTTTTCTTTGTTGTTCCTTTCACTTTTCCTGTATAGTTGTTTATAGTAATCCACGAAACCTTTTCTAATTTCTTTCGGGTCGGTAATTTCTTCTCCATTTAATTCAATTTTATTAATCAGTTTTTGTTCTTTTCTTCTTTTTACCTGCCAGGCCAGCCATTTTCCAGATTTATTTGCGAACTCGAAGTTTTTTTGCCTTAACATTTTAATATTCCATTCGACCTCTTTATTTATTAACATAGCAAATTGGGTTTGTAGAGCCTTTATTTCTTGCTTTATCTTCTCATCATTAGGTTTTTTAATCAGCTTTTGTTCGTTGTCCATAATTTGTCTCAGAATCTCTCTTGTCTTTTTTTCTTTGTTCTTTCTTTTCCATGCATCTTGTTGAATACATAGGCCCCTCACCACTGCCTTACTTGCATCCCAGACAGTACTCAGTTTTGTCCCTTTATCTAAGTTATCCTGGAAATACTCTATCAATTTTTTCTGTATTTTTTCAGCAAATTTTTGATCGGCCCATAAGTTATCATTCAATCTCCATCTGAAAGTTCTCTCTTCCAGTCCTTTTAACTCCATCTTGATCGGGTTATGGTCCGAAATCACTTTGGCCTGTATTTCAATTTTTTGGATTCTCGGTATAAGTTCGCTCGAGACCCATATTTGGTCTATTCTTGACATTGATTGGTTTGGTTCCGAGTGATACGTGAATTGTTTCTCTAGAGGGTGCCTAAATCTCCAGATGTCAGTTAGATTACAGTTCTTAATCATCGTGAAGAAAGTCTTAGGCAGCTTTCCTTCTTTACTCTTTACTTTCCTTAATCTATCCATTTCTATTGATATCACGCCGTTCATATCTCCCATTATTATGATTTTTTTATCCAGATATTCAAATAATTTTTCTTCCAATCGTTTGAAAAATTCTGTCTTGTTCCCATTTGGAGCATAAATTCCAATAATTATCAACTCTTCACCTTGCCATTTAATTTGGGCCGCTATTATTCTTCCTTCTTCATCTTTGAAAAGTTGACGGGACTCAATTTTGTTTTTGATATATAGGACAACGCCTCTTTTTTTCTTTTTGTCCGAGGATATATATTCGTTCCCTAATCTTTTATTGATAAGGATTTTCCTATGTTTTTTGGCCACGTGCGTTTCTTGAAGGCATATAATGTCTAGATTCTTCTTCTTTAAGATATGTTCGATTCCATTCCGTTTCCTCTTATCGTTCATTCCATTGATGTTCCAATTCCATAATTTTAGCGTCATTCTCCTTACCGCTGTCTGGATTTAAAGAATTAAACTTAGAACCTTTCTGTCTCTTCTCCCTCTTCTTCTTCTCCCTCCTCTTCCAGCTCTCCTTCAATCTGCTCATCTTCTTCTCCTGATTCGGACTCTTCCCTCCTTCTTATTCCTCCTTCTGCTCCTTTACTCTCTTCCTCTCCTTGTTGTAATTCTTTATATCTTCTTGTAAATTTTCCAATTTCCTCAGGGCTTAGCAATCTTCTTTTTACTCCTTTGTAAAAGAAAGAGACACCTTCCGGAAATTCCCATTTAAAATCAATCTTGTTTTTCTTAAGTAGCTGTACTAGTGGCTTGTAAGCTTCTCTTCGTTTCAACAGCCTTATTGGAATATCTTTGAATATAATTATGTAATTCCCATCAATGTAGAGTCTCTTCTCTCTGTTCCTTTGCAGAATCAGATTTCTCATCTCTCTATCTTTGAAAGTGATCAGACAGTCACCCGGGAATTTCTTTGCCCTACTTGATCTAATTTTGATTCTGTATGCATTGTGTATTGTCTTTGCCAATTCTTCTTCCGATATCTCCATCCACTGCGCGATTTCCTTTATAAGTCTTTCTCTTATATTCTCGTTTTGCATTTCCGGTACTTGCCTCAGCCTTAAGTTAACTTCTTTCTGTTTCAGTTCATTCATTGCGATAGAGTCTTTTATTTCCTCTTGTATTTTATTTAGGTTTGCAATCTCATTTCTCATCTTCTCCTCTTCTCGCTTCATCTCTTTCATTTCCTGCTTTGTCTTCTTAAATCCTTCATCCATTCTCCTAGAAACCTCCTTAATCTGTCCTTTCAGTTCACTGACTGTCTCCTCGATCTTTTTATCCATTTTCCCTATTTTATTGTCTACCTGTTCTAACTTTGTCTCCAGATTCTTTTCGCTTTGTTTTATTTCTGCAAACATCTTTAATATTTCTGTTCTAAATTCTGTGTCTTGTTTTGAGGCTCTCCTGTCTGTTGGTGTTCCCCCCTCTGCCCCTTTTTTCTGTGTGTGCGACATTTTCCTCTGTATCTCAATGTCCAATATATACTATATATGTACTGTGTAATTTTATATTTAAGTCCCTATTAAATACACTTAAACACGATTAGGTTAACCACCCAAAAACAGAGGGTAACGCCTATATAAAGTAAAGGGGGGAGGAGTAGCCAGAAAAACGAACAAAATTACCAAAAACACAGATTCCTTTCAATGTCCTTAATATTGTCACTTTCCCTTCAGGGGATGATTATTAGTCCGCGTTCTTCTTGCCCCTACCTGGGCTAATCCAATTCAAGGTGGTCCGGATGCTCTTCTTGCCCCTATTCGGGCTAAATCCCACCGGGGCGTTCGACGGGTAGAACTGTACTTTATACTATTAAATAGTCCAAATAGCGATGTCTAAATTGCGTAGAGGGTCAGCTTGTGTCTTCCAATATAATTTTTAAGTTGGTATTAAAGCTAAACCCAAAGGTTATAGTTCGATATATGGGGGGGGGGCGGGCTTCGTAGTTGCCACCTGAGTGTTCCGTTAGTGCTGAGTCCCCTCCACCAAGTTTTCAAATTTATGTTTGGGTTAAACTAAACCAAACTAAACCAAACCCAGGAGAGAAGTTTTTCCAGTCTAAATCACCGGGAGGGTGATTTTTCAGCCTTATGGAGAGAGAGTCTTTTAAATAAACATCCACACTGTTTGTTTTGTTTTTTTTAAATTCAGTTTACACTGATTGAACCAGAGTTTAAAGCAGAGGGGGGAGTCCAGGAGATGGCGCCGGGAGTCCTTCTAATCCTCCAATTAATATGGCGTCGGAGTTTCTTTCTGACTCAATAGTCTTCACTGAGTTGTTACCAATAGTCCTCTCTGTTCTCCTATATCCGCAATTACAGTTGTTACTGGGTCTCTTTTACTCACAGAGCTTCTCTGTTCCCCCTTTAAATCCTTCTTTTTCCCTCTTTCTTTACCAAAAGTTACTTTTTAACTTATTGAGACTCGAGTCCAGAAAATTTCGGAGGAAACAGAAACAGTAACCGCTAGCGGAAACTTACTTTCTCTTTCGGCTCTGCCAAAAGTGCTGCGTCTTTTTCAATGATGTCAGACAAGCCGCTGAACTCGGATTCTTCTCTTTTTTAGCCGGGAGCTTTCTTATTGTTTATCCCCAGCTCTCAAAATTCTTAACAGCAAATCCGGCTTTCTTCGTATCGAGAGCGGAGCGCTATTCCCTGCAGGCTCGGGGCTTCGCTAGTTAGCCGCCGCCATGGCTGCCCGATTATCCGCCGCTCGTTCCGTCGCTCTCTTCGCCTCCTTTCAGGGGTTACCTGGCAAAACGGACGAGCTGCTTTGATACCGCCGGGAACCTAGACCTCTAAACACCCTCCAGAGGTTTACCGGGGGGTCTTTGCGCCCTAAGAACCCCCCTTTTCGGCCAAAATAGCTAGGGCTTTCTCGCCGGAAAAAACCCTCGCCTGCAACGGGAGCCGCGCTCGCACCGGAAGTCCTGGCCCTGAGTTTTAGTCAGGCTTACCCTCTGCTTTGCTAGCTTATTACAGTGTTGTTGCTTTTTAATGTAGGGCTGAACTGCATACTGACATACTTCCTTCCAGGGGGAAAGATGCAGCTTCTCGATAAGCAGTATGTTTTGAAAAAGAAAATTATTGAACATTCAAGCTGAGGAGAAAATGAACAAGCAGATGTGCATAGGCTGGCATGATCATGGGGCAGAGGGGGGGTTGCCATCAGTGTTCCCACCAGCTGGCATGATGAGTTGGATGGTGACGGGGCCTTCTTAGTGATGGCCCTCAACTTCTGGAACTCCATCCCAAGAAGTCTCGATTGACCCTCACTTTAGAAATCTTAATAAAAAATTCCTTCCAGTAGCACCTTAAAGACCAACTAAGTTAGTTCTTGGTATGAGCTTTCGTGTGCATGCACACTTCTTCAGATACACTCCTATTTCAGTGTATCTGAAGAAGTGTGCATGCACACGAAAGCTCATACCAAGAACTAACTTAGTTGGTCTTTAAGGTGCTACTGGAAGGAATTTTTTATTTTGACTATGGCAGACCAACACGGCTACCTATCTACTTTAGAAATCTTAATCCATGAGCTAAAGACAATTTTATTTGCCCTTCAATCTCAGAAGGAGCTCATTCCCAGAGTTGTAGGTGGTTATTACTGCTAATATGTGTAAGATTGAGTGTCACTTATTAGTTTTAAGTATGTTAAAAATGTTTGTTTTACATAGTTTTATATCAGCTACCTTGAGTTCCTGTCTGGAGGATGGGTGGGAAAGAAAAATGAGGGATGACTGCATGAACAAATCAATAAATGGCATCTATTAATGTGGAACCACATTCCACGCAGAACTGAGAACTGCGATTGATGGACCGCATGATGGGTCAGATTAGCACTTCAAAGTACCGTTCAAACTGGCTCAAGTCGATTCTCCAGCATGATCTCAGGGTTCCTGAGCTAGCAGGGTGGCCTGGAAAGAAGCTCAACTGTTCTCACCACTGCTAAGGAACAAGGGCTTAAGGAATGGTAATTTATAGTTTGTTCTAATCTAGCAGTAAAAGCTGAGCAGTGAACCTGCTTTCTCCGTGGCTGGGAGAATGCCCCCAGATTCCTTCGTAAAGACATGATTGTGAGCTTTAAAAACAGCCATAGGTTTCCACTCTTTAGTCTCTAGGAGTGGGGGAGAATTTCGATTCAGTTTACATTTAAAAGCAGACCTGCACAGCTCACGCTTTCGGAAACAATGCAGGAACCAAAACACAGCTATTGTTTGAAACCTGCACTTTTCCAAATTTTGCAATGCAATTCTCCAGCCAAGTATAGTGTCCAAAGTTGCATATTCTGGGGTAACGTTTGCACAGAAACAAGTGAAAGTAATGCATTATATGAGGGAAACTGCTTTGCAAAAATGTGTACATTTTTGAACACATTTTTGCTTGCATACATAAGCAGAGCCCAGTTGGAATATTCCAGTGATCCATCTAGTTCAGCCTCCTGTTCTTAGAGACCCATAAGAAACTTCGTTGGACTGGTCATGTTGTGTGGATGCCTGATTATCGTCTTCCAAAGCACTCTATTCCGAATGCAAAAATGGAAAGCATAATGCTGGTGGTCAACAAAAGAGGTTCAAAGACTCAAGGCAAATCTAAAAAATGTAGTATAAATGCCAACAACTGGAAAACACTGGCCTGCGGGCGCCCCAGTTGGAGAACAGCCTTTACCAAAGGTGTCATGGGCTTTGAAGAAGCTAAATCTCAGAATGAAAGGGAGAAACGTGCTAAGAGGAAGGCACACTTGGCAAACCCTCACCATGATCAACTCCTGCCCGGAAACCTTTGTCCCCACTGTGGAAGGATGTGTGGATCCAGAACTGGCCTCCACAGTCACTTATAGACCCACTGTTAAAACCGTGTTTATGGAAGACAACCTTACTCGGCTACGAGTGATCGCCAAAGAGAAAGAGAGAGGAAACCCGACCACAAGAGCAAACCCACCCCATTGTGGTTTCCAGCAACTACAGTGGTGCCTCGCAAGACGAAAATAATTCGTTCCGCGAGTCTTTTCGTCTTGCGATGTTTTTCGTCTTGCGAAGCACGGTCCGTCACAACTGCGCCTCTTCAAGCAGCTTTAAGAAAAAAGCGCAAGACGTTTTCGTCTTGCAAAGCAATCCCATAGGGAAATTCGTCTAGCGAAGCAACGCAAAACCGAAAAACCCTTTCGTCTAGCGAGTTTTTCGTCTTGCGAGGCATTCGTCTTGCGGGGCACCACTGTAATATATACCAGCATGTATATAATAGGATACTATTGCTCTAATTTTCATTAGGGTTTCTTTTTCTTTTTAATTGAAAATTGATGTGAAAATGTAGAGAATTGAATTTAAGATTGGAAAAATGAAAAACTGAGAGTATCTGAAATGGACATATCTGCCCATCCCTAATAAGTCACTCAGTATCTTTGCTACTGACTTCCAGTTCTCTCCCAACCCTGTCTAGCTCCTGGGAAGAGATTTCAACCTGATGTTCATTTTTAAAAAATGTACACAAGAAAGAATATTCATGCAAAGGATTAGGGCTAATTCTCCTGTTCTTGATGACGTGCTCAATCTCCAGGTTGTCCTCAATACCCAGTGCAAGGATATATATGAGCAAGGGCAGAACAGGCCACAGTGGGAGTGTGCAGGTGAAACTGAGAACTCAGCTTGGCTCAATGTTATTACCGTGAGGACTTGATGACTTTTCCCCTCGCTGAATTTTTCCATGGACAGAACAAGAAAGGCAAAGCTCAAAGAAACGCTTTCCTTTGAAGAGCCGAAGGAGACTGTTACTGTTTCCTTCTGTTCTTTGTGCCACAATATTTTCCTTTGGGGAGATGCACAGACGAGGAGTACTGAATTACATCCCTTGGATGCCTGTTGGGTTCTCCTGTTTTTACAGAGAGAGTGGATTCCCTGCCACCTCATCACACGCTAACAGGAGAGGGGAGAATAAACTGGGAATTTTCAAACCGATGACACATTTATGCCAGAATTGCAACGTTATAATATTATTGTATCATTTAACTTACATGTATACTTTGGAATGTTTATAACTACTGTAAATCATGGGCAAGGCCTGCCAAAAGTGTGCCATGTAACATTCCAATGCGTGACTTGTAAAATAAATACAACAGTTGCAGAGGAACAACATTCCCCAACGCAAAACAGAAAATCTAAGTGCTTTGGATGCAGGAAAATGTCTTTAGTGAGGGCTTAAAAAATTCCTGCGCATATTTAAATGGATTTCCACCATAGCTGCTGCCACCGTCATTACTGGCCCCCTTCGTCATTGCCATCTTTGCTCCGCCTTCTCCTTTGAAGAATATTGTAGCGACTTACAGTCTTCCCTACAGAAATCAGGAATGTGCCATAATCCCCAAAGCCTGAGTCTTGATCGAATTCCACATCTCCAAGCTTTCTCGCACTCTCTTTCTCTCTTCAGTGTGGTGTGGTGGTTAAGAGCGGTAGTCTCGTAATCTGGTGAACCGGGTTCGCGTCTCTGCTCCTCCACATGCAGCTGCTGGGTGACCTTGGGCCAGTCACACTTCTCTGAAGTCTCTCAGCCCCACTCACCTCACAGAGTGTTTGTTGTGGGGGAGGAAGGGAAAGGAGAATGTTAGCCGCTTTGAGACTCCTTAAAGGGAGTGAAAGGCGGGGTATCAAATCCAAACTCCTCCTCCTCCTCCTCCTCCTCCTCCTCCTCCTCTTCTTCTTCTTCTTCTTCTTCTTCTTCTTCTTCTTCTTCTTCATTACTGAAGGTGAGCTGCTCAGGGACACTCTCTTCTCTGCTCCTCATAAAATGCAGCAACAGTGAAACCTAAACCTTGCAGGTCAACTGCAGTAAGTCTACATTAAGTCAAAACCATGCAGTTTGCAAATCTTAGCTGGGGAAAAATGGTTTCATCTCATTATGGAATTTGGACCTTCTCAGGGAGGGTTAGGGACGCGCGTGGCACTGTGGTTAAAACCACAGAGCCTAGGACTTGCCGATCAGAAGGTCGACAGTTCAAATCCCCACGACAGGGTGAGCTCTCGTTGTTCAGTCCCAGCTCCTTCCAACCTAGCAGTCTGAAAGCACGTCAAAGTGCAATTAGATAAATAGGTACTGCCCTGGCGTGAAGGTAAACGACGTTTCCGTGTGCTGCTCTGGCTCGCCAGAAGTGGCTTAGTCATGCTGGCCACATGACCCGGAAGCTGTACGCCGGCTCCCTCGGCCTATAGAGCAAGATGAGTGCCGCAACCCCAGAGTCGGCCACGACTGGCCCTAATGGTCAGGGGTCCCTTTACCTTTACCAGGGAGGGTCAGGGTGAGGGGAAAGGTTCTTTGCATTTTGAAAACACAGTTGATGTCTGAAAACACAGGTACTGTGTTGTTTTAACTCAGCTGGCAAATTCGGTGACATTGCCTAGGGCTCCTCCAGCCAGCCTGTTTATTTGCAGTTGTTCTGATTTCATTGCACGAAGTTCACGCGGTGCCTTGTCTTCATTGAGCATTCGTCCTGATTATATGGCAACAAGCATTCATCTAGATTTGCTTGTGGGGTGTTTCTCATTAACCATCCACTCATCTGTTGCAGACACCTTCGGCTCAGAAAGCCTACCCTATCTTTCTGGATAGGGGGAACCATTGTAGATGCCATGTGCTCTTGGGTGCCTGGATCCAGCACCAGGATCCTTGTTGTTTGCACCCAAATGTCTGATAATCAGATGGGTTGGCAGGCCAGTTCTGGTATTGTGTTTATAAGAAGCAGAATGGCATGGTTCTGAGTGACCCACCATTCTGAAAGCAGCCCATTTGCTCTGAACCTGGAACTTGCCTCCCAGGAAGGAAGTGGTAAAGCTGCTCCTTATGGTGCCTCTTCATTTTACAGTTCTTCTCAACTTTTCCATTTGAGTTTGTATTCTTTAATTTTTGCTTTTAAAGGTCCTCATGAAAATCCATCAATATTTCAGTGTGAATTTCTACTAGCAGACACATTTTTATGCAGTTTTGCAAAGTGACTTCCCCTAAATCAATGCATTTTTGTATGTTGCTTTCACAAATGTATGCATTTTTGTACACAATTTCAGAAAAGTACGAATATCGAAGGGTGGCTATGTCTCAGCATATTGTTTTGGAAACTATAAATTAGGTATCAAGCTTGGGACCACAATTCCTCAAGGACCGCCTCTCCCCATATGAACTGACCGGGACCCTGTGAATTCTGCTGCTCCAGAGAAGCGGACACGGAGCAATGGATCCAAACTACAAGAAAGAAGATTCCACCTAAACATTAGGAAGAACTTCCTGACAGTAAGAGCTGTTCGACAGTGGAATTTGCTGCCAAGGAGTGTGGTGGAGTCTCCTTCTTTGGAGGTCTTTAAGCAGAGGCTTAACAACCATATGTCAGGAGTGCTCTGATGGTGTTTCCTGCTTGGCAGGGGGTTGGACTCGATGGCCCTTGTGGTCTCTTCCAACTCTATGATTCTATGATTCTATGATCATTGGAGGCCCTTCTTCATGTTCATCCTGTGTGAGAGGTCCAGAGGGCAGCAACACAGGAATCGGCCTTTCTGCAGTGACTCCCCATTTGTGGAATACTCTCCCCAGGGAGGCTCGTCTGACTCCTTTGTTACCTATTTTTAAGCGCCAGGAGAAAATGTCCCTCTTCAACCAGGCCTTTGACTGATAGACATCCAATGCCCTTTTAAATGCGTAATGGGAAGGAAGGACTATTGGTTCGTTGGTGTTCCTATTTTTAATATGTATTTCGTGGTTTTTATATTGAGATTTTAAGTTGTGAATTGCCGTGGGATCTGCAGATGAAGGACAGTTGTTTATTATTATTATTATTATTATTATTATTATTATTATTATTATTATTATCATTTCTATGCCACTTTATATTTTTAAGAAAAATCTCAAAGCAGTTTACAGCATATTAAAACATCAATAAAACAATCCAGAACCAAACATTTCTGAAGAAAGTCAAATATAGAGTATACAGTCAAAGCAACATAATTAACAGAAAACTAAAATATTATCTTAAAGATTTCAAAATGAAACATTAGAAAGGAGGTCAACTACAGAATACATGTTTAACACAAACGAAGTCAACAACAAAAAATCTTACGACATTTCAAAAAACAAACAAACCCATTGCTAAGTGAAGTCAAATATAAAATGCACATTTAAAACAGCATAATTAACAAGAGAATAAAATATTATCATAAGCATGATGCGGCTGTTTGGCAGGCACAAAAAGATGAGGCAAAAGAATCCAGTACAGTGGTACCTCGAGTTACAAACGCCTCAGGTTACAAACGCTTCAGGTTACAAACTCCGCTAACCTGGAAGAGTTACCTTGAGTTGAGAACTTTGCCCCAGGATGAGAACGGAAATTGTGCACAGCAGCAGCAAGAGGCCCCATTAGCGAAAACACGCCTCTAGTTAAGAACAGTTTCAGGTTAAGAACGGATCTCCGGAACAAATTAAGTTTGTAACTAGAGGTACCACTGTAGTTAGGGCTTGTTGTCAGGCATAGCAATGTATACAATGTATACAAATTTTTAAAAATGAAATGAAATAGGTTTGACTTTAAATGTGAATCTAATTTCTCTCCCATTCCTACTTCCAAGTGATTAACAGCCTCCTCATTCCTGGAATCCCAGGCAGGTTGCAAAAATAAGTTTATTGAGCCGCAAATGGTCCACCATATATGACTTGTGGAGCGTTTTTGGTTTGCCGGGTCATTCACGAGTTGCGTTGGCCTCCCTTAGAAGAAGCAGGTACCCATTTTCTGGGAACTTCTGGGAGGCCCCCCCCCCTTTCCCGCATTAAGTGTTGAAAAGAAACCAAGATGAAGTTAAGTCCTAACGCCATGACCCTTAAGCAGCCTGCCTGCCTAGGAACCTAAAGGCAAATAATATATATTTTTTACTAATTCCTGAACCATAAAAATTCTTGGGCTTATTTCTGACCCATTAACCTTAATTTCTCTTTGGAGGCTTGTGTTCCTGTTTTATTATTATTATTTTTCTTAACTATTTGACCGGTGAATTGTAAAACGTAAGTTTTATATGCAAGCTTGCCAGATAGCAATCTCATCGTTAAAACATCTAGGTCTCTTTGTTGGAAGTGGGAGGTTGTAAAAAAAATTTAAAGATCCCCAAAAACAACACCCTCCTGGATTCACATATGCACTTCCCTGCTTTCTTCTCCATAAAAGCCTTGACGTAATATGACACCCAAAATGACTTAATACCTTAATCAACAACCTGTTACAAATGGTAATGTCCCTGAGGGCACATGGAAAACAGACCAGAGGCAGAATCAAAAGTTGAAAACAGGATGCATTATACAGTACAAGGTAATTTGGGAGTCAAAGTTGAACAGGTGGCATTTTCCTAATCTTATTCTACTGAGAAAAACTTTTAAATCAGTACTGGGTCAAAGCACTGACCCTCCAAGTGTCCCTATTTTCCAGGGACAGTCCCAGATTTACAGAAGCCGTACCTGTTTCTGATTTGGTCCCGGAATGTCCTGCTTTCCCTTAAGGGTAAAGGTAAATGGACCCCTGACCATTAGGTCCAGTCGTGGCCGACTCTGGGGTTGCGGCACTCATCTCGCTTTATTGGCCGAGGGAGCCGGCATACAGCTTCCGGTTCATGTGGCCAACATGACTAAGCCGCTTCTGGTGAACCAGAGCAGTGCACAGAAATGCCGTTTACCTTCCCGCCGGAGCAGTACCTATTTATCTACTTGCACTTTGATGTGCTTTTGAACTGCTAGGTTGGCAGGAGCAGGGACTGAGCAACAGGAGCTCACTCAGTCGTGGGAATTCGAACTGCCGACCTTCTGATCAGCAAGTCCTAGGCTCTGTGGTTTAACCCACAGTGCCACCCGTGTCCCTTTTGCTTTCCCTTAGGACGTCCCTATTTTCATAGGATAAATGTTGGAGGGTATGGAGTTATGTGACCCTCAAGCCAGAGAGATAAGTAACTATACAACCTTTAGAAGGCTTTTGAAGGCAGCCCTGTATAGGGAAGTTTTTAAAGGTTTAATGTTTTATTCTGTTTTTATATACAGTGGTACCTTGGGTTACACACGCTTCAGGTTATAGACGCTGCAGGTTACAGATTCCGCTAACCCAGAAATAGTACCTCGGGTTAAGAACTTTGCTTCAGGGTGAGAACAGAAATTGCAGCAGCGGGAGGCCCCATTAGCTAAAGTGGTGCCTCAGGTTAAGAACAGTTTCAGGTTAAGAACGGACCTCCTGAACGAATTAAGTTCTTAACCCGAGGTACCACTGTATGTTGGAAGCTGCCCAGTGGCTGGGGCAACCTAGTCATATGGGCAAGATATAAATAGTGAAATTCTTAACCCGAGGTACTACTTCCGGGTTAGCGGAGTCCGTAATCCGAAGTGTTTGTAACCTGAGGTGTTTGTAACCCGAGGTACCACTGTATTCCACGTGTGAGGAGGACAGATTGTTTGAAACTACAAGGGGTTGATGGGATCATCCTGCTTATAATACAACAGGGAAGTTCAGAATCAGGAAGCACCACCACACACACACACACACACACACACACACACACACACACACACACACACTGTTCTGCTCTTTTCTCCTTAACTGCCATGCCCCATCTCCCCTGCCCCTCAAAAAAACCCAACCAAGTGGTTCTTCCTTGTATTGAAAATGTTAAGTTGTGGGTGACCATATCAGACGACACAGCGATTCTTCAAACAGCTCTTGTTTATTCACAGGCCAGAACAGAACTGAGCTGAAGGATTCAGCCAACCTACTTATATAGAGCTCAACTACAAGGCAACAGTAACAACTTTCTGTAACTATCCAATCACTGAAAGTCAATTTCAATTCCTTCTTTGCATATGTGGACCTGAGTGAAAACTATCTACAGTATCCCCCTGCTGGCCCAGGGTGAGAACTTCAGTACATAACAGAAAAGATCAAATAGCAATAACAGCTCAGCAGAAGGACCAAGTTGAGAAGTCATGAGTCCTGCCCTTGCCGCAAAGTCCTCTCTTTGGGCTACCCTCTTCATCACTATTTCTGCTGTCATTCATCAGTGGCTGAATTCTGCTTCCAGGTTCCACACCAACATCACAACTGGATACTGATCTAAGAAGTGGGGAGGCCAGTACATGATTTCTATGGTCTTCAGTAGTGCAATCCCATTCAGAAACAACATCTGGAATTCTCTTGAGCCACCTGAAAAATAACCGCAATGAGTCTTTTTACGGGACAGCCCTGTGGTCTCCTGACATCATTACTGCCTACAGTTTCCTGGACCACTGAAAGGCATATTTTGTAAAACAATATCAATGCAGTCAACATTCTCTCCTTTTTTCAAAATGGGGAGCTGCAGCTGACTTGGTGGAGTGTTTTGGGATGAACGCAGAAAACAGGTTTATTTGACAGCTGCTACGTATTATTAATATTAGAATTGCATATTACATCATATCTCATTACAGTCTTGTAGCAAAGTTGCCCTAAAATGCAATATTGGATTCTGAGATAGTTTACAGGGTAACTCACAATGGGCCAGAATCATAAAAAATTCAGCATAATGCCAAAACTTCTGCAAAGTTCAGATGCTGCTCAAGTTCTAAAAACAAATACCAGCTACAAATGTCTGCTGTAGACTGGGGAAAATGTTGTCAGTTATTCCCAGAGCTCTTTGTAAAGGAATACACCAACAGAAATTTATTCTGTTTTAATGAAGCTACTCTACTCATAGAATCAGAATTGTAGAGTGCAGGAATATTTTCCATGCCCACCACTGGCACTGCTAACACCAAGTTTGAGAACAGGGCTGCCTTATCACTGGATAAACCTGGAAGCTGCCCAGAGTGGCTGGGAAAACTCAGCCAGATGGGTGGGGTATAATTAATAAAGTTATTATCATTATCATTGTTATTTTGGAGTGCAGCACTTTTGCTGCA
This sequence comes from Podarcis liolepis, assembly GCF_965112155.1. Taxonomy (NCBI): domain Eukaryota; kingdom Metazoa; phylum Chordata; class Lepidosauria; order Squamata; family Lacertidae; genus Podarcis; species Podarcis liolepis. The sequence goes on from NC_139559.1 coordinate 14,310,394, forward strand.
GCAGCGGGTAAAAAGGGCTGCTGCATTCCCTTTCCTCTACTGCTTGTGACCAAAAGGCACTTGAAGGCCTCAGGCAATAGATGACCTTACATTGTAACCTGCAGTGTGGCTCGTTTGTTTGAATAAGCAGGAGTTATTTTCCAGCTGCATTTTAATTTGTACAGAAAATGTTCTCATATTTTTCACATCACACCACAGGGATGAGCATCTGAATACCTTAATAAAGCCAGGAGGAAATACCGTAATTTTTGCTCCATAAGACACACTTTTTTCCTCTTAAAAAAGGAGGAATGTCTGTGCGTCTTATGGAGCGAATGTGTGGTCCCTGGGGCTGGCGGGGGGGCCGGGCTTCCTCTGCCAGCCCTGACAAGCTCCTGAGCAGCTCTGGGGTAGCCCGCGAAGCCTCCACAGGGCAGCAGGGAGCCTTCATCCTGCTGCCCTGGGGAGGCTTCACGCGGCTATCCCTGGCTTTTGCGGGAGAAGGGACAGAGCAAGGTTCTCTCACTTCCCCCACCTCCTGCAAAAGCCTCCAAGAGCTGCGCTCCCTTTAAAGAGCCATGCAGAGGGTGTGTGTGGCTCTTGGGGGCTTTTCCCTGAAGAGGGAGAAGAGCAGCCCATCAGTGATGAGCTGCCCTTCTCCCTCCTTGGGGAAAAGCACGCGCCGCTCCACGCAGCTCATGAAAGGGAGCACTGAGCAGAGCCTGGGATGCATACAGGCTCTGCTCTGTGCTCCCTTTAAATAATATTTTTTTTTTCTTGAATTCCCCCCCAAAAAAGTAGGTGCGCCTTGTGGTCAGGTGCGCCTTATGGAGCGAGGGGGGGAAAATACAGTAACAACAAAACCCATGCTGCAGTGCATCTTTGAATGAAATATGCATGTATACAGACATTTGAGGATTCTGCATGAAGCGAGCATGTGATAATGCGACTAGTGAAGGAAACACAATGCACATAACAGTCAGTCAAAATTCAAATGGGTAGCTGGATTTTCCAAAGAAGACTCAGTGCTGGAAAAATTGGATTGCCAACTGTAATTCCTCCACGAGGTTTTTCACCCAAGCGTAGCAGAAGCACCTTGCACATTTGGACTATTGAGGTTGGAAGAACTGACAAACACGCCTAGCATAGTGCCATCTGGATGTGTTTTTTTGCAAGTGAGCCTTGCGATCTATTTGGATAGGCAAAAATGTCAGGAATAAGCCTTGGAGCAGCAAGTTGCAAAGCTAAAGCAGTTCTATCCAAGTAAAGCTAATTTCCCGTTTGATGTAAAACTGCCTGTGGAATTCCCTTGCATTTTAAAGGGCAAATCCTGTAAACAGATACTCCAAGTCATCAACAATGCCAGTCAAGGAAGCTGCTTTCTATCCAAATATTGCAATTTTAAAACATTTGCTTTTTAGCTCTGGTATCAAGCAACTTGGCCGGTGACTTTAAAATGGCCCTGTTTTCTCAACAAAATGTCAAGTAAGCTTTCAAAGGAGGAATAGTTCAGAAATGAAGTATGCTTTCCTAAGGGTAATAAACCACAAATAAATGTACCTAACCTCCCCCTGTGGCATGGAGCCAGTTTTTCTTGGGAGACAAATAAAATTATAGGTGCTTTCCTTTAAAAGGGCAATGCTACCACCTGGGTGGCAGCAAATTAAAAGTTGGGTGAGCTATATAAATTTTGGAGGTGAGGCATTTTTGGCATCGCTCTGAGTTTAAGCTTGAGTTTGCTCTACATAATTTTTAAAGGAATTGCACAAAACCCTAAGGAAGCTTTGGCCCATACCATACACTGTGTCTACTGTGTCACTCATATTTTTTAAACGTGTGGAAGGCTGCCATATACAATGGAAAGAAATGTTTTGGATAGTTTTAAGTAACAAGAATGTTTTTAAAAAGCTAGACTTTTTTCTACACCTGATGGTTGCTTGGGACCCCAGAAAACCCTGTCATAATTGCTAATATCACATCCTCAGACTGCCCCCATTCACAGTCCTTATATTTTGTTACATGGAACTGATAAATTGCTGTCCTTTCCCCTACCCCTGTTTTTCTCTTTCTGGGATGCCCTGTTAGCATTTTGTTGGTCTAAGTCTGGTCCTTTATGGACCAGAGACCAGAGAATTTTGAGATAACGCCCCAGATGTCAGTCACAAAATGGCTGCCATGGGCATGTGACATAGCACAAAATGGCTCCCGGGAGGGGCGTGTTCAATACGTTAGTGCAGACAGGAGGCAGGCAGGAAAAGCAAACAGTCACTCACGAATTGTAGGGTTTTGAGGGTATATTTGTTGAGACCTTTCCCGGGCACCTGGGGGCACTGTGTCAGCAACTTCAGCAGCTAGACTGGTGACTGGAAGCGGCCGCCGAGACCGCATAACACCAGTCTTGAAAGACCTAATTGGCTCCCAGTACGTTTCCGAGCACAATTCAAAGTGTTGGTGCTGACCTTGAAAGCCCTAAATGGCCTCGGTCCAGTTTATCTGAAGGAGCGTCTCCACCCCCATCTTTCTGCCCGTACACTGAGGTCCAGCGCCGAGGGCCTTCTGGTGATTCCCTCCCTGTGAGAAGTCAAGTTACAGTGAACCAGGCAGAGGGCCTTCTCTGTTACGGAAAAGGAGCAATGCGGCAGCGAGCTGCAGCTGGCTGGAAAGCAAAACATGATGGGAATGTTGGGACTGTACCGTGGGAACAAAGGGACAGTCTAATCACAGTGCTGAGCACCGGATTTAGCTCAGAGTGTAATTTGACCTGTACAGGAAGTACAGGAGGTTGAGTTTCTCTCTCTGCTGTTGGAGTTTGAAGAAAGCAGACGCGTTTCTCTGTAATGCTGCAAAGACAGAAATAAAGGCATGTAAATACATTTCTGTCTATCTCTTTCCCCTCCCTGGGGGGAACAGGGAGCAGGGAAGAGTGGTGTGTCCTTCTCACGCTGAGGAGGATCGCCGATCGCGACCTAGCCTGTATCCTGCCGGGAAACGCAGACAGGGAGGTCAATAAGGAGATCAAGCCGGGTGCCTGGAGAGTGGCCAGTTTCTCCTGATAAGGCTTGAATTTCCAACATCCTCAGTAGTGGCACCCGCCCTGTGGAACGCCCTCTCACCAAATGTCAAAGAGAACAACAACTACCAGGCAGCCCTGTTTAGGGAAGCTTTTAATGTTTGTTGCATTACAGTATTTTAATATTTTGTTGGAAGCCGGGGCATAGAATAAATAAATTATTATTATTATTATTATTATTATTATTATTATTATTATTATTATTCTGGTTTAGTCTAGCCTTCTGTCCCCACAATAGCCAACCAGGTGCCCATGGGAAGGCCACAAGCAAGGTGTGAGTACAATATAGCCCTCTCCCACTGTAATTCCTCAGCAACGGGTATTCCGAGAAATACTGCTCTGATTGTGGAGGTCAGACATAAGTTGTAATGTACATAAATGTATCTTCATATACTTTTCTAATGCACTTTGTTTTGTGGTAGTGAATCCCCTGGATTAACTATGTGCTGTCTGAAGACTTAATTCCCCCTTTGTCCTCCTGATTCAACTGTTCAACCACATTGCATGGCCCTCAGTTCTGGTATTCTAAACACCAGGGTACCAGCCTATTTCACCTGTTGCAACCAGCAACGCTGATGGTATACCATAGGACAGGGGTGGCTAACCTATGGCCCAATTCCCATCAGTGCCAGACAGCAAGACTAATCGTCAAGAATGATGTGAGTTCTACTCCAGCAGCAGATATAGAGGTTAGCTACCGTAGGACAATTATGTTTTTCTGCTATATTTGTAACCCAAGTGTTAAGCTGTGGGTGAACATATCAGACGACACAGCGATTCTTCAAACAGCTCTTGTTTATTCACAGGCCAGAACAGAACTGAACTGAAGGGTTCAGCCAGCCTGCTTATATAGAGCTCCAGTACAACGCAACTGTAACAACTTTCTGTAACTATCCAATCACTGAGTGTCACTTTCAATCCCTTATTTGCATATGTGGACCTGAGTGAAAACTATCTACAGTATCCCCCTGCTGGCCCAGGGTGAGAACTTCAGTACATAACACAAAGGAACCAATATGTCCCAAATTTTCAACAGATGTTCAAATATGGCTTGCAATTTGTTCCCCCTCCCATTTCACGGGTTCCCTCTCAGCAGTTTCCATATCTGATTTCCTAATGAATCTGGAAAAAATGTGTTATATGGGGCAGGATTCTGTATTCTGAGTATCTCTTCTTTATTTCTACCCACAGAGCAAAAGCATAGTCTAGAATGGTGTTCTTTAACCTTGCTGAAGTGTTGATGTGGCAGATCTAGTTATCTGAACTTCCAGTGTCTACACACAGGCTTACTCCTTCAAACAAAGAGCTTCCCTATAACTAACAAGAACACTCATTTTCCTAAGATAAATGGAAAAATACATATGCAAGCATAGTTGCACATAAGGGAAAAATAGCAAACAACATATCCAGGGAGACTGACTCAGATCCTGCATTTGATGTAATGTTCCTTATGGAGGAGATTTCGGCAAAATGGACAAGTAGTGACTGGGGAGTAACCCATTTCATGCTTTACAAGCTGTAGATCCCTGTGTTAACAAATTATTTCAACAAGCTGTGTAAATTAATGAGGTACCAGCTGATGTCAGGGCTCAGTGATGTGTGTGTGTGTGTTTAAAACTTTAGATTTATTAGAAGATATTGGCAGATGCATGAAATTGACTTTCCCAAAACCAGAACACAATTTTCAGCGCTAGCTAACTGAGCTTATTCATTGTTAAGCCATGGCTGGTGTGAATTACTGGGTGCTTCTTAAGGTTCCAACGAATATGACGAGCTCACTGCTGTGCAAAAATGTGGAGTATGCAATTGGACAATGTCTTGATTTATAGACATCCACGGGAGGAACCCCTGGAGCACCTGAATGCAATCTTTCATCGGCTCAAGGAAATGGCTGAATTTGATTTTTTTTTCTCCTCAAAGTGCTTCACAAAGACAGCAGGAAACCAGATATGGATTTGGGATACATTGTAGGCCCGACAATGTAGCGTAAACGAATTAGGAAACCAGAGATACATAAAGGTGGAAGTTATGGAAATCTGCTAATAAGTGGCAGGCGAGATGTTTTTAGGGCACTGGGAGAAAACGCGCGCCATATTTTATATGCTCCGCTTGCTCCATTAGCACATCTCACTAGGGAGCTTCTATAAAACAAGCTTTTACCCACTAAACTAGAGCTTTGCTCCACTGTGCCTCAAAACAATCTGTTGGTGGTCAAAAGACCAGATCAAGGCGTGGTGTAACACAAAATGGCTGCTACAGGGACATGTCTGCCACATCTAAAAGAGCAGAAATTGTGTGGACATGGGCCTTCATCAGCTCCCCCATCGAGGGCACCTACATTAGCCACTGCTACACTCAGCCTCTAATGGATATGGGGGCGTTTAATGGGTCTTGTTTGGTGTATAGACGGTCTCCTGTGCATTTTTTGGATTTTGAGGGAATGTTTGCTGGGCAGCACAGAAAGTACTGGTGGGAACACTGGCGCAACACCACTTTGTGTGGGGACATTTTAATATCCTCAGAAATCTAGCTTTGGCTAGAAAAAGGTCCCTGCTATGTTTTTCAGAGGAATGGGTTAGGGCTAATGTCCTTGCAGCAATGCAGACTATGGAGACACTCCCCACCAAGACATTAGGTATTATTATTATTATTATTATTATTATTATTATTATTATTATTATTATTATTATTATTTTAGCATTGTTCTAAGGCAGTAACCTGGAATTACTTAGGCCTTCTTTCCATGCTGAACAGATTTTAAGATCCTTCTACAAGCTAAAGCTCAGCATGATGTGACCCTACTTCCAGCATGGAAGATGTGGTAACGCAAACTTGACAAGTGAAATTAATTATTGCATTCCATTAATTTTGAGTCATACACCCAGCCCATTAAAGCTGGGAGAACTTTGTGGAAAACAAACTAGCCACACCACAGTGAAATGTTTATTTTGGCCTCTGCGTGCCCCATCCTGCTGAGGTCCTCTTGGACAGATCAACTCCATGGTGGTTTGCGCTTGCTGCTAGCACCACGAGAACATCTGCTGTCTTCCGAAAAAGAGGGGGAGATGGAAAGACTGCAACTCTACATCTGGGGCTGCTCTATAGGGCCTCCTTAGCGACTTGAGATGATGGCAGTATCAGTGTCTCAGGCTCAGTTAGACGTATGTATGCGACAGGTGTTGTTTTCAGCCATCCTGGTTCATAAAGCATGAGGTGATTAAAGGGTTCTGTGCAGCTGGGGCAATTCTTAATAAATCTAAATGGTAGAGGATGAGAACATTATATTGAGCACCCTTTCAGATGTGACGATGTGCAGGATTTATTCTATCCATAATTATCGGAGATCATCTGGATCCCTTTCAATCTGGCTTCAGATCATAGCCACACTACGCATTTAAAGCATGCTTATATCACTTTAACAGTCACAACTTCCTGTGGGGGGAAAAATCCCAGGAATGGTAGTTTGTTAAAGGCGCTGAGAATTATTGGATCCCAGAGAAGGAAATTCAACTTGAAACAAGTGACTATAACTATAGCTATAATTCCGTTACTTTCATCATGGAACTATAGTTGGCATAAGTGGAATCTCCTCACCTGGGCACAGACCAGACCCAGGCTGCTTCACCTTCCTCAAGGTTTCTGCACACTTGACAGTTCTTCATATCAGACATGAAACGCAGGTGGGGGGAGGAGAGACTGCCTCCCTCCGCCCTCATGGAATGGCACCTCTGACTTTAAACAGAACATACACATGTGAAGAAGTGTTATCAATACAGAAGGTGTTTCTTCATGGTCTCCAGCCCTCTTTGCAGTCTCCCGCTCCACTTATCTGAAGTGCCACGCTTCCCTTTCAAGAAAGAGAAAGAGAATTTGGCTGGTGCTATCATTTAAAGAGGCCACCCAAGAGAATTTGCTTTTGACCCTCTTCGCTCTTGACAAAGTCAACAATATTTTGTTTCCCCACCACCTCCTATGCAATCCATTCCCATCCCTTCCTAGGCTCCCCATTACCTGATAACAAATCAAACCGCAGCAAAGTGTCGGCCTTGATATTTGCGTAGGTTATCAAAAGTCTCCTTGGCACAGGAACCCATTTGACATAGCCAGCTCCCCCCGCACCCTGGTCATACACAGAACTCTCTCCTTGTTTATCTCACGGGTGGGAGGATGCTGGAGAAATGGGATGGAAGAGCAGTGTCAAGAGATAAGCTGAGCACACACACATGCACACACAGGGGATTTGTGAGCCAGCCATTAAGGTTAAATTAGGGGGAGGATTTGTCTGAAAGTGAATTTAGTCTCTGGGAAAGACAGCTGAGTGATAAATGGTCATGTTTATCGCAGGCAGCTCCCCGGACCCCAGGCCTCAACTATGACCTCTGGTGGGAATTAATTTAGCCTAGGCTTGCAGGACGCTGAGATGTCAGGCAAGAAATCAATATTACCCAAGGTCATTTGCTTTTGTCATTAGTGGTGAAAGAGGCGATGCCATTCTGAAAAGGGCCAAGCAAGAAGGCTCCCCCCAAGCAGAGTCTGAAGAGGACACACTGGGGGAAGCTTGAGTAGAAAGGTTCAGAATAAAAACCAGGACATGGAATGGTTCTCTTTTTTTTAAGTACTGTATTTTTCGCTTTATAGGACACACTTTTCCCCCTCCAAAAATTATGGGGAAATGTGTGTGCGTCCTATGGAGTGAATGCAGGCTCCTTGGCTTCAGCGATAGCAACGCGAAGCCTCCGAAGCGCAGAGGGAGCGCTCCCTCCGCGCTCCGGAGGCTACGTGTTGCTTTTGCTGAAGCCTGGAGAGCGAGAGGGGTCGGTGTGCACCGACCCCTCTTGCTCTCCAGGCTTCAGGGATAGCCGCATGAAGACTTTGGAGCGCAGCAGGAACTTGCGCTGCGCTCTGAAGGCTTCGGGTTCCTTTTGCTGAAGCCGGGAGAGCAAGACTCTCCTGGCTTCAGCAGAGAGGGAGAACTGCACAGGGCCCCTTCAGCGAAGCGGGAGGAGAAATGGAAGGGGCTCCATTTCTCCTGCCGCTTCGCTGAAGGGGCGCTGAGCAGAGAGGGGGAGATTTTTTTTTCTTGTTCTCCCTCTCTAAAACAAGGTGCGTCCTATGGTCGGGTGCGTCCTATAGAGTGAAAAATACGGTAAATAGACACAGAATATGAAAGGGATAGGAGAAGAACAAGTAAGGCAGAAGAAGAGAAAATGCTACCAGAAAATATGGGTGCTATTTAAAGCTTGCTGCTCAAGATCACACATTTCAATCAATAAAACATTTAAAAACCATTGTCTGTGTTTCTTTAGACATAGTCCAGTTACTGCAGAATGACACTAGCCCTGGCCCAAATAGGAGATGAGGGGACCAGTTTGGTGAAGAGCTAGTTAGTTTCACTGGGGCACCTTCTGAAAAGTAAGCTTGGGTTCAGGTTTAAGGTAGAGCCGGTCCTACCATTAAGTGACCATACAGTTGCTGGTTCAGACAGCTGATTTGGGGTGTCATGAACAGGCAGCAAACCGATATTTCTTATTATGCCAAAGAGTAAATCGTTTTTTAAGTGAGCAAACAAACAAATGTTGCAATCTTTTATATTGCAGTTCTTGGAGTAACAACCTTTTAGGCTGAACTCAAATGACCGTGTGCTTGTAGAAGAATCACAGTAGGCATATGATTTATTGTGGCTTCATATTTATGAAGCATATCATTTCATTGTGTTTAAGCAGGAAAGTTCTTATCACAAGCGATAATGCAAAGGTATAGCTTTGACAACTCTGTCAACACGACCCCTCATGTGAAAGTTATCAAGTTCAGGGGGAGAGGGGGGGCAGAATATATTAATTCACCAGTGGAGAATTATGTATATGCAAGTGGGGTGTTTGCTGGACTTTGTGCATCTAGCTTGGAAACACAGCTAACAAAGGCCAGATGGGGTGAAGTGACTTTTCATTCTTTTCAGTACAATGGAAACATTCAAGAGGACTCGTTGTCAGAGACTGATGTCTTGTACACACAGCACTGTGATGGAAACCATATTTTGGGAACTTTCCCCCTTTCTGAATACTAAATGGAACCAAAAGTTTTCCAAGACCATTAAGGCCAGACTAGACATGACATTTGCTATGTGGTTAGCCTTATGCTATATGCTTGCTTGCATGTATCATATGTAAGCTAGGCATCAGATGTGATTTCACATTGCATGACCTCGCTGCACATCAGCTGCCCTCTCATACCCTCCAAGACATTGAAGGCAAAACCTGGGATGCCATCTTCCCATTTTTTCCTCATGACAGTATGGCGGCCATTTTGTGCGCTGTGACACTGCATGATTTTGCGCCACGACCTCCCCCCCCCCCCAAAAAGCACTTTTTAAAGCACAGCACCTAAACTGCACGTTTTGGGGCACTACATGAGACCACGGTCCCAGAAAAAGCACAATTTTCAATGGGAAATCACAGTGCAGAACCACACAAGATCATGGCACCCAAAATGGCTGCCATCCTCTCATGAGAGAAAATGGGATGCCCCAATTTTTCTGGGACAATTGCAGGATATGCCTTCTGTCTCTTGAGGTAAAACTTGATGCTACAAAGAGACAGATATTTGGTGTTTGGAGACACTTCTGATAGTGAGAAAATCCTCTGCACCCAATCTTATACATATCTCCTTCCAATGATGCCTTCCTAGTTGCCCTTCAGGGCCAGCCTAAGACATTTTGTTGCTTTAAGGGGAAGGACAAGATGGCGTCCCCTTCAATTAATGAAACTGGCAGTTCAATCTTACTTAATTGCTGGCAACAGAATAGCATTATTCACTGTGCCTGAGGCCACCAGTCTAACTTAGGGAATGCATGGCAAGCTCAGTACCCTGCCAGCATTTACTAAGAATGAGTGTGGCCTTAATGTTTCTCGAAAACAGCCATAATGTTATACTATTATGTTAAGGAATGGCTCGTGTATGTGCCTCTGTGTGTGTCTGTACTAGTTTCTGGTTCTGACAGCAAGTCCAAGTATCTACATCTGGCAAGCTCCATACTCTGTGAACCAGCCCACTATTTAACAGAAATGTGCCCCCCACTTGCCTGGTACTCAGTCCATACCTGTTCAGTCCTGCCCGCTTTAACCACTAAGTACACCCATGTTTGCTGTTTGGCATTTGGTTGCATTTGCCTTCGTTTTGAAACCAGCTTGGTGCCGAGGTGCGGGAAGACATAATTTATTTAATACTTCGTTTCGTTAGCATTTCCAGCTTCTAATTTAAGGTTCATATTATATGGTGTTGGCTGCCTCGCAGTGTTGGGAGCTAGTCACATTTTGTTGGTTTAAGCAGCTGATTTATTTTCCTCTAGGCATCTTTGCCTCAATCATATTTTCCTGGACTGCACATTGCTTTGGCGAAATTGACACAAATTGTCCTTCCCGGCTGTTATTTCCTACAATAATATATAGGCCATGAAAAACGAACGGTTGTATCCAACTAATTTATGTTCAGAGCAGACTCAATGAAATTAGTGAACCTAAGTTGGCCGCGTCCAATACTTCCAACGGGTCTGCTCTGTGAGGACTAGAATTGGATATAGCCATGTGTGCATTTGTATGAATGATCCTAGCTGAAGCCAATGTACATTTATTCTGAAGTAAGTCTCATTGAATTCAGCGGGGATTACTCCCAAGTAAGTGTGAAAAGGATTGGAGCCTCAAGTAACAACTAGCTTGAGAAATGGACTTTAGTGCCTACAAATCTGGAAGGTTGTTTATTGTTGTTGTTGTTGTTGTCTACTGTCTTTTCAAAATGACAGCCCTACAACAGCCATAGCTGTCAACCTTCCCTTTTTTGCGGGAAATTCCCTTATTCCAGTGCCGTTTCCTGCTGCTTCCCGCTGCTATCCCAGATTGTTAGATATCCCATAGACTTCCCCAGGACAGGTGAGGCTGCTGATCCCTTATTTTCGAGGATGCTGATCCCTTATTTTCAAATCTGAAAGTTTTTTGTTTTTTTAAAAATATATTTATTAACTTTTCAAAATTTATACAAAGAAGACAAAAAACAAAAATACAAAAAAATTAAAAACACATATAATTTCATTCACTTGTTTTCTTTTAACTTATTTCTCAGACCTCCTCATACCTCCCCTTTTTGTATTCCAATTCAAATTATTCATTCAGCAAATCCTCACCCTTAATTTTCACTTAATTTTACACCTTTCTTTCTTCTTTTCCCCTCCAATTATCTTAATCATTACAGCTAGTAACCACTTAGATTCAGTCCAACATCAATCTAACATTCAGTAATTTTATAATATTTCCCAAGATAGTCCTTAAATTTCTTCCAATCTTCTTCCACCGTCTCTCTTCCCTGGTTTCGGATTCTGCCAGTCATTTCTGCCAGTCCCATGTAGTCTATCACCTTCATCTGCCATTCTTCCAAGGTGGGTAGATCTTGTGTCTTCCAGTACTTTGCGATAAGTATTCTTGCTGCCGTTGTTGCGTACATATTTTCAAATCTGAAAGTTGACAGCTATGTACAACAGCAGGTAAAAAATGCACACCTGAAACAGGTAGGAACATAGGAAGCTGACTTGGTCTGGAGGGGGAAATACATCAGAATGCAGTATTCCTAAGAAATGTCAGGATGAATACAAGATAGAGATGGATTGTGGCCCATGGGGTGTTTGTACCAATTTCCAAACCAGAGATCAAAATAAAAAAATTCCTTCCAGTAGCACCTTAAAGACCAACTAAGTTAGTTCTTGGTATGAGCTTTCGTGTGCATGCACACTTCTTCAGATACACTGAAACAGAAGTTGCCAGATCCTTCTATATAGTGAGAAGGTGGGGAGGGGTGTTACTCAGCTGACCGACAAACATATCTACATGCCTCCAGCTACCATCCCAAACATACCAAACAGTCCATTGTATACAGCCAGGCACTACGTTACAGCCGCATCTGTTCCAACTCTACAGACAGAGACTCTCACCTAAGAGATCTACAGCAAACCTTCTCAGAACTAAAATACCCAGCAGATGAAGTTAGACAACAGATCAACAGAGCCAGACTGATACCCAGAGAGAACTTGCTGCAAGACAGACCCAAAAAAGAAAACAACAGAACACCTCTAGTCATCACATACAGCTCCCAAGTTAAAACAGTACAACGCATCATCAGAGATCTACAACCTCTCCTGGACAATGACAGTTCTCTTTCTCAAGCTCTGGGAGGAAGACCTTTCATTGCCTACAGACAGCCACCCAATCTTAAACAACTCCTAACCCACAATAATACCACAACCAGACTTAACACAGACACTGGCACCAGAGCCTGCAATAAAACCAGATGCCAACTTTGCTGCCACATACACCCGGACAACACCATTACTGGCCCCAACAACATCACACATACCATCTCGGGACTATTTAATTGCTCATCGTCTAACATTGTGTATGCCATCAAATGCCAACAGTGTCCTTCAGCTCTCTATATTGGACAAACAGGCCAAACCTTACGCCAAAGAATAAACGGACATAAATCTGACATCAAGAATCACAAAACAGAGAAACCAGTAGGAGAACACTTCAATCTCCCAGGACATTCTATACAAGATCTCAAAGTAGCTGTTTTACTACAAAGGAATTTCAGAAACAGACTGGAAAGAGAAGCTGCTGAATTACAACTCATTACCATACTTAAAACAATGGAAAAACCTGGGCTGAACAAAGACATTGGATTCTTATCTCACTATACATGACTATACCATTTCTCACCTTCTCACCCCTTGCCTTTTCCTGTAAGACCTATTACAGTCGTTAAGAGTCGTCAACAGGCTCTCCCAGCTATCTGCCTATCTCCCATTCCCACCACCCTTCTGAGTAACACCCCTCCCCACCTTCTCACTATATAGAAGGATCTGGCAACTTCTGTTTCAGTGTATCTGAAGAAGTGTGCATGCACACGAAAGCTCATACCAAGAACTAACTTAGTTGGTCTTTAAGGTGCTACTGGAAGGAATTTTTTTATTTTGACTATGGCAGACCAACACGGCTACCTATCTACTACTCAAACCAGAGATGTGAGTCTGCTGGATGCAGAGTATACAGGAGTGTGTACACAGCCTGCGTTCACCCAGTTTTATCATACTGCAGCAGAAGGGTCCCTTGAAAGCACAGCATTCCCTCATCACATCCTATTTTGTTTGCACCAGATTGTGTTTATTTCATTTCCAAATGACATTTATAAGCTTGTTTCTCTGCTTTGTGGTATTGCCAGCTGTCCCGATGACAGACTCCGCTGCCCGGAGGAGAAAAAGTTCCCTTCCAAAATGGAGAAAGCTTCTGAGTGTTTATGATTTATTTGGAAAAGAAAACATTTGGTGGTTTATGTCAGTGAAGCCAACTAGCAGCCCACAGACTGGATCCAGACCCTGAAGCAATTTCAGCTGGGCTAGGGGGGTGGCTCCAGCAAACGTTAATCAAGGTGTGGTTAAGACGTCTGCTTGCCATTTCACTCGTTAGGAAACAAAAACAATAATTCCTTTACAGCGCAGACTGATTTGGCGTTTTAATTTTACACCTTTCTTTGGATTTTATATCTGATGCCCAGCTATGCCTGAACACACATGCTGCGTAACTGTGAAACTTTGAATGCAGGATGGCTCCAAGTTCATTATGAAACTGCAGCAGCCAGTGTGCCTAGAAAAAGAAGACCTTCATACCCTGGATCATTCTTCAGAGCAGGGGCAGGGAACCTTTTCCAGTCTAAGGGGCCACATTCCCTTCTGGGCAGCCTCCCCAGGGCCACATGCATTGGTGGGCAGGGCCAGAGGCAACAGTGCAACTAGCAATGCGTGCAACACATGTACACTAGACTAGTATCTGCACACATTCACACACCCCTTCTCTGTCCTCCGTCCACACTGCACAGTGGCATTTTTAGAACTTAAAGACAAATTCCAGCAAGGCAAAAACACTTTAGTTGAGATTCCTGCATCGCAGGTGGTTGGACTACATTATTATTATCCAGGCTTTTTTCCCAGCCAGAGCTCACTGGAGCTCAGATGCGGCACCTCTCAGAGGCGCGCCTTTGCCATTCTAAGAGAACAAGAGAGAAGTTCATGGTGAGCTCTGTCACCTTAATAATAATACAGTGGTACCTCGGGTTACAGATGCTTCAGGTTACAGACTCCGCTAACCCAGAAATAGTACCTCGGGTTAAGAACTTTGCTTCAGGATGAGAACAGAAATTGCACGGCGGTGACACAGCGGCAGCAGGAGGCCCCATTAGCTAAAGTGGTACCTCAGGTTAAGAACCATTTCAGGTTAAGAACAGACCTCCAGAACAAATTAAGTTCTTAACCTGAGGTACCACTATAATAGTAGTAGTAGTAGTAGTAGTAATAATAATAATAATAATAATAATAATAACAACAACAACAATAATAATACAACCATTTGACTGGGTTGCCCCATCTACTCTGGGTGGCTTCAAACAAAATATAAAAACACATTGAGACATCAAACAGTAACAACTTCCCTATACAGGGCTGCTTTCAGATGTCTTTTAAAAGTCGTACAGTTGTTTATCTGCTTGACATCTCAGGGTCCCTTCCAACTCTACAATTCTACCATTCCATAATTTGATGACTCGGGGTCTGAAGCAGTGCCAGGGAGGGGTGTGTGTTTTGGCACCTGAGACAAACCACAAAATGGCGCCGCCTGGCCCATCGAGAAGGGGCGAGTGAAGATCTACATCAGAGACAAGGCAGGGGGCAAGGAAACAAGGGGCCTGCTCTGAATCATGCCGCACAGATGTAGAGGCCAGAAGACCCCAGAGGGGCCCCGCCATTTCTTCCCTGGGGGTGGGAGGAGAGCAAAAGTGCCTCTGATTCACCAAGAGTCAGCATTGGGTGTGGGACTGCTGAGGAGATGGGCTCCAAGGAGCATACCACAACTGTTGCTACTACTTTGGCAGCAGTGGGCAATGCATTCCTTGGAAGCTGGATCTGTTGCTCTTGCAGATCCTGCCGCCTGAGGCGCTTGCCTCACTTTGCCTCCTGTGTGGGTCGGCCCTGCCTGGGGAGAGCAGAGTGTGGGCCATCTGATTCTCTATGGCAAACCTCTCTGGTTCCTGAGCTATTTCAGACTACAGTGGTACCTCGGGTTACATACGCTTCAGGTTACAGACTCCGCTAACCCAGAAATAGTGCTTCAGGTTAAGAACTTTGCTTCAGGATAAGAACAGAAATCATACTCCGGCGGCGCGGTGGCAGCTGGAGGCCCTCATTAGCTAAAGTGGTGCTTCAGGTTAAGAACAGTTTCAGGTTAAGAACGGACCTCCGGAACGAATTAAGTACTTAACCTGAGGCACCACTGTACTGCATGACTGCTCCCCTATATTAGCAGAAAAACGGCAGGTACTCAATGAGGCTATCAAAAAGAAAGCTGGAGCCATAAACCTGGCAGGGTAGATTTCTATGTGCCATTAATTTCTGACAGGGATCTTGTCATGCAAGAATGTGATCACACGGGCTCCTGGCTGCCTTCTGAAGGACAGTACCAGAAAGGCCACACTTTCCCTATTTGCCCAAGAATGTGTAGATCAGACCATAGGCAAATGACAATCAGATTACAATAGACCAGGGGTCAGCAAACTTTTTCCACTGTCCCTCAGACCTTGTGGGAGGCCGGACTATATTTTGGGGAAATAAATGAACAAATTCCTATGCCCCACATATTACCCAGAGATGCATTTTTAAATAAAAGCGCACATTCTACTCATGTAAAAACACACTGATTCCCAGACTGTCCGCGGGCTGGATTTAGAAGGTGATTGGGCCGGATCCAGCCCCTGGGCCTTAGTTTGCCGATCCATGCAGTAGACTGACCCATTGAAATGCTGGTACCTCGTTCCAAAGGTCTTATTTATATTTACAAAAATATTTCTATACCACCCTCTCATGAAATTTCAGGGCAGTGCGTAGCAATATAAGACATTTCTTTAAAACAAAAAAATTAGAAGCAGTACAGAACAGTCATTAAAATGACTGGGTACTTGAGAAAATGTTAAACAACTGCACAGGCCTCTCAGCATAAAAAATTCTTCACGAGACACCTGAACATAGAAAACGAGTGTCTGCCGAATCTCTGCTGGAAGAGTGCTGCACAGCACGGGACCATCAACCCTTAAGGGCTGCTTCCGATTACTATTTGTTTAAATTCAGAATTGGTAGAGATACAAGCCTGGGTGATTTGGGAATTGGCAGAACATCTGTTTCCTCTCCCTTTCTGCTTTGCATTGAGTTATCTAATGCTTCTAGCTCACTTCTCAAAATGTAAGGCTAAACTGCAGAGAGGCAAAAATATGGGAGATTATATAAATAGGGCTGCCATACGCCTGAGTTTTCCAGGACGCATCCGGGAATCGTGCTGCAAAAAATGTCGGTGAAAACCCAGATGTATAGCAAATAGGGCGTTTTTGGGGGGGACAACTTTGCCCAAGGGTGGGGGGTGGGGGTTGGAGCTCAACAACTTTGTCGAGATTTTCACTTTTGGGAATATAGCAAGCCTAAATAAAGCAGAATCCAATTACAGTAGTAATGTAACTTAAATTGAGACACTTATTTAAGAGGACACAAAATAAAAGAAAAAAATCAGACAACAACAAATAGTAGATACATATGTATCTGATTACCGCAATGATCTAAGATAAAATTTAAGAACACTATGATAATCTTCTTTCCAAATAGCCATTTTAAAGAAGCTTCCTTATTCCAGGTCCCAAATTGGCCTGTTTTAACACCCCAGGAATCAACAACACAATGAGTAACCCAAGCTTTTGCTAGGTTAGAGAAAATTGGCAGCCACCACCAAGTTGCTTCGAGATCCACTGCTTGACGTAAAATGATACCCGGCAACATGAGGAAGCTGACTTCAGAAATCCTGTGGGACTTTGCTCCAATCATAACACAATTTTATTGTGGCAAACCCATACACCACTGTGTTGTACCACCTAGTGAACTAACTGGCTTGAATGTGAGAGTCATGGCAGACCCACAACATACCTTTAAAGCACATCCAACACTTGTTTAAAATGCATGACTTCCATCAAAGAATTATGGGGACTGTAGCTTGAATCTGCCCTCAGTCTCTGCTCAACTTTCTAAAACATGGGTAGGCAAACTAAGGCCCAGGGGCCGGATCTGGCCCAATCACCTTCTAAATCTGGCCTGCGGACGGTTCAGGAATCAGCGTGTTTTTACATGAGTAGAATGTGTCCTTTTATTTAAAATGCTTCTCTGGGTTATTTGTGGGGCATAGGAATTCGTTCATCCCCCCCCCAAAAAAAATACAGTCAGGCCCCCCACAAGGTCTGAGGGACAGTGGACCGGCCCCCTGCTGAAAAAGTTTGCTGACCCTTGTTCTAAAGCATGTATGGGATCACAAAACATACACTTGTTTAACAAAAATGTGGGAATTTGTTGTATGGTACATGATGGGGTCTGAAAGCAATAGAAGAAGATGCTAACTAAACATCAAGAAGAACTTTCTGACAGTAAGATCTGTTTGGCAGAGGAATGGACTCCTTTGTAAAGTTGTGGACTCTCTTTCCTTGGAAGTTTTTAAGCTGAAATTGGATGGCTATCTGTCATGGGTGCTTTAGCTGTGATTCCTGAATTTCAGGGGGTTGGACTAGATGACCCTCAGGGTCTCTTCCAACTCTACAACTCTATGATCCAAGCTGATCATCTTTTAAGGATGGATTCCTTGCATATGGAGATTTTGAACCAGCTTGTTTACATTTCAGTATGGACTCTGGAAAGTCACCCCTGCTGAACATTGAGTTCATCTGTCCTGTAAGATGCAGGAAGAAACGACGACAACTAACCACCCCACCTGGTTCTAATGCATTGTGCGGTTTGCTGTATTCGTAGCAGATGGTATTTATTTTTCCAAATAAATACGCGCTTTTTGCCAACGATTTGTAAGCAGTTAAAAAAACAAACCCAACAACCTCTTGTGTTTCAGAAGCTTCAGATTTGTTGCTGTTGTTTTGAAAGGGGTTGTATAATTTTGTAATGATTGCAGCGCTTAAGCTGCTGAAGGGATTTTGGAACTGTAACAAGAGATTCCAAACACACCTAGGGAGCTCATGATGCAATCCGTGGTGTATGCAAAACCCCTCTAAGGAAGACATCTGCATTGCTGCAGGATAAACCTTTACAGAAGTGAATGCTCACTGTGGGTTTCCAAGATCCGCCCTGTCTGGAGTAACCCACGCCTCCAGAAGACTTTGATATTTGAATATAAATGACAGGCACTTTATATATAATTTTTGGCAGCACAAAGAGCTGGAAGAGGCTGTTTCTGGCTAGCAACCCTTAATCCCAATGTAGTTTGATTGGCACTTCCTGTTTCCATTTGAACGCAGCCATGGGACAGCAACTGGTGCCATACCCAAAAGGTCTTGGCCACGCAGATTTGGGAAAGAAATGTTTCACCCTACGTGCATCATGGTCCTAACATCTAACCAGCAGCTTTCAAATGGGAAGAGCACACAAGGGCTGTTTGTGTGTCCCTTTACTCTTTCTTAGACCCAAAACTTCTGGCCCAAACTCATGAACAGGAGGCAGTTTTCCCTGGGCTGGACTGCTTGTCAACAAAGAATCAATGGCTCTTCTGGAAATAGAAATGAGACTAATTATGGAGGTTATGTTCATGCCCTACCTTTAAAGTACATTTGTAGCACATTTCCCTCCTCAAATAATTATGGGCACTTTGTTAAAGGGCTGCTGGAAATCTTATCTGTGGGACAGAGTGTACAGGCGACTCTCAACTTACGCAGGGGTTATATTCTGGCGATAGGGCATAAAGCCAAAATCACGTATAGTCAACAACAAAAAAAACCACTGGGTGCAATGGAGGGTGGGATTGCCAAAGCTTTCCCCCTCAGACACAAGGCTCCTTTTTGCCCCCCCCACTTTTTTAAAATAACATTTTTTGCCAAGCACATAAAGCTGAATGTGCACAAGTTAAATTAAAGTTGCGAACTACCTGTACTTCAAAGGTACAGCATGCACATAGACACTATTTGGAAACCATAGCAGGTTCAAGCAAAATACAGCAGCTATCAGCTGACCTGAAAGTGGAGTGGCAGGGACAGTTACCAGCTAAATGGAACACGGGTGGCACTGTGTTTTAAACCACTGAGCCTCTTGGGCTTGCCGATCAAAAGTTCGGCGGTTCGAATCCCCACAACGGTGTGGGTTCCCCTTTGCTCTGTCCCAGCTCCTGCCAACCTAGCAGTTCGAAAGCACACCAGTGCAAGTAGATAAATAGGTACCACTGTGGTGGGAAGGTAAACGACGTTTCTGTGCAGTCTGGCTTCCGTCACGGTGTTCCATTGCACCAGAAGCGGTTTACTCATACTGGCCATTTTACCTGGAAAGCTGTCTGTGGACAAACGCCAGCTCCCTTGGCCTGAAGCGAGATGAGCGCCGCACCCCATAGTCGCCTTTGACTGGACTCAACCATCCGGGGGTCCTTTTCCTTTTTTTTTTTTAACCTATCAACTAAATGAGGATAACTGTCTGACTGTCACCTTCCCCCTGCACATGGATGGCTTTCTTAAGCCTGCAGATGCCACATTGATTCAATATACTACACTCTCTCCTGCTCTCGTTTCTGAAGCAGGATGCATGACTACATTGACCGTAACCATTTCCTTACCTTTTTTTTTTTGACAGCCACTTAAGGATGATTAATAGAAGGTTTAATCTCATAAAAGATCTGGTTCTACTTTCTAAAGTGCTGCAAGATTGCGGGTGGACAGGAGAGGGTTAATGGAGCCAAGAAGAGCTCTGCTGGCAGCTGTCTCCATGGTCCTAGCAGAGATTATGAGACTCTTCCTTTTATTAGGTAAATAAATAGCCTATCCGTCCCTCTTGGTGGGGATGATGTGATCTAGAGGTGTTTGGTATAAGTAGAAAACAAAAGGAGACAGGCTGCCGTTTGAGACAAGTCATGGCTGCCAGACTGTTGCTGATTTCGGATGGGATTCAGTTGCACACCGGTGCCAATTCAGATTGTGCAACAAAGGTTGATTTGGAGGTGTTGATCTGAAGTTCTTGCACAAATAACTCACTTTGCCACCCTCCCCTCCTAAATCAGACATTTTGCGATAAGGAAAGGGATGAGGAACTGCCCTGCAAGATGTAGATAGGTAGCCGTGTTGGTCTGCCATAGTCAAAATAAAAAAAAATCCTTCCAGTAGCACCTTAAAGACCAACTAAGTTAGTTCTTTGTATGAGCTTTTGTGTGCATGCACACGAAATGTGTATCTGAAGAAGTGTTCATGCACACGAAAGCTCATACCAAGAACTAACTTAGTTGGTCTTTAAGGTGCTACTGGAAGGAATTTTTTTTATTTTGCCCTGCAAGAGTTTGCGAAGGCATTTGTTTGACACAGCGTCATCTGCCTCCCCACAAACAGATCAGAATAAAAGCTCAGAAAACAGCTGTTGTCCTCTCATCTCCTCCCAAACTTTTTGCAATCAAATCAGGATGTTTGCTCAATAAACAAGTTATCTGGAAGTGACCATAGACAGGAAGAGACCAGAAGGAACGGAGAGATGGTTTTGAGCTCTGCAAGCATCTCAGAGTGCTGGCTGTCTTCCCAGAGGTCTGATACGGGAACAGTGAGCTTTGGCTACTTAGAATCATAGACTCTTAGAGTTGGAAGGGGATCCAGGGGTCATTTAGTCCAACCCCCCTGCAATGCAGGAATCTCAGCTAAAGCATCCACAACAGATACTTGTTAGGGCAGTTCAAGCTGTGCCTCTGCTCAACTTGCTTTCATAGTGGTGGGGCCTGCGAGGATGCTGGAGCCCCAAAACCTGCTTGAGAGGCTGTTGCATGGGGTCACCTGACTTACATCTTTGAAGGGGCACCCCAAGCATTTCCCCAAAAGCCATATAAGAACACTAATTTACCAAGGGCAGTTGGCTGGGTCTCCCCAGCCACTCTGGGCGGCTTCCAACAGAACACTAAAATACAATAACCTATTAAACATTAAAAGCTTCCCTAAAGAGGGCTGCCTTCAGATGTCTTCTAAAAGTTTGGTAGTTATTTTTCTCTTTGACACCTGGGGGGAGAGCGTTCCACAGGGCGGGGGCCACTACCAAGAAGGCCCTCTGCCTGGTTCCCTGTAACTTGGCTCCTCGCAGCGAGGGATCCGCCAGAAGGCCCTCTGCGCTGGACCTCAGTGTCCGGGCAGAATGATGGAGGTGGAGACGCCTACAGGAGAAGAATGGCTGGCAAAGATGATGGACTATGCTGAAATGGCGAAAATGACTGGGAAGATGGGAGATGAAGAAGACAGTACAGTGGTACCTCGGGTTAAGTACTTAATTCATTCCGGAGGTCCATTCTTATCCTGAAACTGTTCTTAATCTGAAGCACCACTTTAGCTAATGGGGCCTCCTGCTGCCACTGCGCTGCCGGAGCCTGATTTCTGTTCTTATCCTGAAGCAAAGTTCTTAACCTGAAACACTATTTCTGGGTTAGAGGAGTGTGTAACCTTAGGCGTATGTAACCTGAGGCGTACGTAACCCGAGGTACCACTGTAAATTTAATGAAGAATGGGGAAAATGTGTAAGTTACTTAAAAGTACACTGGAAACAATTAAAAACTATGGCAGGATTCTAAAAAACACTTGCAATGTAGCGAGCATTATGGTGAAAACTGAGTATTAAGATAATATGGAGAACCTCATAAGATGCAGTTGGAAAAGAATAATCAGGGAAACCATGGAGGTGTGGAGGGAAGTCCGGGGATTCAGAGAATCCTATGTGTACATGATTATGATTTATTTGTGATGATAATTGTTAAAGGCGAAAATGAATAAAAAATATTGTTTTCAAAAAGAAAAGGCATTGATGTGAAGGCTTAGCCCTGAAAGACTTCTAATAATAAATAACTGGAATAAATAAGCAAATTACATCCACTGAAATAGTAGGATAGAAAGCACCAGCTTGAAATTCCCTACTGGTCTGAAAGTTAGAAGTCACGTGAAAGGCCGCCTACGCGATCCTCTATAAATGGAGGTCTCTGAGCTTCCTGCTGCTCCAGTCATAATGAAGCCCAGCTTGAATTGGCTTTCAGTGGCGCAAACAGCAAGGGAACACGGGATATGCTGGGCTTATGGATGGCCTTTTCCTGCTGATTGCTGACACCCGGTTTATGAGCTATAAGGAAGCTGCAGTTCTTCCAAAAACCGTGCGCTTTTTATTAAATCTGAACTGAAAGTCATTAGCAGCACTGCCAATGTGCAGACGTGGGGATGGAAGAAAGCAATAGAATTACGTCAGATTCTTTTAGCGTCGCAAAGCATGGCGTCGTAGGCTGGAAAGCCTGGAGCTGCTTCAGGACGACTGGAGCTGCGGTCATAACACTTGAGTCATAACTGCGGGTTGCAATAAAAGTGTCCAGAATGATATGCTGTGCTCCAGCTTGCTAGACGAGAAAGCAGAAGACAGTGACTTCCTGCCTATCCAGCCCTGGCCTAGAGTTCAGATGCTAAATATTCCATATGACTGCAAGCAATTGCCTCGTAGCCGCTCTGGTCCAAGGTCTATCCAGTGTGCAAGCTGCTGCGGTGGAATGGCAAAAGTGCATTTGAACTATGTCCGGTCCTCCTGAGTCCAACTCCTCACTCAACTCACTGAGTGGCTGTGGGTCTGCCCCTCTTTCTCAGCCTAACCTACCCCACAGGGTTATTGTGAGGATAAAGTGTGGTGTAGTGAAGAGCAGAACCAAGTGTCCCTATTTTCCAGGGACAGTCCCGGATTTACAGAAGCCGCCCCAGTTTCTGATGTGAACCTGGAATGTCCAGCTTTTCCTATTTTCATTGGAGAAATGTGGGAGGGTACAAAATAGGACTTCCCTAATTTCATTGGGACGTGGGTGGCGCTGTGGGTTAAACCACTGAGCCTAGGGCTTGCCGATTGAAAGGTTGGCGGTTCAAATCCCCACAACGGGGTGAGCTCCCGTTGCTCGATCCCTGCTCCTGCCTACCTAGCAGTTTGAAAGCGTGCAGTGCAAGTAGATGAATAGGTATTGCTGCAGCGGGAAGGTAAATGGCATTTCCATGTGCTGCTCTGGTTTCGCCAGAAGCAGCTTAGTCATGCTGGCCACATGACCCGGAAAAATTGTCAGCGGACAAATGTCGGCTCCCACGGCCTGTAAAGTGAGAAGAGTAGTGCAACCCCAGAGTTGATCGCGACTTGACTTGTCAGGGGTCCCTTTACCAATTTCATTGGAGAAATGTTGGAGGGGACATCCCTAATTTCATTGGAGAAATGTTGAAGGGGAAATCTCTGTTTTCATTGGAGAAATGTTGGAGGGGGCATGTAGTGAAGAGCAGAACCAAGTGTCCCTTGAGCTTCTTAGAGGAAGGGTGGAAGTATGTTGTTTAGTCATGTCCGACTCTTTGTGACCCCATGGACCAGAGCACGCCAGGCACTCCTGTCTTCCACTGCCTCCCGCAGTTTGGTCTAACTCATGCTGCTAGCTTCGAGAACACTGTCCAACCATCTCATCCTCTGTCGTCCCCTTCTCCTTGTGCCCTCAATCTTTCCTAGCATCAGGGTCTTTTCCAGGGAGTCTTCTCTTCTCATGAGGTGGCCAACGTATTGGAGCCTCAGCTTCAGGATCTGTCCTCCCAGTGAGCACTCAGGGCTGATTTCCTTCAGAATGGATAGGCTAGATCTTCTTGCAGTCCATGGGACTCTCAAGAGTCTCCTCCAGCACCAGTGGAAGTATACATGCAATAAATAATAAGCACCTCTAGCTAAGGGATCTCCCTCACAATTAAGTTGTCCCAGGATGAGGGTGTGCAACAGATATGGGTTATGTAGCAACCAGGGACCCTCCAGTCCAGGAGATTGCTTGAGGACTATTGACTTTTCTAATATTTGCATGTTTTACAACTGTGCAGGCTTGAGCATAGGGGGAGGCACAGCTTAAACACCCAAACAGGCAGCCTGCTGCTCCCACTTCAGATTTCTAGGGAGAGAGCCCGCACCCTAAGCCAGTTACAAATTCTCAACTCAGCTCTCCGTGTCCTTCTCAAGACTCACTCAAGAAGCTGCGGTTTCACTTAGGTAGACTTTACACCTACCACTTCCTCTGCCGAGTTTATTTGGTGGGTTTCTCTCAGAGACAAGCACATTCATTTGGCAAGGCAGAGCACCGGCAAAGAGGAACCCCAGGAGGCAATATCACCACCCCTGCTGCGAAATAAGTGGCAGCACTTTCCCCCTGCTTCACTTACACCGCTGAAGATGCCTTTGGATCAATACTTCCAGATCAAGCTCCAGAAATTTAATAACATCGCATCTCTCTTTCGCTATCCTGTTAACAGTTATCATAGCACGTAGTCAGAAGCCTTAACCTTTTGCAGTGGAATCCTGAATGTATTGACTCAGAAGTGCCTCTGTGTTTAATAGGAATTGCTGCAATCCTTTCCAGGCTTGCCTGCGAGTAAGTCCTATTGATCTCAGCAGGGATTCCTTCTGGGCAGGCAGGCAGGCACAGGCTCGCTCTATTAGCCTTGGATTTGCTACTGCCTGTCTGCTGAGTTTCTGTTTGTATTTATAAGCTTCTCTGATGTTTTAACACCTTCCCGTATTTGGGTATTATTTTTGGCTTTTATTGAAGCTGTCTTGAAAAACTCGTGGAACTAGAAGATGGTTGGGTGGTGATGGTGGGAAGAGATAAATAAATAAATAAAAACAGCAGATTTGCAGCCGGAATGTAGGAAAATGCCTTATACAGATGCAGATCATTGGTTGAATATTCTCGGCAGCCACTGGCGGCAGCTATCCCGGGGTTTACGTAGGGGACTTTCGCAGCCCTGGGTGGAGGTGGTAGCAGCGGCGGAGCAAGTTGATCGGGTGCCTGGGGAGGCGCACGTGCCCTGCGCCCGGAGGCGGAGCCAGCCACACACGGGGGGCACCATGGGGCCTCTGAGGAGTCTGCCTGCCTCTTCCCACGCAGCCACCCTATAGCTGGGGGGGGGGGGAGGAGGCAGCGGGAGGACCGTTTGTGTTATGTAGTGAAGTTCTCACCCTGGGCCAGCAGGGGGATACTGTAGATAGTTTTCACTCAGGTCCACATATGCAAATAAGGGATTGAAAGTGACGTTCAGTGATTGGCTAGTTACAGAAAATGGTTACTGTTGCGTTCTAGTGGAGCTCTATATAAGCAGGCTGGCTGAACCGTTCAGTTCAGTTCTGTTCTGGCCTGTGAATAAACAAGAGCTGTCTGAAGAATCGCTGTGTCCTCTGATATGTTCACCCACAACTTAACAGTTTGGGCAGCATGGAACCTGCGGGCGCTCAAGCCACCGCGTCACTCCCAGGAGAGACGCATGGCTCGGGCGCGCTGCAAGTCCCACAGTGAGTGCCGTCCACCATTTTGTCACCCCCCTCAGTGGGGATACCCGGGGTGGGCCGCACCTACTGCACCCCCTTGCTACGCCCCTGGGTGGTAGGGATTGAACCTGGGATTTTCTGCAAGCAAAGCAGATGCTGTACCGCAAAGATGCAGCAGAGGAGCAAATCAGATTGCGAAACTAGCAAGGGGGGAAGGATTAACACCCTCTCGCCTCCATCAGCAATGAACTGATCAGTGTTCTGAAAGTCGATCAGCTACTTTTGAAAACAAGTAGGAAGGTGGTGCTGTGGGATAAAAGAAAATAATATGAAAATGGTGTATAGGTGGTCTCTGACACCCAGTAAATTAGCAAAAATGTATAAGTCAACATCAGGCATCTGTTGGAAGTGTATAGGAAGGTACCGTTTTCCATATGTGGTAGTCTTGTACGGTTGTTAAAGTATTATGGGAAATGATACTGTATTAGCCTGAATATAAGCCTCCCTTTTTTTCCAAATTGTGACCATGAAAAGTTAAAGTGTGGCTTAAATTTGTGACCTTACAAAAATTTGCTTTTACGATATCACTGCTGAAACCAGAAGCTTTTCTTATAGGAATAATAGGAACGGGGTACCGAAAGAACAGAAAAAAATATTTATGTGTGCAACAACGGCCGCTCGAATGATATATGCCCAGAGATAGAAAGAAAAAAATTGGCAGCAAAAACTGTTGGACTATGCAGAAATGGTGAAACTTACCAGAAAAATAAGAAACCAAGAAGAGAGAATTTTTAATTTAGAACGGGGAGAATTTTAGGACTATTTAGAAGAACGATTGCAAACAGCTTAGAACACTAGCAGGATTGAATTAAAAACGAGCAGTGAAACAATTTAAATTGAGTATAAAGGATAAATGACAAATGGATTTAAACTGGATATGCAGTGATAAAAGATATGACATAAGCAACCGCAGAAAGGGGGTCGATAGTAATATTTGGTAATTCAAACTGGATGCGTAAGTTTGTACTGTTACAAGTTTACAAATGAGAAAATGAAAAATGCTTTAAAAAATAATAATAGGAAGGTGAGATACTCAAATCATATAGAAGAAGAGTTTGGATTTGATATCCCGCTTTATCACTACCCGAAGGAGTCTCAAAGTGGCTAACATTCTCTTTTCCCTTCCTCCCCCCACAACAAACCCTCTGTGAGGTGAGTGGGGCTGAGAGACTTCAGAGAAGTGTGACTAGCCCAAGGTCACCCAGCAGCTGGATGTGGAGGAGCGGGGAATTGAACCCGGTTCCCCAGATTACGAGTCTACTGCTCTTAACCACTACACCACACTGACTCTCCATCATGGGCTGCTATCCTATATTTATTTAACTATTAAAAGAAGCAGGTGCTTCTTTTTCACTTGGCTATCCTACCGAAGGCCTCTAGCCTTAGCATCCTTTTGCAAGCAGGGAGACAACACTACAGACGGCAGGGGCACACCTGATACTGGGGATAATAGCTTCACCTGGATAGCTCAGTGCCTTTATAAAAAAGAGGCTGGGAGGATATATGGTACTCATCTTCAAATATCTAAAGGGCTGTCACATGGAAGATGGAGCAAGCTGCTGCTCTGGAGCGGAGGACTCTATCTAATGGATTCTAGTTACAAGAAAGGAAATTCCTTTTAAACAGAGGTTGGATGGCTATCTGTCAAGGATGCTTTTGTTGAGATGCCTTCATTGAATCTCCTTGGAATAACCCTTGGAGACCCTTCCCACAATTCTATGGTTCTATCAGGGAGGGAGAGTGGATGGGTGGGTCGGAGCCATCCTTTAAATGTAGCAGACATGAAAAGACACGTAAATAATTATTTAAACAAAGAGAGTGTGACACATCTTTTAGGGCAATACTTCACAGAATGAGTGGGATGTTTCTATCACATGGGCACAGCTTGTTTTAGCACGATTTAAGGCTTGCTTCACTTTGTTAATAACAATGGCCTGCCTTAAAAGCTTGTTGAAAGGATTGCTGAGATCACGTCTGCAAAGTTCTTTTTAGCGCTCAGAAATCGCTATATAAGTTACAGTGGTACCTCGGGTTAAGAACTTAATTCGTTCTGGAGGTCTGTTCTTAACCTGAGGTACCACTTTAGCTAATGGGGCCTCCTGCTGCTGCTGCCGCACCACCACTGCACGATTTCTGTTCTCATCCTGAAGCAAAGTTCTTAACCCGAGGTACTATTTCTGGGTTAGCGGAGTCTCTAACCTGAAGCGCCTCTAACCTGAAGCGTCTGTAACCCGAGGTACCACTGTATAAGAATGCTGCAACCCTAATGCCCACATTCCTGAGAGTCAACTCAGTGGGGCTTATTTTAATTTTGTATAGGATTGTGCTGTAACTATTTTGAAAAAAATAGCAATAACAATGAAGTGTAGGTGGGGTCCACGAGGCAAGACACAGTGACAAGACCAAGAACCTTTATTGAAACCATAACCAGGAAACAGGGGCAAAGCAACTGCTTATATACATTCCTGAAAGCCTGGGCCACTCCCATTCCCAACGTGATTGGCTGTCTAAACTTCCAAGCTGCGAATCACGACTCAGAGTTTAAGGGCCAATGGCAGCGGCCTAAATCCTGAAATGTTCTGTGATTAGACATCATGTATCAAATCAGAACACAGGAGCGCAGAATTCTTAGTCCAGAGTCAAGCTCAGGCAAATACAGACCACTGAATACATAACAGAGAATAACAACAATAACAATAATATTTAAAATTGAGATTTGCTGCAAGTCAAGCTTTTGAAGCTGCACTCACTTTTAATCCTTACTCTCCCCAATTTTCCACTGGATTCTCTTTGCAGACAGAATACTGGCAATTTTTCAGATTAAACAACCCAAATAAATTTGCTTGGCTCACAAGGAACCATTTTTGTGTCAAAATGTAGTGGAGGATGCTATTTTTCCACCTGTTAATGTGAACAGAGACAGTTTCATTTTATACTTTTCCTGCTCTTGCCAAACCCATCAGCTTTTTTTAAATGATCATACCGAAGTGAGAAAGGCACGGCCAAATTATTTTGGTCATTACAGATGTCTCTGTCTTGTAAGTGCAAGCCTTCTTAGGGGAAAAAATGCTTGCACTTTCCTACAATTATCTCTCTCCTATAAATTTGTGCAAGATTGTCGTCACAGTATAATTTGCATGGCTGTCAGCAGATGGTTCTAGCCCCACGAACTACGACATGATGACAGTTGGGATCAGGGACTGAAGGAGGAGAGTAGTGAGAGGCAGAGGTAGAGGAGGGAAGGCAGTTGATGGCAAGATGACAACTAGGACAAGGAGATGGGACAACAACGAAAGGAAGAGAGGTGGTAGA
The DNA here is from genome assembly GCF_965112155.1 of Podarcis liolepis. Classification (NCBI taxonomy): domain Eukaryota; kingdom Metazoa; phylum Chordata; class Lepidosauria; order Squamata; family Lacertidae; genus Podarcis; species Podarcis liolepis. The sequence goes on from NC_139559.1 coordinate 14,339,235, forward strand.
GGCACAAGAGGAAGAGTGGATGACTGAGAAGGCAGAGGCTGAGGGGGAGGCTGAGATGAGGTAAGAATGACTTTGAGGTGGAAAGGAATAATGAGAAATAACTCCCTTTGCTGATTTCAAAACTGGAAGTTGGAAGAAGCTGTGTGGCTTGCAAAGGACTAAGTCTGGCTGCCCCTTTTCTTGTCAAGAATGGGCGAGGGTGGGAAAGCTTTGACGTCCCCCTCACAAGCTCACCATGCTTAGGTGGGATTGTGAAGCAAGGCTGACCTCCCTCCTACATTGGCTGAAAACCTTTCTTCCCCCCTATACTCTGGGGATCCTATACCTACTTACCTGGAAGTAAGAACACTTCCGCACTAGGTGTTTTAATGTGGAATTGCCACCCTTCCCCCTGTGAAAAGGAAGGGAGAGCAGACATACTGGAGGTTAGGGCATAGCTGTCAACGTTTCCCTTTTTTTAATCCTGAATAGGATTCCTCGCAAAAAAGAGGGAAAAGTTGACAGCTATGGGTTAAGGAAGAAATATCAACAACCTCAAATATCAACAACCTCAGATATGCAGATGACACAACATTGATGGCAGAAAGTGAGGAGGAATTAAAGAACCTTTTATTGAGGGTGAAAGAGGAGAGCGCAAAATATGGTCTGAAGCTCAACATCAAAAAAATGAAGATTATGGGCACTGGTCCCATCACCTCCTGGCAAATAGAAGGGGAAGAAATGGAGGCAGTGAGAGATTTTACTTTCTTGGGCTCCATGATCACTGCAGATGGTGATAGCAGTCACGAAATTAAAAGACGCCTGCTTCTTGGGAGAAAAGCAATGACAAACCTAGATGGCATCTTAAAAAACAGACATCACCTTGCCAACAAAGGTCCGTATAGTAAAAGCTATGGTTTTCCCAGTAGTGATGTATGGAAGTGAGAGCTGGACCACAAAGAAGGCTGATCACCGAAGAATTGATGCTTTTGAATTATGGTGCTGGAAGAGACTCTTGAGAGTCCCATGGACTGCAAGAAGAACAAACCTATCCATACTTAAGGAAATTAGCCCTGAGTGCTCACTGGAAGGACAGATCGTGAAGCTGAGGCTCCAATACTTTGGCCACCTCATGAGAAGAGAAGACTCCCTGGGAAAGACCCTGATGTTGGGAAAGATGTAGGGCACAAGGAGAAGGGGACGACAGAGGACGAGATGGTTGGATAGTGTTCTCGAAGCTACCAACATGAGTTTGACCAAACTGCGGGAGGCAGTGGAAGACAGAAGTGCCTGGTGTGCTCTGGTCCATGGGGTCACGAAGTGTCGGACACGACTAAACGACTAAACAACAACAACAACATGGGTTAAGGGGATGCACCTGCCTAAGCATGGAAAGTAATGTTGTTTACAGTAGGAGAACAAGGAGCGAATAGAGTTAAAACCTCCAGGTCTCTTTGAACTTTGTAAGCATTGCACCTGAGTGTATAGCACTGCACTGTCTAAATCTGGTCTCTTATTAAGGCTGCAAACCTATGCATGGTTTCCATTGAACACAGTGGGTGAAATCTGACATTGTTTGGACTGCACTGGCTACCAATTAGTTTCCGGGCCCAATGCGAAGTGCTAGTTTTGACCTATAAAGCCTTAAACGGCTCAGGACCGCAGTACCTCAAGGGCCTCCTCTTTCCATATGAACCTACCCGATGAACCTACTCGGACCCTGAGATCATCTTCTGAGACCCTTCTTCGTGTGCCTCCTCCTTGAGAGGTCCGGAGGGTAGCAACACGAGCACAGGGCCTTCTCTGCAGTGGCTCCCCGTCTGTGGAATGCTCTCCCCAGGGAAGTTTGCCTGGTACCTTCATTATACACCTTTAGGCACCAGGCAAAAACGTTCCTTATTAACCAGGCTTTTGGTAGATTTGATTGACATCCTAGGACCTTTTAAAATGTGGGAGGTTTTCTTTGAGGGGGTTATTGGGTTGTTGTTTTTATTTTTATTATATATTTTGTGGTTTTATATTTTGATTTTGTTCTGTGAACCGCCCTGAGACCTCCGGGTATAGGGCGGGTCATAAATTAAAATAATAATAATAATCCATCCTTATCCTACAAATATCTCAATAATAAAATTTCATTGACTGACTTCCAACTTTTCTTCTTCTTCTTTTTCTCTTTATTTTTTCATTCTCTTTTTTCTTTTCTTCCTTTTTTCTCTTTTGTTCTTTTTTATATGTGTGTGCTTGTCTGAAATATACAGTGGTACCTCGGGTTACATACGCTTCAGGTTACATATGCTTCAGGTTACAGACTCCACTAACCCAGAAATACTTCAAGTTAAGAACTTTGCTTCAGGATGAGAACAGAAATTGTGCTCTGGCGGCGCAGTAGCAGCTGGAGGCCCCATTAGCTAAAGTGGTGCTTCAGGTTAAGAACAGTTTCAGGTTAAGTACGGACCTCCGGAACGAATTAAGTACTTAACCCGAGGTACCACTGTATATGTATGTATGTATTTGTAATATTTTGGCTTATATTTTATAATAATTATGTTAAATAAATTAATAAAATAAAAAACAAAAACAAAATAATAAAATAACAACAACAACAACAATAATTGTGCAAATGGACTTCTGCTCATGCAACAGGCCTTCACCTTCCTCACCTCCCCCCTACAGCCCCCCAAATCTGTTCCATAGGATCTCACAAACCTCCCGAGGATGTTTTGAGGGGGCTTGGAGAGATGAAGGGGGGCAGAGAGGAAGGTGAAGTCCTTTCATGCAAGAGGGAGACCATTCTGTTCCCTCACAGACAGCACTGGATACAGCCCGGTGGGATCTACTTCCAAGTCAAACATTGACTTTCAGTATTAATTTTTCAGGGCATCTTGTACACTAAGAGCCATGAAAACAACCAAACAGCACATATCAATAGTCAACTGTTTGTTGCAGAGTTGATGAAAGCATGCGAATATCACATGAGTAGAGTGAAAACAGATTCGTCTGATGTTTTAAAAGGGCTGGAAAATAAAAGAGGGTCTTCATTCAGTGCCAGAAAAGAGTAAGAGTAGATGCCAGGGAAGTAAGAGTCAGGAGCGTCTGAGGACGTTCCCTCAATGACAGGGAACAGACAGGTAACCTCATCCCAAGCCGTATGGGGATTTAACATTCAGTCCCAGCAGAGCTTCGAATTGTGCTTGGAAATGGACTGGCAGCCAGAGAAGCTGTTTCAAAGCTGGCAAGATCTGCTCCCTTGTTGGGCCAGACCCATTTAGCAGCCAAGCAGCTGTACTCCGGACTAGATGAACTTTCCAATTTGTTTTTAGAGGCAGCCTCGCATATAACGTATTGCAGCAATCTAACCTTTGGGTTAACAAGGCATCGATCAGTGTGGCTAGGCTCAGAGATGTTGCAGCAGGTGCGCCAGGGTTTACTGGTGGAAAGGCCTGGGAAAACTTAGCATTTAAATAAACAAAACCCTGCTCTACAGGGCTTCCGGCACCAGGCCAGTTGGCAGACCAACTCTGCGTTACAACGATGTCTGCAAACATGACAGGAAGCCTGGCAACATCAACCTAGAACCTAGTGCCCAGAGTCAGGCAGTCAGCTCATGTATTCATAGCACTGATCACAAGAGGGATGATCGCTGGGTGGGAGGGCAAAGAGAAGAAACGCCATGATGCATGTTATGTACTGACTTGAATAGGATCCAAAATGCAGCAGTCTGATTGGTCCTAGAACAATAGGTTCCAGAATGCAGCAGTCTGACTGGTCTACAGGAGCCACCCAATCCAGCTCCTAGTGGAAGGGAATCCGCAACCTGATTGGCCTACAGGAGAATCCCGGAATTAGCCAATCACGTGGGGCCCATTGGGTAAATAATGTATATAAGGTAAATAATGTATATAAGGACAGATTGTGAAGCTGAGGCTCCAATACTTTGGCCACCTCATGAGAAGAGAAGACTCCCTGGAAAAGACCCTGATGTTGGGAAAGATTGAGGGCACAAGGAGAAGGGGATGACAGAGGATGAGATGGTTGGACAGTGTTCTCGAAGCTACCAGCATGAGTTAGACCAAACTGCGGGAGGCGGTGGAAGACAGGAGTGCTCTGGTCCATGGGATCACGAAGAGTCGGACACGACTAAACGACTAAAGAACAACAACATACTCTTCTACAGTGAATAATAAAAAGAAACACACAGTTCTCAGTCACTGCGATGGGGTGAGCTCCCATTGCTCAGTCTCTGCTCCTGCCAACCTAGCAGTTTGAAAGCACGAAGTGCAAGTAGATAAATAGGTACCACTCCAGTGGGAAGGTAAACAGTGTTTCCATGCACTGCTCTGGTTCGCCAGAAGCGGCTTAGTCATGCTGGCCACATGACCCAGAAGCTGTACGCCAGCTCCCTTGGCCAATAAAGCGAGATGAGCGCCGCAACCCCAGAGTTGGTCATGACTGGACCCAATAGTCAGGGGTCCCTTTACCTTTTTATGAGCATATAGAGAGCCCTTGACAACTTGGGACCATTTTAGCTATGAGACTGCTTTCCCCCGCATGTGCCCATTAAAAAAATGATCAAGTGATGTATACATTTTATGAAAACAAACAAACACAGTGGAAAAGTCCAGCTCTGTAACTTTTGTTGGAACAAAGTGACAGCCAGTCTGAGGTCTTGGCGACAGAGCTGATTATCAGGAGGAGATAAAAGATCCTACCCAGGACTTTTTTCCCCCTAGAAAAAGAAGGTGCCAGTTCTGCCCCCTCAAACCACTTGGCTGTAAATTCGAACCCAGGTTGGCACTTCCTCTCCTTGCAAACAGAGGATAAAGAGAGGAGAGAGGAGGAGAAGTATGAATAGATGACTAGGAAAGGGGAGCAATATGCCACGGAGGCACTCCTATGAATAAAAATTGCTTCTGAATAAAACAAGAAGCAAGAAAGGTCCAAGATGTATTCACATAATCTCTGCTGTTCATCTAATATGCACGCTGGCTCAAATCCTCCATGTATTATCCTCTTGGTTTTGCTTAGTCTTTACACAGGAAAGCCTCCCACAGAAATAAAAACTGAGCAAGAAACCTCAAAACTGGATGCACTATTAATTTTCCTCAGATTTTCATACAACTTGAAAGATTGTTTTGTTTCAAGCCTGCCCTCTACCCACTTCCCCAACCCAGCGGGGCTTAAAAAAAATATTTTTAGCATGTGACAGCTAAGTTGAAATGCACTGATTCTTTTTAAAAAAAGAAAACCTGGGTCAATTTGCTACAATTACATTTATTTTCGTGTAATTGAGCAAATTGTGGTGTCCAAACTGCTGGTTACTGATTAAAGCCTACAATTGATCAGATGGCAGAGATCAGAGCAGCTAAGGAAGGATAAATGCTGGTGTTTGATCTTCTATTGCAGTGGTATTTTGAACTTTCGGGGAACCCTTTTTCACAGCTCAGAAATGAAACCCTGTGGAGGATTGTGGGAGAATGTTCCAGATGGGGATCACAGGATTGGCTCAACCGTTTTTTGTTGGTTAGAATTCAGCACCTCAGAATCCTCTTCAATATCTTTAAAAAGTCTGGGGTGGACTCAATAAATCATGTAGGCAGTGAGTGTGCCCTTTCACTTTGTTCTTATAGAGAGCTCCTGCACAGGTATCTCCTTATTAACATTTAGGGATCTTCCTGTCTGTTTCACTTGAGACTGATCACATGGGCACACACTTGTCCTCAGCAGTATCCCGAGAAGCCTCTCTCAGCAGCCATTCGCCTCCCAACAGAGAGAAGGAACAGAAAGCAGTTTAAAAAACGAGAGTTACTTGAATAACAATCACAACAGAATGGAATGCCTCTCTCATGTGACTCACAGTCAGCCAATCACAGGAGAACTACTGCCAAAGGAGAAAACCTCATGTTAAAAATACACAGCAGTTCAACATAAGCAAACATCCCCATTTCTGGAAATTAAACCATTATCCTTAACACAACACACTTCCATTGCTGGACTCAGTTGAAAATGGCTTCTCCATGTGAACCAGGAAGTGACCTTGCCAGGCAACAGAATGACTCTTCTTTTCTTATCAGTGTGGCTGTGATCTCCTGGGTGGCATGGACACCATTAGGCAGTTGAATGTACAAGTTTACATGTTTATTCCATCTGTTTCCCTCCTTCCCACCCCCACTTTGCACAGCCCCGGGCTCTGGCAACTTACACTAAGCCACTGAGTTGTAGTCCAACAACTTGTGCATACCTAAATGGCCTCAGTCCTGTATACCTGAAGGAGCGTCTCCACCCCCATCGTTCAGCCCGGACACTGAGATCCAGCGCCGAGGGCCTTCTGGCAGTTCCCTCATTGCGAGAAGTAAGATTACAGGGAACCAGGCAGAGGGCCTTCTCGGTAGTGGCGCCTGCCCTGTGGAACACCCTCCTAGCAGATGTCAAGGCAATAAACAACTATTTTACTTTTAAAAGACAACTGAAGGCAGCCCTCTTTAGGGAAGTTTTTAATGTCTAATGCTGTATTGTTTTTAATATTCAGTTGGAAGCCGCCCAGAGTGGCTGGGGAAACCCAGCCAGATGGGCGGGGTATAAATAATAAATTATTATATACCTTAGCTGCTTCTGCCTCCAAGGGTAGCCATCAGTATCTCACAACAGAGATGGGGCTGATAAGCTTCTATGGAACCCTAACCTCCCACCCACCTCACCAGCCTTCCTTAAAAAACTCACTGTCCTTCCCACTGCCTTCCAGGAGAAGCTTCCAACAACAGTGGTGGGTTGTACGACAAGGGAGAAGGAGAGCGGGAGGACAATAAAAAAAGCAAGACGGGCATAAATGCACATGGTAGTTGGGCCAAAATCAGACATGGACATCTGGACCACCCAGGCCCTGCTTAAGAAATGCAGCATCAGTCACGCCTCCTGAGTGGGAAAAATCAATTCCATGTTGTCGCCTGCAGATCTAACATTAACTCACCCATCCGATGTCTTGGTAAGATAATTCACTCTTCTCCGCCCAAGGTTGCATCGAGCCTTTCCCCCGAAAATTGATATTCTCCACCTGTCAAGGCTGTATTTATGACGAGGATAAAAATAATAATGTCTTCCTGCAGGGGAATAATGAGACGTGGAGCATTCAGAAAACCGGGCAGAGAAGTGTGATTTTGGAACAGTGGAGGGCACTCCCTCATTCACTGGAATACCAGGAAGTGTAGCCCACTTTGCTGAGGTAAGCAACGGTGTTTTGTCTGAATCCAGAGGGTTCCAGTTCTCATTGTAGAGCCAATGTTGAGTAGTGGCTCGATCTATCAGATTAAGAGCTGAGGAAACTCTACCTGAGCTCTCCATTCAGCTTCAATGCCCTTGGGCTAGTTACTATTTCTTAGCCTAAGCTGCCTCACAGGGTTCCTGTGAAGAAAGCATTGGGGAGAGAACCATGCAATCTGCCTTGAGCTCCTATGGGGAAAGGGGGACATATATTAATGGAGGGAATGTGACAGGAAGGTTTTAAGACAGATTCGGTTATGAGTCACACTGAAACAAACAAGTGGATCTTGAAAACAGTAAATTCCACTGAATAGCCAGGGTTGGAGAGAAATGAATGGAAGCCTACCTAATTTACTTCACGCATGAACCAAATGCAAACCAAAACACAGCTATCTGTCCGAATTTGTGCTTCTCTAAATTTTGCCGTTTTTCTCCAACCAAAAATATGCATTTAAAAACCCCATTTTAGGGTAAAGTGTGCACAAAAATACATACAACGTGTGTGTGTGTGTGTGTGTGTGTGTGTGTGTGTGTGTGTGTGTGAAAATTTGCAACATGCAGTATATTAGATGAAAATGTATGCCAGGAGAAATATACGCAAAAAGTACAAATTTGCATGTGGACTTTTTAAAGGAAATTCATATACTGATGCAGTAATGGGGTGGGGTGGAGAGCTGAAATAAAAAACTGAAAGAACCCAAAATTGACAGGTCTGTCCACCCCTAGAAAGAAAAAGACTTGGCAGCAGCTGAGTTAGCTGACCATGATCCTTTTATTCTAGTGGGCAAACCTTGGGCTTCACAGTGAAAACAATCTCTCTCTTTCTCTTTGTCCCGTTGAGAGTTGCTCGAGGCCCCTATTAATGTGGTCCCCCACTGCTTTTGGCTCAGGCCCATCTCTGTAGGCCAGTTCAGCAAAGGAAGGGGGTTGAAAAGAGATCTGGGGAGGAGAAAGCTCAGAAGGCCTGCCAGGGGGAAGAAGGAGAACAGAGGCTTTTCTTCTGCCTTCGGGGGCTGCTACCTGCGTGGGTGTTTTGTGTGCGAGTGTTTGAGAGCGCGCTCGGATGCCAGCACATGCATCTCACTGCAGGGAGGCGATCATAGGCATAATGAGAGAGGCTGGCATTGCAAACAGCCGAATGAGAAAGAAAGGGCATCTGTGGGCACGACCAGCGCCATTGAAGATCGGAGCGCTATCCGATATAGCAAGGGTTGCCATTTGTTGAAACAGTGAGGGGAATGGATAGGGCATCATATTATAGGACCATACAAGGGATGCGGGTGGCGCTATGGGTTAAACCACAGAGCCTAGGACTTGCCGATCAGAAGGTTGGTGGTTTGAATCCCCGCGACGGGGTGAGCTCCCGTTGCTTAGTCCCTGCTCCTGCCAACCTAGTAGTTTGAAAGCACGTCAAAGTGCAAGTAGATAAATAGGTACCGCTCCGGCGGGAAGGTACACGGCGTTTCCGTGCGCTGCTCTGGTTCGCCAGAAGCGGCTTAGTCATGCTGGCCACATGACCCGGAAGCCATACGCCAGCTCCCTCGAACAATAAAGCGAGATGAGCGCTGCAATCCCAGAGTCGGCCACGACTGGACCTAATGGTTGGGGGTCCCTTTACCTTTACAATGGATCACGAGTTCAGGTTGCAACCTTTTCATGGATAATTATGGAACTGGAGAGCAGGAAACTGGTAAACTGGCCACATTCACACCATACTTTTAAAGCACTTTGAACAGTCGTGGCTCCCACCAAAGGATTCTGGAAGCTGAGGTTTACAGAGAGTGCCAAAAGTTTTTAGGAGATCCCTATTCCCCGCACAAAGCTACAATTCCTGGAGTTCCCTGCGAAGAGGCATTGATTATTAAGTCACTCTGGGAATTGAAGCTCAGTGAGGGGAACAGGGGCCTCCTAGGGACTCACAGCAGACTTACCAAACTACAGTCCCAGAATTCTTTTGGGAGAAGCCATGAATGTTTAAAGCGGTATCATAGGGTTTTAAATGTATGGTGTAAATGTGGCCTTGGTCTCCTACAAAGCAATTATCCTACTTAGCAATAGCAGTCTTCTCGGGGACCAGAAAACAAAATTAAAACCTTATGCACTATCACCACAAAGCAACTTACCTTTCTTGGGCATTTTAAGCACATTCACAGTGTGTATCATTCAATGAGTGTACAGTCTATGTGTCTGTTTTCACAGATAGTGGGGCTGTAGAAATAAACACAAACACTTGCACATGTGTAGAGACAGCTTGTACCTGTGTTTAGTGCAACGCGTGAACGAACCTTTACTGTTGTGCTTCGATGTCTGACGAATTCCCTCTCCCTTCTTTTTGTTGTTGTTAAAAGCTATTAGCCATGGCAGTTGATAGAGCTGGCTCAGTTGGTAGAGCAAGAGACCCTCAATCTCAGGGCTGTGGGTTCGAGCCCCACATTGGCCCAAAGAGTCCTGCATTGCAGGGGGTTGGACTAGATGACCCTTGCGGTCCCTTCCAACTCTATAATACTTGTATGATACTTCCAGTTTAAATGGAACTTCCAGGCTCTGAGCAGTATATGTCAATTGCAAGCGACACACAAGTTGTACTTGTGTCCTTCTTCTGTCTGATCCACAGGGCCCTTATGTTTTTGAAACTGGAGACTGCACAATTTTGCCTTCAGGGAGAATATGGACAAACTTCACCCACAGCTATCTCCATGTACTTGGACAAAACTCCTGAAACGCAAGCAGACCATAATAATGATGAATGAGTTGGGGATATCCTATTTCAAGAGTAGAGAACCAGATGGTATTGGACTCCAGTTCCCATCAGTCCCTGCCAGCATGGCCAATGGTCAAGGATGATGGAAGCTGTGGTCTAAAAACATCTTGGGGGGGGCAGAGTTTCTCCCATTCCTGCCCTAACCAGATCTGTTTCACCTGCTTTAACCTGCAACCCTCTATCCACGTACTCAAGCATAAGCCCTACTTAATGAAACTTACTTCTGAACAGACATGTCCAGGATTGCACTGGGAATTAGGTTACAAATGGAGAATCAGCTTTTGCTGTTTGCTGCCACGGCCTATTGTTATGTCTATCAGGAAGGGGACCTGTGTGTTCCTAAACAAGGTGGGAAGAGACGTCCCTTCGTCCCAAGTGTCTGTTCAATTATAGAGATGACCTTTGAAAGCCCCGAGCAACCAAGCTGAACGGAAGAGGATGTGAAAGGTTTGGGATTCTGTTTATACAAATGATCACATTTCAGATCCCACTGGTGACATGAACCAGGAGGAGGAGGGAAATAGATGATTCAAGAGGGGACTGAGAGGAGATGCGATAGCCACCTTCAAATGTCTGACGGGCTGCCCCGTGGAAGATGGAGCAAGATGTTTTCTCCTTCTCTGGGAGGTAGGACTTGACCCAATGGCTTCAAGTTACAAGGAAGGAGATTCCGACTAAACTGAACATCCTCTTAGTTCAGTAGTGCCTGCACTGACTGGTAGGGGCTGTCCAGGATTTCAGGCAGGGGAAATTCTCACCAAGCTGAAAAACAACAGCATGGCACTAGATCCAGGACCACAGAAAGATTTGGATTTTTAATATATTTGGATCTGTTTTAACAGCTGCTTTATGGTTAAACACACAGCCAAGGAGCAAACACGGAGAGTTATTTTACTGTTTCATTATTGATGGCTAGATTGCCTATGAATTCCTTTCTTTAGGCAGACTGGCAATGGCAGTGCCTGGGACCACAGCTCAGCCCAGGCTCTTTCTGGCTAGCTGCACTGCTAAAAAAACCCAAACGTATTTCGCTGGAACGGTATGTCTGCATGATGCCGGCTCGAGCTGGGAAGGAGCAATGGAGTTGACTGATGGTCATCATTTGCAAAACATCCATCAAACCATTAAAAGGGAGCCAAGAAGGTTCCCTTTGTCCATGACACTGCCTTTCTTTGTCCTGTGCCACAGTCCAGAAACAAGGCTGAAGCCCTCCCTCTGAGACTTGTCACCATCCTTCGGTGATATATAATTCTCTGTGAAGCGGCAATTATTAAGTCAACCTGCCAATGCTGTGTGTGTTAAGTATAATTGTTTCCTTGACACTGAAATGGGGAATGACTAAATGACTAAACAATTATTGTTGTTTTCTGCTAGCTAAAATGTGAGTGTTTAACCTTAGATCAGGTGACAAAGGTATTTGGTTGCAAATTGCCATCTTGGAAGAGTAGTGGCTAAGTCTTTGTTCTCAGGCTCTGTGAGAATAAGATGTGATAATGAAGTTCACTCAGGAGCACGCAGCCGCAGAAAAAATGGAGGATGCAAGGATCTTTGATTCTAGGTTTGTTTGGAATGGTAGAATCATAGAATTATCTTTTATTTCTAAGAAGATGAACCTGTGCTGGACTGGCACAAGATATTGAATGGAATTATATGGATGCATCTATCTTTGACGTTTTTGTCCCGTTTTGAAGAAAGTTCTGCAAGTAAATCTTTGAATTCAACTTAAGGGCCTTCACAGTGTTTTATTTCCAAAAGGAGTCAGTTTTTATGCATACAGTTGCTTCAAGCTGCACAATATTAATATCTGCAATAGTTTGGAATGAGATTTTGGAGTAGTTGGGGACAGTAGTGGTTAAGTATCACCAAATCTGCACAATTAGATCCAGCACACACAGAAAGAGGGAAATCCAAAATGGGGCAGGCTAATATTTATTATTTGAGAGTCCAGATAATGGTACATTTCGAGCAAAGGGATCTCTTCTTCAGGTGAATAAATAAATCCTATACTCTTATTAATTCTGGTGCTGGAAGAGACTCTTGATAGTCCCATGGACTGCAAGAAGATCAAACCTATCTATTCTCAAGGAAATCAGCCCTGAGTGCTCACTGGAAGCTGAGGCTCCAATACTTTGGCCACCTCATGAGAAGAGAAGACTCCCTGGAAAAGACCCTGATGTTGGGAAAGGTTGGGGGCACAAGGAGAAGGGGATGACAGAGGACGAGATGGTTGGATAGTGTTCTCGAAGCTACTAACATGAGTTTGGCCAAACTGTGGGAGACAGTGGAAGATAGGAGTGCCTGCTGTGCTCTGGTCCATGGGGTCACGAAGAGTCGGACACGACTAAATGACTAAAGAATGTTATGTACCGAAGTTCTCACCCTGGGCCAGCAGGGGGATACTGTAGATAGTTATGCAAATGAAGGATCGAAAAGTGACGTTCAGTGATTGGATAGTTTTGTATGCAAATGAAGGATCGAAAAGTGACGTTCAGTGATTGGATAGTTTTAGAAAATGGCAACAGTTGCATTGTTCTGGAGCTCTATATAAGCAGGCTGACTGAGCTCCTCAGCCAGTTCTGTTCTGGCATCTGAATAAAGAAGAGCTGTTTAAAGAATCGCTGTGTCGTCTGACATGTTCGCCCGCAACTTAACAAAGAACAACAACATACAGTGAAATCTAATAAAAAGAAACATGCAGTTCTCAGTCACAGCCAGTGCTTTACCTGCTGGATTTTCTGCCTCTCGTGCAGAAAGGCACAGCTGTTCAGCTGAAGTGAGGTGAAGTAGCATCTCTGGGTGCCATTTTTGTTTATGCATCTAAAATATTTTTTATACCCCTTTACTTTAAAAGGTGGCTAATACCACTATCCAAACAATAACAACATTAAAAAGCCAATTACAAAGCCAACAGTGCAATCTTACGCATAGCTGCTCAGAAATAAATTGAGTTCAGTGGAGCTTATTCTCAAGTAAATGGATATTAGGATTGAAATCTAAACAGCACAAAGCAGCAAGCTAAAGCCTATTTTATAAAAATAGCAGCAGGGGTGGGTGGGGGGAAAGGCAATAACATCAATTAACACCATGTGTCAACAACCTTAAGCAATATTGACCAGTCTATCAAAGCAAGATGTAGTCAGCAGTGCTGGCTGGTACCCATTAGGCTGGAACACTGGGAGGCAGACAGCAGGTGGCGCCAGAGCCAACAATAGGTGGAATCAACTCATTCTAGCTCCCAACCTTCCTCCCTGCCTAATTCTACAAAGTGAAAAGGTGGTCACTCTAATCAACCAGCCTGCAGTGGTTCTTGACCACAGACCTTGCTGAAGATCTTCTCCTTAAATGATTTCATAAGGGAGCGAGCAAGGCGAACTACCCTCAGAGACTTTGTGTGGCTAATGAATACGTCTCCCTCCTTGATCACAGACAGATAGACCCTGGAACACCTCAAAGGGCCTCCAGTGGTGATCTTCTATGTGGGTCAGTTTTGCAGTGGTCAAGCTGCAGTGTAAGAAGTGCTAACTAAGTGATTTGTCTGAATCCACTTCCATGAACTCTAGGGCAAAATCCTCTGCTAAACTGTGGGAAAGCACTTGCGAGAGAGATGTATTACTTGGAGCTATTTTCCCTGTCCCACTCCCGCCCCCCCAAGCAGGAAACAGAGGTGGTCTTGGACGTACCTCTGGAATAAACCAACTCGTGATTGTTATTCTTCTCTATGGACGGGGAGTGGGGAGCCGAAAGCAAAGACAAATGAAATTGCTGCCGACCTCAAAAATCCAGCCCAATGCATGAATTGAAATCAGAACTGCTCTTTGGAGTCTTGTAAGGAACTAGGCTTTCGCAAAAAATAAAAATAAAAATCATTTCTAATTGCAGTTCTTTAAAAAGTATTTTTTTGAAGCACTTCAACTGAAAGCACTTTAGCTGAGTGTTCAGATGGGAACAAGTGGAAAGCATTAAAAGAAGAACCAACAGCCCCCTTTCATCATTGGCCAAGAAGGGGACAGCATCACCCAGGCAGTTTCCCATTACACTTAGCATATATGTTTAGGCTAAATCCAGATGGCATCCCCTCCCACAAGCTGATTTAGCACAGCAATGCTAAACTGGAAATATGGGATAGGGGGGAAATATCTCATATAAGGCTTCTCTTTCTCTCTTTCCTGTATAATGTTTTTGAACAGCACACGATTCAAAAAGAGGAGGAGGGAAAAGCCTCATTAGCTTTCGATGGCTGAATTGGAGCAAACAGCAATCCGGGGGAAACCCAAATTGCCATTTGTTCCGATTCAGCGGTAAAGAGCAGGTTTTCCTGGGGAAAGCGCTAGGACAAAAAAACAAACAAAAGGGAAAGAAAGCTAGTCCAATACAGAGCTTAAAGTGCAGGGCAAAAGGGAGGTGGGAATGAGCTTGGCATCTGCAGGAGCCCCCACCACCGCAAAGCACAGCAATCCGTTGGATATTTCTTTATTTATTAAATTTGTACTGAAGGCATGTACAGCTACAGCCTTTGGCAATTCAGTTAGAGCTTTAATGCATGCAAAATAACCACAGCAAGATAACTGATGAGAACACAATCAGCGGCTACGAGTCAAACCTCTGGCATCAGGGGCAGCGTGTCTTTGAATACCAGTTGCTGCATAACAGGAGTGGGAGAGGGCTATTGCAGCTGTGTTCTGCTTGTGGGCTCCCCCTAGGCATCAGGGATTGACACCACGAGAAGCAGAGCTGTCAACTGTCCCCAGGGACGCGGACTTATAAAAAATATGGGGGGGCCGGGAAAGCTCGTGAATAATAAATAAGCTCATGAATATGCAAATAAAGTGGCGCCGCCTCCTCGTGAGCGAATAGGGGAGAGCGTGCTGCGCCTATTAATCAGCTCCGGAACAGCTGATATGCGGGAAACGTGGGGCTAGCCGGAGAAGAGAGGGCGAGCCCCCTCTGCTCCGGCCCTAAATAGGCTGGCTGGCTGGCTGGGAGGTGTGGCCGGTCGGGATTCCCCTGTTCTCGCGGGGGCTGAAACCGCCAGGAGGAAGGAAATTCCCCCCGGCAGTGCCTTGGCAGTGGCGGTGGTGCTGCGAAGCAGCGAGGCAGGAGCCCCCGCCCCCGGGGATTCCCTAATCTCGCGGGGGACGGCCGGGGCTCTCCGACTAGGGCGCACGGCTGGCTGGCTGGCTGGCGAGGGAGCAGGTGGGGAGGAGGCGGGGGCGGCGGCGGCGCTCTGCTGGAAGGGCGCCCGAGATTATTGGGGGGGCTGAGCCCCCCCAAAAATTTTTTTGAGGGGGCTCGAGCCCCCTCAGGCCCCATGGAGTCGGCGCCTATGACTGTCCCTTATTTGGTGGGAAAGTCCCTTATCCCAGCGCCGTATCCCGCTGCTCTCCCTTATTGATGATGTCCCTTAAATTTCCCGGGTTTCAAAGGAATCCCAGCCGGCCAGGGAGGAGGGAGACTCCAACTGTGTTGCTTGGCTGCGTTGCTCACCCAATAAGGAGTCTAAGAACAACTGGGAAGTGGAGCTTGCATGCCTTGTGCCAATCAAATCGGCCGCGTTGCCTGGGGACTCGCTTTTGCTCAGCGCTTCCCAGCAGAGAGGTGACGGTGGTTTGCTGGGTTGCTGTGCTGTGGGAACCACCGCTTGAGGCTTCGTTTGGCTGCTGGCTGGGCTTTCTGCCTTTGGCTCGGAGGGGCTCAGAAGTCGAACATACCTGTGCTCTGAAAATCCCTTATTTTGGTTGCTGATCCCTTATTTTCAAATCTGTAAGTTGACAGCTATGATGAGAAGAGAGGGCTGGCCTACATGGCCCCTTTGGCCTGATCCTGCTTAATATACCAGGGGTTGGACTAGACGACCCTCAGGGACACCCACCCAACTCTATGATTCTGAGATTCTAAGCACAACTAGAGCTTGAATGTAACCCCACAGAGTGGTTTTGTCCAAACTCAAAATCTGTTGGACATAATGCAGATTACTTCATTCAGTATGTTAATTTAGTAAAGACTTAGGGTACAAAGCTCAAAGCTGAACAGGCTTGCTGAGAATAACCCACGGCAGCTTGATGTTGTCAACATATCTGCAGCAAAAGTAACAGCCTCTCTGGGGCTTGCGCATAAACAGTGTGCTAGATCCCGCTGGCTGGCTGATGTGAGGCCAGCGGAATCTCCCAGAAGTTCTGAGCACCTCGCGAGATGTTTGTCCAGCGTGAGCATGGCGCTTAGCCCAAATCTGGACTGACATCTCCTCTGCCTCTCCAGCGCCTTGCTCCCGGCACCAGACCACAAATATCTTTCCCACTCTCAGTTGCAGTGGAAGACGCTTCAGTTTTCGAGCTTGGAGAGATGTGGTGAGCTAAGGGCAGGAAGGATCTGTCATTCAGAATAAAAGCAAGGCTAGAGTTTCCAAATCTATTTTAATTTCAAATTACTTTTCTTAATATTGATTGGGGGGGGACAGAAGAAACCCCACTCTCTCTCCCTCTCTGCTTGTTGCTTCCAAACCAGGAACGTGCAGTTGAGATTTTTTTCCTTGCACAAAATGTACAGTTTTAGTCCTTTCACTAGGCTTGCTTCCTCTCGCTTCCCAGTAAGATGCATGGAATTAATGCCCATGCCAGGTGAAAGCAGCAGTTTTCAAACAAACTGGGCGGCTTTCATGATGCTCAGCAAAACCTGCAGCGTGTTTTTAAGCACAAGAAAGAGGCGAAGAGAAGAAGAGGAAAATTCACTCTCTTTTACGTGCTAAGTCAATGCTGCAATTATCCCTGGAGATGCACATGAGTGATGAACTTCAACGGCTAGGAGGCCTTTTTCTTGCAATTATAAAGTGTGCCAGCTTTGGGGAGGGGAGAGCGAGCGAGCAGTTAACCTTTCCTTTGTGTGGTTTCGTTCCCCCTCATTGCATTTACATTGGCCTTGAAGAGCTGGGACATTTTGCAGATGGCTTAGGGTCTATAAATTCTTATTGAAACCAGGACAAGCCAAGTATAACAGGTAGCCATCCAGACTTGTCTAAACTCCAGCTAAGCATGTAAATAATATTTCAGGTCCTTTTCAGCATGTAAACACAATGCGTTGAGCCAGGTCCCCTTCAAGCCCTATTCGCTTTCCCCCTATTGTTATTCTGTAACGGCCTCGCTCACAAATCACAGTAAACCGTAGTGAATGGCTTGCCGTGAACACATTGATCTGGCTGTTTTGCTCCTCCCCGCTAGCACGAGGGAGAAATAAGCCATGATCCCTGGCTTAGTGTTATGTCTGAACTGGGAATCGTGGTTTGCTTCACTCCAAACAAAGTGCAACCTGTAGCCAAAGTTTGTTCTTGGCTTACAGATCATAGTTTGAGTGAAGTAATCCCTGGTTTGGACACAAGGTTAAGCCAGGGATCATGGTTTCTTTCTCCAGTGCGCTAGCAGGGAGGAGCAACTTGGCTCAGATCAGCATGGAAAGCTATTAACTATGGCTTACCGCGATGTGGATTAATGCACAGAATCATAGAATTGGAAGGGACACGAGGGTCATCTAGTCCAACCCCCAAACCTCCACGGAAGGAGAGTCCATGAACTAGGGTGGGTTGCTTGAATATTATTTTTTTTATTGTAACAAGACAATGAAGAGGAAGCTCTGACTTAAGAAATTAAGAGATTGGTCCACTGGACATTCCCCCTCTGCAGACATTATGCATAAGAGCAGCCCCCATTCATTTCAATAGGATTTGCATGTGGCAGTTTCTTGATCGATTCTACAGAATAACAAATCCAAGATTAGTTTGCTGCTCCTAAATCACAGGTTTGAGGCAAGAAACAGAGTAACTGGGGCATGTGTATCTAACTAAGATGCAATGCAGTGCTGAAATTGTTGGACTAAAGGTAAAGAGCCCCTGACCATTAGGTCCAGTTGTGACCGACTCTGGGGTTGCGGCGCTCATCTCACATTATTGGCCGAGGGAGCCGGCGTACAGCTTCTGGGTCATGTGTCCAGCATGACTAGGCTGCTTCTGGTGAACCAGAGCAGCGCACGGAAACGCTATTTACCTTCCCGCCAGAGTGGTACCTATTTATCTACTTGCACTTTGACATGCTTTTGAACTGCTAGGTTGGCAGGAGCAGGGACCAAGCAACGGGAGCTCACCCCGTTGCGGGGATTCGAACCGCCAAACTTCTGATCAGCAAGTCCTAGGCTCTGTGGTTTAACCCACAGCGCCACCCGTGTCCCTGACAAAAGTTGTTGGACTAGGTCAGCTTAAATCTCTGCTCAGCCATGAAGTTGTTGCCCATTGGGGAGTCACTGCTTCTCATAGCCCAGCCTACATCCTAAGAGTTGTTGTGAGGACAGACTTCCCAGATCACACTGGTTCACTTAAGTGCATCTGAATACCACCTGCTGGAGAACACAAGGGGAAGGTTGCTATTGAACTCATATCTGGCTTCTGGACATCTCAAAGGCATCTATTTGACCAACGGGAGAACAGAATGCTGGCCTGGGGGGCAGATCCACACCCTGCAACCTTGGAGACAGGGTCTGAATACCCACTCTGCCATTGGGCTCGTAGCTTGGCCTTCATCCTCTTAGTGTTACCTATCTCACAGGGATGTTGTAAGGATGAAACGAGGAGGTTTAGGACTCGATCCAATAGATTCAAAAAAGGATATTCCGACTCACCAGGAACAACTTTCTTTTTTAAAAAAAAAAAATATTTTTATTGCTTTTTTCAGATACAAGTATAAAGTCAGCATAAGAAGATAACAGTGATAGAAAAAGAAAAGAAGAAAGAAAGCAAAACAAAAGAAAACCATCTTTCCAAAATGTTTTCTCATAACCAACTGGACTTCCCCACGTCTCCCTCACCCTGCATTCTTTACAATAAAGATGTCAGCAAATTATTACCTTGTTTCATGCATTCCTTTGTACTTTCAAATAGTTATATTTTAAGTTTAAAATACTTATTGTCAGTTTACTTTTACCTAAAAATAAATATAATATTACTTTAAACTTTAGTCCTTTCATAATTATCACTTAATTTCCCATATCACCGAATCTTATTGCTGAAGCTAGATTTTCCAAATCATGCAAATTCTTAACATTCATATAACTTATAATATTTTTGTAAATAGTCCTTAAATTTTTTCCAGTCCTCTTCCATTGTTTCTTCTCCCAAATCTCGGATTCTGCCAGTCATTTCAGCCAGTTCCATATAGTCCATCAATTGCGTCTGCCACTCTTCCAGTGTGGGCAAATCTTGTGTCTTCCAATATTTTGCAATAAGTATTCTTGCTGCTGTCGTTGCATACATAAAAAAGGTTCTGTCCTTCTTTGACACCTTCTGGCCGACAATGCCCAGGAGGAAGGCCTCTGGTTTCTTGGGAAAGGTCACCAGGAACAACTTTCTGACAGGAAGAGCCGTTCGACCGTGGAACGGACTCCCTCAGGAGGTTGTAGACTCTCCTTCCTCAGAGGTTTTAAAGCAGAGGCTGGATGGCCATCTGTCATGGATGTTTTAGCTGAGATTCCATTGGAGGGGGCTGGACTAGATGACCACCGGGACCCCTTCCAACGCTACGGTTCTATAACAAGCTGCAAATTCTTTGGGGGAAGCCATGTGCTATAAATTGCATTTTAACCTGCATTTTGAATTGGTTTTTTTCCCTTCCCTGCCCCCCCCATTGTGTTTTTACTGTGATTTTATTGGTGTTAGCTGCCCTGAGCCTGGCTCTGGCCAGGAAGGGTGGGGTATAAATAAAATTATTATTATTATTATTATTATTATTATTATTATTATTATTATTAATGCGATGTTGGGCGCGCTTTAAAAGTATGGTGTGGATCCGTCCCTAAATCTTATGTTCCTACATTGACATGGGGGGGGGGGAGAGAGAAGTGGTATAGTCTGAAACTTTCTGTGATATCCATAGCTGTCAACATTCCCCTTTTTTAAAGGGAAATTCCCTTATTCTGAATAGGATTCCTGGCAAGAAAAGGGAAAAGTTGACAGCTATGGTGATATCTGTAGGGTCAGAAACGCAATCGTCCAAATTTGGGGACTTCCACCCACACCCACAATAGGGAGCCAACAATTTCACAGGCCTGCGCTGCTACACCTGCTTGGGTCATCTGGCAGGTGCCGGATGAAATCCTCCATCCATCTGGAATAGGTTGGACCAGAAGTACAGGAGAAATAGAGAAGTGCAGTCCTCTAAATTAGAGCCACTTGGACGTAGCCTGAAAGGCAGTCAATCTGCTGCGATTGTGGATTTGGTGGCAATCAGCAAGGAGGGAACAGCAAATCGCTGGTGTCCTGGCATGTTTCCAGATGGGAAAGCTATATTCTCCTCAGTTAAATCCCTTCTCCAGTTTTAATTGGATATGGCGTTCTTCTCACCCGTCGGTCTGATGTGCTATGGGGACAGCTGGCATCCCTCAGTCAGACATATCAGCATTAAATGGCGGGTCGGGGTTTGGGGGGAGAGAGAAGAGATGTTTTCCTCCTCATAAAATTCCCATATAGCTTTCTGTTATGTTTGCAGAGTCCTCTGGGGGGATCCCATGCGATGAAAGGACCCATGCAAATTAATTACCTTTTAGGCGTGTGCGTGTTAAGTTTTTGGCTCCACGTAATACAAAGCACACAGGCTGCCTTGCATGTGACTGCAACCATTTCCAAACACCTGCGGTTTTTAAACCACTTTGATTTTTGTCTTTAAGAATAATATAAATAATGGGAAAGGGGAGGGGTGGGATGGTTGCAAGGAAATCTGACGACTGTGAGGCCCAATTAATGGAGGCTCACGGATCATATTGGAAGCATTGTATGGGACGGATCAGACGCAGAACTTGAAAGTTAAGATTGTTGTTATTATAAAACCATTTACTCTGTAATTTTTCAAGTTGATGTGCTTATTTTCTGCTGCATGGATCCCATTAAAGCCTGGGAACACTCCAAGAGGAGAATGCTGTGCTTTCTTCTGAAAGAGACTCCATTTTCTAGTTTTACTTTGAACGGGTATTTTGAGGGGGACAGGAAAAAGCAGCTAAAAACCCCAAATTTAGTTGCTTAGGACTGCAGGATCATTTCAGCACAAGGTATTTACTGTTATGCACCGGTGGCGGAACTGATAGGGTAGGAGGCAGGGAGGCAAACAGTAGGTGGCGCCAGAGATATTGGCAGGCAGAGCCAAATAATTCTAGTTTTGTCGCCATCCTCCTGCCTGCCGAGGTCTACAAGGGCTTTACTGAGATGGAGGAGGAAGCTGACAGGCAGATCCACCTACAGCTGAGACCTGCAATCCACTCCAGCGACTTTGCTGCTAGTGAAGGTCTGTTGAGTGTGGTTCTCAAGCCACACTTGCAAAAATGCTGCAAAAATGTGGGGCTTTCAGGTATTTGCTGGGGTCCTCAGTGAGAAGATAGTGGTGGACAATGGTGGAACGTTTACCCTGACAGACAGCTTATCCAACGCTAGCTGTTGTCCTCCAAAATTTGCAGCAGCAGGGGCTAGGTATTCTCCAGGGCAGGGCTGGGGGGAGTTTATCTACATACCCTTAGGGATAGCCTTCCAGGGTCTTTGTGCAAGCAGAGGACAGGGCCAAAACAAACACACACAAACAAACATATATAGAGGGGGCTACCCCCACCCTTAAAGAAGAAGAAGAAGAAGAGTTTGGATTTGATATCCCGCCTTTCACTCCCCTTCAGGAGTCTCAAAGCGGCTAACAATCTCCTTTCCCTTCCTCCCCCACAACAAACACTCTGTGAGGTGAGTGGGGCTGAGAGACTTCAAAGAAGTGTGACTGGCCCAAGGTCACCCAGCAGCTGCATGTGGAGGAGCGGAGACGCGAACCCGGTTCCCCAGATTACGTGACTACCGCTCTTAACCACTACACCACACTGGCTCTTAAAGAAGGACACTCCCCACTTTCGCACACATTTATATGTGCAGGCACTCCCCTCCCTGCGACAAGGCAACAGGAAGAACCATCGTGTTTGTTGTCGTTCAAACATCACAGGTCCATTGTGCAGCCAAGGAAAGAGTCCCGCAATTCAGATCCAAAACGTTTTGCAAGCCACAGGTGGACCGTGCTCTAAATGTTCCCCAGTGCTGCTCTAAGGTGCACTTATGGTTCACTCCCAGAGCAATGGCGAGGTCCAACAGACCTCTGAGCGGATGCACAGAGCACTTCCCACAATCCCTTGCAATACCCAGGGATTCTTTTACCAACAAGCAAGGGGTTCCTAGGCAGCGGGTGTGGAAAGGCTTCCCTGAAGCCCTGCACTCGAATTTCTTTGCCTCTTGTGCCCTTTAGCCTCATCGGAGGGGGTGAGTCTGTGGCTGGGTGGTGGACCCGATCTGCGTCTTGCTCCGGATGAAAACATGCTGTTGCTGTTTTCCTAGTAGCTTGTGTCATAACTAAGGCTGCACATGCATTATTGGCTGAAAGCACAGTGTGGTTCTCCACACCCACACCCCGAAAAACCCAAAACTGCATTTCCAGTCACATTTGCACCCTGCTGTACACATCAGTGCGCCTAGGTGTGCTTCCAAGTCACCTGCTGTCTGTCCACACCAGTGGCATACATTTTCAAATCAGATTGAAACTGGTTTGTGGGGGAAATGTATCAAAATGCAGAATTATCAAGAAACTGTGGGGTAGATGAGGATTGTGGCTAACTGCTAGCTTTGTGGGTGAAAGAGAAGCTTTTAATGTTTGATGTTTTACTGTGTTTGGTGTTTTCATTTGTTGGAAATCTCCCAGAGTGGCTGGGGCAACGCAGTCAAATTGGAATAATAATAATAATAATAATAATAATAATAATAATAATAATAATGTGTGTACACTCCAAAACAGCAGTAGGAGTGCCCTAGATTTTGGGTACACAGTTTAAATAATGGGTTGGAAGATGTATAGTTTTACCTCAATAATCAATCTGACAAACTGGTTTAACAGAATTGACTTTGTTTCAGAGAATGAAAGACCCCTCATTTTGAGGGGTGCTAAATAATTTTCAGCATTCTTACCAAACTTTCTGTGGCAAGGAAGAGATTTTGCCGCATAGACAGCCCCCCTGAAATAAATATATCTACCTCACTAAGTTTCTGGGAGAGCAAAAGACCAAAAATACAGTTTTTTTTCCTCTCCACACAAATTTCCAAGAAGTGCAAAATTATTTTCCACCAAGTGATCCTCAGCATGTTTACCTAGAAGTAAATCCTGCCAAGTCCCACAGGACCTACTTTCTAGTACGTTAGCTTAGGGTTGTAACCTTAAGGTGCTGAATAATTTTTTAATAGCAAATCCAGGATACCCATTCAAGAGGCGGATAATTTTCAACAAAATGCTTCGTTTTATAGCATGTCCAAATCGATTTTTCACATACAGATGTCTGCCTATTTTTCTGCTTCAAAAGCCCCATTAAACTCAGCCTGTAGCTTAGACAGCCGAATGAGTATTAAACTATCAAAGTCATTATATTTTGGCATCCGCCCCTCTTCTCTCCAGCAGAAAACGTCGGGTATGAATTATGACACTAGCTGTTTTCCTTTATTTGAAGAGTGGAAAATTGCTCCACATTCACCCTTTCGTCAACATTTTGTTTCTTGCTCATTGCCAATATGAGATATAAATGAGGAAATGCATTTATTCTTCTTTCCCTAGAGATCTTTTTCATTTCTTTTTTTTATGATTAAAAAGCAGCGACACAGGGACCCATTTAGCGTCATGACTCTAGTTGGTGACAGTCAATCTATCAATCAAGCTATCTTTTAAACGAGGCTGTCTTGGCAGAGAGGAAAGAAAGGGAGAAAGCAAGCTCTGAATTTCTGTTCAGTTCGATTTGTCCATCAAAAGCGGCGTCAGGTGGTAATAGAAGGTTTTGGAGGTGGCCAACACATCTCCCGTTCAAGCGTCAGCCTCGATTCAGCTCAGTGATAATATGCTGGCACACGAGGTCATGCGAGAGTTGCCTAGAATTGCCTACCCAACGCCAAGGTCAAGGCAGTCCAACTGGAAGTATGAAAACATATAATGCCCAAATGCCTCTGGAAAGCATTAGCTTCCCCCAAGACTGTTCATATTTCCAGCCAGCCACCATGGTGGGGCTTACTAAGCTTCTCAGCATGTTTATTTGTTCGCCGTTGTTGCACAACAACGCCCGGTTTGAGATTTGTAAGAGGAGAAACAGAGACTGGGCTGGATCCTGCCCCAGGTGCAGTGGGCGCAAGACGAGAACACTGTGCATATTTTGTTGGAAATATTTTGAATAAATTTAAGGAGATCTGCTGAGTTCTCTGTTCCTGCCAGAGTTACAGGGCTGCTGTGTTGCACACCAGGTCCCGACGGAACAGCCGTCACCATTTTTGGAGCTGTTTTGGACTTCAACCCCTTAAAAGGGCAGCCAAAGTGATCAAGGAGACTGAACAACTGCCCTATGAGAAAAGGTTACAGCATTTGGGGCTAAGCTGGTCAGAGCTGATGTTA
The DNA here is from genome assembly GCF_965112155.1 of Podarcis liolepis. Classification (NCBI taxonomy): domain Eukaryota; kingdom Metazoa; phylum Chordata; class Lepidosauria; order Squamata; family Lacertidae; genus Podarcis; species Podarcis liolepis. Next base: position 14,363,697 of record NC_139559.1, read on the forward strand.
AGATTTTGCTTCTTTTGATGGAAAAAACACTGCCTAGTTATGCAAAAGTGTAATACATCTGTACCTTCCATGCTAGAACTCTAAGGGCTTTTTCACAGAGGCACATAAATTGGTTTGTGCTTACTGCAGATATATGATTCAAACATAAAATCACAAAACGTGCGCATGATTTCTCCTTTGTGGTCTATACCACACTGCAGACATTAACCAGGAACGAAGCACAATGAGAGAGCCTAAGAAGTGAATCCTGTCATAACTTTCCTTGAGATTCCTGGATCTAGCTCCTGACAGAATTTAACTAATGCTTAGAGTGTTAAAAATGTGCTAGACCTGTGGGTATTTAAGCTGTGTATTAGACACTGCTAATCATCTGGAATCAGCACGTGTCAACAGCTAATTAAGCCAGGACTAGCCTCCTGCATTGGGTGATAGCCTGGGGGTAATGAAACATTAAGACATCAAAGAATCAAAGAATCAAAGGAACTGGGGGTGAGATACGGAACGAGTAGACCGCCCCTCCATCTACAGATAAAGAGCTTACAATAGAGAGCGTGGAGGCAATATAAGCAATGAAGGCTGGAAGCTTAGAGTAAGTTACACGTACAGTAAAACAGCAGGCTGAGAAATAGGAAATTGTTTTCAATATATGCACATTTGAAATTGTGATGACCATGATCCTAGATCACTGGTTTAAATGCTACATAACGTACATAATGTGTGCTTGCTCACGGGCAAACACATAAATGTGCATAATGTTTGTTATGTACAAAAGGTTTTAGGTTTCTTCATTCCAGTGATGCATCACTTTTAAAAAAATACAGTACTTGTGGCCATAAATTTTGTGTTCTACCGTTGAAGATGCATGTTAATTTATAGAATTACACACACCCCAACTTAGTTGTTTCCCCCATGAAGTTTTTGTTGTGGGTTTGATTTCCTTCATTCCTCCCTCACCCACCCAAAACTAGTAATCTACATTAACTCATCTTGACTAGTGTGCATTTGTTAACGGAAAAATCCGAGGGCTCCCTTGGACGAAAACAAAGACACCAACCAGGATAACTTGGAGCAAAACAGCAGCCTGTAGGCTTGGCCTTTATTGAACTGTTGCAACAGGGTGCTCCCCTCACTTGCAGGAGAGAGGAAAGACACAGAAAAAATGGTGTGCAAGGTCTTATAAAGACTTTTGAAATTCCCATCCTGTAGATCAAGACCACCCCCAGAAACATCATACATACATCACAGAAAGGAGGGGTTGAGGGAGGAGTTGTGGTGGTAACCTGAGTGTCCTGTCCCCTGGCTGGTTCCCCCTTTCCCCCTCCCCATGAGTACTTTCCAGGTGACAGAGGGGAGTTTGCAGTTTCCTGCCCCCAGAGGGAAGAGCTGATTATTGTCTTTTGTTCCAGTCCATGCTGAATCCACTCCCATATGAAAGTTCTTTGTGATCTTGATGGTCTTCTGTCTGGGACCATCAGGGTTGGCATAGCAACTGGGCAGGGCTCCTGTGTATGTGCTGGTATGCTCAAGGGACTATGGCTGCCCTGTATCAAACCTTCCCCATTTTGTAGTCCTTCCTTCATGGAGTAAAATAAAAGTGGAACAGTGCAAATCCAATTGTTACGGTAAAATCTGGGTGCGGGGCTACTCTGCCACCCAGCTCGTCGGACTAGGTCCGCGGGTCCCTGCGGAAGAAAATGAGCTCAGTCGGAGACAGGAGCAAACTGGAGAAGATCCAAGTTTATTGCGCAACAGGTTCAAGACGAGATTGAACAGCGGGAAAGGGGTGACATGAACTTTTGAAATTTCCCTCCATGTCCCAGAATACAGTGCAAAATACATCCCAGTTACATCATGAATACATTAAGAAGAGGTTGGGTTACACAGATTACATCATGAATACATTAATAAGAGGTTGGGTCACAGAGGATTAACATATGGAGGAGGGAGGGGGGAATATGCAGAGCTGGAGATATGCGCAGATAAGCACATCCTGAGTACCTGATGAGAAGACAATGGTCCATGTATGCATGGTCTGCCACCTGGCCTTGCCCGGAGGAAAGGCTTGGCAGAGTGATTTGACAGGATTAGGGTCTTGACACCTTGCTTGAGGGATTATGGAGGACAGGGGAGGTGTCATGGAGTCCTAAAGAAATTGAGCAAATTGGCACGTTGATTTTCTATGAATTTTATAGATTTTAGTCCCTTTTGACATTGACAATTGGAAATAAATGGATATATTGTAGCGAAGAAGGAGGTGAAGAAGACATGCCCCCCCTTCCGTATCACAATGTATGGTTGATTTTCTATGAATTTATAACAGAAGCGTAGCGTATGTCGTGAGTGTGAGTGTGTGTGAAGTTTGTACAAACTGAATGATGGGGGGGGGGGGTTCCCTGCTACACATTTAAAGGGTTGGCTAGCGATAACTACCAATACTGCCTGACAAATACTGCCTGTTATAGAAGCGGTCATCATGCTACTTGGCTGATAAACAGCATATTTGCCCAGATGTCCCCCAGTCTCCTATAGCTTCAGGAAGCTGTTGCTTTCAGAAAAAAATATTTTTTTGGGGGGGGGGGACTGGCAGATACCAGGCTCCACTTGCCCCAGTTCCCTGGAAACACAAACAAACCACAACATCCCCTCCAAAACACTAATTAATATATTAAGAGAAACTCTTGTCTAAGGCTTATGTCCCTGACAGAAAACACCACTTCTCTCGCTTATTGTCCTCAGGCCCCAGCTGGCTGCAGAAACGCTCCTTCTGGGAGATACGAAACTATTGAATAGTGGGTCTCTCAAAGCAGCCTTGGTGGGAAAGGCATGCAATGGCAGGAAAGTGAAGCAGGAGGGGAGGAGGTTTTCTTGGCAGTTGAGAGATGGCTGGCTTCCAAGCCCAAAGGGCATGCCACTTGGCTAGGGTGATGCTCAGCTGAAAAGCCCTTCCCTTGGGCAAACTCACAGCATGGCTTGCCTCAACACTCACGAGGGCTGATTCACACGACCCTGGAGCCTGCTTGTTTTCAGCCCAGAGGACACAAAAACGGTGCCAGCAGCTGTATCGGCGGTGGCGGCTCTCCTGCAAATCCTTGCAATATCTGCCCCCATTTTTAAAGCTGTGCTTGCACGGTCTGCTGGTTAGAAAGATGGTGGTATCAGGGAACACATCGATACGGATGCTGTCCTCCTCAGACCTTATCATCATGTGCAGAATTCGACTCTTAGCACACAGAGTGTCTGTGGCACGCCTCCCAATGGATGCTGAAATCATACACATGCCAGGGACTTGCCCCATCAGGCAGAGGGAGGCAGCTGCTACAGGCAATATATTTTGGGCACTTCTAAAGAGCTACAAAGAACACAAACAGTTCCTCATTATATTTTTGCTTCGGGTACGCACAGGACTGGTTTCTTTGCCTTGGGCACCAAAATACGTATTAGACTGCTTTGCACTTGGCACTGGCAAGAGACCACGAGTTTGCTATGAGGCTTGCAAAGGCTTTCCTTGATGGCGAAGCCTGTTCCTTATGTTCCAACAGTGAGTGAGGTCACAGTTGATACCCCTCTTGCCTCATTCAGGTAAGGCAAGTGGGATTCAATCACATACCTGCAAATTCAGGTTGCAGCATCAATAGTTGACTGGGAGGCTCTTGCTCAAGAAACCTGAATCTCAAAAAGATCAGACTTTTTACTGTAAGGAAAGTGACAGGGAAACACACTGGAACATCATCTAACTGTCCTGCAAACAAATCGGGACGAACGCTCAATAAAGAAGTGATCTGGAAGTGAGTGCAGAGGCCTGATTTTGCTCTGTGCCCAAAGCTATGGCAGTGAGGAATCTGAATTTGAGAGTGGCAGTGCGCAAAATAGTAATAATAATGGCGTTGTGGGTTAAACCACAGAGCCTAGGACTTGCCAATCAGAAGGTCGGCGGTTGAAATCCCCGCAATGGGGTGAGCTCCCGTTGCTCGGCCCCTGCTCCTGCCAACCTAGCAGTTCGAAAGCACCTCAAACTGCAAGTAGATAAATAGGTACCGCTCTGGCGGGAAGGTAAACGGCGTTTCCGTGTGCTGCTCTGGTTCACCAGAAGCGGCTTAGTCCTGCTGGCCACACGACCCGGAAGCTGTATGCTGGCTCCCTCGGCCAATAAAGTGAGATGAGCGTCGCAACCCCAGAGTCGGCCATGACTGGACCTAATGGTCAGGGGTCCCTTTACCATATTTATATGGATACCAACTGAGAACACCCATAAAAAGCAATCGTGCAAAAAAAGGGAAAATTTGTGAAAATAAGAAATATTTATTGGGGAGGGGCGCCAAATTTTGTCCTTACTTAGGGCCCCATATTACTTATCATATTACTCACTTATCTTTGAGATCTTTGGAGGAAAAGCTGGGCTATAAATGTAATTATCAAAAATAAAATAAAATAACCGGCCGCTGACAGTGCGCAAAGCCATCGTGGCCAGCAGCCCTCGCCTTCCACGAATTTCTCCTCTAATCCTCTTTGAAACCGATTTTGGTCTGTGAATGGTAGCGTGCGGGGAGACCGCAAATAATTTCTGCTGCGGGTGGGGAAGTCGGCGGAGGGACTCGGCCAGGGCTGGGCGTGACCGAAATGTGCGTGGAGGGACGTGGGGACACCCCTCTCCGCCCGTCCCTCCCTCGATCCCCCCCCAACCACCTCCCCAGTCTCCACCTCTTCTGGCCGGCGAACCTGGGGTCTGCCGACCTGCCTTAAAACTATCGGCAGCCAGGCGCTGCGGCTCCGAAGAAGCGAACGCGCCGCGCGCTGCAAGGGGAGCAGCAGCAGGAGAGAGGAGCGTGTTTCTCTCTCGCTCTCTGGAGCAGCCGCCGCCGCCGCCAAACCCAGCCCGTCGGGGCCTCCTTTGCCCGTGGGCTGCCTCTCCCCGCCTGCCCGGGACTTTCGCTTCTCAGCTGCACATGGATCCCCGGGGATTCCCCGGCACAGGCGGTGCGCGCTGAGCAAAACAGCACCGGAGTTGCCTCCTCTCCGCGCGCGCTTTGGTTTTTTCCCTCCCCGGCTGTTTCCCGGGGAAAGGTTGTTGCAAAGGCACCGCCGCGTGGGGCTTGGACCTGGCCATGCTCGGCTCCTGGTGGCTCGTGGGACTCTTCGTAGGTAAGCAGTCGCGCGATCTTTTCGTTTTTTAATGGGCGCGTGGGTTTGAGCTTGCATCTGCGCCTGGGGTTCCTGCCTGCCGCTTTGGAGTGTGGAGACTCGCGGCTCCCTCGGCTATGCCCTGCTGATGGTCTCCAAGGAGCTGGGTTAGCCGCGGCACAGTTACACCCGTAGAGCGTCAAGGGGTAAAGCGGATTCCCACGTGTAATAGCAAAGCGCGGCTGCAGTCGGGAACGTCTGCACGGCTGCGGATGGGGAGTTGCGCGGGCAAGAGGATTTAGTGCGCGCCCAACACCCTCGCAGAGGCGACAACGCTTAAAATGGAATCGCAATACCCTTTAATTGCTCTGTTGGCCTCGAAGTCAGAATAATTAGGATAATAATAGTAATAATAATATGAAGGAGTGCAATCCTACACGTGCCTACTCAAACGCAAGCCCCGCAAGTATGTAGCAGTCCCATGCATGAGAGTAAGTTGCACTGAAACCAGCGGGATTTGCTGAATAGGCACCCGTAACAATTGCGCTGTAAGGGTTATTGAGTGTGAATGTCCTGTGATTAATAGGAAGCGGTGGCTACTCCAGATTAATGCGGAGTTCACGGTTGTGACGCTTTATGTGTGAGTTTGTGTATTTAAGTACAGTCGGAACTGGAAGAAGTCGAGCCCTCCCATGCAGCAATATCGATTCTGATTGGTATTTACACCCTATACACAAATGTGCATAGGATTGTACTCCAGAATAAGTTCCACCACTTACTCCAGCGTCCGGAACCTCTGACACCCATCAGTATGGATTGAAAAGTGGTTGGTTTGGGGGGTTTGAAGTCTTTCTGAACAGGTCATGGCAGTTGCATTAATGGGACAGGACAGAACAACCAAGATGAAAGCTTAGTCCGCCCAGAACTCGAGGGATTGATATTGTGTGCGCGTTTTCCAGAGCGGATCTTCTTTTGGGGATTCCTAAAATTTACACTTCCCTGCTCGGTTCTGTCCCCCATTTCCTGATACTGTGGCTCCCTGTCTTTCAGTGCTCGAGCCTGCTTTGAAAGGATGCAATTTTGCACCCTTTTGGGGAGCCAAAGTTGCAAGTTGCGGAGGCTTTTAATAAATCTGTCTCCTGCGTAGACTCAGCCACCTGGGCTTCCTTCTGTAATGAAAGGATGGGGGAAATAATTAGGGGTTGTGTACAGGCATCCAAACTGCCCCCCCCCCACATAAATGTGCTGTGTGTGTAAAAAGACTTGCCCCTTGTGCCAGATGCGCAGTTACTTGAGGAACGGGCACTGCCACACACAAAGGAATCCCTTCTCTCCTTGCTTCCCATGTCCTGGGGATGGACAGCAGGTTCTCTTGCTAAGCCCCTGACTCAGTTTTAAGTCCAAATGGTTCCCCTGAGCTTGCCTGGCTCATCTGGGACAAATTCCAGAGAACTGCTTGCAGCTAACACGACAAAAGGCTCCTGCAGCAGCTTAGAAGCTAAGCCAATATATTGCGGCCTGATTTTTATTTTATTTTATTTTTGGTAGAGAAGAGCCTCCTTTGCCAGATGTGTGTGTCTCAGCTTACTCAGTTGAGGTGGGTGAACATGTGCACACACTCTTGTCAATTTTGGTGTGGTCCCCGTCCCCACTCCCCTGGAAGTCCCAAGTTGCCGATCCGTCAGCTTGCAGATATTTTGCTGCAGCGAGAAAGGGTTACACGCAGACATGTACATGTGTTTGGGATCTGCTTCTGTTTGCCATGGCAGGGAGCTTGCCTGGAGGAGCCAGCGCCAGTCTCCGACAGCTAATAAAAGATCACAGCTAATAATGAGGAAGAGACATTGCTGGCTTCAGCCAAGCACCTGAAGGTGGTGGTGCCAATCTCGATTGCAAAAGGAAGGCGGCTGGGAGGGAAGGGTTTTTCTTGGCTCTGCTGGCCTCCCCCTTGACGCCCCCACTGTCCGATATTGGTCAAGCTTAACTAGCCGGGCAGCAATCTTCAGGAACTGGAAAACTTCCATCCCGTTTGATTTGGAGATTCGTTCCACCTTCTCCCTTCGCTTGAAATGCTTTCCACAGCTATTTGCAGCGTGGTAGCTTTTTTAAAACTATATTTTATTAATATTCATGTAGCACATATTAAATACAGAGGGAATGACCGCGATCTGCAAACAGTGGGCCAGACCTGTAAGGCGCGCTTGTTCTCTTTTGCATATCTTAACAGGGAAATGTGCACCTATGGAGGAATGCAAGTTTTGTGACCATCTGAAAAGCCGCTTACAGGTGACTTGTATAGTCTGGGAAATGGGGAAATGCATTTTCGAGCCCTTGCAAAATTCGTCGTCTTTCCCACCTTGAACGACAGCTGGCATTTGCCACATTTTCAGCAGTTATAGTTAATGTGTCCTATAGCATAGGATGCTTTGGACTACAACTCCCATCAACCTCAGCCAGGACAACCAGTGATTGGGAACAATGGGAATTGTAACCCAGAACATCCGGAGGGCACCAGGTTTGCAAACGTTTATATAGTGAGAGAAGAGATAGTTTGGCTGCGCCCCAGAGTATGGAACCCCTTTCCCCGTTAAGAAAGGTTGGCTGCTCCTTCCCTGTTTCCCATTGATCAATAAAGACTGTTTTATTCCAGCAGGCTTTTGCTGCATACAAGTAACTCGCGGTTCATACACATTCAATTTGTGCACATTCAACTTTACGTGCTAGGCAAAAAAAAAAGTTCTTTAATTTAAAAAGGAGCTGGGCATCCAGGGGGGAATAAACTTGGGGAATCCCACCTGCCATTGCACCCAGTATGTTTTGACTATACAGTGGTACCTCGGGTTACATACGCTTCAGGTTACATACGCTTCAGGTTATAGACTCCGCTAACCCAGAAATATTGCCTCAGGTTAAGAACTTTGCTTCAGGATGAGAACAGAAATTGTGCTCTGGCGGCGTGGCGGCAGCAGGAGGCCCCATTAGCTAAAGTGGTGCTTCAGGTTAAGAACAGTTTCAGGTTAAGAACGGACCTCCGGAACGAATTACCGTATTTTTCGCTCTATAACACGCACCCGACCATAACACGCACGTAGTTTTTAGAGGAGGAAAATCCGTAGGCATGCCACCCATAGGCATTCCCTCCATAACATGCACAGACATTTCCCCTTACTTTCTAGGAGGAAAAAAGTGAGTGTTATGGTGCAAAAAATACGGTAAGTACTTAACCCGAGGTACCACTGTACACAATTTTGGCTTTATCCCTGGAACACAACCTCTCTGCAAGTTGAGAGTCACCTGTATGTGGCAGATAACATTTTTATGCTTGACTTTAAACTGCAGGTGCTGTCTCCTTGGTTGATAGTTTTATACTGTTGTTTTAATGAAATGGCAATGGTAAAGGTTGCATGCTGCCCTGAGTACTGCTTTTGACCCAGGACGGCAGGATAGAAAAGACATTTGTAGCTGAAGAGATGTGACAGGCGAAAAGCTGAAATTGTCCCAAATGGAAAGGGCATAGAAGGGAAAGAAGGATATGGAGGCATGAGAGCAATTTTTATTGCATCGCTGTGGCCTAGTTCTCACAAATGGAAGATGATTCAGTAAACCTATATCTCAATTGGATCACTTAGAACAGGGTTCAGCAACCTGTTTCAGCCGTGGGCCAGTCCACCGCCCCTCAGCGCATGTGGTGGGCTGGACTATATTTTTTGGGGGGAAATGAACGCATTCCTATGCCCCATAAATAACTCAGAGATGCATTTTAAATAAAAGCACACATTATACTCATGTAAAAACAACAGGCAGGCCCCACAAACAACCCAGAGATGCATTTTAAATAAAAGCACACATTCTACTCATGTAAAAACATGCTGATTCCCGGACCATCTGTGGGCCAGATTTAGAAGGTGATTGGGCTGCATCTGGCCCATGGGCCTTAGGTTGCCTACCCCTGACTTAGAACTACAGGCAGGGACTCCCATGACTCCCAGGATTATATTTTACGCCCTCCCCAACCTTGCCACACATAGAAAACTGTCATGCCAGGTGGAAGGGTTTAGTTTAGCTAGGCCAGACCCTTCCTGCTAGCTTTCTCTCCATAGTTTTTTTTTAAGTATAGTGTTAAGTTGTGGGTGAACATATCAGACGACACAGCGATTCTTTAAACAGCTCTTGTTTATTCACAGGCCAGAACAGAACAGAACTGAACTGAAGGGTTCAGCCAGCCTGCTTATATAGAGCTCCAGTACAACGCAACTGTAACAACGTTCTGTAACTATCCAATCACTGAACATCACTTTCAATCCCTTATTTGCATATGTGGACCTGAGTGAAAACTATCCACAATATCCCCCTGCTGGCCCAGGGTGAGAACTTCAGTACATAACACATACTGGTAGCTTTCTGTGCTGTGTGACAGAGCACATGGCACTTTGAGCAACCCAGATTCAGGTTCTTCGTCTTATTCTCCTGCTTGTGCAAACTAGACACGTGTTTAGGGTTCTATGAGGAGGCCATAGGAACACTGCCTTCTTTTTGAGTGGTCAGTTCAGCTTAGTATGTTCAACACTGACTGACAGCAGCTTTCCAAAGTTCAGACCTTAGTCTCTCCCAGCCTTACCTGGGCAGGTGCATTTAAGGCAGATGCTCTGTCACTGAGCTACGGTCACCTTACTTCTGAAAATAAGTCCTGGAGTTTCCTGTTGTTGTTTTGCGTCATTCCTTTCTCTGATGTGCTGATCCACCACGGCTGCATACCGCCTCCTTCAGCCTAAAGCTTGCATTTTGGATTCCTAATTTTGAGCTCCGGGTCTTTGCAGTCTTGTTTCTTACTCACGATAACACAGCAAGTGTCTTATGGTGGGATGGGGGCTGCAGGAGTCTGCCTATAGATGGGGCACTTGCCACTTTAAGCACAGTCTGTGCCGTTGGGCTAACAGAGAGCAAAGTCTGGTTGTTGGCCAGCTGTAGCAAATAGCTAAATGCTGCTGCTAAGCCTGCCCTGGTAGAATGCTACAAGATAAGAATTGCCTTTGTTCTGAAAAAGGCAGGCATCATTTAGGAAATTGTGCTATTGTTATCCAGATCCTTTAAAAATAATAATAGGACTCTTTGAAAAGCTGTGAGTATTCTAAAACAGAGTACCTAAGTTTTGCTTGAAGTGTAGATCTTCATAGCTGCCCTGCAAAATTTGAGAGGCTGGGAGGACTGAGACCCTCCCATACTGATGTTGCTCCAGAACACACATAGTGCAGAAACAGTCTGAGTTAATGAGGATTACTGGAAGGCAGATATGAGATGAAGAGTTCTGTATAGTCTGAAAGCTTGCATACTCTGGCTTGACTATAAGTTATTGTGATAAACTATTGCCATATATACAACTGTTCAAGCTGTTTGACAGTGGAACGGACTCCTTCGGGGGGTTGTGGAGGACTCTCTTTCCTTGGCGGTTTGTAAGCAGAGGTTGGATGGCCATCTGTCATGGATGCTTTAGCTGAGATTCCTAGATTGCAGAGGGTTGGGCTAGATGACCCTCGGGGTCTCTTCCAACACTACGATTCTGTGTTTCTATGTATTAACAAATCTCAGGAAACAAGACAGAAAGAGCCTTAAGGTAAGAGAGAAAATTGATTGAAAATGTAAAATAGCCCTACTAAGTTAGCAACAAAGGGACGTGGGTGGCCCTGTGGTCTAAACCACTGAGCCTCTTGGGCTAGCCGATCAGAAGGTCAGCGGTTCGAATCCCCACGATGGAGTGAGCTCCCGTTCCTCAGTCCCAGCTCCTGCCAGCCTAGCAGTTTGAAAGCATGTCAAAAAAAGTGCAAGTAGATAAATAGGTACCACTCCGGCGGGAAAGTAAACGGTGGTTCCGTGCGCTGCTCTGATTTCGGTGTTCCGTTGCGCCAGAAGCAGCTTAGTCATGCTGGCCACATGACCCAGAAAAACTGTCTGGGGACAAACACTGGCTCCCTCGGCCTGTAAAGGGAGAAGAGTGCCGCAACCCCAGAGTCGTCTGCGACTGTATTTAACTGTCAGGGGTCCTTTACCTTTTTAAAGTTAGCAACTGCTCTGGTTTGTTGTTGTTTAGTCGTTTAGTCGTGTCCGACTCTTCGTGACCCCATGGACCAGAGCATGCCAGGCACTCCTGTCTTCCACTGCCTCCCACAGTCTGCTCAAACTCATGCTGGTAGCTTTGAGAACACTGTCCAACCATCTCGTCCTCTGTCGTCCCCTTCTCTTTGTGCCCTCCATCTTTCCCAACATCAGGGTCTTTTCCAGGGAGTCTACTCTTCTCATGAGGTGGCCAAAGTATTGGAGCCTCAGCTTCACGATCAGTCCTTCCAGTGAGCACTCAGGGCTGATTTCCTTAAGAATGGAGAGGTTTGATCTTCTTGCAGTCCATGGGACTCCCAAGAGTCTCCTCCACCACCATAATTCAAAAGCATCAATTCTTCGGCGATCAGCCTTCTTTATGGTCCAGCTTTCACTTCCATACATCACTACTGAGAAAACCATAGCTTTAACTATACGGACCTTTGTTGGCAAGGTGATGTCTCTACTTTTTTAGATGCTGTCTAAACTGCTCTGGTTAAAAGGGAATTAAAACCTTGGGAGGGGCGGAGAGTGGGGAGAGAGTTTATTACTTGCAGTGCAGTTCTATATGTCTACTCAGAAAGACACCCCATTGAGTTTAGTGGAACTTCCTCCTAGGTAAATGTGCATAGGAAATGACCGCTATGCAGAGATCTACGGCAACTGAGGGGTCCAGTGCATGTTGCCTTCTGGCATGTGGGGGTCAGGAGCAAAGCTCAGGCCCATGCCCCCAATATAGAATATATCAATAATTTCAGCATGTGCATGCACGTGAAAGGACATCTGAGACATCTGCCATAAAAAGTCATAGTAGTTCAATAGGGCATATGAGTGTGTGTGTGTGTGCAAGGAACATCCTGGGTCACATATTTGGGGGATATGTATGAATCTGAAGCTTGACGTTCTACTTCACTTAGTTAATCAGCACACTTAGGGGAGAGGGTGAGCCCCCTCCCCCATAGCCGGCCTCGTCATCACCCACCAGTTAAAGGGATGCCATTATCTGTTTAATTTGTTTACCACTTTATATTTCTAAGGGATGCGGGTGGCGCTGTGGGTTAAACCACAGAGCCTAGGACTAGCCGATCAGAAGGTCGGCGGTTCGAATCCCTGCGATGGAGTGAGCTCCCGTTGCTCGGTCCCTGCTCCTGCCAACCTAGCAGTTCGAAAGCACGTCAAAGTGCAAGTAGATAAATAGGTACCACTCTGGCGGGAAGGTAAACGGCATTTCCGTGCGCTGCTCTGGTTCGCCAGAAGCGGCTTTGTCATGCTGGCCACATGACCCGGAAGCTGTATGCCGGCTCCCTCAGCCAATAAAGCGAGATGAGTGCCACAACCCCAGAGTCGGCCACGACTGGACCTAATGGTCAGGGGTCCCTTTACCTTTTTATATTTCTAAAGAAATCTCTGTTGACATCTCTCTCTCTCTCTCTCTCTCTCTCTCTCTCTCTCTCTCTCTGTGTGTGTGTGTGTGTATTGATTGTTTATAAGTTAGTGGGTGCCAGACACCCTAAAATCCTGGATCCGGTAGGTGTTAGAATTTAATCATTGTTTGAAGTGTTAAAACTGGGTGCCAGACTCGTGTTTATTAAGTAAGGCCTGTGCGTATTAAGATGTGTGCTAGACAATGCTAATCCCCTGGAATCAGCAAGCGTTAAAAGCTCATTAAGCAAGGCTCACTTTCTTGTGAGGTGATAGCTCGCAGGTTGAGCCATGAAGAAAACAAAAGGTTCAAGGGACTCTGTCTGAACCGGCAAATGGATGGGGCCCCTCCCTCCATCTACAGAGAAAGCCAGAGCTTAGAGGAGAGAGATTAAAGTTAGAGTTGCTGTGATGTGAACTAAATGAAAAACAAAACAGCAGGCAGAACACGATGACTGATCCAGAGCTGTGCCTGTGGAAGAGGCAAGACCCTCTTGGAGCGTAAATGCTATGACCCCCTCCATTGTAGGCTCAGGTTATATATATGTGTAAATAAACCATATATCATAAAGACACCACTGTGCCTCATTGCCGAAAGGAAGCACAGACGCTGGGTAAATGCTCTTGGAACCCCCTGAAATCTTGCACCACTAGGAGATTGGGATGTGCAATACAAAACAAATTCCAAACAATAAATTTAAGCAACACAATTAAGTAATAAGTGGCCTTTGGAAGAGACATTCAGTTGGTACTGCAGGGGTTAAGTAGCCTCTCCCTTTTGCCCCTGTCATTTCCAGGTCTGGACCTTCCTTTCTGGGCTTGATGCCACAACAGGACTGAGCTCATTTAAGAGATGCTGTGATTGCGTCAGTTGACATTCTTAGTTTGATGACACATGGGGATTTTTACATCAATAAAAACCAATTTCACTCTTAAGGGGTTGTTGTTGTTTTTTAATGCAATTAGTTAACCAGTTTGGCACAGATTTGGGGGGGTACCCAGAAAGAATGATAAAACTTGCGAAATGTGCATGCTTCAGGATTCCTGTGTGTCTCAGTGGGATTTATAAAGGTTGCAGAAAGTTATACAGTGGTACCTTGGGTTAAGTACTTAATTCGTTCTGGAGGTCCGTTCTTAACCTGAAGCACCACTTTAGCTAACGGGGCCTCCAGCTGCTGCCGCGCCGCCGGAGCACAAGTTCTTAACACGAGGTAATATTTCTGGGTTAGCGGAGTCTGTAACCTGAATCGTATGTAACCTGAAATGTATGTAACCCAAGGTACAACTGTATACCCAAAGAGAAATGTGTGTGGACCCACAAGATCAAAGACTGAACTGCACTCAGCCAAATGCATCGCTTGGACAGAATTGCTGGGGGCTGAACCTCATCCCTTCGCACCTCATTTTGAGCTTTAGATTCCTATCAGATTTTAAGGCAAACATTTTTATGGGGTGAGTAGCAGCTTACTGCCCTTCTTCTCTGCCTGCACATATGCTATCCCCAGAAAAAAAAACAAAACCTTGGTTCCCAGGACCTTCATCTTCCTGCTAAGCCTGCTTGGAGGGTCTTTTGATTTGTGCGGCTTGAAACTCAACATTTTCCATCTTGGCTGAAGGCTCCAAGTCTTCTCCAAGTCTAGCGAAGGAGTTGTTGGGACACCATGACCTGCTTTCAGTTATTTTGGAAACTCAACTCCACACACATGGCAGGTCTTCAAACCAGGTTCTAGGACGACGGCGAATAGGCTGTGGAAAGCTCTTTGGTCCATTGGAAGGAGAGGTGTAGTGGTCCGGGTTGCGCGAGGTCGAAGACCCATTACTGTTTCCGTGACAGGGTTTCCATCTCCAATGTCCCAGAGCCAGCCACTCAGCATGGATCACACAGGGTCCCCGGACGTTTCACCATCTATTGATCCCTGTGCCACCACTTTATTTCTCGCTGCCACCACCCAGGCCCTACCTGGGACAATACTGAGTCCAGTCAGGGTTAAACTGGAACATAAACTTTTGTTTATTTATTGCAGTTTAACAAGCGTGTGGTTTCATAAATGGTATCGGTCAATTACAATCATGGGTTGCCTATCCAGACCTATAACTTCCGCTACCTGCTCTCACTCACTAAACCACCTCTCAGATATTTACTTGTCTTCCTAGCCCCTAACTATTCCTGACTCAGCTTATTTCACTTCACTAACTCAACCTACCCACAAACTGTATCCCAATTTACTCCCACTCCAATCAACCACCCAACTCCCAACGAACTTCTCCCAGAGCTGGTTTTATAGTCCCTCTGACTCCACCCTCCGGGGTCCTGATTGGGTAGCCTGTTTAACTATTTCACCTCTAGCACTCTCATATGTTAACGTCGCAGTCAGCCCTGGTGGCCTTGTTCCATGGTCACTCTGGAGCAACACTGGGGAGTTGGTGCTTCAGTTCCAAGAATGGTGTGCAAGCTACATAAAACTTAAGTCACACTGAAAGACGTTATTGGTGCACTCGGTGCTTCCCCCCCAAGAAAAATAGATGCCAGAACTCAGTGTGCTTGCAGTAAGTGGCTGAGCAACTCATGGCAGCCCTGAACAGATGCTGGATTAGCAACACCCACGTTCATTGCCCGCAGAGGCACTAAAACTACGGCTAGCTGCTCCCTAGCTGGTTTTGGGGTTGCCCCTGGTTCTGGTGCAGGTCAAATAAATGTGCCCCCGCCTCCCTCGTCGTCTTAGATTCAGGAAGATGGCTAGGGCAGCTCGGAAGGGCCCTCGTGCAAATACGCATGTGTGCAACGGGAGAGGCCTGGCTGGAAAGTTTAAAGCCCGCCTGTCAGGGGTTTAGGAGCAGAGGCACGGGCAAGGGAGGAAACAGAGAGCGAAGGGGAGGAGGCAGAAGAAAAGATGAGTGATGACGACGACCCGAGATCTCCTAGTCTTTCCAGTGAATCAGAGGATTCACAGAAAGGAGCACCAGTGGCCAGGGCAAGGGGGGAGTCTAGGGGGGGCACCCCAGGAAGATAGAGCCAGAGGGGACTCAGGGGGGAGCAGCTGGAAATCGGGACCAGCGTCACCGCCAGGAAGCAGGGAAGAGGAAGGGAGCCAGGGGGGAGGCGCTGGCAGCTCACCACAGGAGGGAGGGCATGAGTCAGGAGTGGCCACACCTCCATCGGGGAGCGAAGAAACGGTTAAGAGGAAAGTGGAAGGTTGGGCGCGCGCGCCAAGTTCAAATGCAGAGGAAGGCGGCGCAGTAAGCAGCCCCGAAAGGGAACCAGGTCCTAAAGCCCGGCGCAAGGAGGCAGGAGGGTCCGGGTCAGCGTCAGAAGAATCCCGGAAGGAAGAAGCCCCGGGGGGTAGAGGGACCCAGAGGAGGACAGTCAGGCGGAAAAGGTGGAGCAAGGCTAGGATATTAAGTTGGTGCACACGGGGCGGAGACTCAGACGGAGCTTCGCCGACCTAGCTACTAGGCGTAGAGTTGCGAGCAGCAGCGTGAGAATGGAAACTGTAATTCAATAAAGACTTTTACTTAATGATCGCTGGCTAGCGTGATCCTCCGTGAGCTAGGATCTTCAAGCAGCTCTGACAGTAAGCTCCGTCTCCCTCTTGTGGGCATCTACAGCCTCGAGGAGGGGAGAGAAACAGGTGCCTACTAGCGAGCTCACGAACGGCAGATGACATGACGGCTGAGCAGCAGATAGAGGAACTCAGAAACGCAGTGGCACAACTGAACGCCGAGGCTCTCGCATCCAGGAAGAGAGAGGAGGAAGCAGCTGCCGCCTGCAGGGATCTCCAGGTCAGGTTAGACGTGCTGACAAAGCAGACACCCCGGCAGGAGGGAATTGGGTTGGCGAGACGGACAGGCGGGCTGGTCTCTCACTTCGATGGGAACCTGCAACAGTATCCCAACTTTAGAGCCGACGTACTGTGCGCACTGCAACTGCTGCATAAAGACTTTAGAGATGAACAAGAGAGAGTGGGGTTCATCATGTCCCATTTG
The DNA here is from genome assembly GCF_965112155.1 of Podarcis liolepis. Classification (NCBI taxonomy): domain Eukaryota; kingdom Metazoa; phylum Chordata; class Lepidosauria; order Squamata; family Lacertidae; genus Podarcis; species Podarcis liolepis. The sequence goes on from NC_139559.1 coordinate 14,380,311, forward strand.
CATGGGGATGCGAAAGCATGGCTACGCAATTTATGGAGAGATAAGGATCCGGCGCTCCAGAATGCAGATGCCTTTATTAAAGCGATGGATGGGTGTTTTTTATCAAGTATTGACGTGGATCTTGCACGGAAGGAGGTGCATGGGCTGAGACAAGGGAGGGCCAGCGTCAGGCAGTATCATGCCCGCTTTTTCGCCTTGGTCAGTGCCCTGGAATGGGACAGAGATTCGGCTCCTGTAAGAGACCTCTTTTGGGAGGGACTGCACAACTCGATTAAAGATGAGATTGCGAGGGGGGAGAGACCCCGAACCACCCAGGAGGTCGTTCAGAGGGCACTGGCAGTGGGGGTGAGGCTGGAAGGACGTCCGTGGAGCAGGGACGAAGGGCGTGGAGGGCGCGAACCAGCCGGGGGCCCCTCCTTCCTTCCCAGAGAAGCAGCGCGTGCGCAATCCACGCCTCCGCCAGGAGCAGGAGCCGAACCTATGGAGGTTGGAGGTGCAAGGGCTCAGTCAGCAACCAGAGCCCTAGCACCGGCAGCAGTGAAAGCGAAGCCTCCTAGAGGGAACAGGAAGTGTTACGTCTGTGAGGAGCCAGGGCATATGGCAAAAGAGTGTCCCCAGAGGCCCCACAAGCTCACTGCAGCCTCAGCAATGGTGACTGCAGCAACGCAGCAAGGAGGACCACAGCAGGGAAACGACGCTGTCTGGCTGGAGGAAGAGGCACTGGGGCCCAGCCAGACGTGTTAGTGACGCAGTCCCCAGAGATTTTACAGCCCGTGAACCCCCTCCCGCCCAAACCAGTAGTGAGGCTCACAGCATCTCTCCAGCTGCCCAATGGAATCACCATGGACGTGCCAATCACCATTGACTCAGGCAGCAATGCGGACTTTATAGGGCAGGACTTTGTCGACAGGCACGCTGTGCAGTTGCTGCCGGCCACACTGCCCCTGCAGGTTGTCACGGTGGATGGCAGGGAGCTGCTCGGGGGGCAAGTGGTGAAGCAGACGCCACCAATGGTGATGCGACTTGGGAATCACAGAGAAATCATCAGCTTCAACGTCACTCAACTATCTGACACGCCCATTGTATTGGGCATGAGTTGGCTGGACAAGCACAGCCCAACGATGGCTTGGTACCAGAGGCAGCTGACCTTCGGCTCTTCCTTTTGTGCTGAACACTGCATCGTGCCCAGGCAGGAAGGAGAGGAAGAGGAGTCACAGCTGCTGCTAGGCACGCTGCAAGCGATTCCCCACAAGTACGCTGAATTTTTGGAAGTTTTCTGCGAGAAGGAGGCAGACAGGCTACCCCCTCACAGACCATATGACTGCAAAATTGACCTGCTGCCGGGGGCGGCGCTGCCTAAAGGGAAACTGTATTCCATGTCAGAGGACGAACTGCAAGAACTCAAGGAGTTCATTGATCATAATTTGCAGCGCGGCTTCATCCGGGAGTCCAGGGCAGTGGGGGGCAGTCCCGTATTCTTTGTTAAGAAGCGGGACACGCCCCAAAAGAGACTCGTAGTGGATTACAGGATTTTGAACAGTGTGACTAGGCCATCGGACTTCCCCATGCCCCGAATTGACGACCTCCTCGCAAAGGTACGGAAGGGCAGAGTGTTCACCAAGTTGGACCTGCGGGGGGCGTACAACCTCATTCGCATGCGGGAGGGTGATGAGTGGAAGACAGCCATGTTCACGCCACTGGGGACCTACGAATATAGAGTTATGCCTTTTGGATTGCAAAATGGCTCCCACGTTTTTCAAGCATTTATGCATCACGTGTTGGCGGGACTTCTCTACAAGACGTGCGTCTGTTTCTTAGATGACATCCTGATCTTTTCGGAGTCGCAGCAGGAGCATGACAAACACGTCAAGGAAGTGCTGAGCAGGCTAAAGCAACATAGGCTCTACGCCAAGCTGGAGAAGTGCCAATTTGACGTGCCGGAGGTGGATTTTCTGGGCTACAAGCTGTCTGACAAGGGGCTCGCCATGGACAGCGCCAAGGTTCGAGCGGTGTTGGATTGGAAGAGCCCACGCAACCGGAAGGAGGTCCAACGGTTTGTCGGCTTTGCGAACTTCTATCGCAAGTTTATCAAGGGCTTCGCGATGCAGACGGCGGCCATCACTGACACGCTTAGCTCCAAGAAAAAGAAGTTCATTTGGACAGAGCAGGCGGAGCAGTCCTTTCAGGCACTCAAGCGTCTCTTCGCGTCGGAAGAGCAGCTGCTTCATGTCAACCCCAGCAAGCCGATGAGGGTGGAGACAGACGCCTCGGACAGAGCCGTGGGGGCGGTCCTGCTGCAGAAAGACCCGCAGGGGGTGTGGCGACCGGGAGCGTTTTACTCCAGGAAGCTCAGCAAGTCCGAGCAGAACTACACCATATGGGACAGGGAGTTGCTGGCCATTCACGCAGCGTTCAAGGCGTGGAGGCACTTTCTGATCGGCGCCAAGCACACGGTGCAGGTTTGCACGGACCACAAGAATCTAGAGCACTGGCGCACGGCACAGTTCCTGAACCAGAGGCAGATACGTTGGGCTGAGTTCTTTGCGAACTTCGACTTCCGAATAGAGTATGTCCCGGGGGACACCAACATCATGGCAGACGCTCTCTCCCGTAAGCCACAGTATCTGGAGGACGCAACACCAGCGGCCGCCATGCACATCTTCGCACCAACAGTGTGGGCGTGCGCCGCGGCTACCGTGGACCTAGAGGCGGTGCGACGAGCGTTGCAGGGGGACTCCTTCGCACAAGCAAAGATGGCAGAGGTGCAAAGGGGCAAGGCAGCGGCCGACGGTTTCCAGCTAAGAGATGGATTGCTCATCCGTAAAGGGGCCATCTACGTGCCGGGAGACGAACTTCGAGCCAAGGTGCTGCAGCAGCTGCACGACGCGCCCACGGCCGGGCACTTTGGCAAGGAGAAGACGGTGGAATTAGTAGCCAGGGATTTCTGGTGGCCTGGAATGAGAGGGGAGGTCGCAGACTACGTGGCGAGGTGTGACACCTGCCAGAGGGCCAAACCAGTGCACAAACCGCCGGCCGGACTGTTGGAACCGCTGCAAACTCCGGTCGAACCTTGGGAAAGGGTGGCCCTGGACTTTGTCACGGATCTGCCCAGCTCAAGGGGCAAGACGGCAGTGCTGGTGGTGGTGGACCTGTTTTCCAAGATGGCGCATTTCATTCCGTGTGCTAAGGTGGCCACGGCGGAGCAAACCGCCAAACTGTTCATAGACCACGTGTTCAAGGTTCACGGTCTGCCACGGTCTATTCTGTCCGACCGGGGGCGGCAGTTCATCTCGAATTTCTGGCAGAAGCTGATGGGCTTCCTGAACGTCAAGATCAACCTGGCGTCGGCGAGACACCCGCAGACCAACGGGCAAGCGGAGCGGGTCAATGCCATCATGCAGCAGTACCTGAGATGTTATGCAAATCAACAGCCTGCGACGTGGGTGGATTACCTGCCGCTTGCCGAGTTCGCCTACAACAACACGAAGCACGTGTCCACGGGGGTCACGCCGTTCTTCGCCAACAACGGGAGGCACCCCAGAACCTTCCCGGGACTGGAAAGAATGGGGGAGGGGGAGCCGCAGACAGCAGATGCGTTCGCGTCGGAGCTGCAGGAGGTCCACGATCAGCTGAGGCGCCACCTGGAGCTGGCCAAGCACGCATACAAGGTACAAGCAGACAAGCACAGAAGGGTTGGAGAAGAGCTCCACGTGGGAGACTGGGTTTGGTTAGCAGCCCACGCAGTGCCGGCCAGGTCGTTGGCCAAGAAGAAACTAGGGCATAAACAACTGGGGCCCTACCAAGTCGAAGAGCAGGTCAACCCGGTAGCTTTCAGACTGGCACTTCCGGAGGGTTCCAGAATGCATCCGGTATTCCACAGATCGGTGCTCACTCCCTACAAGGCACCGCACAGGTTCCAGGAACCCGGAACGGCGCCGAGTCCGGCCAGAGACAGAACAGGGCACGCGGGAGTGGCACAGAAGGAGCGCATCAACGAAGTCACGGAGATTTTGGACTCCAGATGGGGGGAAGAGGGGGTAGAATACTTTCTCGCCAAGGAGGGCACCCCGGCCAGTGCGAACAGCTGGGTGCCGGGCTACGCCTTAGACGAACCTCTGCTCAAAGACGAGTTTCATGCCCTCTTCCCACATAGACCTATGCCAGCAGACTTTTTCGACGACTGGCTTTTCACGCCCACGCTTTCGGCCAGCACGTTCCGGGGGTTCGACTCGGACGAGGAACCGACACGAGACGTCCGTTCCCCGGAGGGGTCACCCTCGGGATCTGCCTCAGAACCCTCGTATTGGTGGGACGATAGGCCAGAGGAGCAGTTCCGCAGAAAGTGGCTGGAATGCTCAGGACGAGCAACGCCGCCAGGAGGAAGTGAGGGAGAGACGGACATGGACATTTTCGGGGACGACCCTGGTTTCGAGCACGGCGGCACAGAGATGGAAGCGGAGGTGACCGTCGTCGACGAGAGCAGGGAGGAAGACCCGGGAGAGTTCAGATGGAGGCCCGCCACGGGAAGCGACCGATATCCGACGTTCGTCACTTTGCAACAGCAGCCCCCAGCTCCAGCACCGGAAGGAGGGGAGGGGGGAATGGGGGGCTTCGAGGGGGGGATGGATGTCAGGGGTTTAGGAGCAGAGGCACGGGCAAGGGAGGAAACAGAGAGCGAAGGGGAGGAGGCAGAAGAAAAGATGAGTGATGACGACGACCCGAGATCTCCTAGTCTTTCCAGTGAATCAGAGGATTCACAGAAAGGAGCACCAGTGGCCAGGGCAAGGGGGGAGTCTAGGGGGGCACCCCAGGAAGATAGAGCCAGAGGGGACTCAGGGGGGAGCAGCTGGAAATCGGGACCAGCGTCACCGCCAGGAAGCAGGGAAGAGGAAGGGAGCCAGGGGGGAGGCGCTGGCAGCTCACCACAGGAGGGAGGGCATGAGTCAGGAGTGGCCACACCTCCATCGGGGAGCGAAGAAACGGTTAAGAGGAAAGTGGAAGGTTGGGCGCGCGCGCCAAGTTCAAATGCAGAGGAAGGCGGCGCAGTAAGCAGCCCCGAAAGGGAACCAGGTCCTAAAGCCCGGCGCAAGGAGGCAGGAGGGTCCGGGTCAGCGTCAGAAGAATCCCGGAAGGAAGAAGCCCCGGGGGGTAGAGGGACCCAGAGGAGGACAGTCAGGCGGAAAAGGTGGAGCAAGGCTAGGATATTAAGTTGGTGCACACGGGGCGGAGACTCAGACGGAGCTTCGCCGACCTAGCTACTAGGCGTAGAGTTGCGAGCAGCAGCGTGAGAATGGAAACTGTAATTCAATAAAGACTTTTACTTAATGATCGCTGGCTAGCGTGATCCTCCGTGAGCTAGGATCTTCAAGCAGCTCTGACACCGCCTCTTTTACATGGGAGATGGATTGAAGAAAATACAAATTTGTTAAGTTGTGGGTGAACATATCAGACGATACAGTGATTCTTCAAACAGCTCTTGTTTATTCACAGGCCAGAACAGAACTGAATTGAAGGGTTCAGCCAGCCTGCTTATATAGAGCTCCACTAGAACGCAACAGTAACCATTTTCATCCAATCACTGAACGTCACTTTCAACCCCTTATTTGCATATGTGGACCTGAGTGAAAACTATCGACAGTATCCCCCTGCTGGCCCAGGTTGAGAACCTCAGTACATAACAAAATTAGTCCAGCCCCGTAGCTTGACCAATTGTGGCTGGGAGCTAGGTGAAGTCATAGTTCCAAAAAAAAAACGTGTACACTGGTACAGGCTGGCCAGCTTCCATTTTGACTTGAAATAATTCATGTGGGGCATCTCAGAAGTATGTAAAGGCAAGAAGCGGTTGGGGGGGGGAGCACCGGCCTGCAGTGACCCTCCCCCCAGAGGTGCCAGAATTGCGCCCTGGCATACTGGCTGCAAAAATGCACTGGGCACGCTCCAAATCGTACGCCCTTGTATGTGCTCAGAATATAGTAGATCCAGCTAAAGGCTTGGAAAGCGTGAAACAGAAGCTTGGAAGCTTATGTTCGCAAAACTTGGAGAGATGAAAGGAATTAAATGAAAAAATGTTCTGTGTAGCCAAGGAGGATGGGATTATTCCTTGAATAGCTTCTTGCCCATCTCCAGACCCACCAGGAGCTAAGTCAGAAGTTCCCCTGATTTGCATTAACTAATATGGGTTACAGAATTACACTTTCCTTGGTGGGAGATTTGGAATATCCTGTTGCAGAATGTGGGGCGTTTTTTTTTTTAAAAAGTAAAATAAAATACTTTTTTTCAACACCGATAATACACAATCCTAGCCTCTTGGACTTGGTTAACACACAAATTGCAGATGATTTAAGAACTGGCTGGAGCTGGTGGGAGAGTGGTGTAAAACATCTGGGGGGCACAGGGCTGGGGAAGGCTGCGTAAGAATCCTCCCAGCTGTTTTTCTGATCCCAGGCATGTGCATTTCATTTTCAAGTGCTGGCAACACCACCAGCTTCAAAGAAGCAGATTATAGAACAGATACACTTTATTGGCTGTGAATCTCTCGGTTTCATTGAAACGCTAGTACGTTTTATTAGAATTTGGAGACTGGAGATGTTGGTTGTCGTCAGCATCCTTCCTTTGCGCAAGAGCAGGCAGAATTTAGGAGGTGCATCATTTGGTACCCCTCTCAACCTGGGATTAATTACTGCAGCAGTTGTCTTATCTCTGGGCAATCACAGTCCAATTTATTGGTTTAATAATCAATTAAACTGTTGCAGAACTCCTGCTTTGTTTTGTTTTTTAATTATATTTCATTGGATTTTCCAAAAATTAACACATACATTCCAATACATCATGATTTCTTTTTGTTTCATCGACTTTCCACCCCATTTCCCACGGTGTTTTTTAATTTCTCCCCCTTTGCTGCACCCTAACATCTGTCTCTTAATACCATAACAACAATTCAGTGATCTCTAATACCTTTCGTTGCTCATAGTTCAAATCCTGATCACGAGTTCATAATACTTAGAGTGTTTCTTTTAAAATAAAAAAATTCCTTCCAGTAGCACCTTAAAGACCAACTAAGTTAGTTCTTGGTATGAGCTTTCGTGTGCATGCACACTTCTTCAGATACACTGAAACAGAAGTTGCCAGATCCTTCTATATAGTGTGAAGGTGGGGAGGGGTATTACTCAGAAGGGTGGTGGGAATGGGAGATTGGCAGATAGCTGAGATGAGCCTGTTGACGACTCTTAACGACTGCAATAGGTCTTACAGGAAAACCATGGAGAGACCTGGTCTGAACAAAGACATTGGATTCTTATCTCATTATACAGGACTAAGCCATTTTTCACCTTCTCACCCCTTGCCTTTTCCTGTAAGACCTATTGCAGTCATTAAGAGTCGTCAACAGGCTCATCTCAGCTATCTGCCAATCTCCCATTCACTCTCCCCCAGACCACACCCTCCTTGAGCGTTTCTGCTGGGCTGGACCATATCCTTGAACTCTGATAAAGCCGCTTTGCTTGCCTGGAGGGAGGATAAAGAGGGATGTGTTCCATTCTCTTTTCCCTCTGGTTCTGCCTCCAGTCTACTCCAGAAGCTTGTCCTGAAAAGAATTCTGCCCTTTAGCTGAAAAAGCTCCCCTACAAACTGCTGCAAAGATATCCCAGGGCTTGAGGATCAAAAATTGCGTCGTAGAAGTTGCGTTGTACAGAATCAGACCATTGCTCCATCTTGCTCAGTGTTGTCTACAGTGCAGCATCCCTCCCAGGTTTCAGGTAGGGAATCTTGCCCAGTTCTACCTGGCGATGTTTGGCATGGAGCCTGGGACCTTCTGCATGCAAAGAAGATGCTCGGTCACTAAGCTATTGCCCTTCCCTGTTGGAGTGGGGAGAAGCCTGTCTCCACTTGAGTAGTGCCCTGGCCTTCGAAGGCACAGCTCTAGGTGCTCGCGAACTAATCGGAAGTTCTGGTCAGGAGTCTCACAAGTAGACAAACTGCATTTTTTGCCACTGCTAGGACCCATGTTTGATTTCGTCAGCTGTGTGTATCTGAAAGCACAGCTGCTCACAGGAGGAGGAGTGCAACAGTCTGATTCCAATTAAATGGCACTTAGGTGGAAATAGGAACGGCACATTCAGCAAAACTTGAAGCTGATCACATTCAGCAAAAATGAAAATTAAATGGTAGAATCCCCCTAGGACTATACCATTTCAGGCTGCCGATGGGAGAATTGCATTTCCAAATGCTAGCTACCCATTTTTTTAGGCATCCCTGCATGTAGAAAACTGACACATAAGGGGAAATGATTCCCGTATAACGTATATGTGCGCACCTTTGAGCCAACTCAACACAGATTTTATTGGAACTTCTGCAACACTATTCGTTGTATATAAATTACAAGTGGTACCTGCAGCAAAATGTTACCGTGTGAGGTGGGCCATGTTTATCAGCATGCTAGCCAGCCACACCCTGTTCCAAGATACTCCATTCCATTTCCTTTCCCATTCCACCCCCCCCCCCAAATTCATAGTCTGCATTTTGTGACTACTGAGCATGCTAATTTCTCAGAGGGACGTTTGTTTTTCCCCCGTTTTCTAAAACAGAAAAATGCTTCTGCGCACCTTGAAGTTTTCTCCTGAGCTTGCCAACATTTTCTTCTTCAGTGTCGATGGTGCTGTTTTGGTTATATAAGCAACGGTGTCAAGCTGTACTGCTGGGGTGGGCGGGGAGGAGATTTAGAAAATCGCTGCAAGCCAAACCTGTTTCAAAACTTTGTTCTTCCAGACACAGCCTCCTATAGAATAGGGTCCCAGCGCTGTTTTTCTTCCTAGCAATTTCTGGCTTTTGAAAATCTCCTTACTCATCAATCTGCGCTTGTGGAGAAAATATAGAAACCACAATATATTTCATTTCACTTGCATCTCCCTCCGCCTATTTTATCTGAATCCTGTTTTTATATGGATCCATGTACTTTGTACTATCCAAAAGCTATCATTAGAGTAAAGAACAAACGGCTTCAGATCACAGGATCCAAAAAATACATTAATCATTGGTATTTTTCTCTGCTCGGTTTTTTTTGTTTTTTGTTTTTTGAAGTACTGTACAGAATATATGAATAAAATAAAAAAAAGACTTCGTCCAAATTAAACATGACCGGCAGCTGGAAAGTATGCATTTTGCTTATTAAGTGTGATGTGTTTGCTCAGCATTGTTTCATTAAACTCTTCCCCACATGAAATAATTATGCGCAACTGTTAATCTTAAGTCGAGTTTGACCCAAATTGTTTTCAGACATAAAACTTTTAAGCGTCGTCAAGCAACCAGTATGGATCCTTTGATGTTAAAACAGTCTGGATTGCATCAAAAAACATTGGTGCAGTCCATTGGAATTTCAATACTTTAATGAAAGGGTAGGTAAGATTTTTGACCATGTCGCGGATGACATTTCCAAGAAATAGTAGTTACTTGGTGAGTGAGGGACCCAAAATCGGTGGCAGTAGCTTGGTGTTCAGAGAAATGAGAGTTGTTATTACTATTATATAGAATGTGCGTGCATGTAGTTTTTCCATCCATCATCAGAGAAATCCAGTACAACTCTGTCATTCTTTACCACATTCCCTCGTGAGGCTTAAAATTTGTCAATGATAAATGGGTATTTGGATTTCCAGGAGACATAGCACAGATATGTGTTCGACTTAAATAGAAGTTAATGACTCGAGATTAGCGGTGCTTTATTTCAAAATGAGAGGTCCTTTTCTGTGGGTCTGGTACCCCCACTTGCAGGACCAGGGCAGACAAAGGGGTGGTTGGTGTAAGTCCTCGCATGGTCCTCCATCCTTGGAGGATGGGCAGGATGAGACACCAGGAGTAGCTGCGCAGGCATCCCCGGGCAAAATACGGCCAATATTGGGGAGCTCTTGCTCCTCCAGGTGTTGGTGGACTCCAGCTCCCATCAGCACCAGCCTGCCTGGCAAATGTTCAGGGATAACAGGAGCTGCAGGCCAGCAACATCGGCAGGTTCCATATTCCTGGACTGCAGCATCTTCTTGAGATGTTAAACGGGTTTGGGATTGAGCAGACAAGTGGAAAACTGTTCCCTGAGAACAATTGCTGTAGGCTGGTGGGTGGAGGGGGAGCTCTAGCAGCACCAGGAAGCAAGACTGGAGCAGCCAAGCATAGTTTTTTTATTACGTCATAGTATCACCAAAGGGACGCGGGTGGCGCTGTGGGTTAAACCACAGAGCCTAGGACTTGCCAATCAGAAGGTCAGCGGTTTGAATCCCCGCAACGGGGTGAGCTCCCGTTGCTCGGTCCCTGCTCCTGCCAACCTAGCAGTTTGAAAGTACGTCAAAGTGCAAGTAGATAAATAGGTACCACTCGGGCGGGAAGGTAAATGGCGTTTCCGTGCACTGCTCTGGTTCACTAGAAGCGGCTTAGTCATGCTGGCCACATGACCCAGAAGCTGTACGCCAGCTCCCTCGGCCAATAAAGCGAGATGAGTGCCGCAACCCCAGAGTCGGCCACGACTGGACCTAATGGTCAGGGGCCCCTTTACCTTTACCTTTATCACTGAGTTGGATGGGACCATGGGTGGGGCCATCTAGTCCAACCCCCTGCAATGCAGGAATCTTTTGCCCATGGTGGGGAATCGAACCCAAGTCCCTGAGATGAAGTGTCTCACGCTCTACCTGGCTGAGCTGAGGGGAGATACTGGAAAAGATGTTCTAGCTCAGCTCTTACCCTGTTTTGCAAACTCTTTACTTGCAGGGAGTTGTTGGTTGCCTGTTTATGATCTTCTGTTTGAAAGATGGAGTCACCTGGATTCCACTTAGTTTTTGAGTGTGATTCAGGTGCAGTTGTCATTTTCAAAGCCCTAAATAGTTTGCGGCCAAGCTCCTTGAAGCACCATCACCTCTATGTGACTCAGCCCATCCTTTCAGAACAGCCATTGCGACCCACTTGCCTGCGCCATTCCTGTCGGACGCATGATTGATGGCAGTGCATGAGGAGCTTTTCTGTGGTAGTGTTCTGTTGTGGAACTCCCTGCTCCAAAGGTAAGGTCAGTGGGTCCCCAAACTCCCCACACATATGAACCACTTGAAAATTGCTGAGGGTTTTGTTGTAGCAATTGCAACGCGCTGTGCTAGATGCTATACGGTCTTTTTCAAATTGCATTTTTACAGACACAGCACAGACCGCCTGAATGAAGCATGTGGCCGCTGGTGGCCTGTGGTCTGCAGTTTGGGTAGCCCTGAGTTAGGTTAATCTTCCTTCCCATTTCTTTTCCACCAGGAACTGAAGACCTTTTCCACCTTCAAATGAGATTTTGATTCCGTTTGCAACTTAATTTAATGTATAGTTTTGAAAAATAAAGTAAAGTATTATTTATTAAGACTTATAAGCTGTTTGTCACCTAAGAGACCTCCATCCAGCTTACACTGAAGAATATATAAAGGTAAAGGGACCCCTGACCATTAGGTCCAGTCGCGGACGACTCTGGGGTTGCGGTGCTCCTCTCGCTTTATTGGCCAAGGGAGCCGGCGTACATGACTAAGCCACTTCTGGCAAACCAGAGCAGCACACGGAAATGCTGTTTACCTTCCCACCGGAGCGGTACCTATTTCTCTACTTGCGCTTCATGCTTTCGAACTGCTAGGTGGGCAGGAGCTGGGACCAAACAACGGGAGCTCACCCCGTCACGGGGATTCGAACCGCCGACCTTCTGATCGGCAATCCCTAGGCTCTGTGGTTTAACCCACAGCGCCACCCATGTCCCAAAGAACGTATACAAAACTATAAAAGAAAACGGAAAAGAAAAAGAGTCTTACAAAACGTTAACATTCCATACAGCGTGTAAATAAAACGCAAGGAGCAGCTTCTGCCCAGTAGCAGGGACAGCAACATGGGCAGCAAAGTAGCAATAAATGAATAAATAAATAAATCCAAAATGATGCTTCCACCCACTAACCAGCAGATAAAAGTAAAAGCTCAGACACTGACACACACCCCTCCCTAGCCCAGATGTCAGCTGCATCAACATAGTGTTTTCTCTTTGTCTGTTCTAATCTCCCCACTCCACCCAGAAGTCCAGGCAATTTGTGGTGTGTGTGATCCACCAGGGATGAACTTGTGGCTCACCTCTCTTGCAAAATGTAGAGCAGGAAGAGGAAGTTTCACCTGCTCTGCAGTTGTTCTGGCTGCAGATTCTCTTCTGGGGGGTGCGGTGGGGGTCCAGTTTCAATCTTTTGTGTTACTGCTCTGTAGACCCAGCACTATTATAAGCCTTGTACCATTTGGCATTACCCAGTGCACCGTTGTGATTGAATAAATATTATTTTGTGTGTTTATCCTGCTGGAGATGGGTGTGCCTGATCCAGTTCTTTCAGTGCGGAGGGTGCTGTGCTGGCATAAACGGATGATATCATCAGCCTGCATAAGCTGCTATGAGTGTCTCCTCTGGCTAGGTCAGAGGCATCTCTCTCTTGCTGCTGCACATGCCACCCCGTGAGTTGGTGTCGTTAATTTGCGGTGGCGACATATCCAGGCAAATGGCATCCCATTAAATCTGGACATCTTGGCTGGTTGAAAGCATTCCACCAGCATGAAGTCCACGCTCAGTGTATTGACATTGACATCTCTATTTTGCCATTCAAACCACACCCTAAACACTCGGCTGAAGTCATGTTTGGGGGATGCCAGTTGAGATCATGGCTCAGTTGCTTGGGATTCATCCGCCATGATAAAGCTTTAAACTGAATGTTGGTGGGTATGACGTCAGGTGGAGGGTGGTCAAGGACATATGTTGGAATCTCCAACCCGAGTCTTTCAGATCGTTTTGCACCATAGCTGTCAACTTACCGATTTGAAAATAAGGGACTAGCAGCCTCGAAAATAAGGGATCAGCAGCCAAAATAAGGGATTTTCCAAGCACAGGTGTGTTCAGCTTCTGAGACCCTCCGAGCCAAAGGCAGAAAGCCCAGCCAGCCCAGCAGCCAAGCAAAGTCTCAAGTGGTGGTTCCCACAGCGCAGCAACCTGGCTATGGGATGCAGGAAGGGAAACCACCATCACCTCTCCGCTGGGAAGCGCTGAGCAAAGGCGAGTCCTCAGGCAACTTGGCCGATTTGATTGGCACAAGGCATGCAAGCTCCACCCCCCAGTCGTTCTTAGACTCCTTATTGGGTGAGCAATGTAGCCAAGCAACACAGTTGGAACCTCCCTCCTCCCTGGCCGGCAGGCAGGGAGGGAGAGGAGCTGCTTCCTTTGAAACCCGGGAAATTTAAGGGACATCATCAATAAGGGACAGCAGCGGGATACAGCGCTGGGATAAGGGACTTTCCCACCAAATAAGGGGCAGTTGACAGCTTTGTTTTGCACCTGCAAGATCTTTTCTGCACTGGTTCTCTAGAGCCTGGGTGAGAGAAGAAAACAAGGTGAGATTAACGAGGAGTGTTGCATTTGTGTTAACGGCTGCGGATCCCTGGGAACGTCGCGGATATTGCCATTTCCAAAATGTGGATGTTCAAGTTGTCCCTACTTGGTTGTGGTGCTCACTCCCAGCAGGGTAATGATCGGATGGGAGGAATTGATGTGAAGAAGCCCTGCCCATGCAATTCTGGTAACCACACAAGCGCACAGCACAGCCACTTGGAATCTTTCATGGAGAGGAACCAGATCCCATATCAAAGGATGCAAGAGTAAAGGGGGAGGCCCTGGTACCTCTCACCTGAGAAACTGGTGGATGGGTTAAGCCAGGCAAACCCACATAAACCCCAGGAAAAGAGGTTAATAAAACAGTTCTCTGTAGACCCAGGAATTGAGGGTCACAGTGTTTATAGTACAATGCAATACAACACAATACAATACAATACAATACAATACAATACAATACAATACAATACAATACAGGGACGCGGGTGGCGCTGTGGGTTAAACCACAGAGCCTAGGACTTGCCGATCAGAAGGTCGTGGTTCGAATCCCTGCGATGGGGTGAGCTCCCTTTGCTCGGTCCCTGCTCCTGCCAACCTAGCAGTTCAAAAGCACGTCAAAGTGCAAGTAGATAAATAGGTACCGCTCCAGCGGGAAGGTAAACACCGTTTCCATGTGCTGCTCTGGTTCGCCAGAAGCGGCCTAGTCATGCTGGCCACATGACCCGGAAGCTGTACGCCGGCTCCCTCGGCCAATAAAGCGAGATGAGTGCCGCAACCCCAGTCGGTCACGACTGGACCTAATGATCAGGGGTCCCTTTACCTTTACAATGCAATGCAATACAATACAATGCAATACAATAGCATAGATACACCAGTAACAACACCCTTATAATGAAGGGCAGTACAGTTGTACCTTGGTTCTCGAACGTAATCCGTTCTGGAAGTCTGTTCAACTTCCGAAACGTTCGAAAACCAAGGTGTGGCTTCCGATCGGCTGCAGGTGCTTCCTGGACCCAAGCAGAAGCTGCGTCGAACGTTTGGCTTCTGAAAAACATTCAAAAACCAGAACACTTACTTCCAGGTTTTCGGTGTTTGGGAGCCAAAACGTATGAGTACCAAGGCGTTTGAGAAGCAAGGTACGACTGTATATAAACCTAATAAAAATAAAATAAATAAATAACAACAATTTGCCTTCTGTTACCATTCTCAAGATTAGAATACCTGGTCTTCGTGAATGGCAAAGGAGGAATGTGCAGTTTGTAGTGCAATGTAGAGCTCGCTGGAATAAAGTGCATTTTGGGTGATAAAAAAACTATAGTTTTATTTTAAGAAATAAGTAATATTCCAGAGTAACTTGCACAGCATAAGCACATCCAAACGGTATAACCACGTTTCACAATGCATGATAACATCAGATCCTCAGGTGCTGGCAGAGAGAAGGATTTCTGTATTGTGTTTGTGCATTTCCTCAAGACGACGTAAATATAGCATATCCCAGTGGACAGAAAGCTCCCAGGTTCAGTCCCTAGAAGCTTCAAGTAGGTCTCATGTCCTCCTTTGGGCTTCCTACAACCGTTTAGTTGGCCACTGTGGGAACAAAGTGCAGGATGCTGATGGAATTTGTACCCTGCTCTTCCTCCTGATAGAGCCCAGGGCAGCAAATATCAAAATGTTAAAACAGTACAAATTAAAATAAATGAAAAGTGTCATGGGTCAACACCAACGGGCCAGCAGTCGGAGGCAGTGGCGGACCTACATTTTTGGGCCCTGAAGCTTGAACCGTTAAGGGGGCCCCTTCACAACCAGCAACAAGTTCTGGGTAACCACTTCTTCAACAGAGTTGTTCCATGACAAATCACCACAATGTTTTTACAAAGAAATTAACTGCTACATCTCAGATTTTGAATAAAATTGCTGTACTGGATTATCTCACACGTCAAAGGCACTGGTGTGAATAAAAATTTCCAATGCCTTATATTTTTGTGAGTTATGGGAGGGAGGATGAAAATTAGGGAAATGTTATATACATGCATTATATATCATAGAATGATTTGAGTCGTGTGGCTCAAATTGGGTCTACTAGACCCAAAATTATTAAGCATGATGGACTTAAAGTCCCTTCTGGGGCACCTCTGAGATTAGGGGCCCTGGAGCTTAAACTTCCTTAGTTTCATAGTAGATCTGCCCCTCGTCAGAGGTAAAGGTAAAGGGACCCCTGACCATTAAGTCCAATCCCAGATGATTCTGGGGTTGCAGCGCTTATATCGCTTTACTGGCCAAGGGAGCCGGCGTACAGCTTCCAGGTCACGTGGCCAACATGACTAAGCTGCTTCTGGCGAACCAGAGCAGCACATGGAAACGCCATTTACCTTCCCGCTGGAGCGATACCTATTTATCTACTTGTACTGGTGTGCTTTTGAACTGCTAGGTTGGCAGGAGCAGGGACCGAGCAACGGGAGCTCACTCCATCGCGGAGATTCGAACCGCTGACCTTCTGATCGGCAAGCCCTAGGCTCTGTGGTTTAACCCACAGTGCCAGCCGTGTCCCGGTCAGAGGTAGGGAGGGGAATTATTGGTTTGTTTTGCTTTTGTTTTTCTTAGGTGTTTTACATTTACATTCTGTATTTTTATGTTGGGAGCTGCCCTGTGAACACCCTTCGGAAGAATGGCGGCATGCAGATTTAATAAAGAACAACAATATATTGCCTCATGTGAAGAGTTTTTGTTGATTAAGCGGAATATAAATCTTGCCAGCTAAATAGATAAATAAAGTTGGGTGCTAAGGGGTGGAGAAGAGAGAAGCTTGGTTATCTCTTCTGACAGCAGAACCCCACGGTGGCCGCACCAAAAAAGGGGCATCCAGGATCTGGAGCCAAAACATTGCAATGATTTGCCGCAGTTCTTTCTTCTGTAGATACGAAATGTTGATGTGCAGACCTGGGAAGCGTATTCTGTGTGTTCATTTTCAGCGCCATTTCCCCTTAACGCGAAACGGGGCCTTCTTCATGTTTCTAAAATCAAGCTTGCCCTCCCCACTCCCCAAATTAGGCCACCTGGATACGTCAAATGAAAAATCTAAATGACAGCCTGCATTTGTGGTGAGGAAGTCCTAAACTTTGCTATAATTTGAAAGAACACAAGCTCTGTTATTAGATTATGCAGAGGGCAGGTTGAACGTCAGCTTCAATTTGAGCGTCTGTCGGCTGCATTCAAGGGAGCTGGAATGCATCAAACATTGGCCCATGTTGGCAGGCAAAACAGTAGGCTGAAATTTCAGACTATCTAGAAACCACACCCTAAGAGATTGCCCCCCCCCCCCGAAACAGTCTGTCTATTGAAACAATGCCAATTCTATGCTTTGACTGGACAAGCAATTTTTCTCCTTCTAGCCAAACATGTTGCCTTT
Organism: Podarcis liolepis; assembly: GCF_965112155.1. Classification (NCBI taxonomy): domain Eukaryota; kingdom Metazoa; phylum Chordata; class Lepidosauria; order Squamata; family Lacertidae; genus Podarcis; species Podarcis liolepis. Next base: position 14,397,125 of record NC_139559.1, read on the forward strand.
CTTCCTTTATTTTGGTTTGTGTCATTGGTGCTGTGTGGCATGCATCACTTTAATAGCCTTCCAAGCTTGTGTTTTTTCCTTTCGAGGTGCCTTCTGCCATGACAGCATCTAATGCACTTTGACTGTGCAAAGTGCAGTTTCTGGATGGGGGAAAAAATATCTCTCTTTCCATATTCCCTTGCCGTGCGAGCTGTACTCCTGGGACACTCTTGGGGCACATTAATGCAATTTGCAAGCTGCTTGGGGAATCTTTCAAATTATCTCCAGCAACATAAAAGCAAGCGCCATGCCCTTGGAGGGTTTTTTTTTTGGGGGGGACGGGGTTCATAAAGCATGGAAATGTAATCGTAGAAGGGCTGGGAGCCACCGAGTTCACAGCTGAAACACATTTCCTTAACCATCTGCAGTACATTCAATTAGTCAATAAGGCTGCAGTCTTGTGACCCCCTCAGAATGTGTCCCTGGGACCATAGGAGAACATCAGACCTCCCCCTCTGCGATCCAACCTCAAGTGGGGGATCCAATGAGAAGAGATCCTTTTCCCTGCTGTTTTGGCAACGTCTACCATACCCACCCTATATGTACTGATGCTGGAGCTCCTATATGGGTAGTGGGCTATTTGAAAGGATGCAGACATAATAACAGCGCTCTTCACACTTGTGATTCCTAGCAACTGGTATTCAGAGGTATACTGTCTCTGACAATGGGAAGTACAATACAGGAATATGCACCTGTCCCATACAAGGATCGAACCTGCGACCGTGGCATTATCAGCACCATGCTCTTAAGCATCCGGGTTCTGAGACTTGAATAAGAAACCGCGTGGCATAAAGCAAGGGTGGGTGTGGCCTTCCTGTTGGATTTGGTGTGTTTTACAATGCCCTGGTATTTTATGGAAAATGAAAAGAGGTATTAAAAAAACCCTTTCAGTGAATATAAATTCGAATAATGTTTTTAAGGTCCCGTGGATCATAGTGGCAAAAGTTAAGCAAATACTCTGTGCAGGAAAATGAGAAGCTGCTCACGGTCACTTTACCTGTTGAAATAGTACTATTCCCTGAACGCTTTATGTGGCGCTCTGAATTGTACAACAGGGGACCAAATACTCTTGAGACCTTTCCCTGCAGTCTCTGGCAGAGCTGAAGTGTCAAATATTTTCCCCTTACTTTCCCAACAATGTAGAGTGGTGCCCCGCAAGACGAACGCCTCGCGAGACGAAAAACTCGCAAGACGAAAGGTTTTTTCGTTTTCGAGTTGCTTCGCAAGACGAATTTCCCTATGGGCTTGCTTCGCAAAACAAAGCTTGCCCCCGCACCCCGGACCCCTTTTGAACCAAGGGGTGGCAACGGGGAGAAGCGATCTTCTCCCCTCCGTCCCTTGCTTTAAAACAGGTCCGGGGACAGAGGGGAAGGCGCTTCCCCGTCTGTCCCCAGACGGTCTCCATAGGAACGCATTGATTGATTTTCAATGCATTCCTATGGGAAACCGTGCTTCGCAAGACGAAAAACTCGCAAGAAGAAAAAACTTGCGGAACGAATTAATTTCTTCTTGCTAGGCATCACTGTATTGCCTTTTTCAGTTCCACCCTGGACTGGTCACTTTCTCTTTCCCCTTAAAAAATCCCCACTCTTGCATGCCTGTACCCTTTGAATATTTATCGGTTTCTATCATTTCCATACCATTCGCTTGTCAGCCAGCCAGCCTGTATGTTACTAAGCTCCTTTTATCATACCTCATAACAAAAACCTCTCATAATTCCTTTGGCTGGACCTTCAAGTCTTGCCAGTACCCCTGTTTTGTGTTGCTTGGGATGAAGCCCCTGTTTATTTTACTATTATGTGGTAGGTGGTCCTTTTGCTTCCAGGCCTGCGATCACTATTAATTACTTAGACCCTGGAAATTCTTCTGGCAACCTGATTAATAGTTGCGCTCTTCAGAAAGCACCATAGGAGATGAAGAACGAGGGAGGGCAAGTTCCTTATGTATCAACGTAGAAGAGACCACAATGGCCATTAATATGGAGCTTCCATGCTTGGGTATGCAAGGATAACATGCGTCTTCTATCGGCTTGAAAGGAATTTAACTTCAAAAACAGTCTGTCTTGCTTCCTGTTATAGCGCCATTTCTTTTGAACTTAGAAAGATGGAAACCTGCCTTATGCAGAGTCTGACCCATCTAGTTCTGTATTGTCCACGCTTAAGAACAGAGCTTAAACCTTGAAATCTCTGCAGTTCAGCCAATGACTGGTGCAATAAATCTGTTGCTGCCATATCCCCGACAACTGGCCAGTCAGCCGCTGCTTAGAAGCCTGTCTGGGGTCTCAACAGTCTGGCAGTCTGCTACTGGGGCAAGTTCAAGGTGTTGAAGAAGGCCCTAGGCAGCTCAGGAACAGGTTCCTTGAGGACAATGCTGTTTTTCTAGAAAAAGAGGTGCTGGAACTCATCACAAACTCACCACTCTTGTTCTCTTAGAATGGCAATGGCGCCCACCTGAGAGGTGCCAGAACTTGAGTTCTGGCTGAAAGGAAAGCCCCTTTTGAGGGACTGCCTTATCCCCTACATAGCCAGTCCGTCGCTGTTGTCTGTGGGAATAGCTTCTCCTGCAAGCTCCAAAGATCTCAGAAGTTCGCTCCGCAGTAACTCAGAGCAGGGTTTTTCGTGTGGCTGCCACCGTTTTGTGGGATAGCATTTCTGTCAAGATACAAGCAGGCACCCACTAGCAGCATTTTCTGGAAACAGTCGGAATACTTTTTTTTATCTGCAGACTTTCCCAGCCAGATAAATGGCCCTTGTCACAAATGTCTATTTTGTATGTGGTAATAATAGTAATAATAGTAATAATAGTAATAATAATAGTAATTGCCCATCTGTCTGGGTTTCCCCGGCCACATCATCATCATCATCAAGCAATAAAACATCAAACATTAAAATGTTCCCTAAACAGGGCTGCATTCAGATGTCTTCTAAAATCAGATAGTTGTTTATTTCCTTGACATATGATGGGAGGGCGATCCACAGGGCGGGCGCTGCTACCAAGAAGGCCATCTTTAACTTTGCTTTAAAAGTAACTGCTGTTTTAGGTTTCCTAAAAACTGTTTCGCTGTTCTAATTTCACATTGCCTTGAGATGATTGCGCAGAAAGCCATTTATAAGTTAAAGTGATCAGTTAAACAACAACAACAACAGTTTTGAGCCAAAACATCCTGTTCCTAATTGCCAGCTGAACTGCTCTTGTTCCGTGGTTACTTTTCTTTCAGTTATTTAGGCCCTTGTCTGAACTTGCTTCAGGAAGCAGGGCCACCTCCCCACCTCAGTTATTTTTCCTTCACAGACATTTCAGCCCGTTTTCTCATCCTTCCTTGTGCCGTACACTTCTCCCATGTATTGTTATGGTAGCTTGGATTCCCCTGCTCCCCCCCCAAAAAAAAATTAGATTAAAAATGGGGCTCTGAACATTTTCCTTGCCCCAGGGGTCAACCTAGGTTTGCCACACAGTTGCCCACTGTGGAACAACCATCCAATTCCCAGCCACCCTATGGAGTGTGGAGTGGCAAAATAACAATATATTTAGTTAAATAAATATACATTGTCGCAGCCACTAGCTGGAGTAGTACATAACAACTGGATGTGTTTCCTGGTGGTTCTGTGAGTTATCTAAGGATTTAACTTCTGTGCCAATTTTTAAATGCCCGCTGAAAACTTTTCTAGTCCTCTAGGCCTGTGCAGGCAGTTAGGAGTACACCCCCCACACTGGACTGTTGATAATTGTTTTTACCTTTTTAAAAAGCTTTTTATGATTTTATTGTTTGGTTTTAGGTTTATTATACTGTTGTAAACTGCTGCGATATGTTTTTAATGATACAGCGGTATATAAATATTTTAAATAAATAAAATGCATGCTTCGCACTTGCATGTGACAAGCCTGCTAGCTGATTTTCCACTTAGAGAAAAGCAACTTTGGAGAGGGTCAGGTTGGAGGAGGGAGGCTACAGTTTAATGATTTCCCTGCTTTTCCATTCAAAATGGCAATCTAAACACCCACAATGCTGTCTTTTCCCCCTGTGGGGATTCAAAATGCATGTTTGTGGCATGTTTGTATGTCCGTGATGTGTAATTATTCCCTCAGACTTTGTATTTGTTAGTGTTTGTTTGTGTGCTTAGCACTGAAAGAGCTGGTCTCAAGTTTGTGCCTGCACAGTTTTTAACAGCAATTTAAGAGTCAATAGGTACAAGTGGGGCCCTGCAACAAAATGTTGCAGCATGGAGTGCTTTTGTTCAGGATTTCAGATAATGCATTCCATTCAATCCCCAGCACTACTTCTTCTTCTTCTTCTTATTATTATTATTATTATTATTATTATTATTATTTATTACTAAACTAGGTGGAACATTGGCCTGATTCAGAATAATCGCCACTCAAAGGTTTTTATGATCACCATAATTCAGCTATCTCCTTTTCCTTTATATTCATTCTTGGTGTGCTAAAAGTCATTCTCATCATGACCTTTGGCCATGACAGTTGCCTGGTGAGCATTTCTCCTTAAACTGCCCCCTTGTGGCGAAGTCTGGAAGTACAACATGGATTTCTACTATCACTTCCGTAGTTTGTATCAGAGAGCTTTATGCTTAAAACTCCTCTATCCTACCAAAAGGGACTTTTTCCTTTCAGTATTCTCGGGATTCTTTCCGGCTTTCCCCAGAAATTCTCCAAACCCGCACTGCCAACATTTCCCAGACTTAATCTGGTTAAGGGACAGCGTTAGTTAAAGGTGTCTAAAGCTCTCTCTACATTGCCAGCTCACTGAAATGAAAGCATTCAAACATGCTTGAACCCTCCAGATCTAGGAACCATTGTTTTAATAAAATTATTCCTTCTGGAAAATGAGTCTTGGGCTCAAAAGTAATTACTGACTGCAGAAAAACAGACAATGGCCGTTAGCTTAAATTTGAGATGTTCTTCTTTCTTTCATTCCTCCTAGCTAATGAGAAGGGAGGGTTGGTTTTGGGGGGGTTTCAGCCCCCAGCGTTCATGTTGTGGGGAAGGGAAGTGTCACAAGTTCCATCGACAGCACCTCTAGGAAGGGCTGTCTAAAACTGCTGCTCTTCAGTCCTGATCTAGATGGACCAATGGTCTGGTATAAGGCAGCTTCCATATCTTGGCTTTAGCCTCAGCTGCTGTTATTTCTCCCCCAGTAGAAGGAGGAAAATTGGGAGGCAAGAAGGCTGGGGCTGAGCCATTAGGAGCCGAGGTTGGACTTGGCTCTTAATGGCCTGGTGATTTCTGAAATCGGAGGAGTTCTTTCCAACTCTCCCATTTCCAAAATTCTTCTCCATCCCTATCTCTTCCATATATGTGAAACAGAGCTCCTTAACCCCACCTTTCATTGTTTCTTGGAACGCGTTGCCTTTATTAAGATGGCCAGGTCAGTTGATGGGGGAGTTGTGCGCCCAGGTACATCAGCTCTGCTAGGGCCCATACTAACTGCACTGTGATGGCCTGGGACTCGGGCTCGGACTTGGAACCAGAGTCGTCTCAGTCTGAACCGGATCCTTAGCCTCAAGCAGCATCTGAACCAAGTCTGCGGCCTGATTCTGAAGAGCCCCAGTCTGCACAGGTTCCCAGGCAACAAGCACCAGCTGTGCCGAGTCAGGGGCCTGAGCCTGCCCTGGCTCCAGATGTGGGGATTACCTCGTTGCCTTCAGCCGGGCAATCACTTACAGCTGCTCCACTACCGGTTCGGTCAGGAGAGGCTGAGGCGGCCTCTGGGTCTAGTAACCCACCGACATCTCCCGAGCTGCAGAGACGAAAGCCTGAGAGAAGGAGAGAACTGAGTACTCGCAGGAGGAGTGCTCGCCTTCGGGCGAGACAGGGAGGTAAGTCACCAGGGGATCAGAACCGGCCGTTACCCCATCAGAGATAAAAAGGCTGTCGGATCCTGCCCCAGGTTGCAGGAGCAACGTTGCTGTTTGCCAGAACCTGCCTGAGACCCTGTGCCTGACCTTGCCTGGTTTTCTTCCTCGTGTCCTGCCTTGGCCCTGTCGGACTGACTCCTCACAGAACCCTTGGATTCGGGACTGGACCTGGACCGCATTGCTCAGGTTACCCCCAGGCCCAGCACATGCACTTTGCTTCCTGGTCCTCCGTCCAAAGGGCACAAGCAGAGTCTGCTGGATCAGGATCAGGCCAAAGGCCCATCCAGTCCATCATCTTGTTCTCACAACAGCCAACCAGGTGTACTCTCTTCACTTGTGATTCACTGGTTCTGGCAGTGGATTTGAACTACATCTACCCTTGCTAGAAGCCATTGATAGCCTTGTTCTCTCAGTCCATTGCCTGCTCTGTTCCCTTCCTGCAGCCACCTTGCCTCTGGACTCCTTGCCTTTAGCTTGCCTGAGGATTCAGTCCCAGCCAAACTGACAACCCCTCCACCCTGAAAGAATTTGGACTGCAAATATTCTCTGAGCTTTGTTCTTTGACCAGTTGGAATTTTTATGAGCATTCTTACTTCATTCAGTCGATGTTAGAAGCTTCACTGCCACAAGCACAATGCAATGCAGATTCTCCCAGAAGTAAAAACATCTTAGCCGGTTGCGCTTTCACTTTTTTCCCTTTGCCAAGTCTTATCTTCTATTAGGAAAGAAAGAAAACACAACCTTTTCCCTTCTTCAATGTGTCGGAGCCCTGTGATTATCTTGCCAAAGTGTCTGTGATGCAAAACAATGCCGGCTTGGTGCCTCTGCCAAGGAGACATAATAAGGATTCAATCAAAGAGCAGCACCACGCATTGGCTCAGAAATGTTAGCATGCGCAAACATTTCGGCGCTAAGCCATCAGTAGTAAACATCTGGAATAACTACACTGATTCAAGTGTGTATATACTGATGTAAACAGTAAGTGATTCTGGTCCATTAGCACTGCACATTGAGACTTTTTTTATTACTGTTTGTAGCAGGGATGTATTTTTACTCATTTAAGTAAAATAAAGTCTTTGTTTGGGTTCACAGCCTGGGGCAGGATCCAGCATCTTGGGACAGGCTGCTGGGCCTCCAAAACCCCAAGAGGGCCCACTGCGGTTGCTGCCCCCCCCCACTTGTTCCCTGTATAGGTTGCTGGCCACTGTGAGCCACCCACCGGTTAAATTCCCCACAATGTTCCAACATTGGTGGGAGCTGAAGGCAGCATGCATAGTTCTCCCCTTATTTAATCTGTACCACAACCCTGTGGTGCTAGGTTAGGCTGAGAGGCGGTGACTGGCCCAAGGTTACCCGGTGAGCTTCCTGGCCGAGTGGGAGTTTGAACCCTGGTCTATCGTGCAACACTCTAACCACTACACCACACTGGACTGGCAATGTCAAGGCCAGGGGGCAGCAAACTTACACCGGGCCAGAGGGCGGGGGAGTGTGTGCCCAAACTTGTGCGCACACACTATTTCCAGCGCACTTCCGGGTCGGAGGAGCATCGGAAATAGCTTGTGTGCATGTGCACAGGCCTCCAACCTGTATGTGCACCGGAAATAACACTTGCGCATGCACAAATAATGCTTACGCATATGCAGAAGCTATTTCCAGTGCTCCTCAGACCTGGAAGTGGGCAACAGTGCAGTGCTGGTAAGAGCAGGCAGCGGGATAAACGAGTCCCTCGGGCCTTATCCGGCCCATGGCCCTTAGTTTGGGGACCCCTGGTCAAGACTCTTTCTTATGGTTCGCTGTCTTTTACCTGGACTTCAAATAACAGAGGGCTCTTTCAAATACAAGACTGTCGTTGAACAGCACTTCAAAGAGAGTCCTAGGCATAGTAGGATATGTGGCCAATCTACAGGAAGTGCCCATCAAAATAGTGTTTGTTTGTTTGTTATTTACAGTATTTCTAATCCACTCGTCACTGAATATTTTCAATCCCAGAGTTGGCGGGGCGTGAGAGGTGGGTGTTTGTGTGGAGTAGTAAAAATAAACAGAGAAAACCAACAATATACAAAAGTTCCAAAAATCATATAAACAGGTACAATAAGTTGCATATTAACACTCCATTCATAAGGAAAACAAGCCAAACCATGAGAAAAATTATTTCTATACATATGTATGTAAAAACAGATACCTACTGTAGGTGAAAAACAAACGCAAGACATTCAAATAAATTACAGAACTCGTGCTTTTAGCAGCAGCTCCCACCTCATTTTTCAGAATCCTAGCCAGCAAGCGGTTTATGGCAGAGAAAAATCAAATTCGTTAATGTCCCCATTTTACAGATGGGCAAATAGAAGCTGTAAGAGAAATACTTCTGAAATGTGGTCTGGGGCCACCTTGAAAGGTTTATTGCCCAAAAGGAATGTGAAAACCAGCTTCCTTAGTCCTGGTCCACAGTTTGTCCCTTATTCTACATTGATTCAAACTTAGAGAATAATTAATAATAATAATAATGAGGAGGAGGAGGAGGAGTGGCAGGGGATTAGCTCAAATGACTGAAAACTTGGAGGAAAAGCTTATTCAGAAAAAGACACTGGTGTTAGAGACCAGGGCACTATCTCTCTTCCACTAGTAGAAGCCTCACTGACTTCTGTTGTGTATTTTTTTTCAAAACTATCAAGTTAAAGGCTTGGTTTGGCTGCTTATTCTCCCATTGCCTAAGCCAGTAACATCCGCTGCTACAGGAAATTAGGTAAGTGACAAGATTACTGTCCTTGTAAAAGGGCAACAGGAAAGGCTTTATGTTCCTGTGTTGCAATTCAGCTGTTGCCCATCAGCAGTAAATTTGGCAAGGGAGAGGAGGCAGGGTTGGGAGGAGGGGGGAGTGTCTAGAGATCGGGCAGGCTAGAAACCTATTAAATTAAAACGGGATTGTTTATTGGACACGTTTCAAAGTGGTTCTGTTTGTACGCGCGCTCAGCTTTTAATAGTTCCACTCTGGCCGCTGCGGAGCTTTGTGTGACTCGGATCTTGATTTGGTTAGCACACCAAAATAGTCAGCCTTTTAAAATGTCTTGCTGCATGCAATGGCTGACGGAGCCATATGTTCCCAGAAACTTGGGGATCTCCCTAGACCTCGCTTTGGGAAGGGAGAGGAAACAGACATTAAACCCACAAGCCTGATTGCAACATTCCTCTCCTTCTCACGAGCCCCAGCAACAGATCCCCAGAGACACACCATAAAGGCTTTCTAGTAAAGGTAAAGGGACCCCTGACCATTAGGTCCAGTCGTGGCCGACTCGGGTTGTGGCGCTCATTTCGCTTTATTGGCCGAGGGAGCTGGCGTACAGCTTCCAGGTCATGTGGCCAGCATGACTAAGCCGCTTCTGGCGAACCAGAGCAGCACACGGAAACACCGTTTACCTTCCTGCCAGAGTGGTACCTATTTATCTACTTGCACTTTGATGTGCTTTTGAACTGCTAGGTTGGCAGGAGCTGGGATCGAGCAACGGGAGCTCATACCGTCATGGGGATTCGAACCGCCGACCTTCTGATCAGCAAGCCCTAGGCTCTGTGGTTTAACCCACAGCGCCACCCGTGTCCCTAATAAGAATAATAATACCCCCCTAAACCCTGGTCTGGAGGGGATGGCAGGCTCAGTGGACACTGATGTTACTGATGTTTAACCCACAGCGCCACCCGCGTCCCTAAAATACTTTCTAACAGTATTTTAAATGTATTATCAAATCACTTCTTCACTGTTTTATATGGTATTGTTACATGCCAACCCCAATCTCCAGGTGGAAGATTCCAGGGGTTGCAGGTGTGTTTACCAGAGTCTGCGTTCCCTTCTGGGAGAATGAGGCACAACAGAGAGACAGTGATCTATTGCTTATTTACACTTAGAGTGGTACCTCGGAAGCCAAACACAATCCGTTCCGGAAGTCCATTCGTCTTCCAGAATGTTCGGAAAACCAATCGGAAGCTGTGGAAGCCGTGTCGGACGTTTGGGTTCCAAAGAACGTTCGCAAACTGGAACACTCACTTCCAGGTTTGCTGTGTCCAGGAGCCAAAACGTTCGACTCGCAAGGTGTTTGGGTTCCAAGGTACGACTGTATCTTCAACCTGAACCCACGTGATGGGATTCCACATCCCCGGCGCAGCACCGCATTCAGAGAACAGCAGAAAGCCATCTTGCGTCTCTTTGTTGCAGCTTTCCCCCTCCAGCCCGCATCGTGTTCTGCTTGCAAAACTGGCAATTTTTCTGTTCGCTTAGGCCAGCCACACCGAAATCCTGCAGCCCTTGGGTCTCCAGTAACACACAGCTGGAAGGAGGTCTCTCCCCTCCTGGTCTGGCAGTGTCCACTCTCTCTTGATGGTTTCCTTGACGGGCCATTGCTGGTCTTTGTGCTTTGTGGACTTTACTTACATTCATCTGGCCCTGCTCAGTTAGCCTGGCTCATTAGCATAAACTAAATCCAGAATTTTCTGTGTTTGGCACAGTTTAATCAAACCTTGATTACTTCTAACTTTTACTAATTCTAAGAATTGCATGCGACTTGCACCCACAAACCCCAGCACCCATGACCTGTAACAATATCTAGTAATATCTATTATGTGCATTATCACATTTTTTTTATCATTTCTATGATGTTCAGTATACAATTACATATTTAGGTTATTGCATGTTATTAAAAATGCATTTTTTAAAAATGAAGTATTTTATGCGTGTCTCAAAAAGTAATTATATTGTTCTCTTGCCAACAGTGCAGTGTTAGAAACTGTTTCACGATCTGCTGGGTGCTACTCAGATTTGGGGATTGTGGCCTTTTCACGTTTCTCTGCTACTGTTTCCGTTGCCACCTGTTGGCCTTCCTTGAGACCCGGACCTTCGGGTCTCCCTTTCTGGAAGCAAATGCTTTTTTTTCAACTGTCTACATAGTTGCTCTATATTTAGCCAGAGGATAGCAAATAGATCTGTGATCCTGGTGCTTAAATTAGAGCTAAGCCAGCACCCCCACTGAAATGGCCAGGGTCTTCCTTGCTGAGTACTAGAAAGTTATGTATCCTGCAAATTAGAACCACACTGTTGGAAACAGAGGCAAAGAAATCTAATCTAGAGCCACCTGGCTAGACATCCAAGGAGAGAGAGATAGCCTTGTTGTTGTGCCACAGATTAGATGGATGGATTTATTTAATCTCTTTCATATAAAATACTTAGAATCATAGAATCATAGAGTTGGAAGAGACCACAAGGGCCATCGAGTCCAACCCCCTGCCAAGCAGGAAACACCATCAGAGCACTCCTGACATATGGTTGTCAAGCCTCTGCTTAAAGACCTCCAAAGTAGGAGACTCCACCACACTCCTTGGCAGCAAATTCCACTGTCGAACAGCTCTTACTGTCAGGAAGTTCTTCCTAATGTTTAGGTGGAATCTTCTTTCTTGTAGTTTGGATCCATTGCTCCGTGTCCTCTTCTCTGGAGCAGCAGAAAACAACCTTTCTCCTTCCTCTATGTGACATCCTTTTATATATTTGAACATGGCTATCATATCACCCCTTAACTTCCTCTTCTCCAGGCTAAACATGCCCAGCTCCCTTAGCCGTTCCTCATAAGGCATCGTTTCCTTATATCTCACCTTTCCACTTGATAAACTTTCAGAGAGAGAAAGGGTATACCAAAAACACAAATCATGAAAACCTATAATGGGGCTGCTGCCTAGTTGAAGAAACCTGAAACCAATCAGTTTATTAAATTAAATTTGTGCACACAAATACACATATGCATTAAAACAATGCGCACACACACAAAAAAAAATGTTTGTGGGAGAAGTTTTGCAAATAGAATTATTAAACTAGAGGCAAGTCTGGAGTTTGGCTTTCACAGATGACTTCCTCATCTTCTCCCCTCAAACAGTCCTGGAAAAAATAGTTTGTTAAGGGTCCTGGGGATTGTTAGGAGACACCCCCCCCCCATTCTCCTCTCAGAGCTATACTTCCCAGAGTTCTCTGTGATGAGGGATCGATTGCTCAGCCACACTGGGAATTGTAGCTCTGGGAGGAGAATAGGGTACCCTAACAACTCCCAAGTGTCCTTCACAAACTACAGCTCCCAGAGTTCTTTGGGAGAAGCCATGAGTGCTTAAAGTAGTATCATGATGCTTTAAACGTACAGTGTGAACACGGCCACTTGGTTGTGCACGAGGAGGGGAGGGGGGAGTCCATTTGTGCAAGTGAAACTCTGTTCGTGCAGTGCTAATTACAACTCACATTTTTTAGTAATATTTTTAAAATGATTAAAAGTTGCAGTCCTAACATCTTCTGCAAGCGAGCCAGTTTCCCTTTATCTCTCTCTCTCTCTCGTTCATTCTCTATCAGGCTGCTCTTCCCATTTGTAAAATGGGCACAACAGTGACATAATCTAAGGAGTTTGTCTTCACTGCAGCCAAGACAGAGAGCGCAGTGTATTTTGCAGCTAAATTTTGCATCTGTAAATTCTGCATCTATAAATTACCAGAGAGGCAAAGAATGCCTGTAGGCAGATGCCGTGATGAGGGGGCTTTTTATTAGGTGAAAGAGCACCTGTATGTGTGTCTTTTTTAAAAAATCTGATCTCTCTCTCTCTCTCTCTCTCTCTCTCTCTCTCTCTCTCTCTCTCTAGCTTACACATCTGGGAAGAAGCTGTGGGATGTCCCTCCATCTCACACAGACCAGCTCGGTCCAGGAAAACTGCGGTGGGAGCCGCAGTGCCAGCATCAATTGCGCCACCTCCAGGATGGTGCTAGAATTTCAGCTGTCCTGCCTCCCAGGCTGGAAGGTCACTGGATTTCAACAGGGTAAGGAGTTTGTAGCAGTGTAAAGGGTAAATATGCAGCTGTTGAATACACTATCGAGTCCGCAACCAGAAGGAGGAGGAGTATCAGGAAGAATGGACAAAATTTAATGATTATTTAGTTAAATATGTAAAATTAAATTAATTGGAAATAGCTTGCAGATACTTAATTGACTTAGGATTTCATATAAGTTAAGTGATGAATCAATATGTTTAATTTTAAAATTGAAAGCTATAACGATGTTAATGTTTTAGTTAAATTTTATAAGAATTTTGATTTGGAAAAGCGTTAAAAGGAAGTGCATGGAAATTCAACCAAGGGGAAGCAAGGAAGTCACTTAACAATGTTAATACGTGTAATTTTAATAAGGTTATGATCAATGTTTGTTTGTTTGTTTGTTTTGTTTATAATTTTGTGAAAATCAATAAAAAATTTATATATATAAAAAAGCTGTTGAATACACTATCTCTTGTATATTTAATTGCAGGTGGGGAATTTTGACTGATAGAAAACATGTCTTTCTTTTGTTGCGTATTCCAGTTTGAAAGACAGTGAACATCTGAGCTCCAAATTGCTTTGCCTTCTTTGGCAATTGCATGGAGCCCCAAATCTAACAGTGCCACTCATACACTAAAGCAGAGTTCTGTGTTAGAGGATGGTCTATTAGGAAATATTTCCAGTGTGTACTTTGTTCATCACTTCTCTTCGCGGGGCCTGTGCATGACTCCCTGCGGCCAGGGAACTTTATTTTCTGTTTCTCTTTACAGTGGTGCCTCGCAAGACGAAATTAATTCGTTCCGCAAGTTTTTTCTTCTTGCGAGTTTTTCGTCTTGCGAAGCACGGTTTCCCATAGGAATGCATTGAAAATCAATTAATGCGTTCCTAGGGAAACCGCCTTCAGACCAGGTCCGGGGACAGTCTGTCCCCCGACCTCTTCTGAAGGCTGGGGGGGGAACAAGGGCTTTTCTTCCCACCCCCAGCCTTCAGAAGGCTGTTCTGAAGGCTGGCGGTGGGAAGAAAAGCCCTTCTTCCCACCTCCCGCCCCGCAAGCTCCGGGGACAGGAGGGCTTTGCTGCCGACCGCCAGCATTTTAAAAGCCCCTGCTGTCCCGGGGCGATTTTAAAATGCTGGCGGGCGGGAGCGAAGTCTCTGCTGTCCCGGGGAGATTTTAAAATGCTGGGGGTCGGCAGCGAACGCTTCGCTCCCGCCCACTAGCATTTTAAGATCGCCCGGGGCAGGCGGGGGGGAAGGCAGGCGGGGGGGGGGAGCAAAGACTTTTGCCCCCCGCCGGCCTTCAGAAGAGGTCGTCTTCTGAAGGCCGGCTGTGGGCGAAAGTCTTTGCTCCCGACCGCCAGCATTTCCCTATGGGCTTTCGTCTTGCGATGCAAGCCCATAGGGAAATTCGTCTTGCGAAGCGCCTCCAAAATAGAAAACCCTTTCGTCTTGCGGGTTTTCCGTCTTGCGAGGCATTCGTCTTGCGGGGTACCACTGTATAGAAAAAGTAATCCTTAGCTTGCAAACAGAGGATTTGGCAATCTTAAATCAGGAGTGGGAGTTCTGTGGCTCTCCATTTGTTGCTTTTTTTCATTTTTTTAATTGATCAAAAGATGTACAAAAGTTCATACCCAATACAAAGTATATTTTTATAATACACCAGAATAAAAGAAATACCGTAATTTTTGCTCTATAAGACTCACTTTTTCCCTCCTAAAAAGTAAGGGGGGATGTGTGTGCGTCTTATGGAGCGAATGCAGGGTGTGCAGCTATCCCAGAAGCCAGAACAGCAAGAGGTATCGCTGCTTTCACTGCACAGCGATCCCTCTTGCTGTTCTGGCTTCTGGCATTCAGAATATTTTTTTTCTTGTTTTCCTCCTCTAAAACTAGGTGCGTCTTATGGTCTGGTGCATCTCATAAAGCAAAAAATACGGTACTTTAAAAATCTAATCTAAAAAGAAAGGGGCAAAGAGAAGGAAAAATAATAAGGAAAATAGAAAAGGAAAAAGGAAAAGAAAGAGTGGGGAAATGGATTTTTTTTTAAAAAAAACTCACAACTTCCAATTCTCTGTCTGTCAGCTAATTATAGTAACTTATGCAATGTATTCACTCAATTTGACACCCAACTATTCCATTTTCTATAAGCCAATATTTTTTCAATCTTCAAATCCAGATATTACAAGTTCATTCATAAAGGGTTTCCAATTCTTAATAAATGTCAATAATGATTTTTCACTGATTAAACACAATAACTTTGCCATCTCGGCTAAGTCCAATAATTTTATCAACCATTCCTCCAGCCAGATGGGCGGAGCATAAATAATAAAATTAGTAGTAGTAGTAGTAGGTAGGACGGTATCTGTCCATATTTATGCATATATCAATCTCGCCCTGGAACGGCACACAAGTTATGTGAAAAGGGCAGATTGTTCCATGAGGCAAGCAGGAATGCTGATGGAGCCATCTGTTTATCACTATGTTGACTTCCTCTCTATCCTCTGGAGGGGGCCAATCTCTATAAGGCCTGCCCAAAGCGAAGCACCAGAACTTAATAAAACTCAGGCCCTGCCAAACTTGTAACTATCTGCTACTCACTAGCCATATGGAATTGCCCACTGGAGACTTGGTAAACCTATTTGCTGCTGATATTGCCTACCTGGGGCTGTAAAAAAAAAACAAAACCAGGCATAGGGGATCCAAGCACCTGGTAAGCCAAAATACGTGGCTATTAGGCCGCATTCAGTTTGGGGTGGGGGACAATTTACATGGGTGGTATCCAATTAAACCGCTCCACTTGCGCAAGGAGTTTTAGCTTTGCAATGGAACTTCCCAGCCTTGCATGCCTTGTAAAATCTGCTCTGGAGGGTTACGGGAAGCTCCATAACAGATTTAGGGGTTGCTGCTTTTAAAAAAAAGAAGTTTGTGTACTTGAAATAAATATTGCATCCTTCCTCCAAGAAGCATTGGGTAGCACCCATGGGGTTAGTCTAGGCAGTGGTCCACACTGGCTCTCCTTTATGACCAAGGAAATTTAATTTAGATAATTAAATGTTGTTGGTTGAATTATATCAAATTAGATATGGTACACCAATTTGCCTTGCTTTGTTTGTTCAATCATAGAATATGAATGTTCCGTTTGAAAGACATTCTTGAGATGCCCTGAATTCAAAATGCTAATGGACACTTTGCATATCTTCAAGGAAAAATGCATAAAATATTTGTTAATTAATGGACCTTCGTAGCCGGCCCTTCACCACACAGTCTAAGAGTAGGATACAAACAGGTCAGTTCAAATACACCGTGTAACAATAAATTATGATCCCATCTTCCACCACCAGAGGTCTCTGCAAAAAGGTCTCTGATGTTGAACTGTATACATACAGTGTCAAACCCAGATGCATATCAGAAGGGAGGCCACCACAGAAAAGACCCTCTCACACACCCATTCTGTTTCCCCATCCCAGTTCTTAAAATCTCCTAAGCTAAGATAGTAAGATGACCATATTTCATTCCAATATGCCACATATTTCAACAATTTGTTGGCATAACGTGATTCTTGAGCCATAGCAGCCCATGCCTATTGTGACAATCTGTCAGTGTTTTCCCAACTGGAATTCCCTTTGAGCTCCAAGTTATGCAACAATCAGAAAACAAGTAATGAAGTTTCCATTTTTCTAGCACATTCATCAATATAGTATATATTAGGGGAGATATATTGCAAGGGCTGTAATTTAACCAAAACATCCCTCTTCGTTCTCAGGTGTGAGGTACGTCCAGGACCTGAATTTCTCGCCCGGTCCTATATGTTCTACGCCAACCGCCTCTTCAAAGCCTATCAGTTCTACTACCGGGACCCTTCCTGCCGGGACCCCTCTTACTCCCTGGTCATCAAAGGGAAAGTCAGGCTCCGCCAAGCCTCCTGGATCACCAGGGGAGCCACGGAAGCAGATTACCACCTCCACAAAGTTGGCATTGTCTTCCACAGCCAGAGGGCCATGCGGGAAACAGTGGCTCGCATCAACCAGACGTCGGGAGAGCACTGTAGCGGGTTCTCGCCGGCTGGGCGGACTTGGGCTCCCGGTGCCCTCTATGAGCTCCTGAGTGCCAAAGCAGAGCGGGATTGCACCGCGGGCCTTGGCTTTGCCATGCACGAACTCAGCCTTGTACGAGTGGAGAAGTACCAGCAGCCCTTGTTCCTTCAGCAGAGCCAGGGGAGCAGGGAGGTGGAGGAGCTGTACCTGGGGGACATCCACACGGAGTGGTCGGAGAGGCTCCATTATCGGCCAACAGGATACCAGCGCCCCCTGCAGAATGCGATGGTAAGGGGTACATCTCATGTGGGATTGTGGCCAGATGGGATCTTCCAGGCTAAAACATACCCAACTCCCTCAACCGTTCCTCATAAGGCTTGGTTCCCAAAACCTTGAGCAGACCTGGCCATTACAAAATTGCCCAGGAAGGACTGCGCCCCTCAGATTTACGTTTCCAAACACAATTCAAAGTGTTGGTGCTGACCTTTAAAGCCCTAAACAGCCTCGGCCCAGTATACCTGAAGGAGCGTCTCCACCCCCATCGTTCAGCTCAGACACAGGTCCAGCGCCGACGGCCTTCTGGCGGTTCCCTCACTGCGAGAAGTAAGATTACAGGGAACCAGGCAGAGGGCCTTCTCGCTGGTGGCACCCACCCTGTGGAATGCCCTCCCATCATACGTCAAGGAAATAAGCAACTATCTGACTTGTAGAAAACATCTGAAGGCAGCCCTGTTTAGGGAAGTTTTTAATGTTTGATGTTTTATTGTGTTTTTAATATTCTTTTGGGAGCCGCTCAGAGTGGCTGGAGCAACCCAGACAGACGGGCGTGGTGTAAATAATAATAATAATAATTGTCAGGGGCTGCCTCAGGTCTCAGCTCACAAAAGACCAACGCCAAGCTCTTCTTATATACAAGGATGTTTATTCCAGTTCATTATTGGTTCCACAACCGAGGCGTGCAGCCCCGCGTCTCTTAGCCTTAGACGTTTGAAGTCCCCTCTGAATCGGTCCCGCCTCTACACCAGTTTAAGAGGCTTGTGCTAGTCCACCTCTTCCTGTCCTTTCTTTTCCGCAGGGTCTTTCTGCCCCCCTGGGTTCCTTCCCTCCTGCTTTCCCCTGACGCGGATTCCTCAGATGCCTGCTCCCCCCTCCTTCGTGCTTTGGGGCCAGGCTCCTCCTCCGGGCTCTCTGCATTTCCGCGCGCCTCCACATTTGAACTTGGCGCGCGTTCGCTACCCCTGACCTTCCTCTTGACAGTTACACTACTCCCTGTACTACTCTCCGCCCCTTCCGGCAGGACGTCCTGCCCCGATCTCCTTCCCCTGTCTCCTTCCTGCTCTGCTCCGTGTGTCACACTGGGAACTCCACCCTCTTCACTCCGTTCCTGCTGGGAAGCCGGCCCCGATCTCCCACTCCCACTCGGGGTTTCCCTGCTGCTTCCCTGCTCCTGGCAGGTCCCCCCTGCGACCCCCCTTGGCCTGACTAGGGGCGCCCCCTTCTGGGAATCCTCCGATTCACTTGAGAGACTCATGGAAGACCTCAAGTCATTGTCATCCTCTTCCTCACTGTCCTGGGATTCTTCCCCATCGCTCTCCGTCTCCCCCCTCACCTGTGCCTCTGTCCCTGAACCCCTGACAATAATAATAATAATAATAATAATAATAATAATAATAATAATAATAATAATGAAGGTAAAGGGACCCCTGATCATTAGGTCCAGTCGTGACCGACTCGGGGGTTGTGGCGCTCATCTCGCTTTATTGGCCGAAGGAGCCGGCGTACAGATTCCGGGTCATGTGGCCAGCATGACTAAGCCACTTCTGGCGAACCAGAGCAGCGCACAGAAACTCTGTTTACCTTCCTGCCAGAGCGGTACCTATTTATCTACTTGCACTTTGATGTGCTTTCAAACTGCTAGGTTGGCAGGAGCAGGGGCCGAGCAACGGGAGCTCACCCCGTTGCGGGGATTTGAACTGCCAACCTTCTGATCGGCAAGTCCTAGGCTCTGTGGTTTAACCCACAGCGCCACCCGTGTCCCTAATAAGAATAATAATACCCCCCTAAACCCTGGTCTGGAGGGGATGGCAGGCTCAGTGGACACTGATGTTACCTTATGGGGTCTCAGTTCTGACTGGTCCTCCTCTAGTTCATATGAAAAAAAGAGGAGCAGAAAAAGGGTGGGGGGCAGAGAAACATTATCCAATAAACCATTATCCCTTAGCAGAGAATGCCATTACCAGAGGAAATAGCCCTGAATGTAATTACGGGCGGCAGGCCTGGGATATACAGAACGCAACTTCCAGTGCAGCTGAAACAAGCCGGCCTTGGTTTCTTTCTCTCTCCACCCCCACCCCCCCAATTTTATGTCAGGAGCTTGGTTTCATGCCCAGAGCGTATTTTTTAATCAAAATCATAACTAATCATTTGAGAAATGTGATTGAACTGCAAGATAGGAGAAGGAGCAATGAGCGGAAAAGGGCTCATGACCGTTGCCAGATGGGACCAAAGTCAGGGCTGAGGTGAAGAGAGGGGAGGAAAAGCAGCCCCCCCCCCCACACACACAATATTGCAGCCACTGGGATTCTTGAAGGACGAGGCGAAGGACGAAAAACAACCACCTTTCTGAGGCACATGCTCAGATTGGCATTAAAGCCAAGTTATCTTGGGCCCAAACCATATACGTATGAGCTAAACCAGATGGTAAACACGAATTGCTTTCTTTAAAAAAAAAAAATAATAATTTAAAAGCCAAGCTGAGGTGCGCTGAAATACAGTGACTTCACTGCAATGCTGCAATTAATCAGCTCACAGTTCTACGCGGCTTGTTGCTGGCGGATGATGTCACTGCCTGGGGAGAGCTAGACAGTGTCACTTGCCTCCTTCGAAAGAGTTTCACGTAAGTGGAAGTGAGAAAGGTTTTTTGGCAAGGAAGAGGAGTCTGCAGATTTTTGGCTTGCTTTTGTGGCCACCCTTTATTTATTTATTTGCTACCAATCTTTGGGGAAGGACAGTAGCTCCGGTGTTAGTGTGTGTGTGTGTGTGTGTGTGTGTGTTACTCTCTCTAGAATGCAAAGGGGTCCTGGGTTCGTTTCCCGGTGGCTCCCGGGGAAGGGCAAGGAGAGGTAGGAGAGCTGCTGTCCGCGTCAGTGCAGACTACTCTGAGCTACATAGACTACATGGTCCAACAGTGTTGTATGTTCCCTCTTTGTATTTACTTGCATGTGCAGATAATTCAAAGGACGGGCACGGCAGTTTATGGCGAGCTTTGGAGAAGGGTCAGAAGGAGCATAAATTCTTTGAGGCTAGAACAAGATTGGAGAACAGCCGGTCTCTGTGCCAATCGTGGCCTACCAAGGAGGTTCCAGTTTCCATGAGGCAATTTTCCTCACACCCATCGGTGACATCAGCTGATGGGTAGGAGGGGGTTTAGCCCATCAGGATTTCATCTCCACTCATCAGCTGCTGAGCCTGTGTTTAATAAGGCACTTTGCAAAAGCACTCTTTGAAGCAGCTCCACGCTTCTCCTTTTATTTAGTGAGTGGTTGTGGGTAGTAGATCCGGATAAGAATCTCCAGAGGCTGAAATGGGAGCATGGGGGCTGCCTTAAAGCCCTTTGCAAACAGCAAAAGGGCTTTGAAACCACTGTAGGTTCCCAAGTATCCAACAGAGATCTAACTGTTGTGCACTTGGAAACCCTACACAAGGTAAGTGAGACCACTCACGTGGTCAGTCATGTGGTGCTATGATGTCATGTGATCGACAGGTGGGAGGCCTCACCCACCTGCCAAATTTGGCACACTCTAAGGATCTGGCCTGTGAAGCCAAAAACGTTTCCACGCATCCTGTCTCTTTTAAAAGGAAAGACGTCTATTGTTCAAGGTAGAAGATAACTTTCTTTTGTACGCCGGTCTCAACTTCATTCCCAGGCATTTTGAGTTTAAAAAAAATATTGGGTAGCAGGACTGGGAAAGGCTGTAAATTGAGATT
This sequence comes from Podarcis liolepis, assembly GCF_965112155.1. Taxonomy (NCBI): domain Eukaryota; kingdom Metazoa; phylum Chordata; class Lepidosauria; order Squamata; family Lacertidae; genus Podarcis; species Podarcis liolepis. The sequence continues at coordinate 14,417,874 of NC_139559.1, forward strand.
GGCCTTTCCAACCTGGTGAAAGGTAAAGGGACCCCTGACCATTAGGTCCAGTTGTGACCGACTCAGGGGTTGCGGTGCTCATCTCGCTTTATTGGCCGAGGGAGCCAGCATACAGCTTCCGGGTCATGTGACCAGCATGACTAAGCTGCTTTCTGGGGAACCAGAGCAGCGCACGGAAACGCCGTTTACCTTCCCGCCAGAGCGGTACCTATTTATCTACTTGTGCTTCATGCTTTTGAACTGCTAGGTTGGCAGGAGCAGGGACCGAGCAACGGGAGCTCACCCCGTCGCGGGGATTCGAACCGCTGACCTTCTGATCGGCAAGTCCTAGGCTTTGTGGTTTAACCCACAGCGCCACCCGCGTCCTACCTGGTATATTCCAGATATTGGACTGCAGCTGCCATCAGCCTCAGCCATTGTGGCCTAAAGGGTGATGAGAACTGGAGTCTGGGATTCATAGCCTGGCCAGTGTAAGGCAGCAATTGCCTCTCTGCATTTTTCTTGCACTCCCATAGAAGTTCAGCTCGCTTACTGACCTCGAGATCAGCCACCAAGTCAGCCGAATTGCTCCAGAGCCGGCGGCTGGTGGGTCAGAACCAATTACAAACAGCAGAGGTTTCTTCCAAGCCCCCTGCTCTGCACAGAGGAACGTCTTTGATTTCCTCTTAAATATGTTTTAAAGAAAAACCACTCTTGGGAAATTATCTCCCAGTATTAAAGTATTTCCTGCTTTAAAAATAAAAAGGCTGGGAATATTTAGCTGCAATGCCCTGTGTACCGTCAACGCTCCTCGAGAGTGACAGCTGTGGTAAGGCGAGTTGAAAATGGCTTGGTTATTGCAGACTTCAGTCAGCGCACATGCAAATTGCCTGCTAAGTGCAGAGTTACTAAAATCTCATTCCCATGCAAACACGGCTGGCGTCTTTCAGAAATCAACCGTATGCAGCAGCCCAGGCTTATGAAAGCAGATACGCTTCACTGTAAATTGTTATGTTGCCCATTTCTATAATTAGTACAGGAACACGTTTTTAATGCTGACTTAGAAACATTTCGGGTTATATTCCCCTAGTGTACGTCAGATGAAAATATGTACATTACTTCCACATTAAACGAGGCTAGCTCCTCATAGTGGGGTAGAGAGGAAATTGCTTTTATACCATTAAATAAACTACCAGATACCACTCTGAAAAGTTAAACCTTTCCCCTGCCCTGTAGAATTCAGACACAGGCTTCTGATGTTTTGATATAAAAAATCTGTATTTGCCACCCCACCCTTCTCCCTGTTGGCACCTATCTGGCGTTCAAATACTAAAACCTGCAGGATTTCACAATTTAGCCTAGACCAGTAAAAGTAGCTGCATCTTATGTTTTGCCAGATAATTTAAATAAGTCATTATGAGCCTCCTGCAAAGGATAGAGCTGGTGAGACCCAAATCACCACCTAAATTTGATGAGATTTAAATTTGCTGAGAGATCTAAACATTTGTTATTGTGGGTCTCTGCCTCCCCCTGCAGTCTTTTAAGCACCTTCCCACACCCCTGGTCTTTTGTATCCTTAAAATCTAAACCTATATGATTTTTTTGGTTGGAGAAGAAGAATAAAGTTAAAGGGACCCCTGACCATTAGGTCCAGTCGTGGCCGACTCTGGGGTTGCGGCACTCATCTTGCTTTACAGGCCGAGGGAGCCGGCGTATAGCTTCCGGGTCGTGTGGTCAGCATGACTAAGCCGCTTCTGGCGAACCAGAGCAGCGCATGGTAACACCGTTTACCTTCCTGCCGGAGCAGTACCTATTTATCTACTTGCACTTTGATGTGCTTTCGAACTGCTAGGTTGGCAGGAGCAGGGACCGAGCAACGGGAGCTCACCCCGTTGCGGGGATTCAAACCGCCTACCTTCTGATCGGCAAGTCCTAGGCTCTGTGGTTTAACCCACAGCGCCACCCGCGTGCTTAAGAGGCTGGTACAACCAGGGAAAAGGACAGTTTTGCCTTGCTCCCTCCCTCGCAGTCTAGTCTTTCATGCCCTAACAGAAGTTAACGTTTTCTGCTGAATCTCTTCCTTCCCCTTTGCGGAATGCAGCTTCCCTTGGTAAAGAACATGCCCGTTTTTAAACAAGCAATGAAAAGCCTTGCTGAGAACTTGTCTTTTCCTTCCCTTCCCGCAGCATCACATCCAGCCGTGCCCTGCCTGCGGGATTATATACCGAGCTGACGAACACCACCCGCCAGTATTACCCCTCAAGCCGGACCTCCCCATGCTGCTCAGCGGCCGCTGGGTCAGCACTCGCTGCGAGGTCCGCCCGGCCGTGCTTTTCCTCACGAGGTACTTCATCTTCCACGCCAACAACCGCAGCTGGGAAGGCTACTACCACCATTACTCCGACCCTCTCTGCAAGCAGCCGACGTTCACCGTCTACGCTCTCGGCCACTATACCCAGGGAGCGGCGTCCCTCATTGTGCGAGGAGGTACCGAGCTCGTCTTCAAGGTGACCCGCGCCCGGGTGACGCCGATGGATCCCGTAACTGTGGCGATGCTGAACTCCTCCAGCTTTGGGAGCTGCGGAGAAGCCGGTGCCTGGAGCGTCGGGCAAGAGCTGGACGTGACTCACACGAACGGATGCGCCGCACTGGGGATCCGACTGCCCCACACCGAGTACGAACTCTTCCGAGTCGAGCAGGATGCCAAGGACCGCAGCTTGCTCTTCATCGGGGAGAGGCCGACTGATGGGTCAAGCCCCAGCACACCCAGCAAGCGGCCCACGTCCTACCAGGCCCCTCTTGTCCAGTGCGGGGGCCCCTCAGGAGCCCTAGCGAGGCACGTCAAGCCAAGTTACCTGGGAAGAATAGGCGAGGGCAACAGCAGTGGGGCACTGAAGACACTGCCTTGGGCAACCCTGCTAGCATCTCTAGCTGTGCATCTGGTCAGGTGGGACTAGAAGCCCAGATGTTTTGGTCACTGAGCTGCTGCATGGAATCCAGGCAGCCTTAGCGTTCAGACTTACCTGTATGCACAACAAAATGAGCACACTGGGGAAACTGTTTCGTTTTCTACCATGCCAATACGCACTCTCATTTTTTCTTAACGATAGGTGACGCCTGTTGGATGTGCTTTCCCCTTTCATACCTGCCTAAGTATGGAGACGGGCATCTGAACTGGGCTGCTTGGTCTCTGATGTAGAGGGCATCCTTCAGCTTCTGATCAGGTGGCTTAAATTGTACCTAACGCACCAGAATGGCCCATTTCAGTAGGTGTAGGATAGACCTTCACCCTCTTCTCCCCACCCACCCAAACAAAAAATAATAATTCTCATGTATCAAGAAGCAATTCTGCTTTCATGGGACAATTTCAGTTTCGTTGCTCTGGATTAGCGTCATAGAGACATATCGTTTACTATTTTGTTCACAATGTATACCAACTGTTAATAGTATAAAAGTTGGAATTGGGGATCCTGTTATCCAGCTTCCATATAATGTACCATGTGTGAGGAAATGTACCTGCATATTCAACTGCTTATCTTAAACAGGGGAGGTGAGGGTGTAAATTTGGTCAGCACAGAACAACCCCAGAGGCTGGGTTTGCAAATAAACCTATACCATAGCACAGTGTTAATATGCACAAGCAGGCAGATTGTTGGAGATTTTTTGCACCATAACACTCACTTTTTTTCCTCCTAAAAAGTAAGGGGAAATGTCTGTGCGTGTTATGGAGGGAATGCCTACGGGTGGCATGCCTACAGATTTTCCTCCTCTAAAAACTACATGCGTGTTATGGTCGGGTGCGTGTTATAGAGCAAAAAATACGGTGGTTTTACTTCACGCTAATATTTCCTTGTTCTCTCAAGCAAACCAGGGACCATAGTTGTTGGTTTGTTTTGTTTTTTAATCTGGTCATTTTTAAGACAGGCCAACTTCAAAACATTTCGTTTCAAATATTTTTAGACCGCCTTTTAATTCAAAAGTAAATTCCAATGCGGTATACAATCATCAATTATCCAAATACATTAGGCAGGGAAATAGCTACAACTGCAGACCAATAGCCTGAAAATGCATGGGTGAATAAATATAGTTTTAACACAGTTTTAAACAGTCATTACTATCAGTACGTGCCTTATCTCAGAGCAGAGACTTCTACAATGTAGAAGCCACCAAGGAAATGCCCTTGCCTTTGGATGCTGCAAGATGGATTAATATAGGTCATGGCATTGGCAGAAGGACCTCCTCCAAAGATCTTAGTGAATAGAAAGGTTTAAATGGGATAAGGAGTCTTTTCCAGGTAGCCAAGTCTCAAGTTCCTTAGGGATTTAGGTCAAAAGAAGAAATTACGAAGCTGGCTCGCGTAACGGACCAGTTTCTTTTGAACGACCATTTCTCTTTTGTATGGCATGACAAGCCAGGATTATCAGAAGGCGAAACACTAGCAAAAGCATTTTTTGCTGGTCATGTGGGAGGAGAGAGGAGAGCCCTGCCAAGCCTGGTGCTTTGCCTGGGCTTCTTCCTGCTCATGCAGTGTTAAAACAATGGTTTTGCATTACGTGCGAACCTGGCCACAATGTCTGCTTTGTAGGTGTCGTGGATTTGTTTATTTGAGGCCCTTGGTTATTCTGAAAAAGAGCGTGAATCTAGTCCTTAGGAATAAAGATGATAAAATGCTAAAGACAGTCACAATTTAAAAGCCAGACCAGGTACAAGGTGCAATTCATTTAGCCATGTATGTGGAACTCAACCGAGGTGCTGGGATTGGAAGAAACCAGTTCACATAAGGTCAATGAATTGTGCAAGCCAGATTTAAGCAAAGGAAGCTGCCTTAGACAAAGTCAAACTATTGGTCCGCCTTTCTCAGTAGTGTCTACCTGGCAGGTGTTGCAAGTTCTAGATGGGGCATTCCCAGCCCCACCTGGGTATGCTAGGGATTGTGCCTGGGACCTTCTGCATTCAAAGTGCATGCTCTACCACTGAGCTGCGGCCTTCCTTTTGTGAAGACTGACTTTTCCCACCCTGCCCCACATACCTGATTATCCTACTACACCTGCAAAGAAAGATAACAACTATTGGTAAACAGAAAAATGCTCAAAAGGGCATTTGTTTACAGCCTCAGCTGTTCTACTCCACTGTGAAAAACAACCCAGTATGAGTTTTCTGGCATCCTTCATCTCTCTTAATCAGTCAACAAAGCAACATCCAATTGAGTTAACTCTGAAATACACAGCTGCTGGCAACAGGCGAAAACTCGTGATTTCTCGTCTGATCAAAACTTGCTTGGCAGCTATTCCTTGGAGCTGTAGAGTTCCAGCCATTGCATTCTATGAAGCAATTTTTATTTTCTGGCAATAAGGAGCTATGCGTTAAAAACATCCTTAAGGGAGAAAGAACGACCATGACAATCTTCAGTAACTCAGGCTAATGTGCATGGCATTGTATTGTCTCAAAACCACTGACTCCTTTTTAGCTATAGAGTAGATTCCTAAAATAATCAGATCTCCTTGGACCTGTGTGTCTTCTCCAAATCACTGAACTAGCCTACCCACCCCCCAAAAAGAGAGAGAAAACCCTTCAGCTATGCAACTACAATTTACATGGTATATTTACAACATTTTTGGCTAATATGTAGATTAATAATGGGTTTTTATACAAGTACCAGTGGGGAATTGTGCATTAACTGATTCAGATGTAATGCTTATCTTAATGTACAAATTTTTAAAGCACAAAATGTATTACAGCATGTTAACTTTTTTTTCTACACAGGGAACTTTTTTTTTCCAAGCCATGTATATAAAACAGCTGCCCAACTTCTAAAAATGGCTACATTTTGTTATAGGCACTGACATAATTACATAAAGTACTTCCGCTTTCCCCTTTTGCTGGCCCATTTCTCTGCAATTCAAGATCTCTGTTAGAATGTGGGTACCTTTTCTGGCTAGAGGGCCAGATCCTTATTTCCCCACCTGTGACAGGCCAAATTTGATCTGTCAGTCACCTAATGTCACTATGATTCTATGATACTTCCATTTCTAAGCCCCGATTGCTAGGAATTCAAAATGCTGCTCAGGGCTATTTAAAAGCCCTTTTGCAAAGAGCCCTACACTGCTATTTGAACCTATGAAAACCAGAGTGTCAAGGAACAATGCAAAAGGACTTTCAAACAGCCCTACATTGCATTTTGAAGCAGAACCCAGGATTGGACAGTTAAATTCTGCTGTTTTGGCTGCCCAGGAACTGCCTGTTCCCAGTAGGGGAATCAGTGTATGCAATCAGCACAGAATTTAACCCCACCCAACTCGTCAACTGATAGCATCGGCTGACTGGACTAAAATCAGCTGATTGGCAGGTGGGTAAGACTGGTGGTTTCCTGGAGGATCTCACTTCCCATCAGCACAGCCAGCATGACCAATGGAGTCCAACATAATATGGAAGGACGCAGATTTTCAACTCTTGGGTTAGTGTGGTGTCTTAACACAGCTAGGGTCTGGTGCCTGGGATCCATGTTTCTGTGTGTCCTGGTAAATGTGAAAATCTATTTCAAGTAAATGGAACCAGAAATATGGGGAGAAGTCATTACTCAGTGGTGGGAACACATATTTTACCTATGAAAAGTCCAGGCTTTTAATTCTGGCCACCATATATTGAGTTCAGGAGTGCAGAGGGTCTCCACCAGAAACTTTGCAGTCACCATCTGGGGAAGATGAAACACTTGATTGGACTGGACCATGTGTATTCATGGAAATGTAACTTTATAGTGGGGGGCGAGAGACATAGCTGTCACAGATTTGAAAATAAGGGACCAGCAGCCTCAAAAATAAGGGATCACCAGCCAAAATAAGGGATTTTCCGGGCACAGGTATGTTCAGCTTCTGAGCTCCTCCGAGCCAAAGGCAGAAAACCCAGCCAAACAAAGCCTCATCTGTAAGGGACAGCAGCGGGACATGGCGCTGGGATAAGGGACTGTCCCGCCAAATAAGGGACGCTTGGCAGCTATGGCGAGAGAACCTGCAGCCCAATTCCATGTGGGTGAGGAACGTTCAGCACAGCGACAGGAGTGGGGAAGGGCCAAAATGTATGAAGCAATTAGTGACAGGATAAGAAAAAAGGCCCTCTTGCAGGCGATCAGATTTTTGAGCAAAAAGCCATTTGTTTTCCTCTCTTCCGGCAGTGCACTGAGGGGAAGCAAAAACCAGGCAGACTACCTGCCATGTAGAATGCAGCCCTTAACAGCGTCCTCACTGACTGATTTACATGATCAAAGACTTCATAGTTGCATTTCTTCAGCCAATGTTCATTCGCTGCTCTCTGTGGTTGGTAATACCAAATAGTGGTTAAGAGGTTCCTCAAGCCACATAACTCAGTAGATACTAAATGTGGTTTATTTGTCTCTTGTGTTTATTGAATGCATATCCCACCACTCATCTTTAGTGACCTTGGGATGAGTCTCAACAATATAATAGCCAAGAGAAGACACAGTTAAAATTCCTAGTTGCTAATCCTTCTTTATAGTCCCACTTGGCTAACTTTTTGCCTGCTAGTTGTTTGGGGCTATAAAGCCCAGCAACCCCAGCCAGCACAACCAGTTAAGTCTACGTGTCACCAAAAGCTTGCCAGGCCAAGGAGCAAGACATCAGAACCTGCTATTAGTGCCAGGAAGGGTCTGTTTTCCTTCTCACGGGGCTGACGCCTAGGCTTTAGCAGTGTAATCAATTTCCACATGACCAAATTCTCAGTTCTCTAAAATTTAGACAAAATGTTTAGACAGACCAATTAATGCCGAAGGTCTCGGTTCAATGTCCAAATGGATTAAAAAAACCACCCCACAACCAAACCCTAAAAACAGATTTGGTACTACAAATCTGAATAGGTGTGTGTTCAGTCTGCGAAACAGACACCAGATGTGTGTAATTAGCTCCTGCTATTTATTCCATCCAAAATAAATGCACACATACTTTGCAGTTTCTTCTATTTTCATTTCAGAAACAGTAGTAGGTCATAAATGCGTAACAGTTTTGATTGAAGCATGAAGTGGTGTTTGGAATTGGTTAACTCTATGTTGAATAATAAAACCCCCAGAATACTCTGAACAGAAAATGCTGTGAGCGAACTCTTAGAATCATGGACTCCTAGAAGTGTAGAGTTGGAAGGGATTTCCAAGGGTCATCTAGTCCAACCCCCTGGAATGCAGGAATCTCAGTTAAAGGACCCAAGGCAGATGGCCATCCAACCTGCTTTAAAATGTCCAAGGATGGGGAGTCCACAACCTCCTGTTCCACCATCAAATAGCTCTTAGAAAGCTCTTCCTGATGTTGAGTCAGACCCCTAGATCCTTTTCACATGTACTGCTGACAAGACAGGTTCTCCCTATCCAATATTGGTGCAGCTAGTTTCCACATGACCAAATCCTCAGTTCATCTACTCCAACCCTCCTGCAACGCAGCAATCTCAACTAAAGCACCCTTGATTTCTGTGGGTTAATCTCATGGCCTAGTTCTATATGGCTGTGGGCCTTTACTTGCACGGTGGCATGAACCCATAGAAAACTGCACTTCCTGCAGCAGTACTGCAATGGTTAAAAGCACCACAGGTATGATGGACAGCACTGTCAACTCCCGGAAGATGAAGGCTGTAAAAGCTGCAGGCTAAATCTGTGATCCAAACAGCAGAAGCAATCTTATAGGTGGCAGACTTTTATAGTGGTGATCACTTGTAAGCAACTCAATGCTGTCCATCCATAACTTCTGTAGATAAGACTTTTTTTTTCTATTTGTGCATGACACGTCCTCTTCAAAAAAAGGTAAGTCACATTCTTACTTAAGTTGCTACTTGTTATGTGTTTGGAAACAAAATTAAGTTAGGAAAAAGTGGTCATCAAAACTAGGCAACTTAAGGTCTCGTTACGGACAATTCACTTTCGCAGCATTGAAGCACAAAATGAAGCAATCAAAACAGGGACAGAACTCCATTCGTTTGGGGGTAGATTTATTTGATTTTTTTTTTAAAGATGCTACATAGTCAAACAGGATTGGTCTTTTTGTTTTTAACAGCATAGAACTAATTCCTACTAATTTTTTTTCCCCTACATAGACTTATTTTTATATACAAAAACAGTTTTCCTGACCGCTGTTTCCCCCAATGTTTAGATGGTCGAAAGTGAGAATTATGTCGTGCCCAAAGCATCAGGAGGAGGAAGAGTCCATCGTTACTACAGCAACAAAAGGAAAATTTAGTTCTATTCACCAACTTTGAACAGGTGCCTTTTCTCTCTTTTTTAACCATTTATAACAGTAGTCAAACTTCTGTGACGGTAAAGGAAACATGAGATGAAATACAGTCAGCTTGCAACTTAACGTGCATTTAAACTTAAAAACAAAAAAATTAAAGAGAGGGGGGCACCAGCAATCCCACCTGCCACTGCAGTGAGCTTGGGAGAGCATTTGGAGGTGTAGGGACTATGTGTTTTGAGTATATGAGATTTTGGCTTCATGAGCTATCCCTGGAACGTAAGTTGAGAGTTGACTGTGTATTAAATAAGTTAAATATGCATTAAACATTTGGATATAAAGGACTTTAACTCAGCTACGTGAACCAACAGCAAACAGTAGCTTGGTCCCCTTTTAGAACGAGGCATTGACCCTCCTCGCCCCACGCAACCTGCCACACAGGTGACTGTCCATTGGCATTTTCCACATTGTTCAATGGGGCTGCATTCAGCTCCTTTCAGCTTTCCATTGACTGGTAGGTTAATACCAGTGGTGCTAAACCAAATGTACCCAACCTGGTGCCCTGCGGGTGTTGCTGTTCTCCCAACTCCCCATCAGCCTCAACCAGCATGGCCATTGGTCAGGGATGAGGAGAGCTGGAATCTAGCAACAGCTGGAGAGTGGTCGAAAGGAAGGCTGGTCTAGACCTACCGTCCCACAAACGAGACAACCAGGTTGCTTAAGATTCATGACCTTTGCCCCCAAGTTCTTCCATGCACATGTCCCCTTTTCAGCCAGTTATAGGTCCAAGAGACTCTTATTCCTTGGGTACAGCACCATTCAAGAAAGCCAGCACTAAACAGCTGATGGGCAAAGGAGGAGCATGTTATTTCTCTCTCGAACTGAGCTGTTGAGAAACGGAGAATGCCCCAGAGACTGAACTAAGCTGTGCTACTGATGGGCACAGAACAGCAAGTCCCATTCCTTCTCAGGTCCAGAAGACCAAATCCCTGACAGCCTTTCTTCTATAGTGCAGGACGGAAACCTGATCTCCAAAAGCTTCACGAGAAGGTAAATGGCAAAAGGCTGAAATAAGGTCATGTAAGCGGAAAGCCACTCCCCCCCCATGTGCAATGCATTATGTGGCTAAGCTTGTGAGAGTCTGCCGAGGGTGCAAGCAGAGGAGGAAAGGTTTGCTGATGGATGCGGCAAGCGGAGGATGCAAAAAGGATGCGATGGACGAGGCAAGAGGTACATGGTCCCCATTAAACATGATGCCATCTGGACTGGAAACACAGATGTACAGGAAGAAACTATTTTAGCAAGACAGGAGGGTTCAGATGCGATGGCTCATTGCAACGCTCCTCTTTCCTACAAAGCCTAAGAAAATCACACCCGCAGTTCAAATCGGAGCACATCTGGTGTAACACGTTGAGTTGACCACAGCTGGAAAGTAGGCTCCTTGTGTTTCCAAACCACCACTGGCAATTAGGTTTCCTCACTGCTAGACTGACATGAGCAAAAAAGCATGTGGGTGACCCTCTCGCCTTCCACTCCTCCTGCTACGGCCTCCAAAAACTTTTGGTCGCCCCTTTTCTATACATAAGACTGGCCAGGGCCAGTGCTGCTGCCACCCTTCTGGATCATGAACCTGCTCCAAGTCCTCTCTCCTCAACTTCCAAGCTGCCCAGTTAGTGGTTCACAGCTCCTGCGAATGACGCAGGACATAGAGAGGCAGGGTCACACTTAAAGAGAGTTCAGGGTGAATAAACAGCTGCTTGGGGAGTTACACTGCTGAGACCCAAGTCACACCCACTTGACAGAACCATTAAAATTTAAGAGGAGGAGGAATGATGGGTTAGCCTATTTTACATTAACGCCATCAACCTCACCTGCCTGAAAGCCAACCTCTAAATAACCAGAAGGATCTACTCTTTTTCAACGGAGGAACTTTTTCTTTCCCCCCCTCCAAAGAAGAGAAGTCCAGTAATTGGGATGAAGGTCCAAGAACTCTCTGAAGTTTAACTTTAAAAAAAACAAACAGAAAAACCCACACACACACAAAAAATGCACCTTTATAGTGTTAAAATACATGATTTTGTCCTCACTGCTCGCAACCAAGATGTAACTCGCCTCTCTTCTCCTGCTCAACTCCTTGTACGTTTTATGCTTTCTAGAAGATTATGTTATGTTAATGTTATATTTGTGCAGGGGTAAAAATTTAAAAGGCAAGACCTGTGAGATGTCATACATTTTTTTTAAACATTTGTTATGAATAAATTTAATACCAATGATATGGCAGATCCATCAATCCAATTTACAATCCTCAGCATGCTGCCTCTACAAGGCGATTTTCCCTATAATGACGCCAATGATGAAGAACAGTACCACCAGGGCAAGTAGTCTAGTGCTGAGCCCCTCTTCCTTCGCAACAGGTGCTGAAGCAAAGCCCGGGTGGTTTGTCTGGGGCGCCTTCCTCATCCGCAGTCCATCTTCTTCCTGCAGCAAGGATAATTTATGGAGATTAAAAAAATAAATAAATGCACTGAGCAAAAGTGTGCATTAGAAGCTCAGTCTCAATTCTGTGCTGAGATGTAAACAATCTGGGGTGAGATAATGTGCTCCCTTTTCCAAGCAGAAAACTCCGCTCTGCCAGGCCCAAAACTGACCGAACTGTTCCTGCTAAACAAAAACAGTTCCTGTTAAAAACTGTTCCTGCTAATCCAAAAACAGTCCCCCCCCCCCAAGATGGATTGATCAGGAACTGCAGTCAGCTCTAACCTCTGTCAATGCAAGTGCCAATGCTATAAGAAACCATGGGCAGCCAGGAGAAATTTGGACCAGAATGGAAGTGATGGGAAAAGACAGCACACGATCCTACAATCTGTCACTAACAGATTAACCATGGTTAAAAAAACCCCCCACGTCTTCTAGTTAAGCTTGTTGTTACTCATTTTGCCATCATTCACTACTGTGGTAGATTTTATGCATTAACTAATTTCACAGATTCACTCAAATAATTACTGCCCTGTTCTCTGGCCAAAAGGCACCTAGAGTGGCTAACAACTGTCTAATACACAACAATAGATCAGGGTAAAGGTAAAGGGACCCCTGACCGTTGGGTCCAGTCGTGACCGACTCTGGGGTTGCGGCGCTCACCTTGCTTTATTGGCCGAGGGAGCCAGCGTACAGCTTCCGGGTCGTGTGGTCAGCATGACTAAGCCGCTTCTGGCGAACCAGAGCATGGAAACGCCGCTTACCCTCCCGCCTGAGCGGTACCTATTTATCTACTTGCACTTTGACGTGCTTTCAAACTGCTAGGTTGGCAGGAGCAGGGACCGAGCAACGGGAGCTCACCCCGCCGCGGGGATTCAAACCGCCGACCTTCTGATCGGCAAGTCCTAGACTCTGCGCTTTAACCCACAGCGCCACCCGCGTCCCTTAATAGATCAGGGTAAGGCCAGGTTAAAACAACAAAAAGCTATTGTTTGTTTTAAACCATGGCTTAATTGTGAATGTTCCTGCTGCTCACCTTCTCCCAATAAGCCATACCCCAGAACAAGCGTGGTACGGCTTATCATGTGAACCTGGATTGTGGTTAATTTCAAACAAGCCATGATCAGTAAGCCAAGGACAACGAACCTCGGCTTATTTCTGGCCTACCGCTTGTGGTTTGTTGGAAACAAACAAGCTATAGTATCCGATGGCACAAACCATACCGTGTCTTGTTTGTACTGGGAGATACAGCACCCAACATAATTAATGACTTAAAACAAACTACTGTATTGGTTGTATTCTATGTAGGCTGCACCAGTGCAAGGATTTTCCTTGTGAGAGGGAAGCTTCTGCCCCTCTCCTCCCCCCCCACCCCCAAAATCTCTTCTTGGAGTTCCCCCAGCCCTGGCAGGGAAGGAGAGGGCAGAATTCCTGTTGCACATGCAGGAATCCTTGTACTGGCCTCCACCACCACAATAATTTAGATGAAGGCACCTCTGTTACTTAGGAGTGATGTGTGAACCAGCAGGAAACAAATCCCCAGGTGTTATTAAATGCCCAACAAAAACACAACTATGCCAGGCAGTTTGCAATACATGCCAATACTTTAACTTTGTCCTAAGTGTCAATGGGTTTTTGACCTTACCTTAAATTGTTTATTCTCCTCTCGTAACCTCTGAACTTCTAACTGAAGCCTCTTACATTCTTCCATTACTTTCTTAACTTCGCTGTCATCCAAAGAAGAACTTAATGATTTAGACATTACAGAAGATTCTGTCTTTGTTGCAGCTGTGGATATAATTTTATTTATTTCTACATCATGCTGTTGAGACAAAAACAACAACAACAGAAAGTTTGTTTTCATTTAGGGCACTTCAAATCCTATCGTTCCTCTCTTTGCAAAGCACTTAGGACAGCCAACAATCTCAGTCAGCCTTCCCCAACCTAGTACATTCCAGATGTTTTGGACTACAACTCCCATCAGCCCCAGGGAGCCGGAACGCTTTGCATGCTGTATCTATGACTATTTTTGAAATCCCATTGCCTTGCCCCAACTACTGTTCCCTCATCTCTGGGTTGGTAGATGGAGAGTTGTGCTTGTGTGAGACAGAGATGCCAACAGCCTCCTACAGATACCTATTCTACTTGAAGTCTTGATGTTAGTGCTCTAGTGAAAGGAGTATTAAGTTTCTAGGGATATTTGTAATCACTGCGCAGACTACTTCCTTATTCTCTCAATAGTTCCCAGCCTTCATTATTTTTCACATAGTACACAAAGACCCAAGTTCTAAATATGGGTTCCTCATTGCACCCATTTTGCAATGGCTGACAACTGCGATTACAAACAGGGCCCAAAGTTCTGAGTGACCAGCCAGGTACAAGGGTATTTACCGTATTTTGCGCCCCATAGGACGCTCCGGCCCATAGGACGCACCTAGTTTTTTTTTTGGGGGGGGGGGAAATAAAGAAAAAAAAATTATTTTCCCCCCAGGTGCGGGGCTGGAAGAACCAGGTCGGGGAACAGCGGGAAGGCACGCTCTGCCTCCCCGCTGTCCCCCGAGCTTGTGGGGCTGGCTATGGGGAGAAGTGCGCTGATCCCGGGACGGCAGGCAGCTCTGTGCCGCCATCTGGAGCAGGACGGGACTTCGGCCCCGCTCCCGGTGGCCGCGCAGAGCTGCGCTGAGCCGGGGACTGCAGGCAGCTCTGCGCAACCCTCGGAGCCGGTCTCCCGAGGGTTGCGCAGAGCTTCCTGAAGCCTGGAGAGCGAGAGGGGTCGGTGCGCACCGACCCCTCTTGCTCTCCAGGCTTCAGCGAAAGCCTGCATTCGCCCCATAGGACACACACACATTTCCCCTTCATTTTTGGAGGGGAAAAAGTGCGTCCTATAGGGCGAAAAATACGGTATGTGTTCAAAAAGCAAAGCCAGAAGTGTCCAGGAACACCTCTCAGATTGTTGGAAGTGTCCTGTGTCAAGCTGGTGAGGTAGCCCATCTAGAAGAAAAACTATGTTCCTAGACCCTCACTGCGTTGTGTGACATCTTCGAGAAAAGAAAAAGCTAAGGAATTAAACCCCACACAAATCCAGAGTGCAGTCCCTAAGGCAGTTGGATAGTGTCTTGTATGCCTCTTTCCAGCAACTCCTGCAGCCAAGCTGGTGCTAAATGTGCTGCTCTGCTTTGGACCACATCAACAACTTGTTCTCTGGGCAGTCCAGGACCTCCATACACACTGCCCAGGATTGAGGTCACTTCGGTGCTGCAAGCGCAGCGAAAACAGCGCAGGAGGCAGCAGTTACCTAAACACGCCCTTCCTTGGCGACTTGTGGAATGTTCTATTTCTTATCTGACGCTGAAATTGCATCACAGTCTGGAATACTAAGAGCAATGGCTAAAGCTACTATTTGCTGCCTAGTCTCCTGTCATTGCAACTTTTACGGATTAAAAGGGAAAAAGCAGAAACGTGGAATCCACAGGCTACTCTATTGCAATATGCTGTAATTCCACCTTTTACATTGTTAGAGGACTAAGCGCCAGAAAAACAACCACCATATATCTAAAGGCATGGCTGTGACTGCAGAATTGCAATGCACAATCCTATGTCAAGCACAGGTGTAGTTTTAGTAATGATGTGCCCATGACATGATTCTGTGTGAGAGAAGAAAAAGCAGGGAACATAATGAAGAAATTCAGCTTCACCCACAGTAAATCGATCATGTTTAAATCAATTTTATTATAATCTACAAAAATATTTTAAATTGACTATAAAAATGCCTCTTTGCTGGGAAGATTTGTTTTGAACGTTTAATATAGTTTCTGAATAAACCGCAGCCTTATGTTTGGGCCTTGAAATATATAGCTGGTTTAAGAGTCTAGATATTTCAGACACTACCTTTTACTTATAAGCAGCAGCTGTGTCAAGTTCAGAAAGTAACAATTGCACTCACGGGTTTATCGTTTTCTGCCGGCAGCTCAAACACACATCTAAGTTTTGAATCCATGAGTTCCTCTGGCTTTGCTTCTTTCCACTAAAACACACAGAACAGAAGAAAAAGTTAAATTTTAAAAGAATGAAGTCTTCTTCAGTACTATGGAGTTTGTTTCCCCGGTGTCTCTCCAATGTCCAAGATACCTTCCAGAAGCAAAGTGAAACCCCCCTATTACATGGATCATTCGTAAAAAATAAATAAATAAGGAAAAGTCTATCTAGCATTCTGAAACACTTCTGAGAAAGTTTCAGAAGGGCCAATAACAGGCTTTAATGAATCTCCCAGCCATGACAAGCATGGTGTCATCTTCTGCTGAATGTGAGGAACAGCCGGCGTTTCCCTCCGACTGCGATGCTGCAGAGATGGGCGAAGATAGCTGGGAAGTCGTGCAGTGACGCCTGCTATCTTTCCACTTGAAGAGACTTGACTATGAAGTGTCAAAGTGCCCCCCCCAATCTCCCTAGGCCTTCTATACTTTGAAACAGAAATGGTGGGGTGGTGTTGAATTAGAGCTGGCTGGCGCATGCCCACCGCTCCATGCAACTCTTCACTGGCGGATATGGGCCGGGAGAACCATGGAACTGCAGAGTTGGAAGGATCATCTAGTCCAGAGGTCAGCAAGGTTTATCTTGCCTGGGCCGGATGAGTCCCACGGAAATCCCTCCGTGGGCTGGATTGATCGCGGGCACCCCACAATTTTCGGTGTCTGCACCTGCGCAGACACGATTTTCAATGCCGCGGAAGCGAGTCGCCACGCCGGTTTAGCGCAGCGCGCACCTTGGTTGGGGGGTGGCTTGTGGGCTGGTCAAACGACCTCCACGGGCCACTTCTGGCCCATGGGTCTTAGGTTGCTGACCCCTGATCTAGTCCAACCCACTGCAATCAGCACCATGCTCTAACGAGTTGAGCGATCCACTTGGATAAGAGGGATTTGCCTGGGGAGAAAGGGGTGAGGCTTGCTCCTACAGATTTTGGCTTGGCTTATTGGCAAACAGTGAGCATTCGGATGGAACATTCACACAGTGTGCTCCCAGATGGCACAGGGCGAACTGCACAGGCTAGTTCTGCTTGCATAAGGTTTTGTTTCCCACGAGGAGCACATGCCATTGAGCAAAAATGCAGTGGGACTGCTATTAGCTAGGCCAACTGGTTCCACCTATTGTGCTTGGCTGTGGGTTGCATGCAATGTGCCCCAGAAGCAATCTGAACATCGCAAACAGCAGAGCTGTTTGCTTCTGGTAAAGGGCAAAATCGCTCACAAATGCAAGCCACTGGGATTAACCACAGTCTCCCACAGAAGTGGCACCCCCTAGATAGCAAGTTTGCAAATTAAAGAACAGGTAAATGCTGACATTTCCAATTTGTGTGTGTGTGAGAGAGAGGGGGGGGGGTTATTAGGACACTCACAACTGCATTCCAGATTATTTCAAATGACTCCTGCTCAATTCAAGGGGTATTTTTGTCTGTCGACCAGTTCTCATAAGCAATGTTCATTCAAAGTTCATGATCAGGACCATACTTTAAGAGTTAAATGTCTTTTAAAATGCTACAAGCTAGGGTCAAAGGGACATGCTATTTATAAAACTGATCCACATATTCTTGTTTTGGTTCCAAAAAACATTTTAGCTTTTTCAATGTAATTGGCGTTCTTTTTACAATCTTAGGCTTTGCTGCTTGTTTTTTGTATTTATACTGCTCTCCTGCTGCTATTAGAATATTTTGCAGCTGCTTTCATGCTTTCATGCTTTACAGATTGAAGATTTGTTGTTGGCAATTACATTATGAGTGAACGTTATTGGTTATATGCAATGAAGTTGCCCCGTTATCACGAGGGGTTCCACTTGTGTAATGGAACTTCCCCTCCCTCTGATCTCCCCATGGCCTGCAACCTGCTTGGGGGAATTGGGGGAACCCACAGAACAGATCTGGGGGGGGGGGGCAGCAACATGAGAAGAGAAAGAGAAAGTCCTGTTGCACAAGCAAGATATTCTTGCACTAACAGAATGACTTTGTTGGATATAACCCTATGCTAATACGTTGTGAGCCACTTTTGGAGAGTTACCGTATTTTTTGCACCATAACACTCACTTTTTTCCTCCTAAAAAGTAAGGGGAAATGTCTGTGCGTGTTATGGAGGGAATGCCTACAGGTGGCATGCCTACGGATTTTCCTCCTCTAAAAACTACGTGCGTGTTATGGTCGGGTGCGTGTTATAGAGCGAAAAATACGGTATTTCCTGAAAGGCCGTCCGTAAATATTAAAATAAATAAACGTGCATAAATAAATTGTAGACCTTGCCGCTGGGCAAGATGCATCAGTACTTTTCACAGCGATACCATCCAACTCTAGCAACAGATGCAAAATCCATAGGTATTAACCACAACCTAATATGGATAAGGGTACCCTGAATTTTCCGATGTGGCTCAGCCAGCACTGCCTTCCTCTGTGGAGAATACGAAGCCACACCATTCCTACATTATGCTGTAAGGGTATGCTAGATGTGGGGGTGACATTAGTGCAGTTGCAGTGTCCAAGCATGCCACAGGGCCAACATTATTTACAAATCCCTCTTGCTGGTTTGGTTCATGCTAGAGATATAAAATGTCCAGAAATGCTGGAAGCCGTGGCGGAAGCAGTGTTTTGTTTCTTCGTCTTTTAAGGAAGAAAAAACCTGGGATCTGTTTTTGCAAAATTTTAAAAAAGCACACCCCGCCCCCCAGAACAGATTTAGGGTACGCATGTGGGGACGAAGTTCCATTGCACCTGGGAAAATCCTTGCACCTAAATAACGTGTTAGCAGGATACAGCCCAAATATGCTTGCACAGTCCAGTTGCCTAACTTGTTTTCCTGAAGTGAATAAGTGAACAAATAAGATTTCTTCTCAACAGACCTCAATGAATCTTGAGGCACCTGCACTTGCAGCAAGACTGCCAGTTCAATCAAAGGTATCCAGTTTGTCTATTTCAACTTTCATTTCTTGAAGGTTGTCTGACTTCCAGTCCAAGCCCCCACCCCCTTTTGTACGGCTAGGTGCTCTGCCGTGTCTCACTATTACGCTGTGCCCTTTAAACAACTCGCCGGCTCTTGTTAAAAGGCTTTCTGCCATGTTATTCACGCAGAAGAAAAACAACGTCATTTCTCAATACTCACTACTGCTTCCATGTCTGAAGTATCGGGGGGTGCGAACATCGACTGAACCATGAACTTGTGTTTACTTTTTTCATTAGGGTCGTAATCAAAAGGCTGTAGCATCACTGAAAAGAGAAATCATTGCCATTAGAGCCGCAGCATTTATTGCCACGAGTGCATCTTTGCTCGTTCCCAGAAGCAATTCCTGGCAGCGTCGATAGATGCAAGGAAGCTGGGAGCACCACAACATTAGTTTCAGGAGCTTAACCCCAGTTGCACAATGAAAACGCTTGAGCTTTTTTTATACTTATAAGCTACAGAATTATGAAGACTTGTGCAGCGCAAGGACATTTGGCGTGACTGCTGAATGGGAGAAGGGAATGCAGTCAGAAATACATCCACTTTGTGTAGGAATGCTATTTCTTGGGTGGCATTTACTCAAATTACCCCGATAAGCTACTGTTTGCAGAGACCAGGCTCTCACCTCTGAAAAATGGAAAGCTGTTACTTCTTTTTACAAACGGTTAAGACAGATGCTTCATGCCTCCTCCCCTCATGCATGGAGGGAAGAGCACACAAATGCTTTGCTGCAAGGATAATCAAACAAATGCCCTCTCCTCTTCAATGAGCGCATGAGGGAATAGCAGGGACTCTCCTGTTGACTGCACCCCTCCCATAGCGACACACTTACAGGAGAGTCCTCCCTAGCAGCCAAAAGCAGTGCTTCTGTGTCCACATCAAGGAAAAACTGATGATTGTATGCGCCTCAAGTTCATACACAAAATGTCCTTACCTACCTGCAGTTCCCAGGGTGACTACGTTGCATCCCTCCAGGTGCTGCTAAACTATAACTCCCACGAGCCCCACCCAACATGGCCAATGTAGTTTAGCTGTAGTTTATAGAGTTGTAGTTTAGTGACCTAGGCAGTCAAACTGAAGAAAAGTAACTTCTTCAATTTCACATTTTTCACTATTATCATCTGGTTTATATCACTTCTTTTCTCCCTTATAAATCCTGGTCTAATCCTCATTTCCAGTTACAAGCATCCATGGATGATTACATCTGAGGGCATAATAGCTTTTCTGTTTGAGGTCTCCGGTAAAATTGCCTGCCCCCCGTCAAAAAATCGGGAGGTCTTTGGAGTTGAACGTAAGCCTGGCTTACGTTTCTGCTACAGTCAGGGCCAATGTGTAAAGTATTTGAGTTGTCGACATAAGCAATTCCTTTGCTGCCTGTTCCACCAGTGGTCACAACCCCAGGCATCTGACACAAACCACGGCTAAGGGAATTCTACAAAACATCCAGAATGGAAAATTTAGGAACTTGTCCGTTCAGTGTGGTATGCTGAACTATGGCATAGTGTGCTGTCTGAACCCTGATAGAACTTCCTGACAGTAAGAGCTGTTTGACAGTGGAATTTGCTGCCAAGGAGTGTGGTGGAGTCTCCTTCTTTGGAGGTCTTTAAGCAGAGGTTTGACAACCATATGTCAGGAGTGCTCTGATGGTGTTTCCTGCTTGGCAGGGGGTTGGACTCGATAGCCCTTGTGATCTCTTCCAACTCTATGATTCTATTCTATGATTCTAACCCAGGTTCCTGGTTCATCTCTCCCCTCGCTAACCACAAGCTGTAGCCCAGAACCTGCATGGTCAAGTCATGCTAGCAAGTCACAGCAAGGCTTACCATGTCCAGCAACCCATGATTTTCCTCAGCAGCTTAGTGTTTTGTTACGTAAAAAGAATGTGCAGTAATGCAGCAAGGAAAAGCCAAAGCTAGGAAAGAGAACAAGGCCAAGTCTGCGCTACTATGTGAAGGGGTGCACACATACTAAGTTGTTGCTAATAGCAACAGACTACGTTTTGTTTAAAGAAAAAAAACAAAAACATGTTTTAAGAGTACAGAACATTCAGCTTTTCCAAAGCTGAATCTAGGCTTGCAACAAGCATGTCGCAATGAGACGTTTGGCCAAGCCCTGCCTGAAAATCTATGCAATGTTCTATAGTCAAGGACACATTCCAGTTCAACGTGCCTTTCCCACTTCCTGCAGATCAGATATGCTGGCTCAACCTATTAGGCCTTGCACACCAGTCTCCACACAGCAAGCGGCATATAAACAGATGTGAGCCCAACTCCTGCTGCAAATCACCAGGCCCTAATCCACTTCTGCTCCGATGCACCTATGACAGGGGGAAACCCCTGCTGCATTTCCCCGCGTTCTTGTATTGGAAGCATTCGAGAGATTTTCATGCCAACAGGAAGTGAGAAGAGATGCGTGGCTGCAGGGAAGAAGGACGAGGTAGAGGAAAGGAGCTATGCAGGGACACAGTGTGGGGCAGCCCTGGCTTTAAGCAGCATGGCAGTCATTTGCACCCATCCAAAGACGTCTTTTGAAAGCATAAGCTGGTTCCTCACGTTCTGCAATTTCACAGGGGGATCCCAAGATATGCAAGTCAGTAAGCTTTGGAGTTCTGAAGAATTCTTCAGCAGGCGAAATCACAGGATTGTAGAGTTGGAAGGAACCCCCGAGAACCATCAAGTTCAGCTCCCTGCGATGCAAGAACGTGCAGCTGTCCCTTAACGGGGATCAAACCTGCAACCATGCTGCCATCAGCACCACATTCCAACCAAGTGAGCTTGCATGCTACTTTTAAGCACGAGGTGGTCGGGGCTGCAGCACACGCTCCCAGTGCTCTACTCTAGCATCCTTGGCAATGCTGGGGTGCCCTTGAAGGACTTTGGCACCATAGCCTTGCACGGCTTATCAGGACTGAAAGTGGCTTTCCTTGGATTTCTCCAAGGAAAAGAGGAGGCACCACAGATCAAAGCAGAGGACCACAAACAGACTGAGAGGGACTGTCAAATTTCGCCAGTTGTAGCAACATCCTAAGTAGCTTTTTAAAAGCAGGTATTTAAACATTTATCTACGCCCCCTCCAGTTTAACCAAAGCAGCAGAACCAGTATAATCCATAACTGTTAGCGAAACCTGGAAACTGAAGGACCAGGGCAAATAAACAGGTGGGGGGGGGGAGATGTTTGGTGCCAGGTGAGTCTTTGGGACTCTTCTATTCAAGGAGACCTGCCTGCAATCATCCTTGTCAGCACTCAAGGAATCCAATGAGGACTGAGCCTAAGGGTGTGAGAAACAGAAAAACAGGAAGTGGGGAGGGAGCTTCCTGGAGTGTCCTGAATGGCTGGCTGGCACCCTGGCCAGAAGGACTCCACACTGAATTTTTTTTTTTTTAACTGCAGGTTCCACTTGTATTCTTTCATTCTGGAATCCAAAGGCTCCCACAGTCTTCTGAAGACCCCACCCTTCCTTGCATCAGGGGAACTTGAGAAGAGACAATTATAGCAAGAGCAGCGCAGCGAAACACTCTGAAAGGGAAAAAGGGCTGAGTTAAGCAATTCCGTGACAAATCACAAGAACATGCACGACGGATGTGCTGACAGTGCTGTTAATACACCAGCCATTTCCTAAGAAACTGAAGTGTAGGCATGCAATGGACTCCGGAGTCTCAACAGATAGGGATTCTCTCCCGGGAAATTTGCATTCCAGTTAAGGGTCGCTTTAAGGGAGCGAAGAAGAGCGAGCTGCATTTCTAAGCGGTATCGTCTAAAATTTATTGCATGATTTCTGCTGCTAACGATCGTGATGCTAAGGAACCCTAGTGCGTGTCAGCTGACACCGAGGACAGAAACGAGGAGATCACATGGGAGCCCTGTGATGACTCAGACCTTGGGGCAACATCCAAATAACACGTCCTGTCCATGCAAGGTTTTATGTTTGTGTAATAATAATAATAATAATAATTATACCCCGCCCATCTGGCTGGGTTTCCCCAGCCACTCTGGGCGGCTTCCAACAGAATATTAAAATACAATAACCTATTAAACATTAAAAGCTTCCCTAAACAGGGCTGCCTTCAGGTGTCTTCTAAAAGTCTGGTAGCTGTTTTTCTCTTTGACATCTGGTGGGAGGGCGTTCCACAGGGCAGGTGCCACTACCGAGAAGGCCCTCTGCCTGGTTCCCTGTAACTTGGCTTCTCGCAGCGAGGGAACCGCCAGAAGGCCCTTGGCACTGGACCTCCGTGTCCCGGCAGAACGATGGGGGTGTATACTCCTTCAGGGACGCTCTTTCAGGTATACTGGACCAAGGCCGTGCAACAGAACTCCCGCCCCAGCAGGTCCTGAGTCCTCCTCAAATCTGCTCCAAAGGGCTGAGGGAACCTCTAGAACAGATTTAGGAAATGGGCGGGTAGGAAGGATGGGGACAAATTCCCATCCCATATCCTGACAAGATACGTTAGTTGGATGCCACCCTTACTTCTCCCTATTCATGGCTAACATTTATTCTATTTCTTAATCACCCTTTAACCCAGTGTTCTCCAACCTTGGGTCTTCAGTTGTTTTTTCAGACTACAATTCCCATCATCCCTGACCACTGGTCTTGCTAGCTAGGGATTATGGGAGTTGTAGTCCCAATAAAGCAGTTGGGAGACCCACGGTTGGGAGACCCTGCTTTAACCAAAAAGGAGCCCAGGACCATGTACAATAAAAGATAAAACAAGAGTAAATAAAATAAATGCTTATAAATCACCATAAACATCTATAAAATATCAGAACCTTCAAAATACAGACATAACAGCTGCTGCTTGGAAAACCTGTCAGTAGAGCATGAGACTCCTAATCTCCGAGTCTTGGGTTCGAGCCCCACGTTGGTGAACAAATTCCTGCATTGCAGGGAGTTGGACTAGATGGTTTCCTAGGTGGTCCCTTCCAGCTCTATGATTCCATTATCAAAACAGTGAAACCACAAGCGGTAACAGGCTGGGTACAATATTTGGCTTGTATGGCAAGCTGACATCTGATCAACCTGACATTAAGGTGGATTCTGGTTTCAGCCACTCCAGATGCACACAGTTCCTTGCATGCTAAATGCTTAACTGAGCTCCTGCCATGGGGTAACACTCTCCTTCCTCCGTTTTTTAGGAACAGATATGTCCATGCTAGACCTAACCGTTAAGCCATTACATTAGCACTCATATGCTAACTTACGGTGAGGTAAGGTGAGCTTGCCCTTTAATCCTGGGTCTGAAGCCATTACCTTTCGTCATGTCCTGTTCCCTTATTGTGTTTATCCTCGATTAAGCAACTGCGAGAGGTATCTTGCTGCAGTTTTGTGCAGGCAAGAGTCTCGCTATACAGTGGTACCTCAGGTTAAGAACCTAATTCATTCTGGAAGGCGGTTCTTAACCTGAAACTGTTCTTAACCTGAGGTACCACTTTAGCTAATGGGGCCTCCCGCTGCCCCTGCACAGTCGCTGCACAATTTCTGTTCTCATCCTGAAGCAAAGTTCTTAACCCGAGGTACTATTTCTGGGTTAGCGGAGTCTGTAACCTGAAGCGTCTGTAACCTGAGGTACATGCAAGCTCCTGACATATCTCTCGAGGCTGTCCCTTAATAAAAACAAGCGCTGTCCTCGAAGTCTGCTTTTACCACTATCTGTAAGGAGATATGCAACGGATAACACCCTGTCGTGTTGTGACATAATCTCCAACACTGCTGACAGCACTGAGGTTTGCCCCATTCCTGTCTGCTGATCTGCACAGATGCATTCTCGATAGCTGCTCCAGTTATGGAACTCCCTTCCCTTGGAATCTCACCAGAGCCTAGGCAACTTCATGCAGCGCTGTTAAAAAAATAATAATAAAGTCTTCTTCTGGGCTGGCTCTTGGTGGCTCTGGTCCAGCTGGGAGAAGGGTGGAGGCAGTAGCTGGAATCCGGTATTAGATGCTTTGTCATCCCAAGTTTATTTTATGGTCTTAGCTACGAGCCCTCGGGGGCTGTGCAGGACAAAAAGTAAACAAGTATTAATTAAAGCATGCTTTGCAGAAGGCCTTGAACGAAATTAAGACCACATGCTCCCAAGGACACTAGAAATAAGCTGATTAAAGGTGCAGCACAGGTGGGAGATATGGGGAGCTACGAAGCAGAATTAAACCAGCAAACACCAGGAGATGGAAATGGTCGTGCTAGTTTTGAAGGGTATAGCCACCCTTTGCTTGGTTGAAAGAGTATTGATTATCCTTGCATCCTGCAGCTTCAGTCCTGGAAATGGACTCTTTTAACTGCATTACAAATTCAGCCAGCTAACAATTAAATGCCACGTCATTCTGTGAAAGACAAAGCACGCGAAACCCCACCCCCACCCCCTTCACTTGTGGCAGAACCGAGAACTCCCATGTGAAAAACCTGACAAGGCGGCTGAAACTCTGGTTTCTCAGGCCTTCTTCCATTAACACATGTGCAATTGAAGGAGGAAGGTTCAGAAGGGGGGGGGGACATATTTTTTTCCTGCCAGAGGGCCATCATTTCCTTCCAGTTATTTTTTTGGGGAGTGGGTCACATGGCCAGTGGGGAGCAGAAAAAAAGGAAGGGGGAAATGGACAGCGCAATGGATATGAATTTTACCTTTGTGCAATAAGCTACCGTATTTTTCGCACCATAGGACGCACCAGACAATAGGACGCACTTTGTTTTAGAGGGGGGAGAACAAGAAAAAAAAAATCTCCCCCTCTCTGCCCAGCGCCCCTTCAGTGAAGCGGCAGGAGGCACTGCACAGAGAGGGGGAGAACTTTCCCCCTCTTGTTTTCCCGCTCTAAAACAAGGTGCCGTTTAAGGTGCGTTCAGGCGGCTACCTTGGAAGCCTGGAGAGCGAGAGGGGTCGGTGTGCACTGACCCCTCTCACTCTCCAGGCTTCAGGTTCCTTTCAACCTGCTCTTTGGGGCGGGGGAAGCCCACCACCAGCCTCAAAGAGCAGGTCAGGGAGCAGCGGAAAGGCGCAGCGGAGAGGCTCCTGCCATAGCCGCGCGTCACCTCTCCAGCCGGGAGAGGGTCGCGGGGCTATGGCGTCTTCGCTCCATAGGACGCACACACATTTCCCCTTCATTTTTGAAGGGGGAAAAGTGTGTCCTATAGAACGAAAAATACGGTAGTTTACAACCCCCCACAAACCACCTCTTTATCCTCTATCAAAGCAAGCAAGAAGTATATAAATATGAGCCCCATCCTGTCCTGTCCCCTTTATAAAGACCTGAGGAATGAGATCATTACCCCACTCCTACTCACCATCCCAGGCTGCCCATCTGCGGCCACATTGTTCTTTCTGTTATCAGATCAAAATGATCAGATAACAGCAAAGGTTGCTAGGTTTAACGAGGGTGCAATGAGATTAAGGGCCACTATCTGAATGATAGTCTTGATCATTTGATTGTCCTTTTTATCCACTGTTGTCTTTTTAATTGTATATATTGCTTGTTTAATGTTGCTATGGCCGTTGGCTAATGCAAATAAAGTTAAGGGGGGGGGGAGAGCCCCAAGTTGCAAAACTGCCACTGAGAATATATATCCAAATGACAGCGGAAATGAGGTGACCATTGTCTCTTCCAAGCATGCTTTTTTGAGGGGTAGGGAGTCCTAAAGTGAGAGACAATTGGATGACAAAGAACACAAATAATGGCCTATCCAATGTCATCAGGTGCTGATGGTAGTCTGGAACACAATGAGGAACGCCTGCCAAATCAGGCTGTCTTAAGACACTAATTTTAATTTATATAATAGGGCTCATATTTTTAATTTCTGTGTAAACCTGCAGTCATATATAATGGAGATGGAGGCACTTAAACTACAGTACATGAGAACTCTGGGTTACCTGTCTGGTGGAGGCCCAGAGGCATTTACCCACAGTAAATTTTCCACAGCTCTATGTTGCTGGGGAATTTTTTTAAAAAAAATGCTTCATATATTCAGTATCACCAAGGAATGGATGCCAATCACAAATCTGGCATTAGGCAAACTTGGCAGCTTTACATTTTTAGTTTTGTTTACTAAATGCAAGTAAATCTGACATGATAAATTAGATCAGAAAGTTTTCTGAGGCAAATTATGATATGGAAATTATCCTAACTTGCACAGGAAATTTCCCGGAACATTTTCTGATTCAAAATTTTCTGGAAAGCCCACATCACTGCCCGCAGGTAACAGATTATAAACGCTCAAGTCTGCTGAAGTTTTAATGAGTTTCCACTAAGCAGAGAAACAGTTTGCCATGGGCATTTGAGAACTGGTGGTAGGAACAGAGCAGGGGTGAGAAACCTGTGGCCCTACAGATGTTGTTGGCCTCCATATTCCTGCATTTCAGGGGGCTGGACTAGATGACCCTTGGGGTCACTTCCAACTCTACAATTCTATGATTCCATCTCCCTATCTGCCTAAAATGGCCAACTGTTTGGGATGAAGGGAGCTGCAGTTCATCATCATCAAAAGAGTCACAGATTCTCTATTCCTGAAGTAGACAAAAGGACTGGAAATGTTCAGGGGGAGCGGGATTTCTTTGTTACCTTCCTCCCAGGCTCCCCCCATTTTTACAATGGAAAAGGGGAGAAAATCTGAGGGAACATCGAAGAACATCCTATGGAAAGGTCTTGTCCTTTGGAATGAGTGAAATACCTTGGTAGACAAGGTCTTACTCTTCCAAAATGTTCAGTATGAAAATTGTTGTGCAAGACAATTACTGTATTAGAGGGCAATTTCTGTGTAAACTTGTAGTCATATATGATGTTCAAAATCGTGTGTGTGTGTGTAATTTGCATTTAGAGGAGGTTGGCATCTTTGTGACAAGAGCACAAGCTGTTGTGAATTGCTGCTTTCCTTGTTCTGGTGACCTCTGATCTAGGCCCCACCTAAAGCATACATTTAAAACAGTATTATACCACTTTTAACAGCTATGGGTTCCCTCAAAGAATCCTAGGAAATCTAGTTTAAGGGGAATAGCCACCTCCTTTCAACTCCCAGCCCTACTAAATCCCCACAGTTCCATGGCAAGAGGAACTGTGTTAAACCACCCTGGAAGTGGTTGGAGGTGTAAGAAAAATCTGCTATCCTTCTGACCAGGTACCTCCCTCCCTTGGGGGGTCAATCTTGTCACCTCTCTTCCCCACATACCTTTCTAGAAGGCATTTATACTTTTGAGGTTGCAATCCTACCTGGGAGTTAAGTCCACAAAACACAACACACATTATTTCTGCATAAGATTGCTCAGTAAATTCCATAAATACAGTAGAATTCTATAGATGCATCTAAGTCTCCTTCGGCCAAAAAACAGTTGCATTTGTTAGTGATATTCACAATGCAGCTATCAGCCGGGTTTAAACAAGCATTCAGGTGAAGCCTTCCCTTTCAACAGGGAAACAGCCAACATGGCTTAAAGGTGGTCATCACAGTCTGACAGACAACGCTTGCTGAAAGGTACATTATCCAGGAGACAAACAGACCTAGTTTAAAACTCAGGTTTAAAAGCTGCCTATTTTATGCACTGGGTAAGTAAGGGGTTTTACAATTTCAAAGAAAAATTAAATAACCTTTTTTGGCAGCCAATCAGAGTAATACCCACAGCTGAAGAGAAAGACTCTGCGTGCATTTGTTTGTAAGAAATAATTGCAGAAAAGTGCACCAAGAGCTAGCCTTGTGCAGTACAAAATAAGGTTCTAGTTGCAATCAGATCTTTGAGCACCAAGGAACTAGTGGCAATTCTCAAGTGAAGAGCACATTTTCAATAGAGCTGATGGTTTAATTAAGGCAGACATTAACCAAATTGATTTAGTATTTCCATCTGTCCTATTGAGCATCTGAAGTCTACAGACTTAGCATGCTTAAAAGATCATATATATCTATACTTGTTTTATTCTACAAATTAAATTGCTCTTGAAATCAACTGATAATGGTTAAGAGATGAACAGGCCTGTATTAAGCTAACAGCACAAACCTGCCAAAAACCAGGCACTTTTAAATCCCCCTGAAATCAAGGAGATTAATTTAAGCATGTGTTTAATCTTCCACTCAAGTCACTACTAAGTTCACCTACTCCCAACTATTTATTGCACAGCAGCAAACTATTGTTTTAATATAGCTACCATTTGAAGCCATGGTTTGTTGTTGACTTACAAACCATGGCCTTCTAAAACTACGGCCTTGCATCGCTTGAGAACCTGGCACCCTTTCTTAAACAGTTTGGACACTCTGTCCTGTCCCAGGAAGGTTAACACGCTACAAGGGAGTGAGACAAGAACAGCTGGAAAACAAAATAAACTTTCCATGCTGAAGGTTCCAGGTTCAAGCTGTTATCTCCAGTTAACAGGAAGTGATACGAAAAACCTCTTTCTGAGACCCTGTAGAGCTGCTACAGTATGAGCAGACAGAAGCCTGACTGTCAGACAGCTTTCTGTATTCACCATTTGCTACTGAGTCCTCCTCCTTTGCTAACTGAACAATTATTTTTCTTTTTGTACCTCACTGTTTTCATTTAAGTTTTTATTCCTTATTGGTTTTGTGCAGTATTTGTAGTTCAGCAGATCTGCTCTAAATCGTTTTAAAATTAATGATCGAAAATGGATTGCCTGCTTTGTAATGTTCATTTTTCATTATTCCTTAATGAATCGCTTCATAAATGAAATGACATAATTAATAAAAAACAGAGCTTTTACTTAACATCTCTCCCTTTCCCTGTTTGACGTCCTACTATACCGGGAGGCAAGGCAAGCACACCTGGGGAAATGGATGGGCTTCTTAAAATAAGAGATCACCGAGCTCATCGCAATGTCGGGGCTGTTACGTCAGAATAACTTACCAGACACATTAATTGACGTTCCTGCATCTATAATCCCACTGTTGGGTCTTACGCAGTATCTGCGTGGTGCTGTGGTCTTCACCTTGAAGCACACATTTCTGTCTGTAGGGTTGCCAAGTTTCAGGTTCGTGGTGACGACGTCTGTGAATGGGCCTGCAGGATGAAACAAAGGACACGTCAAAACATTTTCCAAATATTTCAGAAAGTACCTCAGGATTTTCTATTCCTACAGATATGTGCACCTATCAGGACACAAAGAGAAGCTTGAGCTCAGAGTTCGAAATTAGCCAGGCACCAAGAACATTTTGTACCTGGCTATCGCCTACCTGTGACCAAGTGAAGGTGCCCAGACTCCAGGATGGCGCCTGACATCTCCACCATCTGGAGGTCTATGGATCTTGACCATTTTCACACACTAGCAACACTTCAGCATCCTAAAAAGCAGAGACATCACCTTGCCAACAAAGGTCCGTAGAGTTAAAGCTATGGTTTTCCCAGTAGTGATGTATGGAAGTGAGAGCTGGACCATAAAGAAGGCTGATCGCCGAAAAATTGATGCTTTTGAATTATGGTGCTGGAGGAGACTCTTGAGAGTCCCATGGACTGCAAGAAGATCCAACCTATCCATTCTGAAGGAAATCAGAAAAGACCCTGATGTTGGGAAAGATGGAGGGCACAAGGAGAAGGGAATGACAGAGGATGAGATGGTTGGACAGTGTTCTCGAAGCTACCAGCATGAGTTTGACCAAACTGCGGGAGGCAGTGGAAGACAGAAGTGCCTGGCGTGCTCTGGTCCAGGGGGTCACGAAGAGTCGGACATGACTAAACAACTAAACAACAACAACCAGCACAATCAGAATGAATTTCAGGAAACAAACAACAACAAAAAAGACTTTCAAGCCGTCTGGCCCAAAAATGGCAATTAGGCATTCCGTTTTGGAGGCCGCAACCCTGGTTTAAGGAGCTTATAAATCTGAGCTTCTAACACTGCCTCCTGTGTGCTGGGACCCCATGACAGACACACAAGAGGCAAGCCAAGTTATCATTCCTTCTATTTTTGTGGTTCAGACTGTGTGTGGCACTACTTAGGTTGCCAAAATAGCACAAAGGTCTGCACGATCCAACATTTGCAGAGCAATTTTTTAAAAAGAAATAAAAAACCCTACGGCAGGGGAGGAGGGCCAAAAAGACTAGAAAGGACTGAGCATGCAATATGTGGTATAGAATATGTTGAATATGTTGGAGGAAACCAGGGATGTGGTGGGGAGAGGGTGGAATTGAGTGACTTGAACCCGTACCAAAACACTGCAACACAGCATTTTGTTGCAGGCCCCCAGTTGCTGACCCCCTCCCGCACTGTAAAATGGGGATGAGGCCAGGGCACAGGGGCCTGTCTAGCTGCCACCCCAGTGAATTAATAGCTAAGCTGACCTCTGGCCTCATAACTTCCTGGCTCACAACCCTTGCTCTTTACTGTGCAACACCAGCACTTGATTCCATTTGTGTATTGCTACGGCAAATGTTTTCTAGAGCGGTGTTTAGACGTATGAGGTTCCCAACTTTAAATAGCAGGGTATGCAAAGCCTTGTTAGCACCAGTTATAAATAGCCCCCAAGTAAACTATATTATAACTCAGCTTGCAGATTCTCCAAGTTTCTAAATGGGATGTTGCTATTATGGGCAGATATGAAAGGTCAGGAGTTAATTACTTCTCTGGTCAATAGCTGAAGGAAGCTGCCAGAGGATAAAATTTCAGGTATGACTTCTGACTGCAGTTTAGATTTTTATGAGTTCCCTTCTAGCCTAGAACTGTTTTGGTTTATTTTATTTCATTTTTGTTCTTCTTTATGAGAAGATGCACAAAATTTGCACCAGACCACCGCAAGTTCATCTTACGTACAGTGTTACCTCGGGTTAAGTACTTAATTAGTTCTGGAGGTCCGTTCTTAAGCTGAAACTGTTCTTAACCTGAAGCACCACTTTAGCTAATGGGGCCTCCCGCTGCCGCCGGAGCCCGATTTCTGTTCTCATCCTGAAGCAAAGTTCTTAACCTGAAATACTATTTCTGGGTTAGCAGAGTCTGTAATCTGAAGCGTATGTAACCCAAGGTACCACTGTACTGTAAAAAAACCAAAGCAACACAAAAAACCCCTCATTATTTTCCCTAACATTGCAGAATTTTGATCAAGATTGGCCGCTAAAAGGTATATTAAGAAGCAACAGCATACTCGCAGATAGATATGCTTTCTGCATGTGGTTAATAGATTCCCTAGGAAGAAAACAAAATGGAGCATTCTTCCTTTCCTTTCAAAAAGCTCCAAGTAGGCACATGGCAGAGGTTTATAAAATTATGAGCAGCATGGAAACAGCTGGTATTCTCTCCCCCTTTCCCCGGCAATACTTGAAGTTAGGGGAGGCACCCTATGAAAGCTATTTGCTTAAGAATCGGGTCAATTGACTTATGGAACTCATTACCACAATATGTGGAAACAGTCGCTAGTTTCATATGGTTTAAGGCTAGATGCTGGGATTAGATGAGGGCTGTTGCCTTCTTGTTTGTGCGGTTCCCAAAAACATATGGCCAAGTGGATTTATTTTTAGTCTCACCCAGCAAGACGAAGTCTTGTGTTCTTTAATCTGCAGCACTGACGGCAAGCGAGGCGAGACAGGTTAGTCTTAACAACTAAGCAGTGTATATGAAAGAAAGCCTTGCGGGGCCCACCAACACCGATCCTATTTTCTTTGATGCAATTTATTGTATTAATAAAAAAATTATACGGACTTCACCATAAGGTCCCAAGGTGGGTTTCAAGAATATACAATTATAAACAAAATTAGAACTGTTCCACCCAGAAGAGAATGGTATAAATAATGGCTGTAAGTGTATATTTAACGTAAATCATAATCCCCTGGACTTCTAATCGGATGTTATTGGACACAGTGGACCAATCTGTGTGTCACGCTAAACCGTGGTCAGTAAGTGGAAGCCAGTTTTTAGTCTGCAGTGTGGATGCCATCAATTCTTACCTAGCAACGAAGATCAAACTGCACAGTGCAGACTTCCTTCCAAACAGGAATAGGTAAAGCACAACCACACACAAATCCAAGTCTAAACAAAAATATGTTATGTTTCTCCAGGAGAAAATAATGCGGCTCGGTGCATCCTTTATCTGAAGGCCCAGACTCATTCTAGAAAACTTGTTTCGCAGGAGGGATTTAAACAGCCACGGCTCGCCCACTGCAAAGAATCCTGGGAACTGTAGCTTGATAAAAAGGGTGCTGAGAGTTGTTCTCAGATTCCTCTCTCAGACCTACAATTCCCAGAGTTCCTTGGGAAGACAGACTGGTTGTCAAACCTCCCTGAAAATGGCGAGGGGGAACAAGGGT
Source organism: Podarcis liolepis (assembly GCF_965112155.1). Classification (NCBI taxonomy): domain Eukaryota; kingdom Metazoa; phylum Chordata; class Lepidosauria; order Squamata; family Lacertidae; genus Podarcis; species Podarcis liolepis. Next base: position 14,450,739 of record NC_139559.1, read on the forward strand.
CTTGTAACAACCGTCAGCACCTTTAACAAACTGCAAAGGAAACTACAGCGAACACAATGCACTTAAAGTTAATAATGAGAAGATCAGAATGGTATTTTGGGGTGGGTAGGGACCTAGCTATCAGTTAGGCTTTGGTCAAGAGAGCAAAAGGACATATTCACACCCTATTATATTGTTCTGATAAATTTTATAGACTAAAACAATAGTTAGCAGCCCAGAAGCCGGCGAACAATTCCTCCAAAAAGAACAAAGAATACTGCATAATTTCCAAGTTTGCCACAGTTCATTTTGTACTTAATATACCAGCGGCGCATCAATCTAAACTAACCACTTTGTGCAGTGGCATTACAGAACTGCATATATTTTCAAGTAAAACATGTGCTAAAGGAACTATGGCAAAAGAACATTATGTCTATTCTAAAAGTTCAAAGTCAGCCACACAGCCCAAACAGTTGAGACCTTTGCACACTCTTACAGGGGGGCTTGGGAAAGGGCTATAAGGGGGCTTTGTGGCAGATGAGTCAATGTCCGCCAAGCTTGAAAGCCACTACTCTGGACTACCTCTACTGACAACAGCACTAAAACATTTTTTTTAAATCACCACCGACGACAGGAGGTCGGCACAGAATCCGTAGCTAAATGCTTTCGTATTTTAAGTGAGGCACTTTCTGTATTTTTTAAAAAAGGAGCAAGCTAACACATCAATATAGACAGACAGTACTTAATGCATCATGCATTAAAAATTAGAAGCCGCGTTATATACCTCTGCTGTAATTCTAGCCAATGGGTGGTATTCAAGTACCGTGTCCCAACTGTGCAAGGATTTCCTCTTGCACAACAGGCCTCCCCCTTCATCACAGCTGGCACCCTGCCCAAGTCTTTTCCAGGGGGTATAGGTAATCCCATGCAGGAGGGAGGGAGTGGGAGACAAGTAGAAATCGTCACGCTGGTTAAATGTTCACTTAGTGCTATTTTGGATTCCACCCAACATGCCTTACTGTTGGATTGTCTTGCTAAAGATCTGCCTTTCACGAACTGACACCCTCTTGCTGTGCTGGTTGAGGCTCATGGAAATTGTAGTCCAAATCACTAGGCTGGGAAAGGCTGGTACGGACTGTAGGAAGGCATCCCAGGAATACATACGGGAGTTGTGGTTTTTCCACCTGCAACTGCAACAGAGCCTTTGGCCCTTCCTTGTAATTTCCTGCACCCTTTTGCTCTCATTTCTACCAGTTAATATGTCAGTTTCCATATAGTCACCAATCTAGCCAGCATAGGCTTTGCATCCATGGTTTTTAAACTAGAGTAAATGAGCAGGGATTGTGGGGAGGGGTAAAGCAACTCACGTTTATGCAGGGCTCTTTGGTGCAATGGGTCAGTGCGCCTGGCTTGGTGGTTCGAGCCCATCCGGGAGCAGCTGTGGGCAGGATTCCTGTATTGCAGGGGGTTGGACTAGATGACCCTCGGGGTCTCTTCCAATTCTGATTCTATGCACACACATGCCATCATTTAGCATCTCTAAAGCTGTGTGCGACAACTTTCCGCCTTCGCCTTGCATCTCTGGAGACGCATGTAATTAAGCCGGCGTCAGCATAATCTTATCCTAAGAACGTTGTGAAATGGGAAGCCAGGAGGATATGCAAAATAACAATTTCTGCAAGTCCCTTGTTGGGAAACGTTCATTCGAAATATGGAAAGCTTAAAATCGCAAAGAGAGAATGGTAGTCTGCCTCTGCCTTTGTCACCTGCCACCAACTTAAAATTTCATACGTTCTAGTTGCCAGGCGTATTTCAGAGCAACATGCAGATTCTACACCCACCTAAGTCTATGTGGATCAGATCATGGCTCGCCACACAGCTCTTGAACCCAAAAGCTGCATATTGAGAAGGCTAAGGGTCTGCCACCCCAGATAGTACATGAACCAGGTTTTGTCTGAACATATGGCCCATCATCCACTCTACAAGCCATGCAGCTACACCAGTCTTCACCAACATCCATGCTGACTGAGGCTGATGGGAGTTGTAGTCCAAAACAACTGAAGGGAATCAGGCTGGAGAAGGTTGAGCTACACCAGAGGAGTACATGGGGAAATGCTGAACCACTTTCACTTAGAACACAGGAATTGCATTGCAAAGGCTATTTGCAAAAGGAAAAAAAGAGAAAGGACAGTGATTCATCGAAGAGAGTTCTTTCCAGTCAAACAAAAGGAAACACTGCATAGGACAGAACCATAATTAAAAACTTAAGCCACAATTTCTACATTCAAACCGGAAAGGGAAAACATAAAAAAACACAAACTGAACATGATTAAAATGCCGAACTTGAAACGCTGTGCATTGTTCTGCAGTTTATTTACTCTGGATTGATTAATCCTGTTCCACTTAAGTCCGCTAGATGCACAGCCTCTGCTTGGTAGCAAAGCTTCCCACCCAGCCCTGCCCTCTCCCCCAGCACTTAAGACTTTCCTTTGGAAGAACACAATGGAAACTCCAATGGACTTTTCCTACATACCGAAAGAACAAACAAAACAAGTTTTGTAAGCTCAAAATTCCTTGGAGCAGGAGTGGGCAGACTTCAAAGAGAATCTATGTTGTTTGCATTAACACTCATAGGTCCACCAACCAAGGTAAAGGACCCCTGACAGTTAACTCCAGTCGCAGATGACTCGAGTTGCGGCGCTCATCTCGCTTTACAGGCCGAGAGAGCCAGCGTTTGTCCGCAGACAGTTTTTCCGGGTCATGTGGCCAGCATGACTAAGCCACTTCTGGTGCAACAGAACACCGAAACCAGAGCAGAGCACTGGAAATGCAGTTTACCTTCCTGCTGGAGCGGTACCTATTTATCTACTTGCACTTTTTGGCATCCTTTTGAACTGCTAGGTTGGCAGGAGCTGGGACAGAGCAACAGGAGCTCACCCCGTCATGGGGATTCGAACTGCCGACCTTCTGGGGTTTAGACCACAGTGCCACTCGCGTCCCTACCCACCAAAGGCAGATGCAAAAAATAGGGGAGACACAGAAGTAAGGAACATATCCTGCCTTAGCACAGCCTCAAGAGTTGGTTTTAGTACCAGAACTGGGCTCACCATCTTTTCACCCAAACTTCCACTCCCAATCATTCACAGTTATTTCCATTTCTGAGAAATAAAAATATGAGGATCAAAAACGCCTGGGAATTTACTGCAAATCATTCAGAAATTTACCAGTAGATCCTGGTGTGTCTTCTGCCCATCTCTGCCTTAGGGGGCTTCTGGTTATTTGGCAACACCACTTTAGGGAGATAACGCGAAGGTGATGAGATGCCTCACCTGTCACCGAGGCGGAAGCAAACACTCCTAGGAAACAGTCGTGTGCAACTCAAAATGGCAATCCCCCAATGTAATTTATCCGGTACATTAATGTTTGGTGCATTTTGGACCAGCAACAGAGCTGAGTGGGACTCTAACAACTCTGCAACACAAACAAAAATAGCCACCCACACAGCTAGTATGCACAAGTTTCAAAAGTCTTCCTTGCTTAGGTTTCGGTTTCAAACATACATCTGTTTTGGGTTTGTTTTTTAAAAAAAGGATTAACGTTTTGGATTCCATAACTGGTCTGTCCTATTTGTTCACAGGATATGAACTGTATGTATGTGTAAGAGTTGGAGCAGAACTGTGTAGTCTCTCAGTGTTTAAACAGGCTGGGACACCCACCCCTCTATGTAACCCAGACTTGCGAAAAAATGCGGAGCAGCTTTTCTCACCTTGGTACCCATCAGATGTTTTGGACTACAACTCCCATTTGTTCCAGCCTGTGCAGTCTTGATGCCAGGTACTGATCTGAGTTGTAGTCCAAACACGGGCAAAGGTAAAGGTAAAAGGTAAGGTAAAGGACCCCTGAACGGTTAAGTCCAGTCAAAGGTGACCATGGTGTTGCAGCGCTCATTTTGCTTTCAGGCCGAGGGAGCCGGCGTTTGTCCACAGACAGCTTTTCCGGGTCATATGGCCAGCATGACTAAACCGCTACTGGCGCACGGAGGACCGTGACGAGTGCCAGAGCGCACGGAAACACTGTTTACCTTCCCGCTGCAGTGGTACCTATTTATCTACTTCCACTGGCATGCTTTCGAACTGCTAGGTTGGCAGGAGCAGGGACCAAGCAACTGGAGCTCACTCCATCACGGGGAATCAAAATGCCGACCTTCTGATCAGCAAGTCCAAGAGGCTCAGTGGTTTAGACCACAGCGCCACCCGCGTCCATACCCAGAGGGCACCAGGTTGAGGAAGGAATGGCCGTGAACCCGCCAAATCCCTGCCCTCTGCAATATTATTTATTAAGCATTAATCAAAGTCAATGTACAATATAAGGTAACCACATTTCGAATGCAAAACACTCGGGATTCAAATGTAACTTGCAGTAAGGCATTCAGTTCTGGCGAACACACACACATACACACACAAAAATGTGCCACAGTTCATATGCAACACCTACCCACCCCCTACAAGCACCACAAAGTTAATCTTTAAAACTAACTTCCCACAAAGAAGCAGCCAATAAGCAGTCTGGTGATACAAAACCGTTTTTGCCTGGCACTGAAATCATATAAGAATTGGTGCAAGGTAGACTTCCCTCGGGAGAGCATTCCAAACATTGGGGAGGGGGCGACAGCTGAAAAGGGCTTCTCCCTTGGCAGCACCTTTAAACCTTTTTGGAGAGCGAAGGAATATATTGCTTAGAAAAGATTCCCTCATCTGTCACCAGATTCCTACTCTATTTCAGTAACCAGCCAAATTCATACTTACCACTTACCACTTCTGATGTGGTAAAATCTTTCAAACACATCAGTGCACTGGACCACTTAAGTATAAAGTTATTGTCAGATATGTACGGCTCCATCTCCATTAGCCAGGCAGCACTGGGCCCAACATTACCATTGTCTACTTCATAGTTGTGCAGCATGTTCTAGGATGTACGGTATGACCTGCTGGCTTCACTAAAACAGCTCCTCATTCATAAAAAGAGAGAGGCATTCAAGTATGCAATCTCATGGAAGCTCTTTGCACTCATCACTGTGGCAGCTGCCTCACCTGTCACCAATTCCTGTGTGTACAATGTTGTACAATTGGCTTTTAACCTGGCCAGTGTTTCCCCAACTTGGGTTTCCAACTGTTGTTGGAATACAACTCCCATCATCCCTAGCTAGCAAGACCAGTGGGTCATGGATGGAAACTGCAGTCCAAAAGCAGCTGGAGACCCAAGTTGGGGAAACATTGGCCTAGAGCAGAGTTTTCCAAACTTTTCGTGCTGGTGACACACTTTTTGAGACGTGCATCATTTCGTGACGCAGTAATTCAGTTCTGCATTGTTTTGTGACACAGTAATTCAGTTTTACTAGCAGACCAGAAGTTAAACTAGCCCCTTTCCAGCCCTGGGAGGAGCATGGGGAGCATTCGTGCAACATGCTGACACGCTAACGTGTTGTGACGCAGTTTGGAAAGCTCCGGCCTAGAGGAACTTCCAAGCCTTTCCCCACGTTCTGCTAAAGACGGAGTGTCAACCTTTTTACTCCAGAGACCTACATTTAACAAAAACGACGGAGGCCATCATTGGAGTATGTCATGTGCTGAGGAACATGGCAAAAAAAGGCAGCCGTCTGCACCACTCGCACTGATCTAAACCCACTGCACAGTTTTAGTTATTTTATTTTGAGGATTTTTATTTTATTTATTTCACAGCCCTTTCACCCAAACTTGTCTGCTTCTCTGTTCATTGCATTTTACTTATTGATTTATTTATTTGCAGGCGGGGGAAGAATGATGGGTGTTTATCACCATTCTGGGAGGACTCAATGCACCCAGAGTTCTCCTGCATGCACAGACAGCACGTGGGGTGTGGTCACAAAAGGCTTTGGAGACACTCAGTCTGCAGGCACACCATATATTTAAAATACAGTGGTACCTCGGCTTAAGTACTTAATTAGTTCCGGAGGTCTGTTCTTAACCTGAAACTTAACTTGAAGCACCAATTTAGCTAATGGGGCCTCCCACTGCCACCGGAGCCCGGTTTCTGTTCTCATCCTGAAGCAAAGTTCTTAACCCTAGGTAATATTTCTGGGTTAGCGGAGTCTGTAAACTGAAGTGTATGTAACCTGAAGTGTATGTAACCCGAGGTACAACTGTAGATGACTTTCTCCAAAGAACCCTGGGAACTGTAGTTTAAGGGTGCCAAGAATGGAGGACTGACAAAACCCATTCCCCAAATCTTTTCTATGCAACAGAGCAAACCAGCAAGGCCTGCCCCCTGGCTATAAAGCAGTGCTTTAAATGATTTGATGTTCCTTGTTTTCATAGGAACCAAACAAGGCTTTTCCTCTTAAGTTTGCAAGATTTACACTTGAACCTGTGACAACCCAACACGAGTGGAGAACACTGGAAACAACTTCGAGGCTCAGGGTAAGAGAATAAGCAGAGAACAGAAGGACAGTTACAGGCATATATTGTGCTATTCTCTCCGAACAAGGGGGGGACGGACGTATTGTTCAGTACAATGATTTTAACAGTTCTGGTTGTGCTTACAACTTTTATCTGGCACGAGCACTCAAAGGACAGCCCTGTGCAGAAGCAGGAAAAACAGAAGAAAGGAGGTTTCTGTTTGCTGGATTCTCTGACTGCTCATTGACCATTCCCAGTACAAAGCTGAGATAGCAAATAGGACAGTACCATCTTGGGCAGAAACTAGGAAAGGCTGTTTTCATCCATGCAGGGATCTTTTTCCCAACATGGGGCTCAAACCCATGACTCCTGAGATTAAGAGTATTATGCTGTACGGAAGGGGCTATCCCAGCTAGGACTTCAATGTGATCTACGAACATTATCTACACAGGAGCCAACTGCAGACGGGCATCCGGGTAATTTTATTAAGCCCCTAGGAGCTGCACTTTCAGAATACAAAAGAAGACTTTGCACTGCTACTTGGGCTTAAGGATTCTTAACACTTTACTGCTCTTGCAGGAGCGTTTGTTTGTTAGATGGTTCCCCGTGCTAAGGCATGGACAGCCAGCCTGAGGCATGGGAGGCACAAACAACCCAAATCACGGCACCCCGAGACATGAGAACTGGCGGTAAACATAGCACAACAAGATATGCAGCCCAGAAAATGGCTGCCCAGCAGTGGACCAAGCAATATTATCACCGAGATTTTCTGCTAGTTGTAGCACCGTTAGAAGCTTTAACCAAATGAGGTTACAAGTTTCAACCAGTCCCCCTTAAGTGCATACTACCACCTCTACGGTGGTGGCTTGCATTAAGATACTTCCTCCCCTTTGGAACGAGGGGCTTCATAAGCCAAGCATGCAAGGCAAGGTGGGCAGATGGCAGAGAAAGGTCCACAATCTAGTTTTGTGTTGGAGAACCTAGGTCAGGGTTTCCCAAACTTGGGTCTCCAGCTCTTTTTGGACTACAACTCCCATCATTCCTAGCTAGCAGGACCAATGGTCAGGGATGGTGGGAATTGTAGTCCAAAAGCAGCTGGAGACCCAGGTTTAGGAAACCCTGGCCTAGGCTATAGTTGCTTATTGCTGGGAGCCTTGCAAAGTTGGAACTCTGTCTAATATCCAGGATGTCACTTCTTAAGAGTGCATGAGGCTCGCTTTTCATATATTACTATTAACGTATACACCTTCCTGTCCCAACACTGGACCCCAAGTTGGCCAACAACCAAATTAAAATCCAGCTTTTAAATTCCGGCTTAAAACTTTTCCATTATGTCAGGTTTATGCAGGCAATTAAGAACATATATTTCCAAAAAAGTTAACAGGTGTCTGTTTTTAACTGTTTACATAGTTTCAAAATTTTACGGTTCTATGTGCTGTTGTTGTAAACTACCTTGTTATCTTTTATGAATATTTTTAATAAAATAGAGTTATGTCTTCACAATCAAGAAACTGTGCACTATTTGAAAGTTGGACACACTTTTGCAAACACGGTGTTGGTGTGTACATTCCAACATGATACTTATGGAAGGCAGATTTGAGCTGTGCATAAAATATAATTGAGACTGCACATGCAATCAAAGATGGCTGAACTCTCTTACAAGGACAGAAACAAGCCCTATACAGTGGTACCTTGGTTTACAACCATAGTTCGTTCCGGAGGCCTGTTTGTAAACCAAAACAGGTTGTAACCCAAGGTGCGCTTTCGCCAATGGGGCCTCTAAAAAAAAATGTTCGTAATCCAAAAAAGGAGTAGTAGTAGTAATAGAAGAAGAAGGGGGTGGGTTGTAATCCAAAATGAATGCAAAGCACTGTTTGTAAACCAAGGTACCACTGTGCTGTTAAGAGCCTGATTCTGCAACTTTCTGCATCTCCATACATTCAGCTGAAGCAGAATTTATGTGTTCACCAGGCCAATGAGATTTTACAAATGGGGCACTCAAGCCCTCCCTCCAATAACTAGAAATGTTATTTCATCCCACTGCATGCTTCTAAGCTGTCACACTACCTGTTACCCCAAACACTTTCAAGCCTATCCACAAGTAATCACAAGAATTAGGCGCTAGCTTCTTCCTTTCACAAAGCTGGAGAACTACCTAGAACTACATTGTTGTTTCTACCATAAACACCTCTTTGAAAAGCATTTAAGATGTTGCTATAAACATCCTCTGAGCTCAGAAAGCAGGCCTACTTAGGCTTTCAAGCCCTGCAGAAACTGGAAATTATGAAGAGTGTTTTTATGGTATTCAAATTTCAGCTTTCCCGCCTTCCCCATAATAAAATGAAACTGCAACCAGGAACATGCTGTTAAGTGTGTAATTGTTTCCAAGAAGTTTAAAACGAAGTCTAATTTATGGCAGGGGCACTAGAGTCCTCCAGCAAATTCTTGTTGCACAAACCGCATGTGTGTGAGGGAAAAAATAGCAGGCTCAAAGTGATAGCACAAAAGAAATACTTGATGTGACTATCAGAGAGTGCATCACATACACAATAAGGATTCTGTCAACTAAGCAGAACTTATCAGCCGTATGACATACATGTTGTCTGAATCCAATCTTAAGATTCTGCTACGCAATCAAATTTCTGAAGGATGACACAGCTGCAATTCCTCAACACAGACAATTGTGCTTTTTAAAAAAGTTAAGCTAATGGACAAAAAATGTCTTCAACGTTTTGTCGTTTCTGTGACAATCCCATTATCTGACAATATATATTTGATTTTGAATATTCATGGTAAGCAACAGAAGGGTTCTTGTCAATCTCAGGTAGGAAGAAGCAGTTGGTGAGAGAACAAACTGCAACTTTTTCTGTATTGCCTCATTAGAAGACAAGCTTCTGGCATTGCATTTGGCACTCAAAGACTGTTCTAGCACGTTCTACGCAAAACCTTTGTATTAGACCTGGCCAAATTAAATGAGAAGCAAGTGATGTTGCAGTATTCAGAACTGTTTGTTTTGGAACACAACCACTGAAGTCGACAGGATGATTCCAGAGGAAATGAACCGCACTCACTGGGCATTTAGACATTTTACCCAAAGATGCGGATCCAGTGAGGGCAAAAGCAGTGTTAGAAACTCAGATGGCTCCTAAAACCAAGGTTGCAGTTGCCAAAACAGAATGTCTAGCTGCCATTTTGGGGCAAGAAGGCTCTAAAGTCTTATTTTTCAAATGATGGACTGACTGACTGATTGATTCTCAGTTAAACATCTGGCTAGTTCAGATGACACCTTTGAGCTAGGTTAAGAACTTTGAGAACTTAAAGAAGAAAAGTCACTTGATCCAGGGACAGCCCACATATATATTGGCCTATTCCGCCCTCTTTTCCTTAATGGTGACTGCTCCTGCTCTCAGGCTGCACAGAAAAAGCAATTTTGTTCCAGAAATTCATTCTGATTGTTCAGATAAAATATAACTGATAGAATTCTACAGGATGTGCTACAGTGGTACCTCTGGTAACAAACTTAAGTCAGTCCGGAGGTGCGTTCTTAATCTGAAACTGTTCTTAACCTGAGGTACCATTTTAGCTAATGGGGCCTCCCGCTGCCATGTGATTTCTGTTCTCATTCTGAGGTAAAGTTCTTAACCTGAGGTACAACTTCCGGGTTAGCAGAGTCTGTAACCCGAGGTGTTTGTAACCCGAGGTGTTTGTAACCCGAGGTACCACTGTATTAGCATGTGAAAACAGTTCAGATCCAATGATCTCCAGATGGTGGAGATGTCAGGTGACATCCTGGGGCCCAAAGATCTTCACTTGGCCACAAGTAATTGAAAGCCGGGTGCAAAATGCACCTGGCTAATTTTGAACACTGGGCAAAAGGTAGATGGAGCTGTACTGACAGACTGCTGGATGGTTTGCAGGAGACAAACATGAGGTTTCTAATTCCCAACAAAAACATGACCCCCCTCTGCACTGAACTAAGCTGGGCTGTTAAAATCCCAAATTTCTAATAATTCTAAAGTCCTCACTCCAGTGCATGGTTCATGGAGCACAGCTAGTTACGGATTCCAGCCCATCTCCCACCAGTTTGCATGTCGGCCTACCCCCAGAGCCATTATTTGGGTTGCACAAATCTGGTGTCTGCCCCACACCCAACAGCCTGCCCGCAGCCACAGACAGAATCAATTCAAACAGCACATTACTCACCCCAAAACTGACAAAAACCAATTACTGATTTTCCTTTGCCAAAGAATCCCACACACAGACTCTATAGACATTCACACTCCATGGGTGGGGTGACTTCTCAGTCCTTTCCGGCTTTCATTCAGGACAACAATGCAAAAAACTACCCCAAATTAAAATGGTCAAGTAAGCAGATCACAACTCAAACACGAGGGACAAGGAAAATGCTGAACACTCCCCACCCGCAGAGCATTGCAGCTTTAACATTAGAGTATTGTTTGATGTTGCCAAGTCATGTAGGACGTGTCTGTGAACACACTCTGCTTCTTCAATTATGTTATATCTATCCAACCAACCACTCATCCAAACAGTACTCTCTGGGTCTGGAGGATTTGGGGGTGGCCCCAACCACAGTCATATGCAGGCAAAATCTGAAGCATGCAAACAGAAAATTGGGGGTAAACACCCATAAAATGCTTGCACGCTATTATCAGAAAGACCCCGGGCTTGGGAAGAAGCTATAGAGTATAATGTAATGTTTGTACTGCATGGATTTCCTGCTGGTGACCATCTAACACACCAGGCAACTAAATATGTGAGCCCTAAGTGACAAACAAGCCTGGGTAGATTAAACCTGCCCAAATTCAGATCAATACAGTGGTACCTCGGGTTACATACGCTTCAGGTTACAGACTCCGCTAACCCAGAAATAGTGTTTCAGGTTAAGAACTTTGCTTCAGGATGAGAACAGAAATCGTGTTCCGGCGGCACGGCAGCAGCAAGAGGCCCCATTGGCTAAAGTGGTGCTTCAGGTTAAGAACAGTTTCAGGTTAAGTATGGACCTCCAGAACGAATTAAGTACTTAACCTGAGGTACCACTCTAGATGCAAAGCTGAAGGTGACATGACAACAAATATATGAGATGGGGGCTATATAAATATTTTATAAACAAATAAAATACAATAAATGGACCATGCAATTTTATGTTAGAAGCCAACCAAATCTTAACAAGTCCCCAGTCTCATGAATCTAAATTATCTACAAAGGAGGCTGTAAAACTTTCACTTGGCCGTATTTCTTTGTGGTCAAAATCAAAGGGATCTCAAAATGTTCAATTCTGCAGTCATGCCATAGGTCAAACCGGAAACTGCACCCTGGCTGCTGCCCCAAGCACACCTAAAATAGGGTTGTGCATTAGATTCTGATAAACCCCATTCTCCCAAGAAATAGTTATGGACGCTTACTTAAAAAATAATAAACCAAAACTTTCACAAAAGCCTTTTTGGCATACTGATGTAAATGAGTAATCAAATCATTTTAAGAGAAGAACAGTAGATCTAACCTAAAGGGAATTTCTTCCAGCACCTCTGAAACCCAGATACTAATGCTAATAATTTCATTATTTATACCCTGCCCATCTGGCTAGGTTGCCCCGGCCACAAATACTACATATTTGTTTACAATTTTGTATAACAAATCAGAGCTAGCTGCTTCAGTTGTATTTTCTGCAAGTTTTACTCTGCTAGACTTTTAAAAAATATTTTTTGCAATAATGTACTCTCTGCCATATTTACTAAAATGCAATCACATCAAGAAGATCTCCTAAAAATTAAGTTTATCCAAGAGAATGGCCTCTTCGGAACACAGCAATTTTCTGAATTCTGCAACTGAAATACCCTAATGCAACCTAAGTGCTCGGGACTACAATGACCATGAGCCTCTGTCAACTCCAGAATCACATGGCCATGCTGAACGGATGTTGTCGTTAAAGCAGCAAGTGTACCTGAAATAATAATGTACTAGTCTCCTTTTACCCTTGGCTGCAATTCTGTCCCCTTTCTGTTCTGTATCTCCCTTATGTCAATTTCTAGATCAGAGGCGGCCATGGTGGGGCAATGCAGAAGATGTTGGACTATGACTTTCATTAGTCCTAGCCAGCAAGGCCATAGTCCAAGAATACCAGCAGGGCACCACCTTGCTCGAATCTAGATTGCTAGCCCCTTGGGGAAGGGACCAGAGCTCTCATTCTTTGTAAAGCACCGTGTCCATGTTCCATGAGCAGAGTTACAACCTTCCTTAAAGGCTGTTGATGAAATCTGGGTGTTAAGAGTAAAGTAAGGTAAAGGTAAAGGGACCCCTGACCATTTGGTCCAGTCGTGACTGACTCCGGGGTTGCGGCGCTCATCTCGTTTTACTGGCCGAGGGAGCCGACATACAGCTTCTGGGTCTTGTGGCCAGCATGACTAAGCCACTTCTGGCGAACCAGAGCAGCGCATGGAAACACTGTTTACCTTCCCGCTGGAGCGGTACCTATTTATCTACTTGCACTTTGACGTGCTTTTGAACTGCTAGGTTGGCAGGAGCGGGGACCGAGCAACAGGAGCTCACCCCGTCGCGGGGATTCGAACCACCGACCTTCTGATCGGCAAGTCCTAGGCTCTGTGGGTTAACCCACAGCGCCACCTGCATCCCGAGCCCATTAAATCAATTGACTCATGAGAGCTCCAACTAACTTCACTGAGCTCAATGGGTTTACTCAATCTGACTTAGTCAGAAACTACCCTTAATCTTTAACTAATTTCTGGGTGTAGCCAAATACTACTCTTAATCTATAGTTAAATTGCTACATATCCTGACACCCAGCAGACTGAGGGCCATTTTATACATTCTGGAGAATCAAATGGTATAGCTTTTCTGGGGCTGTAATACTTTGAGCTGTGGGTGAGGGAGGAATTTCGAATGCTCTGCCCTCCCCATCGAAAAACTCCCTAAACACAGGTATGTCAGGGAGAAGGGTAGGATGACCCATTCACAGGAGGAGCGTTCCAATATGCAATCTCTGGCCTGAAGTGCTATGAAACAGGAGCTTTACTACTTGTTATTCCTCAAGGTATAAAGTGGAAGGAATAGTACACCCATTTATCCTTTGTGCAGGATTCCGCCCCCCCCCCAACTCATCATCAATGGTTAGTTACCTTTAACATCAGGGGGAAGGATTAAAAAATCCAACCTATACTATTGATTAGATGACCCTGCTAAAAATAAACACTCAAGTCTCTGGCTTTATTTTCGTTCACCCAGGAAAGTTCAGTCGAGGGTTTCCTAAACTTGGGTCTCCAGCTGTTTTTTGGACTAAAACTCCCATCACCACTAGCTAGCAGAACCAGTGGTCAGGGATGATGGGAATTGTAGTCCAAAAGCAACTGGAGACCCAAGTTTGGGAAACCCTAGTTCAGACATTTTTGATTTGTGAAACTGATGGGAGGTGGAAAGAGCCATGCTCACTTGCTCTGCTAAGCAGAAAATTTTAGATCTTGTTTCAGTTCTCCATTCAATGACAAGCGAGAGCTTGGAAGGAGCACTGCTAAGCCTCAAGCTATTTCTGAAACACCATGCTTGATCTGGGAAAGAAAAGGCTGTTGGCAAGATATAAAAAAATCCCAGGTTGAATGTTTAAAGTCCTTTCCCTCCCTTTTTGAAGGCAATGAGCTAAATCTCCAGACAGTGGAGATTCCACTCAAAACAGGTATTTGTGTTCCACAAGTATTGACACCGCCAACTGTAGAACCCAAAAAAATTTAAGTCTTCAATAGCCACAACCCACCAGAATGTCTCTCTTAAGCAAGCTTTAGAAGTGAACATGCTCTCAGTAGAAAAAGATTGTGCCATTAAATGAAAAGCAAAAAAGCAAATCTGACCTAAAACTGCACAAAGGATGCATTTCAAAGCAAGTAGTGCTGGCAAGTAATGGAAAATTCATGTTCAGCATGCAGAAAACCTCAGGTACCATCCACAGCAGTTCCAGGTACAGCTGAGACAGCCCTCGTTCTGAAATCGTGGAAAGATCCTGCCCAAACAGTGCAACAATGCTGAGCTAAATGGACCAATGGTCTAACTCTCTGGGCCACACTTTCAGAATAAAGATTTAATTCAGCCACGCCGAATGTTTTTTTTGATAAGATTGGAAAACAAAAAGAAAAAACTCCCAGCAGTGCTTGGTTTTGAAAAGGTATCCATCCATATCCAAATAAAAAAAATATTTTGATACTATACTATACCACACTGAAATGTTTAAATGTTTATTGAATCTTCCTGCTACACTTCCCATCATCTCCTGTCACAACCCATGAGAACCACTGTCCTAACCTGTTTATGAACAGGAAAGAAAATTGGTTAAAATAACTTCACCACAGATCTTTGTTTACTGCCTTATCTAATTCCATTTGGGGCATGCTTCATCTACAAGAACAGGAAGAGGATCTGGTGCTGTTCTGATAGTTGCACATCAGAATTAGCAGAAAGAAGCTCCAATCCCTGCTGAATCATCTCCCGGGTTTTTTCTAGTTAACATTCTTCCATCTCTATGGAATAAACTTTAGGTCTTGGTATCCGGCAGCTTAATGCTTGCTCTTGATTAAGCAGAAAGACATTTAGCCAGTGATTTCAACGGAAGGGAGCGAAGAGAAAATAGCAGCCGTATGATAAACTGTCCTAATAAAAATAGCAAACAATTGCATAATCCAAGCTTTTTCCAATTCTAGTAAAAACCCACTTGGGAAAACCCACTTGGAGAAAAGATGAAGAGGATATGCCAAAAGATCAAAGGCTGTGCCAATTTTCTCCTCTCTCCTCATGCAGGTTTCAGTCAGTCATGTGCAATTGAAATAAGTTAGTGTGCTCCCACTGAACTTACGGAACATTCAGCAAACTAGCTCATCGTACCATGGTAGAACATGACAATTTTCAATAAACAGCACATTTCTCAGGTGAGCCTGCTTCCTCCATTTTTCAGGATGAATGAGAGCCAAGTAAACCTGGAACTGCTACATGGTGCGTTATTCTTTGATGAGGAACGTTGCATATTAAGCAAAGGTAACACAAGAAGTTTGGGGATGTACAACTAAGGTTGAGGCTCCGTGCCACACCTGGAATACAATGTCTCCTCCAACCCAGGAAAAGAAGAGGCAGGGATCTTCAGTCATACAACTCAGGTGTTCTCAAAGTAACAACCACTCCAGTCTGCCCAAACAGGAAAATCACAGCCTCACCACCAGCTCTGGAAATACCAGCCTGCAAACATTTCCAATAAGAGCTAATAGCTGTTCTACAACCTGCTGACAATGGTTGCGTACCAGTTGCCTATCAACAGGGTGGAAGAAAATTATCTTCCAATTTACAAAATATTCTGTGATATTATCATCCAGCAGCAATTATTCATTGCCAAAGGTTGGCACGCAAACAGCTATGTGCAAGCCTATGCTGCCTTGTCAAGGATAGGAGATGTAGTCCAACTGCATCTGGAAGGCCAGACGTCACTCAGCAGCTGTTCACTTTACCTCCATGTCAGGAAGACCTTTCCCCTCTTTCAATTTCTGCATGTGAGCTACTAAAAAGCACAGGAGCAGGACAAGCAGAAGGAACAACTTAGCAACCCTATTCACAGGTCTCTGTACTTATCCAAGGAACTAGCAACTTGAACCATCAGAGAGAATCACCCTGCTTACGTTAACATAACTGCTAGTCTCCAGGCCAAGATTTGTTTTCTCTTCCGGCTCACTTCTAATGTATATTAACCAGAACTTCAAGTGTGTTCAAGGGCTTCCAATGGTACTTGCTGTGCTTTTCTCTCTGCATGTAACACAGGCATAAGCAGACAAGTTTGCAGCAGGCTGTTTGGTGAAAGCACAGGAGCATATTCTCTGTGGTGGCACCTAGGCTTTGGAATGCCCTCACTTGTGTGGGTCAAGAAGTGAACAGAGTCAGTAGCCAGCTCTAAATGCTTCTTAAAGACACTTAAGTTTATCCCAAGCTTTCATGGCTTCTGATTCCTAACTCATAGAACTTATTTTTTTCCCCTTTTGGTGCACTGTTCACTTTTTGTCTATGGCCTACAGGTTTTTTTTTAAAAAAGTTTTATTTGATTATTGCAATTATATGAATTTTAATTAGATTTTATGCCAATCACTGAAGAGGGTGTGTGTGTGTGTGTGTGGGTGTGTATGAAGGACCACTGCGGTGCCTCCCTAAGAGATTCTGAAATCTTCTTCTGACCTTACAGTTGCAAAGAGGAAAACAGGGACTGTCTACAAACCTGTAGGAGAAGGAACAGAAGAGGCTTCCTTATACTGAGTCAGTCCACCAGTCCATCAAGTTTAGTACTGTCTACAATGACTGGGAGATCCCCAGAGTTTCAGGCAGAAGTTTCTCCCTGAAGATGACAAATATTGAACATGCATGCAAAATGTAATATGCTCTAGCAAACTCTCCTCCCTGTAAGAAGCTTCTTCACAGCTCCCTGAGCTCCCTAATTCTGTCTTCTGCATTCTTAATTCCTGCCCGAGCAAGACTTGAGTAAAGACTTGTTGGCCACCCAAGCACCTATATATTTAGCGATGCCACCTAGGAAACCTGAATCACTTTTCCAGCTCTCACTCCCTTGGAGTCTCAAGCCCTTTTTCTCCTCTTATTATTTATTTACTGCACTGTTTTGCAATTAGGGCAGAAGTACCTGCTGAAGCACTGGTGACATCTGCCTCAAAGATATGCAGCAATCCTAAGCATTCTTACTTAGAGAAGCCAGATTAAATCCATCCTTCTAAAATTGAATGTGTGGGTGCAAATCTAAACAAATATGCATGGCGTAATAATGTTCACTTCGTCTTCTATGTTACAGAGTTGAGTGCTTTTGCTTGCAGTAACGACATGTTTTTGTATACTTTTTTTTACCCCCCAGTAAACAGCAGTTTATTTCTAGCAGAGAACACAGCTTGCATATTATGGAAGTGTATGAGGTCTCACCTATTTAATTTTTATACCTCCCAAAGTTAAAAACAAGGCCTTAAACTAAATTAGAAAAAATGTACTGTCAATACATGAGAAGGCACTATGACTGCACAAAGTGTCAGTGAAGTATGAATTCCTCTCTACAGCATATCTGCACAGATAAAAGTCACAGTCCATTACTTGATTAACAGCAGAGTAATGGGATTACTTTAGAGTAAGTGGGCTGAGAACTTAGGGAAAGCCTATATCTCTATATAAGAAGCAATTTGAGTATAGGGGCTGCTGCACATTATTTCTGCTGCATTGCTCTTCAGCACTAATACATGGCAGGTGCTATCAACTGCCCATCCATAGTTACATAGGACAAACAGGGCAAATATCTATAGAAGAAAATAAATGTGCCAGAAACGACGACACAAAAAACCCAGTTTTCCAATATCCCAGGAAATTTTATTTCTGTTGCCAAGGTCAAAGTAAAAATAAAAAGGGTGGATACAGCATGGGATTGGAGCTCATTTGCCAGTTTCACTCAACTCAAACAGGCCTTAATCATCATTTAGGGTGGTTGTCTTACTAGAGACGGTCATGAGATCACGAACAAATTAAGCTCTAACCCAGAATTATTGGGTATGCTAGCACTGATCTATGGCCTTCAGGGTCTGAACCTTATTTACTTCAATTGAGTGCCTAATGAGTCATAGAAAGATGGTATCTCCAAGTTCAGTGTGTGTCTATTTTTAATCTCACCTTACACCAACAGTTCCATCACATATTCATTAGATCTGTACGCACACAAGTGTGACTATATGGACATCCCATGTTTAATGATGCAGAATTGAGTCTGGACTTGCCTCCACAATTAAACCAGCATTTTCATATTCCTCAGATACATATTATAATGGCTGCTGTCTCACATGCATATGCACTGCTGATGTTTCATCCACATGTTTATAACTGAATTGCAGCTTTCAGTAAAGTGACAACTCTTTTCCTGCAAGGAGACCAAGTAAGTGCATGAGGCAATTAGACAAAACAATTCACCCTATTTCCAAATACATGTCTAACTGCAACATCATGTATGTACGTTTACTCAGAAGTTCAACTGAATTCAGTTAGAGTTAGTCCCAAATAAGCATGCATGCACTTATTTAGGACTTACTCCTAAGTAAAGGTGGAGTCTGGGAACAGGAGCAACACCACTGCAAGCAGAAACGTTTCTGATCCACTTTATAAATAAGTCTGCTGGTTGCTGCTGTGTAATCTCACCGTATTGTATTACCAGCAGCCCTGTCCATGAAAACATCAGTGTTTGATTTCTAAAGTATAAACCCGGTATAACACCCTGAATCAGAGGCACGTATTAAAAGGCCTCTCTTTAGTTAGGATTCCAAAAACAGCAGATGTTTTTATCTTAACATGCAAAAGGGGAATAAGGAGGAGTCAGCCGTTTACTGTTATACACTGGGCCAAAGGTCTTAGAATTTATTGCCACACAAAGTGAAACCCGTTCCACACTTTCAGGCAGTTTTTAGGCAGCTGTAAGGTTGCCGCAGGCAGTTAAAAGAAATGTGACTCAACACCAGCAAGATAAAAATTCCAATTGTCATTCAGCTACCATCAATTGACAACAGATGCCCACACAGACTTACCTGGGACTCACTGGCCACCGTGGGGCTTCTGAGTAAGCATGCACAGGATTGCGCCCTAAACCCTTAATCTGTTGCAAATGTTAGGCGTGCTTGCTTGACTCCTACTGAACTCAATGGGACTTATTTCCGAGTGAACATAATTGGGATCAGGCCGATCAACGCACCCAGAACTAGCCAGCTACCTTACAATTGTGACACGTCATGAAGCGCTATTTGTTGCTGCTGTGCTTCTTCACATCCACAGCGCACGCTTCACTGGGGAGCCGACCTCACTGTCCCAACCCCCACCAGCGCGCGATTGTGCAACACCCGTAATTGCATTGACAAGTTTGCAAATGTTTGTTTTTCGTATGAATCGGGGAGCCTGTCAAGTTTCCCGAGACGGATCTTCTGTGCCTTTCTGCAAACGCAGATCAGCCCCGTCATTGCCGCCGTCAACGAGGGATCCGTAGGCCCCCGCCCAAACCAAGGATCGAGAGATGCTTCCCCCATTGCACCGCGGAGCATCTACAGGCTTAAAACTGGGGGAATATATCCCATTATGATCCCTCTTGGGGCGATCGATCCCTCTTGGCTGCTCCCGCTTCTGAAAGGCTGCTGCGCCCGGCAAGGTTTTGCTATCCCGGGCATCCAGGGATCGAAGCGGAGGAGCAGCGCCAGGGCCCGAGCAGGCCCGAGCACAGGGGGGAAGCGCAAATGCAACAAGAAAAACACCCCTCTCTCCGCCTTCTTTTGCACCCGAAGGAGAGAAACGCTTCGAGGGCTCCTCTCGCATCCCCAGCGCCCCGAACGAGGGAGGATTGCGCAGCAGCAGCCGGGCGATGCCGGCGCCCTGGGGACCCCGGGGAGGCGAAGGCGCGCCCGCCGCGCGCGGTTCCCTTCCTCGACCACGAAGGACATTTCAGCAAGCCCTGCGAGCTGAGCGCGGCCGCCGCTGCTCCTTCTGCCCAACCCCGGCGGCCCCCGGAAAATGGCTGCCGCTGGAGCTGAGCCCTTTCTGGCAAAGCGGCTGCAGCAGAGCGCGCCGCCGGAGGAGCCACCTTGCCTTTCCGTTTCGGAAAATGAATAATAATAGTAATAAAATGGGGGGGGGGGAGAAACAGGCGGGGGGAAGGAAGGGGAAGGCGAGGAAGCGTCGCACGGCTGCTGCATGGGCGGCCGCCCCCTCCCCGCGCCCTCCTTACCTTTGAATTTCAGCTCGTGCTGCGGTTCCAGACTCAGGACCTGCTCGGTTTTCGCCATGTTGTTGCCGCTGCTGCTGCTGCTGCCGCTCCTCCTCCTCGGCGGTGGAGGCACCAAGCAGGGTTGGAGAGGGAACAGCAATATATATATATATATTATATGAGATATAGATATATATATATATTTATATAAGGTTGCGATTTGGAGGCGGAGGGAAGGAGAAGAATGCACACACGCCAGGGACGCACCCGCGGCTGGTTGGGTAAGAGCTCCTTGCTTAGAGGAGCCTGGGAAGGGAAGGGAAATAAGCGCGGAGGAGGGAGGTGGCGGCGGCGGCGGCTCCGGTTCTAGGGCGGAGGGAGGTGGGGGCGAGACGCGGCAGCACCCACCGGAGGCTGTTGCACACAGCGAGGGGAATAAGCCGCCGCGCGCGCCCCCAACGCGCACACTCGCTCGCTCGCCGACGCTGCTGCTGCTGCTGCTGCTTCCCTCCCTGGCAAGGAGGCGGGGAGGACGATGCAGCAATGGCAAAGGGGGAGGGCGGAGAGGGAAGCTGCAAGCTGACGTCTCCAGCCGGCACGGGCGGAGTGGGGGGGGGGCGGCAGCAAGAGGCAAACCCAGCGCTTGGGGAGGGGAAAGGAACGGCGCGCGTCATGCTGGGCGGGGCTTAAAAGGGAGGCGGGAGGAGGCGAGGGCGCACGCGCCGCGGAGGAAGCGCGCAAGGAGCCGCGCGGGGTGGAAGAGGCGCAGAGGTCTTACTCGGGAGAAAGCAGTAGGGGGTGCAGCTGGCATTCGAGTAAATGAGCATAAGTATTGCACACTTTGGGTTTTGTTACATACTCTCGACAATAGGGAGGCGTCCTATGCCATTATTATTATTATTATTATTAAAAACTGCTCCTTTTCCCTTATGGGGTATCCAAGAGCCCGTATAGAGTCTTTAAGTGGATGGTTTTCCCATTAGTGATGTATGGAAGCGAGAGCTGGACCATAAAGAAAGCTGATCGCCGAAGAATTGATGCTTTTGAAATATGGTGCTGGAGGAGACTCTATACGGGCTCTTGGATACCCCATGAGGGAAAAGGAGCATTCTGAAGCAAATCAGCCCTGAGTGCTCACTGGAAGGACAGATCCTGAAGCTGAGGCTCCAATAACTTTGGCCACCTCATGGGAAGAGAAGACTCCCTGGAAAAGACCCTGGTGTTGGGAAAGATTGAGGGCACAAGGAGAAGGGGATGACAGAGGACAAGATTGTTGGATAGTGTTCTCGAAGCTACCAACATGAGTTTGACCAAACTGCAGGAGGCAGTGGAAGACAGGAGTGCCTGGCGTGCTCTGGTCCATGGGGTCACAAAGACTCGGACACAACTAAACAACAACAACAACCTATTGGTAGGAGAAAATAACAGGCCAACCAGAGACTATTGAGAAGCAAAGCAACTAGTAAGTCAGTTCTTTATTAAACTGTTGCAACAAGGTCCCCACTTACCACATGTAGGAGGAAGAAGAGACCCAGAACAATGCTGGGCAAGCCCTTGCATAGACTTTTGCAGTGCTTTTCACACACACACACACACACACACACACACGTTTGGGGTACTCTCATTTTCCTACTCATAAACCGCTTCTGGCGCAACAGGACACCGTGGCGGAAACCAGAGCACATGGAAACGCTGTTTACCTTCCCGCTGGAGCGGTACCTACTTATCTACTTGCACTGGTGTGGTTTCGAACTGCTAGGTTGGCAGGAGCTCGGACAGAGCAACGGGAGCTCACCCCGTCATGGGGATTTGAACCGGCGACCTTCCGATTGGCATGCCCAAGAGGCGCTGTGGTCTAACCAGCATTTCGAATTGTGCCTGGAAATGGGTCTGTAGCTAGTGAAGCTGTTTCAACAAGGGAGTGACATGCTCTCTGTAATTGGCCCCAGTCTCCATTCTGGCTGCAGGATTCTGGATCAGCTGAAGCTTCTGAACACATCACATAGATGTAGCAAAGGCATGTGACACCATGGCCAGATCCTGCATCCCAAGGAACTGGTGCAGTAAAGCGCTGTGCAAACTGGTGGAATAGTGATGATGATAGTATCACAGAAGCAACATTTTTCCTCACCCCCCAAAAAAACCTTTGAAGTTTCGGGCCTTAACTAGGAGATGAACTGGAGTCTTAAATCATAGTATATTAAATGAAATAGAAAATACCATTTACAACAAGGCGCCATGCTCCTTGTTCTAGTCAGAAGAAAAGCAATATATTTTATTCCTTCCATCTCGTGACAGCTTTATCACACCCATTTATTTCCCTGCCTAGTTTGGCAGAGGAGAGGTTGCAAAACCAGATTCTTAGAATGATTTGGGTTTTCCTTGTTTCCTAAATGATTGGCCATTGCTGGTGAAGTTAATTACAGTGTCCCGTCGCCATTTCCTGTAGGAACAAACTCGGAAGTTTGCCTATCAGGTTGGAAGCGAAACTGGGCCAGTGGTTTCTGTATTCTCAGAGGAACGATTTGGGGGGACCCCCCTGAACCCTAGAATTTAATAAATGGTAGGGTTTTCATGATTTGGGATGCGAAGGGAGAAATACAAGCTGCATTGGTATTCCTTGGCTAGCCTATGCAAAGCAACCTGGCCAAGCTAGGGCCATTAAGAAACAACAGAGGGCTGTTGAGAGCTTGCCAGGGCAACTGGTTCTGAGGTGACAGGAAAAGAGAGCTTTTAGCAAGGGTTGCTGGGAAGAAGAAAGACTGGAATCTAGGGATATTCTGGGATCAAATCAGAAGCCAGGATGACTTTTCAGAATTCAGGCACTGTTTCTGGAAAATCAGAACCCTTGGAGGGTATGCTACAGACTGCCTGAAGCCCTGAACCAAAGCACAATACAGTGGTACCTCGGGTTAAGTACTTAATTCGTTCCAGAGGTCGTTCCGTACTTAACCTGAAACTGTTCTTAACCTGAAGCACCACTTTAGCTAATGGAGCCTCCTGCAGCTGCCGCGCCGCCGGAGCACAATTTCTGTTCTCATCCTGAAGCAAAGTTCTTAACCTGAAGCAATATTTATGGGTTAGCGGAGTCTGTAACCTGAAGCATATGTAACCTGAAGCGTATGTAACCTGAGGTAGCACTGTACTGTGGAGACGGGCTGCAAGCTTATGTTGCAAAGCCCACGTCGTAAATAAACCTCAGATCTTAACCAAGGTCTAGAAGACTATTTAATTTTCTAGTGCAATGTGATGTATAAAAATAGCTACTGGTCTTAAAAACATTTGAATGCAACTGGGCTCATTTAGTATGGGAGCCATGTTTTTCCAGAACTGGCTGCAAACAGAATTAAAGCAGTGATTTCATATGGCACATAATGTAAGTGCGATGTTACTCATCCGTGCCCAGCCCCATGGCTCAGAAACATCCTGTTACAGGTCTTCCTTCCCCTCCTCCAGAGAGATTTATTATTGTTATTATGCTGGCCTTTGGAATTACAAACACACTTGTGTGACGCTGTGACCTGGCAAGTGCTCCCTCCCTACGTCCAGGATGTTAGCGTGACACAAAAATCACTGTGGGAAGGGCAAACAATTTCCCTGATAAAATCGAACAGTTCATAAAGCAGTTGTCATAGGAAAAGCTTGAAGCACACCATCTGATGGTGGAAATTTCACACATACCCTCCAACATTTCCCTGATGAAAATAGGGACGTCCCATTCCATAATTTTAGTATTTATACGCCAGACATCTTACCATAGCTGTCAACTTACAGATTTGAAAATAAGGGACCAGCAGCCTCAAAAATAAGGGATCAGCAGCCAAAATAAGGGATTTTTTGGGCACAGGTATGTTCAACTTCTGAGCCCCTCCAAGCCAAAGGCAGAAAGCCCAGCCAGCCCAGCAGCCAAAAGAAGCCTCAAGCGGTGGTTCCCACAGCGCAGCAACCCAGCCAAGGGGCTGCAGCAAGGAAAACTACCATCGCCTCTCCGCTGGGAAGCGCTGAGCAAAGGCGAGTCCCCAGGCAACGCGGCCGATTTGATCGCCACAAGGCATGCAAGCTCCACCCCCCCCCAGTCGTTCTTAGATTCCTTATTGGGTGAGCAACGCAGCCAAGCAACACAGTTGGAGCCTCCCTCCTCCCTGGCCGGCAGGGAGGGAGGGAGAGGAGCTGCTTCCTTTGAAACCCGGGAAATTTAAGGGACATAATCAATAAGGGACAGCAGCGGGACACAGCGCTGGGATAAGGGACTTTCCCGCCAAATAAGGGACGGTTGACAGCTATGCATCTTACTGGGTTGCCCCAGCAATTCTGGGCAGCTTCCAACATATATAGAAACATAATAAAACATTTTTAAAAACCTTCCCTGTACAGGACTGCCTTCAGACGGCTGCGGTGTGTGTGTGTGTGTGTGTGTGTGTGTGTGATAACTCCATACCCTCCAACATTTCTCGAATGGAAATAGGGATGTCCTGAGGAAATTGGATGTTCCAGGTTGAAATCAGAAACAGGGACTGCTTCTCTAAATCAGGGATGTCCCTGGAAAATAGGGACACTTGGAGGGTCTGTTCTTCCCGCTCAGGGTGCCCCCTGCCTGCCCCATATCTGGTGCGTCACGCAGGGCTGGGCCTCAGCTGTGGTAGCTTCTCCAGCAGCTGTTCTAAGCTGCCCAAGGGAGGCGACCGGCATCAGCCTCCTAACCATCGATACTCATTTGCCATGGGCTTTAGGAAACATTAACATTTTTTGTGTGCTAAATATCAGACTCTGATCAGGCATTACTTTAGGGCAGGGGTGCCCAAACATTTTTCAAAGAGTGCCATAAGTAGTGAACATGTGTGAGAGCTGATCAAAGTTGTTAGGATTGAAGTTGTTGAGCTTTTTTTACAATTTTACCCCAAGTTGTTGAGCTTTTTCTAGCATTTTACCCCAGGACATATACTGCCACGGGGGCTGGATTTAATCGACCAGCAGGCTGGATTAGGCCCCCAAAATGGACTTTGGACATGCCTGCTTTAATAATAATAATAATAAATTATTTATATCCCACCCTCCCCAGTTGAAGCCGGGCTCAAAGCGGCTAACAACAGTAAAATGATAAAACATTCTAAAATCATTTCATTATAAAATTACAGTGGTACCTCAGGTTAAGAGCTTAATTCGTTCCAGAGGTCCGTACTTAACCTGAAACCTTTCTTAACCTGAAGCACCACTTTAGCTAATGGGGCCTCCTGCTGCCGCTGCGCCGCTGGAGCCCGATTTCTGTTCTCATCCTGAAGCAAAGTTCTTAACCTGAAGCACTATTTCTGGGTTAGCAGAGTCTGTAACCTGAAGCGTATGTAACCTGAAGCGTATGTAACCTGAGGTACCACTGTAATTCAAAACGAATTAAGGCAAAGCCCAGGTGATAGTCTGTTAATAGCAGTCAGATAGTAGACCCACAACACTATTTTAAAAATCTAGCTTTGAAAAAAATTCAACATTCTCTGCTACCCAAGAACCTCCCTGGCATTATTTTGACTTGTGATTATATTTCCTGGGACCTCTTTCCAGCATGAAAATAAAACATACCTGATTTTATCTACCACACGACAGCAGTCTTTCCACTGCTGAATGTCTTCCATTCGTTTCAGTAGTTCAAGGGTCCCTCAGGATCAAGGAAATGAATGGTGGTTGCACAGCTGTTTTGATCAATAAATCCTGCCCCCACCCCCACAACACACCATGACAAAATTGGACTTTTCATTGCTCTTCAAGCCAGAGAGCTGCCGTTCTACAACACTGGATATTTATTGCTTTGTAATGCAAGTAGAGAACTTGTTCTGGAAAGCAACGAGATATTAACAGGACAGTTGTTTCTGCGATGAAGCAGTTTGGAAGAATGTTTGATGGCTCCTTGCAGAGCAAATGCCGACTTAATGAAATTGTCAACGGGACACATTTCTACTGGATACCCTTTGGTCTGATTGCCATCCCTCAAGGCATTCAGCTTTATTGGTGTGGGAGCTGTTCACTTCTCATAATATTTTATATCCAGGTCCTAAGATCTGCTGGGCCAGCAATCTGTGCCTGAGATGGGGATGTAGGATGCACTGCTGAAATATTTCAAGCAACATAATAGTTTGCAAACAAATATTTTAAGCCTATCACTATACAGTAGTTTAAAATAAAAAATATTATGGTTTACTAAGAACTTTCCGCGGTGCATGCTGTAAATAAAGTTATCTAATCTAGTCTTCTATACTCTATACCATTACAGTGGTACCTCAGGTTAAGTACTTAATTGGTTACGGACGTCTGTTCTTAACCTGAAGCGTTCTTTTTTTTTTAAAAAAATAATTTTTTTATTGCTTTTTTTCCAAGGTCAGAATACATCGTCAATAACACAACAAAAGCGATTTTACAGAAAAAAGAAGAAATTATAAAAGAAAATTCACTTTTTCAAAACTATTTTCAAAATCAACTGGACTTCCCCACGTCCTCCATCCCCTGCTTTCTTTACAATGAAAATAAACAGCAAATTGATACCTTATTTTATGTGTTTTTGTACTTTCATTTAGTTATATAATCTGTAATTTATACTTTTCAAAATCATAACTTAATTTCCATCATTTACAAATCTCAATACTGAAGCGTGTTTTTCCCAAAAGCTTAGCAAATTCTCAACATTCATATAACTTATAGTGTTTTTGTAGATAGTCCTTAAATTTTTTCCAATCCTCTTCCATTGCCTCTTCTCCCAGATCTCGGATTCTGCCGGTCATTTCGGCTAATTCCATGTAGTCCATCAGCTGCGAATGCCATTCTTCCAGCGTGGGTAACTCCTGTGCCTTCCAATATTTGGCTATAAGGATTCTTGCTGCTGTAGTTGTATATAAAAAGAAAGTTCTATCTTTTTTTGACACTCTCTGGCCTACAATGCCCAGGAGGAAGGCCTCTGGTTTCTTATGAAAGGTGTACTTAAACACCTTTTTCAACTCATTGTAAATCATTTCCCAAAAAGCCTTCACCCTCGGGCATGTCCACCAGAGGTGAAAGAATGTTCCTTCAGCCTCTTTGCATTTCCAACATTTATTGTCAGACAGATGGTATATCTTTGCAAGTTTGACTGGGGTCATGTACCACCTGTATACCATTTTCATAATGTTTTCTTTTAAGGCATTACATGCCGTGAATTTCATACCGGTGGTCCATAACCTTTCCCAGTCTTCAAACATAATGTTGTACCCAATGTCTTGTGCCCATTTTATCATAGCTGATTTGACTATCTCATCTTGAGTATTCCATTTAAGCAACAAGTTATACATTCTTGAAAGCACTTTCGTCTTAGGTTCAAGTAGTTCTGTCTCTAATTTTGATTTTTCCACCTGGAAACCAATTTTTTTGTCTTTTTTAAAGATCTCTAAAATTTGGGCATAATGAAACCAGTCTCGCACCTTTCCTTTCAATTTTTCGAAGCGTTAACCTGAAGCGTTCTTAACCTGAAGCGGACATTCCCATTAAAAGTAATGGAAAGTGGATTGATCCGTTCCAGACGATGAAAAACACCCCCTAAAACAGCAATTTAACACGAATTTTACTGTTTCACGAGACCATTGATCCATAAAATGAAGGCAATAATCAATGTACTGCACTATAAAATAAATAAGACAGTATTTTAGATGGAAAAAATTAACGTATTTCTTTTCTTATGTGCACTCACTGTGTGGAGGGGGCTCAGGGTCCTCTTCCACAATCACAATCGGCTTGGCTCCTAGCATTCGTGGAGGCCTCAGAGAGCTCCTGCGGCTGGAGCCCAGTTGCAGAGCCTCTGCAGGCCCCATGGATGTTGGGGCTCGGCTCCTGGCATTTGCGGAGCCCTGCAGGCACCGTGGATGTCTGGGCTTGGTTCCCTGCATTTGCAGAGGCCTCAGAGACGGAGGCCTCCATAGGCCCCGCCGATGTCCGGGTTTGCCTCCAGGCAGCGGCGAGGTCTCCGAGAGCTTGGACAACTTACTTCCGGGTTACAATCGTTCGTAACCCGGAAAAACGTAAGTTGAAGCGTTCGTAACTCGAGGTACCACTGTACATGCTAGTGGCCAAGAAACCAAAGCTTGGGCTCTGAAGAGGACACACAATCTACTCTTTTCACACAAGACACTGAGGGCATCAAGGGCTAGTCTCGGAGACTGGATTATGAGGAGTGGTGGGAGATTCCAGACGGAGAACACCGCCCCCCCCCCATGGAAGTCCCAGAGGAGGAAGGCTCAGAGCCAGGTGGGACACTGAGGACAGGTCAGAGGATGAATTGGGGGCAGAATGGTTGGATAATAATAATAATAATAATAATTATTTTTTATTTATACCCCGCCCTCCCCAGCCAAGGCCAGGCTCAGAGCGGCTTACAAGCAATAATAAAAACAAGATGAATGATTACAACTTAAAAACAAAAATAAAATACAACATTAAAATAATGGAACATTAAAATATTAAAATGTAGCCTCATTGCAGGAGAAGGAAAAGAAAAAAGAAAATGGGGGGGGGGGAATCAAATTGGCTCCAAGCCAAAGGCCAGGCGGAACAGCTCTGTCTTACAGGCCCTGCGGAAAGAAATCAGATCCCGCAGGGCCCTGGTCTCATGAGACAGAGCATTCCACCAGGCCGGAGCCAGAGTTGAAAAGGCCCTGGCTCTGGTTGAAGCCAATCTAACTTCCTTAGGGCCTGGGACCACTAGGGTGTTGTTATTTATGGACCTTGAGGCTCTCCGTGGGGCATACCGGGAGAGGCGGTCCCGTAGGTACGAGGGTCCTAGGCCGTGAAGGGCTTTAAAGGTCAAAAGCAGCACCTTAAATCTGACCCTGTACTCCACCGGGAGCCAGTGCAGCTTGTAAAGCACTGGATGAATATGCAGAAGCAACAGGCTTGAGTGAGAGAGAAGAGCCAGAGGCAGGAAACAGTTCAGACTCAGGACATGAAGCTGGGAAGGAAGGGCCAGAGGCTTCAGAAGCATCCACAGAGCTTGCCTTTCTGACTGTAGTAAGTTCCCCTCCCCACATGTCTCCAAGACATGAAGAACCTTGCGTGTAGCAGAACAAAGGGCTCGGTTCCTCCCAGGTGTAGCTTAAGGCTGCTGTGGAGACTTAGCAGGAAGTAGGAGGCACAGATATCATCCGTCCTGGCAACTGTATTACTGGGGGGCCAGCCTTGCCTTGAGGCTTCTCTGCTTGTACGCTGTTTTCTTGAATAAAGAATCCAGGAAGAACTTTCTGGCAGCAAGAGCTGTTTGATAGTGGAAAGGTATCCCTTAGGAAGTTGTGGACTCTCCTTCCTTGGAGGTTTATAAGCAGAGGTAGGATGGCCATCTGTCATGGTTGCTTTAGCTGAGATTCCTGCATTGCAGGGGGCTGGACTAGATGACCCTTGGAACCCCTTCCAACTCAACAATTCTATGGTTTTTCATATGGAAATTCCAGAGAAGCAGACATGTTAGCTAAATGCTCAGCTGAATGACAAGACAAGTATTATTACTGGTTGTTATCAACCACCTCCACTAGCCTGACTGTTACCACTGATTTCATCAAGAGATGGCAGCTATATGGTTGTGGCAAACACAGATCCACCCTCCCGAAAGAATGGTGGCTGATTAATGCCTTGAGGTCACTTATATGGATATCTGTGTCCATGTATCACTCTTATCAGTGACTGCCTGTGATATCAAGACTATAGACTCTCAGGTATTTGGATTCAAGGCAGGATAATCAATCATTTACCACTGGGGAAGTTTATACACTTTCGCCTCTGAACTGAAGCCTTTTAGAGGGTCTCTAAATCAAATCTGAAACATTCGGCAGGAATAGAGACAATCACCAAGCCACTGGTTGTTTGTGGCTGGTGTCAAGAGATTCAACTTGCATCTTTGGTTTAAAGAATTCAACTTGCATCTTTGGTTTAAAGAATTAACATATTATGATGATCTGCAATCTAATTCAGCTCCCCTGCCCCATGGAAGAATTTTGCAGACACAAAATCAAGCTGCATCCGGGGGGGGGGGGATGAAACTAATTGGGTAGTAATAATAAATTTGTAGCCCACCCATCTGACTGGGTTGCCCCAGCCACTCTGAGCACTCAAAGGACTTGGACAACCATTTGTAAAATTTTATAAGGGTTGTGTGCATTTTGTGTGTGTGTGTGTGTGTGTGTGTGTGTGTGTGTGTTTTACAGTACTTCTCTTCCTATTGTGAATTATTGGGGTCACAGCTTTAATCCTATATGAGGTGGGCTTAAAGAAACAGGTTGGGGACACTTCATTGTGATTCCTTTCCAATTCCATACAGAAAGTTGTCTAATTTCTTCTTTTTATTAAGTAAACGACACAGGCTCCAACTGCACAAGCAGCAGACAAAATCAAACCTCCTGCCTATCTTGCATATCCGCCAACATTTCTCTGATGAAAATAGGGGTGTCCTGTTCCATCATCATCATCATCATCATCATCATCATCATCTTACCCATCTGATTGGGTTGCCCCAGCCACTCTGGGCAGCTTCCAACATATATAAAAACATAATTAAACATAAAAAACATATTTCCCTGTACAGGGCTGCCTTCAGACGCCTTCTAAAGTTTGTATAGTTACTTACATCCTTGGCTTGGGGGTCACATAACCCCATACACTCCAACATTTCGCCGATAAAATAGGGATGTCCTAAGGAAAAGTGGAACATTCCAGGATCAAATCAGAAACCAGGATGGCTTCTGTAAATCTGGGAATGCCCCTGGAAAATAGGGACACGTGGAGGGGCTGATCCTGGCAAATTCCAAAAGCAACAGCTGAATTTCAGGAGGGTTGGAAGGTAGCAGAATAACCCCAGATTAAGCAAAACAAGGTTCAAAAAGGAGCTGACACTTACCTAGCTAGGGTCCTCTCCAGTGAGACGAGTTGCTCAAATGGCATACCATATCCTGGAGCCTTTATAAAGTCCGTTTTGGACCAGCTGACTTGGGATGCAAGCTTTCTGTCCATCTCAGGGTGGGGGTGGATTGGATGGAAGTGACCCTCTACCTTGCTCTGCTGGCCTGGGCTCATTGACACAGAGATCCTCATTCCACCTGCCAAGTGTCTGGGCATGGGGAGTATCGCTAGCAGTAGCCCATTGAAATCCCCAAAATGGGGTGTTCCAAGGGAGTAGAAGTGAGGCAGCTGGATTCTCACTCTCTTAATAAGCCAGTGTGGTGTAGTGGTTAAGAGCGGTAGTCACGTAATCTGGGGAACCGGGTTCGTGTCTCCGCTCCTCCACATGCAGCTGCTGGGTGACCTTGGGCCAGTCACACTTCTTTGAAGTCTCTCAGCCCCACTCACCTCACAGAGTGTTTGTTGTGGGGGAGGAAGGGAAAGGAGAATGTTAGCCGCTTTGAGACTCCTGAAGGGGAGTGAAAGGCGGGATATCAAATCCAAACTCTTCTAATAAGCAAGGTTAGAATCAAACAACCATGCCATAGAATAGAATCATGGAGTTGGAAGTTCCTCCCCTCTATCTAATCTCCAGGCCAGAACTGTGTTGTTTGGATCAAGCTAAAAAGCTGTTAACTCTGTACTTTCTAAAACTGCTCAGATAGTTGTATTTCCCCCAGTAAGCATCTCACTAAGATGTGAAATTTTGGTGTACTCAGCATATACTGCTGGGGACTATATATGTTGCTATGTCAGTGTAGAAGGAAATGGAGTAGGTCACAGACCTTTAAAAGCAAGTAAATCACAGCGTGAACCCAGCATTCTGAAATGCTTGGCTGTAAAGTACACTGCTGCTGGCACTGGCCATAAAGCATCATATTCTTCGGTTTGACACCCTATGTGAATCACAAACATCTTCATACGGGTTCATCTGACTTCAGGCTGAAAGGGAAGACATTGTATGCCTGCTAAAGGGGGGGGGGGAGCCAATAGGGATAATAAAATTGCACAGGCATTGGATGGAGGCGATGCAATGCAACGACCTTAAATGAGTGTGGAGATTTACTTTTTGCAATGCATTTATAGAGCACCATTATTTTTATTGAATGCACAAGAATGGTGAGTTTTGTAGTCTTGTTTCTGAAAGGGGGAGGGAACAGCCCTACCTTTGTTTCCCTGCGGAATGAAATAATGAACGCAAAAAAGATCTTTCTAAGACAGAAGGCCAAGATACTACATTCTGGCACCAAATCAATCATGATAAAGCCATTGGGAACAGAAATGCCACCTTTCAATTTTAGTTTTTTGTTGCAAGGAAGCTTATAACAAGATAAAGAAATTAAGTAATTTTGTTTAGTTTACTGGCCCATCATATCCTTTAAGACAAGATACCAACGGAGCATAAAGCCCGTTCAAATTGCAGTTTTAAATACACATTCTGAATAAAAGCCAGATCGAACAGTTCAGTGTTGCTGAGACTTGGATTTTCACTCATTCATTCATTCATGCATTCAATAACAGAGTTGAAATCTTTGATTTTCACTGTAAATATAGCATGGAGCAGAAGGACAAATTCATTTCACCTTCAGTTCTGATCAGATTTGGACTTCTCTGCAACCAAAATTAATAATAAAAAAACAAGTAAGGGA
Organism: Podarcis liolepis; assembly: GCF_965112155.1. NCBI lineage: Eukaryota > Metazoa > Chordata > Lepidosauria > Squamata > Lacertidae > Podarcis > Podarcis liolepis. The sequence goes on from NC_139559.1 coordinate 14,483,507, forward strand.
GTTGCTTTCATAGATCAGTATTTGGATACTTGAATACTTTTTCAGCATTTAGTTTATAGTACAGGTCAGCCTTTTGCAATCTTGGGTCCCCAGATGTTGTCGTACTACAATTCCCATCATCTCTAGCTAGCAGGACCAGTGGTCAGGAGTGATGGGAGTTGTAGTCCAACATCAGGGGACCCAAGGTTGATAAAGACTGGGATATATTAACATGGAACATATAGCCTCTTGTGAATGGCACAATACCTGGTCTGATCATTGCCCACAATTTGTTAGGCAAGCTTAAGAAAATGTCCAGTTAAGAGAGTTACTGTAACATGAACTATAAAGACTCATGTCTTTGTATCGCTTGGGAATGCTAATGCAAGGCAGAAAGCGGAAAAGGGTCATTTAAATATAAAATGTAATGCCAGCCTATGAAGCTTTCTAATTTGGTTTATTTACATACATTGGAATTGCAAATATTCATGATAGTAATTGTGAAAATGGAAACTATTTCTTAATGTCTAAACAACGGAAAACACTGAAATCAAAGTGGCATGTGTTACAAACAGACAATTTATTAAATCAATTACACCTTTATTTTGCACAATACATCCAGCTTGTGATTTAGCATGTTGTTGTGCTGCAAGAGTACATTTGTTCACTGGAAGTAGCACAAATGGGCAAACAGGTATGGTTCAACAGGTGAAGCGGTCAAATTATGTGAATTGACCCCTGCCTCCCCCCAAATGATGTCCTTTATTATGTGTTAGAACCATTTTGATTTCAAACAGCTAGATATATTTATGTATTGGAACAATTAAAAAACAACAACACACAAAAAAATTGTTTAAGCTGAAACAAGGCTGTTTACTATGTTAAAACAATGACTCCTTAACAAAAGTATAAGTACAAAAAGGAATGAACAAAACCCCTACAAATACCATGAGATTTAAGTTATGAAACCCCACAATATCAGCCTTTACAAACCAACAATACAGACACACTTTTCACATAATCTTAGGACCAGCCCAAGAGCATTTAAAAAAAGAAAAAGAAAAAAGAAATCAAGTCTTCGGACTTTCATATGCTTGGCTAATAAAGATTATTGTTTTACCAGTTCTGTATCGGGCTACATTTCATGCAAAGAAATAACAGGCACAATCCATTGCAATGCCCAATATGTTTGGTGCAAGCCTCACCAAAAGAAAATCTGGAATTCAGCACCCCTGGAGTCCAGCAGCCCCTGTGTGGAGCTCTGTTCATGTTCAGGCTCACCTTTGCATGCATTTACTTCTAGACGAGGCTGCCTTAACACCCTTGAATTAGGTTCATATTAATCTAAGTGGTGTTTACGCAGGAGACGAACCCAGTGACTTATAACCCTTCCAAAGTTTAGGAGTGCTAGGAATGCTGTCTGCAACTGAAAGGTTGTTGCTGTTTTTTAAGAGTAAAGTAAGAACATTACAATCTGATTAATTTGTGCTTACCCAAAAGCAAAAGGTAAACTTGAAATAGGAGTTGGAGGGTGACTATGCTGCAAGACTGTTTCAGGGATGGCAAAGCTCAGCCTTGCTTTGCTCTCACCTTGAGTGTCTTTGCCAGGATGGAATGTGTCTTTCAATGCGTTTATATACAATTTGCTTGTCTGGATGGAGCATAGAGGGGAGTGTGTGTCTGTAGAAATTCGTCTATTGTACTAAGGTAGAACTTACATCCGCTGCTCTGTCCACTTTTGCCTCTGGCCCTGCTGACCACTGGCATGTGGCCCTCAGAACTGGCATATGATCCTCAAAAGGTGTGCCCTCCCTTGCTGAACCTGACAATACATACAATGTTCTTCTTAGGAACACGTTTAACAGTTCGCCCCGCAATCAGTTCAATTGCTCTACTGATCTTATGGTCCAGCTGACGGAGTCTTTGGATCTACCTCCTTAAATGTGCACTGCCATTGGCAACAGACACCCACCACAACCAGACACCACATTAGACATGGGGGGCGGGGAGGGGAGAGAGGTTTCACTTGCCAAATCTTGGGAGGCTAGAGGGTTTACAGACGATGGGAGAAGAGCCTGAAAGGTACGGTCCTGAGAGATCGGCATTGGCTCCCAGTACGTTTCAAAGTGTTGGGGCTGACCTTTAAAGCCCTAAACTGCCTCGGCTCAGGATACCTGAAGGAGCGTCTCCACCCCCATCGTTCAGCCCAGACACTGAGATCCAGCACCGAGGGCCTTCTGGCGGTTCCCTCATTGCGAGAACTGAGGTTACAGGGAACCAGACAGAGGGCCTTCTCAGTAGTGGCACCTGCCCTGTGGAATGTCCTCCCATCAGATGTCAAGGAAATAAGCAGCTATCCTATTTTTAAAAGACATCTGAAGGCAGCCCTGTTCAGGAAAGTTTTTAATATTTAATGCTGTATTGTTTGGGAGCCACTCAGAGTGGCTGGGGAAACTCAGCCAGATGGGCGGGGTATAAATAATAAATTATTATTATTATAAATTATTATGGTGCACTCCTGCCTGCTTCTCCTGCTCTGTCCTGCTACCAACTCCCCAGCTGAGCAAACGTGAAGCAAAAGTCACCCCCAAGACATAAGGGATGTATGTGTCATGCGCTGCAGTACATATTAGGACGGAACTGTCTCATACTTAGCATTTCAATGAAGTTAAAACACAATTGCTCCTTTCTCTACCCTCTACGGACTGATCAACAACTGCTTCTCTTCTTCCTGGTGTCTTTTCAGTTCTGAGAATTCTCACATATCCCCTTAACCCACTTCCTTAAACGTCTCTTCTCCAAGTATACCCAGTTCCCTTCGCTTGTTTTATCTTCTAGAAGAAGCTCATAGCTCTTCTCCGAATTCCTTTCCAGCTGCACAACTTTCTTCCTTATCTACAATAGCCAGAACTGAGCATCAAGGTTTCAGGTGAGATTAGAGGCAACACCAAGTTGATTGGTACTTCCTGGTTATTTGAACCACTCATTAAGACAACCCAAAATGCCATTGTGCCTTCATATTACAGCACCACACTGGACACAACTGATGTTTTGTTTGATTCTTCCTGCAAGCCTGAGATATCACTGATGTGTTGCTGCCTCCAGATTTGTCCCCCATTTTATACATTGCCCCCCACTACATAGTTTTTCCTGAAGGTAAGTCAGTCAAAATAAAGCAGGGTTTTTTTTGTACCAGTATATCACCAACTATGCTTTCCTAGCAAACTGCCTCCCCAATTGTTGGATTAATATAATCTCAGGTTTAATGGTCTAAAGCAGAATATCCTCCACCTTGGATCCCAGATGTGCTTGAACTACAACTCTCATCATCCCTGACTAGTGGCTAGGAATGATGGGAGTTGTAGTCAAACAACATTTAGGGACTGAAGGTTGATAAAGGCTGGTTTAAAGCATCTAACTCCACTGGAATTTAAATACATATTTGCCTTTAATATTCAAGTTTTTTTAAAAATGCAAGTAGCATTGGGGTGGGGTAGAATCCTCTATTGGAACAAATAGAGCGGATTTATTCCAAATGCAAATATTAATTTCAGAGCAGAGATTTTCTTCAGGACCTCAACAGGGGAAGAAAGGGTAAAATTCCCCTTCTATACCTGCTACAATCCTTATAATTACCAGCCCTCAGCTGATGCCATTTGCATTTTAAGAAACTGCACATTAGCTGCAAAGATGCATTTAAATCCATGCCTAGTTTGGTCCTAAGGCATGGAAGTTTATTCAAAGTGGAAATGTATTTTATAGAAAGGCACAGTTTTGAGTGCAGCTGCTCCTGTTAAACATTAAATAATAGAATCATAGAAGTGAGTTGGAAGTGACCCTGAGGATCACCCCTGCAATGCAAGAATCTCAGTTAAAATCTGCTTAGAAACCTCCAATGAAGGAGAGTCCACAACCTCCCAAGTCCGTTCCACTGTGAACAGCTCTTACCTACATGATTACTACAACCATTTTATTTTACAAATACATTTCTGTCAAGACAAGCGCTTCTCGAGTAGAGAGATGGCCTTCTCCCTACTTCCATTAACAAGGCAGAAGGTCAAATTACCAAGGCTGTGCCCAGAAAGCAGCTTCATGTGTTGATTATTGAGCAATAGGGTGCTGAACCAGAACAGCAAGAACAGTACCAGAAAAGTGATACTACTATTGGACAAACCTCCCCTGCAGTCCAACAACCTATTTGTATAGTGCTATCCATATGAAGTCTTACCGAACCCCTCTGAATTGCCACCAGCATTCCTGACACTTGCACCCTTTATTAATGAAGTTGTGTTGAGACACATGTAACAATGTATTAGGACTCATTTACTCCTGTCCCCTACTAGAACAACAAAAAAGTGAGCCAATTTATTCTACAGTACCTTAAAATGTACTGCCACAGCCAGTTTTCATCCGAATTTGAAACAGCAAAGTTTGTCGTGGGAGAGACACAAAACCTCCAAGACGACAGAAAATATGGTGGTTATAGCATATTGCCTTCTCAAAGCTGAGAAAAGCATTGTATGTCAGGTCTAAACTTACATGTGGGCTTTTGCAGCTGTGTACATATCTTGGGCAACTACAACCAATCATGGGGTCATTAAGTGAACTAAGGAAGGTCCATAGCTCACTGATGCTGGTTAGCTCAGTTGGTTAGAGTGTGGCACTAATAAGGCCAAGGCCACAGGTTTGGTTCCTGCATGGTGCATATTCCTGCTTTGCAGGGTGTTGGACCAGATGAGCTCTTCCAATTGGATCTCTTCCAATTCTAGGATTCTACTATTCTATCATACAGCACATGAATACTCTAGAGACCCTGGAACTTCTAGCTAAAGGATCTTTGGAGATATCTCAGGCCTTGGGAAGGACCTCTGCCAGAGATTTTGAGAGCTGCCATCACATTAAGTAACAATGGGCAAGATTAGGGATGTGGCCCTACAGATGATTTCGGATTGCAACTACCAGTATGGCCATTGGTTCTCCATTTCTGGGCTAGATGGAGAAATAGTCCAGCAGAATAGCCGCTGCTTTTTACCAGTTGACTATTCGTCCATCTACCTCAGTAAAAAGGCATCACCTCCTTCTTACCTCATCACTTTGTTATCTGGAGCCTTTTGCGTGCATATATGGCTAGCATGTTTTGCAATCTTTGTGCAGGCTTCAAATCCTATACAACAAACTTGAGCAGATTTTGTTTTCCTCATCCCCCCCCCCCAGCTACATTTCTATATGCAACAGTGCTTTTGCTATGTAGTCAGAAAACACGCAGGTGGGAATGAGATGTGAATATCAATATCATTATGTTATCTTCAGGGTATTTTATGCCAGGCTTTTAAATAGCTTGGTTCCGGATGCATGGTTCTATAGCATGAAAAATTGAATATAGTTATATATGGATCCAGGAAGAAAGAGAATGAGAATGCCCTATTGGTGATTTCAGATGAGAAAAATCAATTGCAGGCATTTATTTAGTGCTCCGTTCTTGCTACTCCCAAGCAAGAAAATGAATTATGATCAAATTTTGGAAGTTTCTAAGCACAAGCAAGGAGAGCTTGACATTACACAATAACATCAATACAAGGGAGATTATTATTTTTTTAAGTGACCGCACAAAAGCCAGCCAGTTGTCTTATTATTTGCTGGGATATTTCTTAAATTTTGTTTAGCCCGGCTTGCTGCTATTTATAAAGTGAAACTACAGACAAGGGAGTGGCAGGTTGTGCAGTTCAAATGGCAGCATGCCTGCTGTAAATCAGCAATTCCCCCCAAGTTCATCTAGAGGAAGACTTGCTGATCTAAGATGCTAAAAATAAGACACCTCTCCTTAATACACAGGAGGAACACCATAAAAAAATAACCCTTACCTATTGACAATGCCAGTTTTCACCACTGCAATATCTATGAAGCTTTATTCCAAGCTGTGGTAGGGCATGTTTGCACTGGCCCTTAAAGCCCATCCATGCCTTGAGGATGGGTAATGGTCAAGCTCCCCTCCTCTGCCTTTGGACCTGGTCAATATCACATTTAACATAATAAAATGAATCATCATCATGAAAAGCCTTTGGAAGACAGCTTCCAAAGCATCTGAGACATGCACTTTTCAAACATCATCATATTAAAGAGGTCAAGAAGCCTGATGGGAACTGGCTTATGAATGCAAAACATTTGGTCTCTCTACCTATATAAAGGAATTAAGCTTCTACTATCATGTGTGTGTTATTCCAGCATCTCTGTCCTTCCCACAACTGCATTACCTTAATGCTGATAAAACAGCGGTACCATGGGAATTACAGAAATGACATAGCAGCCATGTTAGGCTTATTTTATACTTACACCCTGTTCTTTGACGGTGGCTTACATCTAGTAGTTGTGCTTGGTTTGTGTTTACAGGTTCAAACCTTATGCTCCCCCTGGGACCAGCATTTTATAGGAAAAAAAACCATACATAAATAGTGGAGTACTTCAGAAAGCCTCAGGTTTAACCCCTGACTCATGGGCTAAGAAAGTTATACTCAAGGCTTTGAGTATTAGAATAGCTAACACTGGGCTAAGATTGGCTAAAAGTTTGACTCAGTCTAAGGCAGCTCTTTATGTATCTTGTGTTGCCACTACAGCTGCAAGGGAGAAAATGGTATCTTTAAGTACATAGCTTTGGATTTGTCAAAGGACTAATAGAATAGCTCCTTGATCATGCATGTGGCTGTTAAAGGTAAAGGTACCTCTGACCGTTAGGTCCAATTGTGGACGACTCTGGGGTTGTGGCGCTCATCTCGCTCTATAGGTCGAGGGAGCCAGCGTTTGTCTGCAGACAGCTTCCGGGTCATGTGGCCAGCATGACTAAGCTGCTTCTGGTGAACCAGAGCAGTGCACGGAAATGGCGTTTACTGTCCTGCTGGAGCGGTACCTATTTATCTACTTGCACTATGACATGCTTTTGAACTGCTAGGTTGGCAGGAGCTGGGACAGAGCAACAGGAGCTCACCCTGTCACAAGGATTCGAACTGCCGACCTTCTGATCGGCAAGCCCTAGGCTCAGTGGTTTAGACCACAGCGCCGCCTGCGTCCCTTATGTGTCTGTTAGCTCTGCACAAAGTTGGATCAACCCTGTGGATAAGGATTAAAAACAACAACAGCAACACAAGAATCTATGTGGGTGTTTTTTTAAAAAAAAAATTGAATTAACCCAGCAGTTGGGACGGAATGCATAAACACCTTAAAGACCAATCACTAATCTGAATCACAACAGACAGATGACTCACATGACTTAAGAGGCATCCTTCCATAAGTCCCCGGGGTTGTGCTTAAAAACTCCCCCACCAAACAAACAAAAAATTCCATCAAAATAATGATGATGATATTAGCATTTGGACTATAATTTGCAACAAGCTCAGTATTTCCCTTCTCCCCTCCGTTCTCGTTTTTCAACCCATGTTAGGCAACATAGCTTTTTCAAGTACAGTGCCTGGAATGTTTTAGACATTCTATTAAGCAATAAGCGCCCAAGATGCATTTACAAGTTCCACTTTTGTTGCAATTTCTAATCTAAAGGGTCATTTTGCACGAAGGTGGAAATATTCTGCCTACTGCTGGGGACCATTACTCTGTTCACTTGCAGAAACCCCAGAGGCTTTGCATGCACACTTAAGGCTGCAGTCCTGCAACACTTATATAAGTCCCATTGAACTCAATGGGGCTTGCTCTTAAGAAGGCATAAATACATAAGACTGCTCTGTTAAAATGGTCTTCACTCTGTAGGAGTATTTTTGAAGCTCACCATATTGGTCTTGGACAGAACACAAATTCCTGACCTCTTTCCAAATAGTTGTCTTCAGCTCAGTGTTTAGTAGAATAAAACCAGCTGTGTAACTTTTGGTTTCACACTGATCTGCATGCTCACATTCCCAATCTCCCACATCTAATTTACATCTTATTTTTCACTTTGGCCAGGTGTCAAATCTTGCTGGGGTAATGGATTGTCCTATGGGATGGGTGTTAAGTCCAAGAATGTCACCCTTCCAGTACCAGATGCCTTTTTTGTTTAAGCTCTTGCAAGTTCTTTCACAATACAGGTATGCTGTGGCGTACAATGAATGAGAGACCATAAGGCACACAAGGACGACACAAAGATAACCCACACATCCCGCAGAGGGAAACTACTATGACACAGAATTAATGCAAGATTTTTGATGCCACATATTTCATTCCAATAGCTAAATGAAGTGGTATAATTTGAACTGTTTTAAACCAGAGACAGATTTAAGCACAATAGCCGATAGGCTAAAAAAGACCCCCAGATGTTTATGGAGCAGATGCTGAAGCTCAAATATCTATTAATTAGCACAATTTGAGATAAGAAGACAGCAGTGATGCATTGCAGACAAGCCCTTTTGCTCGGAAATCTATTAGGATTAATATTTAAATGATTTTAATGCAAATATTTGATTAAACAAGTCCAGTGAACTCTAAGGCAGGTTAACACACTGGCAACGTACCTGATAACTTGGATAGGGAGATGCTCTGAAACACTGCCAAGACCAACAGCTTGTGAGTTGAAGTGTCACATTGCATAACCATGTGGTAACAGAAGACAAGGATATAGTAACAACTTTAAAAAGATGCTACTGGATGTATGTAAAGATATTCTTCTTTGCACAGTAGGTAAAACAAAAAAACTAGTTATGCATAATTGAAAGAAGGGAGCTATTTGGCATCACAATGACACCAGTGAACTGTGAAAGCCACACTGGAGGGCAGTGACAAGATGCTATCACTGTGCAGAGATAAATTAGGCTGCTATGACTGTAATATGGGGGGGGGGGGCGCTACAGCCTACTGCTTTTCTTTCTTTGCACAAAACTTACTTTGACTAAGAAGTAAAGCACAGAAAAGTACTTCAGCACAGCAAAGGAACCCCCCCCTCCAATTGGAAAAAGGCCATATGAACAAAAATATAAAGCTTTAACAGCCACCAGTCTAGACCAGCATTTTTACAACTCGGCACTGGCACACTTATCCTAGATTTATGCGCTACCACACTGGGATGGAATGGTTTGTCCTAAAGTAGCTACGGAGGCAACCTGCTAATGAACTGTAATTTCATAACCTGTTATAAAAAAAATTAAGCACGCTAACTGGGGACTATTAAGTACTAACAAGGACCTGCATGCCTGTACCAGAGATTCTCATTCTCCCCTTCCCAACAGAAGCTCATTGCACTGTACTGAATGAGGTATCAGAATTTCAAAGGTAGTTTGAAATTCTTACAGTGTAAGATGCTGTAAGATGCTATCAGAAGAGGGAACTCTGAGGCCCCTGAAATGGAGCCATACAGTGTCGTAGTGTGGGGGGTGCAGGGGGGGCCGGCCACACCGGGCGCAACATCTGGGGGTTAGGGTTAGGGTGCGCAAATCCACGGGTTAGGGGGCGGAAATTACTTGCCTTGCCCCGGGTACTGACAACCCACGCTACGCCACTGGAGCCATAAGGTTCTCACTTCACTGGACTACACTAGCTAAACTGCCTTGAAAATCCCATGTAGAAAAGTTACCATTACATCCTTGACACACTTCCATTCAGTCTAGTTTGTGCTACTGAATTGGCTGGCAGCATTACCTTTGCCAGAACCTTGAATAATCAAGGGTACAGTGCCAGTAAGACACCTTGAATCAACTTGTGATATCAATCTGCTCCAAGATATATTTGCCCAACCCTAGATGCCTTCTGCCAGCTCAGAACTCTTCACACCAGATTACAAAGCAGAGTCAGCTGATTCTTGAAATTAAAACAAAGAGAAGACAGACGATGCAAGCTAGTTGAGGTATGGAGCGTGCTGCAAGTTTCAGTGTTAACATATATGCACATTTCATTTGGAATAAATGCCATGGTTCAAGCTGGATTTGTTGCAAACAAGACCTTTAACATGCAAATTAGTACTTGCTAGCACTGTGCAGTGATGTTTACACAATGCAATATAACCTTAGAACTTTGAACGCTAGAGAGAAGTTTCACTTACACTCTAAACCTTAAAGTTAGCTTGCTTATTCGGAAAGAATAATTCCACTCACACAAGTTAACTATAGTCGTTCAGTTGTGTTACGAATTGGTCTGAATAATATGGTCTAGTATTTTGAAGTGCAAGCTGTTTCATTTCCTATGTATCCTTTGAAATTTCCTTCTCAGCTGAAAACACTTAAGATGGTAAAATGCCAAGCTAGAGTTTGGGAACAAGCCACCATAGATGCCTCTAGGAGCATCAAAAATCAAAGCCTTATGGCCTATTTTACACATTGTGAGTTTATTAAAGTGGTTATATTCTCAAGGGGGAGAACACACACACACCTTTGCACTGGCAGGCTGCAACAAAAATAAATAATGAGAAATAGTATAATAGGGCAAGATTAATTTATAGTTTAATATAAAACGGAAACACAATACAAAGCCAAAAGATAATCTGCTTAAAAACAAGGTTTAAAAAGAGTTAAATCTTCAGGATAGGCCCAAGAGCAAGGAGGCAACGATCTACACTGCCCTACACAACTTGGCTTTGGATCCCTGTTTCTGTTTTTATCATGCAGAAGTGATTTGTTCTGTAAGCAAACCTCAAACTTTACGCACAGCAACCTCTACTGGACAGAGAGAAGAGTGTTTTCCAGTACCGTACTAGTAACAGGAGGATGCCTGATAAGGCAAGGCCATCTGTGTACAGGCTGGAGTCCACAGCAATTCTGGCCTGTGGACTGTGTCCCCCCCCCCCCCCACCACAGGTGAGGGACTGAAAGGAAAAGAGGTCATCCATGGCACTAACATAATTTATAATACTTTAGGCATTGGTCTCATAAATAAGAGAGTATAAAAACTTGCTCATGCTAAGCGATTGGGTGTGCCCCCTATTCAACATGCTTGTTCTAAAACGACTGACAGCAACTGATGCCTGCCAGTTGTACTCAAGTTCATTTTGGTCAATTTCATCTAGGATTTTTAATGAGAAGCCTACTAAAAAAAGGTTTCTATCTATTTTCTTCTATAGTAATTAAGCATAAAATGGCAAGATTGTCTAAGCTCCCCCCGCCCCTCCCCTTTCTGAACACATCTTCAATATCATCAGTAAATAATAAAAGTGCAAGTAAGGTTGGTGACTGGATTTGGTCTTTTTATCAGCTTCATTATTTTTGCAGCTGTCTATTAAATCAGCTGCTCATTCTGTACTTTGGAGAAGCAACCATGAAAACAGTAAGGCTTATTATAGCAACAATGACGAGGAGTGTAGAACTGCATTGAGACCAGAGCTAACATTTCTATCCACAGGGCTTGCCCACTCCCACAAAGTGCTAGTGTCCCTTCCCTCCCTCACGAAAAAAGTTTTGTTTATAAAAACTATGAAATATTAAGTCTTACAATCTGTATTTTGGAGTTCCTTTCTCCTGAGGCTAAAGAAGAAACTGAAGATGAATTCCCTTTGAGTACAAGAGATAATCCAGACGTTGTATGCAAGGAAGCAGTCCAACAGCAGGATGACTGCGGTCTCCTCAGTCCGTAAAAGCACGCCAGAACTGGCCCATTTCAGGGTCTATGAACACCAGGCAGATAGGAATCCAATACGAGTACGATATACCCAAAATAAACCCAGAACTTCCAAGGCCAAATACTTTATAAAAGCTAGTCTGGTATATGATCGTATCAGTCAACAACAGCTGCGTTTTGTCACTGAAGGCTGTCTTCTAAGTTTGAAGCCCTTACCGCTAGATGGGGGGTTGGTATCTGTTGATGGAATTCTACGACCTACAGAGAGCAAAAAAACACAGTTATAAGAGACTCTGAAACACCTTTCCACATTCCCCAGAGTTCCCTGTAGTTTAGCCTTATGAGTAGGCATAACTCATCACTAACTAGAAGACTGACAGGCTATAACCACTTGAAATTTTTGTAGGTGACAATGCTAAAAAGTTATTAGTGAAAACCATTTGCAAGCAGTTCTGAAATTTGTTTCTTAAGAAATATACAGTTTATACTGGTAGAAAAATTGTGCTTTTTTGGCTTAGGATAAGCATCTAGTCACTGTAATCAGAATCACTGAATGGAGGGGAGAAGAGAAACCAGATGTTCTATTGCTGAAGGAGATTTCTATTGTGCCAGTGGTTGAATAGCACTGGATGCCGAACTAAGTTTGTACATTTTCTGAGCTAAGTAAAGAATACCAATAGATAACTCTGCAGTTATTATTTCAGCTGTCTGAAAATCATCTTTTAATCTGCACAATCACTGAATGGTTACGGAGCACACTTTTTGCTTGGAAGAAAAAAAAATCACCTTGCATACAGAGGATTTAAATGTGGCATGCTTTACAGGTTCAAAATCAAACACTGAAAAGCCCAATCATCTTAATTCTATTAAATTATAAATAGTATTGAGAGGGTGGTATAGAAATGTTTTTCACACAATCATTACTGAAACACAGGGTTATTCAATTAAACCGAGTGGCAGCAAATTAAATGCAAAATTGTCTTGTTGAATTTATTACCACAAGTGGTCTATCCAAATATATTAACCACAATAACTAAATTAAGCCTTCACTTACAGCATTCTCTGTCCATGACAATGTGGAATCTAACCTGAACTGTATCTTGCAGGATTGTATGAAAAACTGCACATGGGATTAACTGTGAACAAAGTATTTCTCTATGAATTTCCAGGCCTTTCTCCCCTTGCTGATTTCAAATGAACAAACTTTTCTTGGGATCAGTGTACTTCTTGCTATTGCTCCATCAAGCACAACAGAAGGATGTAGAGGGTTAACACACAAGCATACAGAAGCTCTGACATGAATGACCCAAAGCAGATCATATTGTACTTTCAGTCCCTATCAAATGGTGACATACGTGACATCACGTACAACTGGTAGAAACAGTACTTCAAGCCAAAATACTTGTCAGGTTTCTTTTTGTTAATTGGAGATTGGCTAGAGAAATCCCAATGCTTTGATACTTACTAATTTCTATGAACAGTTCATTTATGTTTATTGCATTTTTTGCACTGGTCTCTACAAATATTGCGTGGATGGAATCTGCATAGTCTTTAGCATCTTTTTCCATGACTTCCCTAAGAAGAAGAGAGAGAATAGTATAAGCAAGCTATACCAATTTTTAGAAAAGAACAAGTAGGTGCAATTCAATGCAGCATTAAAATCTATGTCAACAACTAATCTAAACCATGCATAAGACTATGTACTTGGGAAACATGCTAATATAACCAAAGATTTTAGTATTTTAACTTTTCACATGTTTTTAAGTATTGAATTTATTGTTCTATATTTTTGTAAATCACTTTGAGGTCCCCTCCCCCTTACAATCAAGCAGAGTATTAATTTATGAAATAACTAAAATTCCAATATAACTTAAGTCCAGGTGTGAGCACAGTGTTGAGACACAGCCTCCATTAACACTTTCCCCTCAAATTTCACACCTGGAGCATAAACTTTGTTTCCAACATTAGCAAACCATTAGAGGAGTTACCGTATTTTTCGCTCTATAACACGCACCAGACCATAACACACACGTAGTTGTTAGAAGAGGAAAACAAGGAAAAAAATATTCTAAACAAAATAGTGGATATATGATTTTTGTGGTTCATGCTGTGGCCACAGACATGTGATCTGACAGTGAGTTTGGAGTAGCCCAATGCAAAAATCCTGAGGATCCATGTGGATCCATGCTTTGTAACCACAGAGGAGGGAAGGAAGGGGAACCATGGATCCTCTGCTCACGACTGCAGCAGATCCCCCCCCACCCGCAGGCATTCGCTCCATAACACGCACAGACATTTCCCCTTACTTTCTAGGAGGAAAAAAGTGACTGTTATGGTGCAAAACATACGGTAATTCAGAGGGAAGACAGAATGGTTAGAGACATTGCAACCACCCACGATCGCACTGGGGCTCACAGCCAAGTTCTCTAACATAAGCTTTACATTGTTGTAGATATTCAAAGCCAACCCTATTCCATCAGCAACTTGTCTGTCTTCCCTTACCCAGTTAAATCAGTCCAGAGCTACTGTCTCAGGTGGCTTTGTTCTGTAGCCTCCCTTTCCCAAGAGATCTTAAGATCTTAATATGGTGCATGACTCCTGCCACCCTAGCTTGTTCATTCTAGATGCAGCCCACACAGCAGTCCCTCCAGGACTTCCATCTCTGAGCCACAGGCGGCAAGAGTAAAATTCATGTTGTGAGCCAGTTTCCTTCCCTGCTAAGACTTTAATAATCTTGAGAATGTACCTGGTTCAATAGTCAGCAATTTATAAAACCCAAGAGTCTCAAAATATTTCTAAAAATTTCTAACTACAAAGAATGACCGCAATAGCAGGCGGCGAGATAAGATGAGGGTTAATTTACCTTACATCGTTAAGATCACATTTATTTCCAGCAATAGCAACAACAATATTGGGAGGTCCATGCTGTCGAAGTTCTTTCACCCAATTCTTTAATGTTGAAAATGTTTCCTATGATTAAAGTGATGGAATTAGCAAGCATGTTAACTATTGCCAATAGATAACTTTTTTCCCAAAAATAAAAATAAAAATTGGTTACCTCTTTTGTGATGTCATAAACTATAATAGCTGCTGCAGAACCTCGGTAGTACATTGGTGCTAGAGCACGGAACTGCAAAGAGAAGAAATATGTAAAAAAGGCTTCTGGGTCATATTAAAGGTCATACGGTAAAAAATAACTCAGGTCTGGGACAAAGGACATGAATGCCTCATAATGAATGAATCTTACTTATTGTCACATTTTTATTTTACCCTTCCGTCAAGCTCAGTATAGTGTGCATGACTCCCCCTCCTATTGTATCTTCACACCAACCCAGGGTAGGCAGAGAGAGAAAGGGACTAGCTCATGGTGATTCAGCAGGATTCAAAGCCTAGTGGTAATTCAAACTCAGATCTCTCTAGCCCTAGTGGAACACAACAGGTGGTCAACCCACAGCCTGCACGTGGCAGCAAAAAATTGCTTAGCAGCATGAGGTTAGTGATTTTTCATCCACCAGGCAAATTGGATAAGGTAGGAAGTACCGTATTTTTTGCCCCATAGGATGCACCAGCCCATAGGACGCACCTAGTATTTTTTTTTTGGGGGGGGGGAATAAAGGAAAACATTTTTATTCCCACCCCAGCTGCGGATATCTGCCCGAAGCACGGGGCGCTCTGCTTCGGCGCGCCCCTCGCTCCGGGCAGCAGGCTGCTATCCGCAGCCCAGGCTTGCTGATAGCTTCCTGAAGCCTGGAGAGCGAGAGGGGTCGGTGCGCACTGACCCCTCTCATTCTCCACGCTTCAGCAAAAGCCTGCATTCGCCCCATAGGACGCCACAGATTTCCCCTTCATTTTTGGAGGGGAAAAAGTGCACCCTATAGGGCGAAAAATACGGTATATGTGTGTGTGAGTGTGAGAGAGCAAGAAATAGAAGGGTCCTGTCCACCACCAGTGCCACTGCCATGTGTGGGCCTTTGGGGCAATGAAATTGCCTAACTGTGCTCTACTCGCTATGCCACATAACTCTGAGCCATAACAGACACCTCAGCCAGCATTCGTATCCTGAGGAAGGTGCGTAGAGAGAGGGGTGTGGCAAGGAGTAGATCTCTGCCTTGTGTCATATCCAACTATGCCTTAGTAAGCAAAACATGAATACTTTATACTATCTGCGATAGTGAAGTTAAACTATACAATGGTAGTAAGCAGAACCATTTACTTTAAGGTTAAGAGCCCAGGAACAAAGGCTGGATACCTTTTAAACAAAGAAGCTTTCCCCGTCCATGTTTCAGATCATGTGATTATTTTTCAAGCACTCACTTGTCATTTTGCAAATGTTCTTACCATATTTATTTTTTTTGGAATTTGAACTTGGACGTATCCAAGAGCACACCTTTGAGCCATGCTTACACTCCCCCACCACCATCTTTTTGTATACTCCATTCTGAATACTGAAATGCCATCTCTGCAGCATGATCCATGACATGGAGTGCAAAGGGCTGTGGGTTTTTTTTTTAATCAGTCTGTGAAACTGCTCTCAATAAAGGAGCAATGAAGCAACTGATATCTTCACTAGAGTTGTATGAACAGTTGCTTTCTTACTATTTGCAAGCCTTTAACAGTGTACACAGACACTGTGCATATGTGATGTGTAAACTTCAAACACCATTTTGAAACCTTAAAAAATAGTTTACGACAGCACTGGCATTTGCAAGTAAAGGTGTTCTTCATGAAACTCATGAAGCAAACCTAAGTTTTCCTAGTTATGAAAGCTCACATAACAAGTGTCCATGCTGTTTGGTAGGTCATATGTATTCTGACTCAGCAAGTGCACAGAGCACCTATAGAGGGACAGCATAAAATAGGAGTACAAGATATTGCGTCAGGGCTCAGTGACTCATCCTAGTTGGACACAGGATAGCACTCTTATAGCCAGGTATAGGTCCAAATGCTTGTCCCTGGTCCTCAGTATAACATTCATCATCAAACATGCTGCACATTTCAGCATGAGCTTTCATAAGCCACCCACTCCAAGGGTTAAAAACAGAGTGCTGAATGTGGTGACAGAGATGCAGTAAAAGTCTGCTCTTAGTTCCTAATGTAAGCCCCCCCCTCCACACACATACTGTCCATCACAATAATGGGCATTTCGCTAGTACAGTTAGGGAGTTAGGGAAACTGCATATCACATTAACTGGAACATGGAAGATATTAATTTGCACTTCCCTTTGCATTCTGGTAAATCTAAACTCTATAAGAACAAGCTCTAGAATGCATTATTTAAACTGATGCTCAATTAACAGGAAGAAAGAGAAAAGATTTCGTAACTAAATTCATGTTTCAGATTTACTGCAAGCATGGTGACTAATAAAAGTAGTCGATGGAAACACCAAGCTGCTTAAGACAACAGCAAGGAACTGTTTCACATCCCAGTAGCTAAACTATTTTGAGAGGAGGAGTCCTGGAATACTAGGCACAGGTGTTTTAGAGCATGACAGAAGACCACACAGAACGACAGAAAGGCATACAGATAAGCAATTTTGAGATGCACCTTTTACTTAGAGAAAGAGAGAATGCTCTTGTTTGAAAGGGATTACACTGGGTAGAAAATGAAGCTGGCAATTATTTTGAAAAATAATTAGAAGCTCAGTGAAGGCAAGGCTTCATAGAATAGAATAGAATAGAATAGAATAGAATAGAATAGATTCTTTATTGTCATTACACAAGTGCAACATTGCACAAAGTGCAACGAAATTGGATGCCATCCCTTAAAACAACAAAAACAAAACAACAACAACAACAACAACAACAACCAAACAAACCACATTCCAGCCACACCCACACCACACCCATCAAACTCCCAGGTCACACTATCGAGTTACAGCATTCAAAAAGGCCACAGCTCTTGGATAGAAGCTGTTTTTCAGTCTATTTGTCTTTGACTTGATGTTTCTATATCTCCTGCCAGAAGGCAGTAGTGCAAACAGACCGTGTCCCGGGTGAGATGAATCCTGCAGGATGTTATTTGCTTTCCTAAGACAACGGGAACCGTACAGTTCTTCCAAAGATGGGAGAGGATGACCAATAATCCTTTGGGCTGTGGTTATGACCTTCTGGAGCACCTTCCTCTCCCTAGCTGTACAACTGGAGAACCAAGCACAAATACAGTATGTAAGAATGCTCTCTATGGAGCCTCGGTAGAAGGACACCAGCAGTCTCTCACTCAGATTGTTCTTCTTTAAAAGTCTGAGGAAATAAATTCTCTGCTGGGCCTTCTTCACCAGAGCAGTGGTATGTGCGCTCCAAGTCATGCCCTGATCGATAGCTACTCCCAAAAACCTGAATTCCGCCACCCTCTCCACCCGTTCCCCGTTGATATACAAGGGCTGAATGTCCGCCTTTTTTTTCCTGTAATCCACCACCAATTCCTTGGTCTTAGCTGTATTAAGAGCCAGATTGTTCTCTCCACACCAAACACAGAGCCGCTCCACCTCGTCCCGATAGGCGGACTCATCCCCTCCTGAAATGAGCCCTACCACCGTAGTGTCATCAGCAAACTTGATGATTTTGTTGCTGGAATAGATGGCTGTACAGTCATACGTATAGAGAGTGTAGAGACCATGACAGACTAGCAAGAAATGCACGGGAAAGCCGATGAAGGAATAGACTCAAAATCTGCAGCAAAGCAACTGAAGATGTACTTCATAGAGGTGGTTTTAATGTGAAGCCAGTACCAAGGATGGCCTTTCAGGAAACAGAGAACTGGATATTAATGTGGATTAATTGAGAGGCAATTGTTTCCTTGTTCTCTGATTTCTCTCTTGGAATTGGATTCATGCTGGCCAAGGCTTTGATCACCAGCTGGAGTAGTAGGCAAAGGCTGTGCCCTGTCACCACCCCAATAAGCCCTATAACGTTTTCTTCTTTTTTATACCATGCTGTAGGGTAAAGGGAGAAGACTGCAGTGCTGAGTCAGAGCACTGACAAAGGATCATGTTATTTCCATTGCAAAAGTTGCAAGTTTTACTCCAAGAGTAAAAATAGAAAAGAGGATCCTGCTTTTTCCTCTCTTGAAAGTACTGCACAATCTGAGACAATTAGTTAACAGTGACATGTAGCTGGTTTGATATAAAATAAAGGGTACAAAGCCTGTGTTCTTCTACTGCTTAAAGAGAATAAAAGCAAAACTGAAGAGTTTTAATATTAAATGAAAATCCTCTGCCAAGCAGCTATTGGCCAAATGTTTGATTCCTCAAAAACCGGAAAAAGAAAAGCCATTCAAAGGAAGTCACCCAATATCTGAAGCAAGTACACATTTTGTTTCAAGTACAGTGGAACCTTGGTTTTCGAACGTAATCCATTCCGGAAGACTGTTTCACTTTTTGACTTCCGAAATGTTCAAAAACTGAGGATCAATGAGCTGGCTGCAAAGTCAATGGGAAAAAATGAAAACACCTCGGAAGCCATTTGAATTCAGAGGCGCGTTCGAACATGGAAACAATTACTTCTGGGTTACTGATGTTTGGGTTCTGTATTGTTCGGATTCTGAGATGCTCAAAAACCAATAGTCTGACTCAGTATAAGGCAGCTTCCTATGTTCCTAAGAAAGCTAACAGCTGACTGGGTATGGAGTGTCAGAGGCTGGGGGGGGGGGGTTTAAGAGGCAGCACGTACTAGCAAGACAGAACGCCTTATGGCAGCAGGACAGTTTAAGGAGTGGGGTACTGCAGATCTTCAACTGGATGTGGTGGAAATAATGTCCCATCTCTACCTTCAAGCCCAACAAAATGGTTTGTGAGAGGCTTATGCTTGTCCCCAACAACTGCCCTTGATTTTTAACATTTCCATGAAAATGAAAGCTCTACCAATAATGTGTCAAATGACAAGGCTTGAAATGCAGAACGTTCGAGATCCCATTGTATGCAAAAATATATACCCTACATTACTTTCAAGCTCTTGTCAGAGTCGCAGAATTTTTTAAAAAATATATAGTTACGCAAGTCAGAAAAGTGGCTTCCAAATTAGTTTAATGTAGGATCATTCCACCACAGGAACACAGATCATTAACTATGTATTAAAGGCATAATTGCTGCCTATCACCTTTTCCTGTACATTACACTATGCATGCATCTCAAACAATCTATCATGTCACTTTCTTGATCTGAGAAACCACCCATGCTGAATAATAAACAAAATCTTTTAATCCTTGGAATGAATCATATATTTAAAATTTCATAAGAAGTAGACAAATTTAAATCTAGAATATACAATGTATGACTCCAGGCTTTATCTCAATATACAACTTCTTGTTTGGGTAATCAGAGGAACATGTATTATGGCAATCCATGGCACATTAATAAAGGCTTTATAATGTTTCATCACAACTTTTTGCAAATAAAAAGTAATGGGTTATCTACTTACTCGTTCTTGCCCGGCTGTATCCCATATTAGGAATTTATGCAACTCATTCTGATACTGCACTGTCTTTGTCATAAAAGATGCTCTGAAAAATATTTAATGCATGAACGTATGAGAAAAACCACCACCTTATAACCTTCCCCATTCATAAATATTAAGGATCATATTAATTCCATTGTAAAGAATCCAGATGGGTACAACCCTCACATGCTGGCTATATAGATCCATTATTTTAGACATGGAAGGAATAAAGTTTGTACATTTTATCTTTTCTCTATCTACTGATAAAAAAGCATTTATTTAGACAGGAAAATGCTGCAGGCAACAACAATCCAATTGCACCTTACAAGGGCTAGTGTAAGAAGATAAGCTAGATTACTCTCTTTTGGATCGTTGAGACAAACAAAATCAATTCGGTTTCAACAAGAAGAGGTCACAAACTGTACAAGAAAGTGAATAGCTGCATGCTTAAAACGTAACCTCACTGTTGGTGATAAATCTACAAGGATGGTGGCTGTGGTAGGACTCCAGACATTATGTGTTACTGTTTTTAGAAGGCTATTGAGACATGATTTGGCTAAAATTGGGGGGAAGAGTCACAGATTGAAGCTTGAGGATTTCCTTAACGGTCTTCTTACCCCCCCCCCCCAATTCAGGCACTACACATTGTGCACTGAAACTGTAAAAGCCCCTCTACACCTTTTGTCTACTAAGACAAAATGTTCATTTTATGAAATGTAAAATAGTTTATTTGCAAGATCAAGGTGGACAGTCATCCTACATGAGTCAAGAACAATAGCCTAAGCTGTACAAACAGTTTCATGTTTAGAGGGACCAAGTTTTCTACATCACAAATCTACTTACACTGATCTAAAAGAGTGATATGTGAAATGAAAGGAGTCTCAAATAAAAAGCGTAGCTTTTTGAATTAATTGATGCTATCAGATGGAGGAAAATACAAACTGCTGTAAACTCCACTCTTGATCTGCTCAGGATTGTTTACTATTTAGAAGCCACTTTGAAAATTAATCTTTTACTTGATACACTGGCCATTTTTTTTTAAAGGAATGAAACTAAAAGTTGTAATTCTACATGATTCAGGTTCTGCATATCTATGAAAACTGTGACACATTTACTCAGACAGCATCTCAGTATTAATGGCTGCTAGCCAACAAGGCAAAGTAGATAGCTTTACAAATGGATGTGGATCCAACTGCCTTTGTGGAAATGGAATTGCCAGATGCCACCCTCCACCCCCGTTTCCCAGCTGCAAACTAAAAAAACTCACAGGGTTGTTCTAAGAAAAAGAAAAGAGCTGCTGATTCTACTGAAAAATATCTATACAATTAATTGTGGATGACATTCTTTTAATAAAAGGTAAAGTGGCTTAAACAAATGCTTAATCTTCTCCCAACTGGGCTGCTGCTAAATTTTCCCCATGGTCTCAGGCAAGTTTGTAAGTCATGTAGGAATAGTACTAGAACCGTACTCTCAATCTCTTAACTGTGGGGGGAAAAGGGTTCAGCATTAGATCAATACTGGTCCCAGAGTACTGACTTCTACTTTCCCACTTATTTGCCATGCAACACACAGTTTACTTGGATTTTAGCATTTGCATCAAACTTTATACTCCTACATGAGACGTTTCTATGCACAAAGTTCCTACATTGAACTGAGCTGGGTAAGATAGCCAAGTTGGAAGAGAACAAGACTCTTAATCTCAGGGTTGTGGGTTCGAGCCCTACATTGGGCAAAAGATTCCTGCGTTGCAGGGGGTTGGACTAGATGATCCTTGAAGTCCCTTCCAACTCTCCATTCTATGATTCTATGTTTAGTGCTATATCTCCCTAAGTTGTTAGTTTTGTTCACTGTCTCACCCAATTGTTGGATTGATGTTGGGATCAAAGCTGTCTTCTACAAAGCGCCATACAATGCTTGACTTGCCCACACCAGTGTCCTGAAAGTAAAATCAGACAGACAATTTAAAGACCATTTAGGCATTGACAGTAGAACATAAGTGATTTTTGAAGCAATTGCAGTACAACCCTAAATTTTGATGAAATGGTAGTTTCCTTTCTCCTCAATGTTGATATTTTGAAAAATAAAATAAAAAGTATTACAACAAGCAAAAAGACTGTTAAGCTGTTATGACTGAAACATGTATAGAAGAAGAGTTTGGATTTGATATCCTGCTTTATCACTCCCCTTCAGGAGTCTCAAAGCGGCTAACATTCTCCTTTCCCTTCCTCCCCCACAACAAACTCTCTGTGAGGTGAGTGGGGCTGAGAGACTTCACAGAAGTGTGACTGGCCCAAGGTCACCCAGCAGCTGCAAGTGGAGGAGCGGGGAAGCGAACCCGGTTCCCCAGCTTACGAGACTACCGCTCTTAACCACTACACCACGCTTGAAATAATCAAGAACTCAATCTCACATTTTAGGGTAGTAGCTAGAAGTTATTTTCCTTTCCTGAACTATGGTGTATTATAACACTTAGTTTTTCTAGAATGAACTGGGCAGAACATTTCCTCCCAACTTATCATACGATTGTAATGTGCCTGAATGGTTCCACAACCACTCCCTATATTATAAATGTACCACAAACAGAAAGGAGTGAAGAACTTCCCTGCCCGATAGATGGTGTAGTTTGGGTAAAAGCTATGCAACTCAAGCAACTACTAAGTCGAACAACACATTGAAATGAAGGGTGATCCTTCTCCAATTAATTGTCTACATGAGGGAGGTAATGTGAAAAAGAAAATTAACCATAAGATAAATTATTATTTATAGCCAGAGAATGAAACAAAGTTTCAAATATTGCTGACTTTTGGGCAAAAGAACTCCCCACATTTGATTTCCAGCTGCATCAGTCTGAGATAGTCTATGAATCAGCAAATGGCAATCCCTGGTCCAAATCAAGCCAACTGAAATGTGCTGCCTGGCCTCCCCAGGCTAGTTAAAAAGTAGTGTGAAGAGACAGATCTTGCCAGAAAGTTATCCCTCCTTTTCTCAGGTGGCCCACTGATAAGACAAGTTGTGGACAAGGGCTTCAGAACAGAAATGGCGAACTTTGGTATAAATCTGTTTAAGTGTCATACAGCTGTTTTTCTGTTTGTTGTAACAAAAAGTTAGTCCTCTTGAATTTACCTATGTTAACTTTGCTTAATAAAATTCCCCCCTTTTTTACTTGACTGAGCAGGCAGTAGCTTTTCAACCTCTGATACAGTTAAACAGAGTATGGAAAAAAATCAGTTATTTTACAAAAACTTTTCTACTAGTAGAGAAGGGTAGAAGGGGAAAATGTATCTTAACTATGAACAAAGAACACGCCTAAGCTTCCTAAAAAAGCAAACTCAGTCAACCCCAGCCTGCAGCAAAGCAGAATAGCAGATGTGCAACCCTATAGCTTGCACCAGTCCAGGTGGAAGGTGTTTTGGCTTTATTTTTTTGGTAACTAGGCTGGTGCAGCTGAGAATCAGGCCCCTTGTGGGATCCATCAGGCTTTGAATCCTATGGATCCAAAGCAGCTGTGTGCTTGCCTTGTTTTTTAAATATTTATGCATTTTCAAATTTTTGTGCTTGCCTTGTTTGGGGGCTTTCTGAATGCTAGTGGTAGCTTCCTATAGAGACCTCAGCTCCAGCACTCTTCCCACTGCCTTACCCTAAGCCCCTTCAGCAGCACAGATTCAAGCATTAGGACTGAACTGAAAAATTGCTTGTGAGATAAAGAACTCTATACCTATTGAAAACTGGTCCTCATAATTTTAGGTTTACTATTGTGCACCTACGTTTAACACAATACACTGTGAGCTACTTCAAAGTAAGTTCCACTGACATCAATGAGACTTTCTTCTAAGTGACAAGTATTGAGCTGTAAATATATAACCAGGTGGTCATTGCCTACTCCAGTCCAACCAATGGCAGTGCTGGATTTTTCTATCCGAGACTGGACAGTATTTTGTACATGGATGCAATACTCATGGATGTTCAACCGAATATATGGAAAAACTTTCTGACACTAAGACCTCTTTGACGGTTGTGGACTCTCCTTCCTTGGAGGCTTTAAAGCAGAGGCTGGATGGCCATCTGTCATGGATACTTTAGCTGAGATTCCTGCATTGCAGGGGGTTGGACTAGATGACCCTTGGGTCCCTTCCAACTCTACAACTCTGATTCTATGATCATATTAAAAAGCCAGCATTAGATAATGCTATGATGCTTCCATGCTTTCAGTGAATCTGCATCACTGTGGAAACATTTGCATTTGTATGTTTAAGAGAAGCTCTCATTCTCTACTCTATGATGTGTATAGCAAACAACTTAAACTCAAAGGTGCTAAACTAGTTGGAGAGTTTCTGCAATGCCTCTTACTCATACAGCCCCACCCTATTTAATGAAAGGCTATACGTAGTTCCAGTAACACACCTGGAAGAATACTAAGCAGCTATGAACAGACTAGATAGTTTGATCTGTTTCTTCTTCAGTACTGTATAAATAAGGACAAAGCAATCAACTAGGCAAAACTCCATAGTTTAAAGCATTACAGCCATGTATGGATCTTAAGCATATGCTTATATGGTTTCATTGTGACAAATGGCAAATTTTGAGAGGAAGTGGTTTAAGTCTTGAGGACAGCCTGTGCCATAAAAATCCAATAACAAGTCTAAACATTCAAGCTACTTAGTAATTTTAAAGTAGTCAAAGATTCTGGAGCTTGTGAATGCTACTGTCAGAAAATATATGAAGAATGTACCTTTTCCAACATTCTTAAATTTTAACACTAGTTTGACATATACTACCAACCACAGAATGGATTGAAGGGGGGGGATAGCAGATGTCAATGTTATCTTATCAAGCCTCTTTTCTCAATCATATACAGAACAAAACATACTTCTGCAAAAAAAAAAAAAAGTCAGGAAGAAGGGAAAAACACACTCCACGATTGATTAAATGCTGCAAAAAAGTATTGCGAAAAGAGAGAAGTCTCTGAAACTTTGGTTTCTATTCTTTCTCCTACTAAGAGAGAAAGTATTTTACAGAGCAATCCTATTCACACCTACGTACTCAGAAATAAACTGGAGTTAGTCGGATGGAACTTTCTCTCAGGTAAGCATCTATCTATGGGGTTAAATACTTCCTCTCTGTTTTGCAGTAAAGGTTGTTGTTTATCCTTAGATGTCAATAGAGGCTTCTTCTGTTTGCTTATAGGATTCCTGTCCTTATGTTTTGAAACTCAAGTTGTGCAAAAAACAAACAAACCCAAGAAGTTTCTTGATTTTTAACAAGGGGTAGGCAGGAAGACCATCCAGCGAGGAGCATAAAGGAGCAACAGTTTTCATAACTACGAGCAAAATACTTCTCGTTGGCAGGAAAAACAACACACACACACACACACACACACACACAAATGTGTACATCTACTTTGAAGTAAGTCCTATCGAAGGACGTGGGGCTTATACCTGGGCTCAGAAACTACAAAAGCGGTATCGCAGCAAAACAAAACAGGAATAGCTGCAACCGAGTTCCAACCAATTCAAGGCCACAATCCCAAGGTGGTGGTGGTGAACCTCCTTGTATCACATTTGGACTTACTTCCGAGTAGACAGGAATGGGATGGTAGACCCCCATCTCCCCCGACACCACCCCAACCCCCTGGTAACCATATATATGTTCAGGCGTGTAGGAAACCCGCATTTGAAAGTCCCTTTGTGGAAAGTGGTAGCTGATGGAAAGAAGAAAACCTTCTTTCTATGGGGATGGGTGTATGTATATATGTGTGTGTGTGCGCGCAGGGTGTGTGTGTGTGTGTGTGTGTGTGTGTTAAGGAAAACACTCGCCACCTCTCCAGCCCCAACTTCCCTCCCCTGTTACTTACCCCCAGCAGGCAAACTTTGAGCTCCCTCAGAGCCATGGCTGGGGAAGGAGAGACAGCTCTCTCGTCGGGAGCGCAGCAGGCACAGCCCGGGTAGCCCCTCCTCGGAAAAAGGCGCACATCGGGGAATTAAGAAAGAAAAAAAACACACCGCCTCCTCCTCCTCCTCAAGTCTACCCTTCCGGCGAAAGTCTCCCAGGGATAAAACGAAGGCGTGGGAGGATATGACCCCAAAATTAAAAAAAAAAATTCAACTCCGAACCTCCTCCTCCCTCAGCTCCAAGTCACAGGTAAAAAAAACAACCCTCTTCCTCCTCCTCAGGCTCCACAAACCGGGCGCCATCTTGGACGGCCCATTGACAATCACCTGACCCAGACTCCCCACCCCTTTCGGCGACACTGGGGGGGGAGGAGGAGAGGGGGGCCTGGGCTGTCACGCCTCCCCACACCGCCTCTCTCGCTGTTCTGCCCCCCGGGGCGAAAGGGGCACCGGCGGGGGGGCCGCTGTGTGGGGCTGGCGGCGGGGCTTGGGGCCTGGGGCTGAGGTGGGCCCGGGGCGCCGCGCTGGTTCAGTGGCGGGTCAGGCTGGAGCTCTGAGGCGGCGGGGCGTCAGGCCGCCGCTGCTGCTCCTCCTCCTCGGCCCGGTCCCTCCTCTCCCTCCTCGGCCGCTCTCCTCCCTCCTCCTCGCCCAGGACCATTTCAAAATGGCCGGTAAGTGGCTTTCGCTCCTGCTGCTTCTTCGTGCGGGGTGTGAGGCGCGCAAGGGCTCTCTCTGGTTTATGTCGTTTTTTAAATTATTATTCTTTTTATTATTATTATTGTCGTGTGCCTTGTCTTTTTTCCTTAAAAACACACATCAGAGGGTGCTTAAGCGCGGCGCAAGCGTCGGCCCTCTTTTGCTGGCTTGTTTGCGGATGATGATGATCGTGTATATTTATTTATTTTTAAAATGTATATATATATATTTCCGACTCCTCTCCAAGGGAAAGAAAACGCACCAACCCCCTGTGTCTTCTCTCTCTCTCTCTTTCTTTCTTCTCTCTCTTTCTCCATCTCTCTCTTTTGTTTTTGTTTGTAGGGATCCCTTTGTATTTTGTGGATTTGCAGGATGACTTAGATGATTGTGAGTACGGTAACTGTTTTCATTTTGGTTTTTTTTTTTAAGAAAAGGGGGGGAAGTAGGAATGAAATCGCCACGTATTTTTATTATCTTCCTTTTGAAAGGTCCCTTATCTTCCTCCTCACGTCCTTCCCAAGATTATGGGTATGGGGGGGAAGGATGGCAAAGATGGTGATTTCCCGGCCCCTGGGACACCCCCACTTCCAACCCCCGGCTTTCACCGTTAAGGGGATTTGTTATTTTTAGAAGAAAGAATAAAATGCATTTTATAATAGGGAGCTTTGATTTGATTCTGCTTACTACGATCCGAAGTAAGTGCCTTGGTTAGACCACATTGGCGGAGACAATGTAGTAGTTCTGACAGGTAGACTGTCAAGCGTGTTTCTGTTTTGTTCTGACCACTCAGAGGAGATGCAGATTTTTATTTTATTTTTTGCTTTAATTATAAGGCTGTTAAAGAATATTTTTAAATATATGCATATATTTAAGACATGGTGAGAGTTTGGCAGAATATTGATAGGGGAGGAGATGCAGCCTCCCCTCCCCCCTTTTAATGGCTGGTTAAAAAGTGGAGTTGGTGGTTGTTGTTTTTGCTGTTTATGGAAACAAATGACTCAGAATTTTATTTTATTTTTACCATACTCTGTTAAAATATTTAGCATTTAGTGTGTATGGTGGTGATTGTGAACATATTAGGATTTCCAGATGAGATGGGGGGGGGGAGTACACATTCATTCAGGTCAGCATAAGCTTATCATGTGCCAAATAAGCAACATCATTGGTGTATTTAAGAAAACAAAGCTGTGTGCTCACCTGGATATGTTAGCATTGTAAAATGCCTGACAGAAAAAAAAATGCAGTAGGAAAAATATTAGAAGAAAACATCCAGCTGCAGCTGTCATTTGAAGGAGCTGTTCTTTGGTGAATGCAAACCTAGCATAGCTTTGTTCCATCTTGTTTTGCAGAAACCTCAGTTGGGCAATGTATAGTCTAGATTTTTGTAAGGACACTTATTGCTTAGGTAAATCAGCAGACGTGATACAAGGATGCATGTGCAGATAGCTCTGAGCTTTGCATTGTTCACTTTGTTTCCATTTGCACATGACTTTTGTTCAGAAATAGCTAGTCCTTGAGATTATCGTGCTTCCTTATTGATCATGCTGAATTCTGGAAAGCTTTCCTGTATGCTGTACAAAAGCAGGGACCAAAGGGGATAAAAAACTTCCTAAACATAACTCATTGACCACCCAGTGTGGCTGGGGCAACCCAGACAGTTGGGCAGAGTATAAATAATAAAATGAAAAGAAAAGAAATTGACTTCCTGGTACTGAAACTTGACAGAGGTAATGAATAATGGTAATCTGCAAACCCTCCAGGACTAGGAGCATTTCTAGCACTTTAAAAAAGCACACAGGACAGGCTAGAAGTTTAATGCTAATGTTCCCTAATAACTGATTCTTACATGAGAGCTGGTCAACACATGGATAGTCTCTAGGCAGCTTTGGTATGGAAATAATACACATTACAGTATGTGGGAAAGTCATGTACTGAGCTGCTTCATTACATGACTAGGAAGACATGGTGTCAAATTTTGGCTGTCAGGAAATTTAATGTCAAGTCCTTCATCTAAGCCTACCTCATAGGGTTGCTGTGGGGATAAAATGTTGAATGCCCCAAGCACTCAGTCCTCAGCTCCTTAGGATAATAAAAGCTATAGTTTCTACTTGATGGTAGTTATGTGAGAATCCACTCTTTATGAGTCGTTTTAGAGTCAGATTTGTTGAGGTGACTATGACCTTTAATTATCGCATTGTAACATTCATGCATTTTACGTTTGTCATGCAATATGATGCTTTCAAATGACAGTATTTCCACTGCATGCAATTTGAGTCTTGAGCCATATGCGCTGTCGCTCTATTAAAATTGTTAATCAATTAATTGTGTGAGTTTTAGATGAGGAAGTAATTAATCAGTTACGTGCCACATTGATTCCACCCCTTGTGCCTACATCTGGTCTTAGATAGGGGAGAAGGTAGCAAATATTGAAATAAGACTGCTTAAGTGCTAGGTAGGTATGTAAAGAGTATGAAGCCCTACTGGGAACAAGATGGTGATGGTTGACCCCCATCGCTGGAACTACAAACAATTGCTGTTACTGAGGTCTGTCTCCATCCTTAGGCCAAACACATAGGTAGAAAATGGGGATGAAGAGAAATTTGGCAATTGTACATTAGCAGAGCTGAAAATTAATGTTTGGTGGTGTGCTAGATAAAAAGTCATCACAAGCCAAATTAAGTAGCTTTACCTAGCATTTAGAGGGGACGTTCTCTTGGGGAATCTCATATTTGTGGTAATACAGTAATAATAATTTTATTATTTGTACCCCACCCATATGACTGGGTTGCCTCAGCCACTTTGGACAGTATGAGTCGTTTTAGAGTGACTACATTCAGTATCTTTCAAGTCTCACAAAAAGTCAAGGTATCTGTGATAGATGATAATAAAATTTCCAGATTCCATCTTAAAAGATAGCAACCAACTCTGCCAGCCCCCAACTGCCCTGGTTTATCATCCAGCCTGATGAAGAGTTATAGAGAACTTGAAAGACAGCACACTATTTTGTGATATTTTGGTTTTGCCTAATAAAGATTTTGGAACTTGTTTTGTAGGCCAGCATGGTGGCGCTGTGGGTTAAACCACAGAGCCTAGGACTTGCTGATCAGAAGGTCGGTGATTCGAATCCCCGTGACGGGGTGAGCTCCCATCGCTCGGTCCCTGCTCCTGCCAACCTAGCAGTTTGAAAGCATGTCAAAGTGCCAGTAGATAAATAGGTACCACTCCGGTGGGAAGGTAAACGGTGTTTCCGTGTGCTGCTCTGGTTCGCCAGAAGCGGCTTAGTCATTCTGGCCACGTGACCTGGAAGCTGTACGCCGGCTCCCTCGGAAAATAAAGCGAGATGAGTGCCGCAACCCCAGAGTCGGTCACGACTGGACCTAATGGTCAGGGGTCCCTTTACCTTTATGGCTATCTTTACTTTTTGTATGTATTGGATTGCATTCTGTGTCGTTTTCACCATTGCAGGAAGTTGGCCTAGATAAACCTTGGGGTCCCTTGCAACTTCATAATTCCTTAATTTCTTTTTAATGTGCTTGTTGTCTTGTCCAAAATTGCCAGCTCTTAGTCATTTGGAAGGAGAACTTGATTGTGAATTTTTTTTTATTCTTCTTGTTTCCATTTATATTGACATACTTACTTACAGCAGAAAAGCTGCCAACTCTAGCTATTTTCATGAGAGTCTTGTGACTTGAAAAGTAAAAATAGTAGAAATCCTGGCTCGTGTTTGTTTCAGTAGAAATTATATCCCCTAGTTACAGTCAAAAACTTGACTTCAATGTGCCACAGCCATCAAATTTGAAGTGCTAAAAAGAACCTATCATTTGTTTGTAACATCAGTTTGTAACTTTATTAGATGGATACTGAAAGAACTTCTAAATGCAATCTCGGAATCTCTGTTTGCAATTTTGGGAAATTCTTGGAGAACAGGTGAAGTTCCATGAGATTGAAAGCAGACAAGTGTTCCCATCTTCAAGGTGGGATGTGTGAAGGATGCAGGCAACTGCTGACTAGACTGTGTGACATTGATACCTGAAAAGGTTCCTGAGTGAATCATTTAAGTAGTTAGTCTGCTAACATTTGGTTGCTATGATTACAAAACACTACCAGGGGTTTCTCAAGAATACGTCACAACATACCAAGCTTATTAAAAATAAATAAATTGTTACTAGCTTGCTAGACAAGGGAATGCTGTGGATGAAATATTAGCAAGGTTTTCAATGAAGCCCAATATGATACTCTTGCTGGCAAGCTGGTAAAATCTGGATTAGCTGATGTACAGTTAGATGGATTTGTAGCTAGATGAGAACTACAGGTAACTGACCATTGAGTGTACTGTATAAGCAAAATCCCTGAAATGGGTCCCCTATTGCCATATTGAGAATTGAGACTAGGAGGTCACTTACTTGCCACCTATTGAGTTCAGATTTGCTAGACATGGGCTGCGGATGCTTTAGGGAAGGGATGGACTGACGCAGCCCTTGAAGCTTCTGAGGGTTCTACCAAATGTTAACCAAGATAAGGTAAAAAGCTTTTCATTTGTAAGAAAAAGGGGGTGCTTTCTCTTTTTAAGATATATCTAGGCTTTAAATCTTGTGTTGGATTTTCTGCATAATACCCTGGCAATGCATACACATATATGTTCTGTAGCCATGCAGTGCTTATGATTTGAGGGCATCAGTTTTATTTATAGATCCTGTTTATTCATTTTTGAGACAAAAACACTATGTGTTTTTAGGAGATAGGGTTTTGAACTGCATGACCAAATGGGTGTCTTTTTAATTTCATGATTATGTGGCACGGTCACAAAGCAGTCAAATCCATATAGCATATGCAAGTGTGTAGGAACTATTTGAGCTTTTTATAGTTCCAATTTACTGGTACAAATTTGTTTTCTGCTCAGCATAAGAACCAGCTTGCATGACCTTTGTTATGGTGGCTGTGCAGTGAAGCCACAAGTTGCTATAATGTTCAGTGGAAGAATTTACACTTCTGCATGCCAGTAACAGTTTGGGTATCTCTTTGTTGCAGGGCTCAGTGGACAAGATGATGATGATGATTATACTATTATTAATTAAATTTGTATACCACCCTTCATCTGTAGATCTGAGGCCAGATCACAGCATAAAAATACAAGATAGTAACAAGATTACTAATTTGTTTACTTCTAAATACACAAAAATGAACTTTCTTTCTGACTGGTTCCAGATGTCTCGAAAAAAGTCATGCAGTGCAATCATGTGCACATTTATTCTGAAATACAGTATGTCCCACTGTATTCAGTTCGGCTTACTCCCAGATAAGACTGTATAGAATTGGGGCAGGAAAGATTTTTTTATCCCAAGAGAGCACTCAGTTCATTACAGTTCTTATTTTGCTCTAATGCGCCTTGTTCCTGCATATCTGTCATATTTGTAAATGTTACCATCATTCAGCCAGTATTTTAAAAAGGTTGCACAAATTCATTTTAGTAAAAGGGAAATTGTCAAAGGTTGATATTCTTCTGATTTAAAATCAGTTAAAACGGTTTACAATCTTGTATTTTTACATTGTTATAACCCACCCCTGGGACCTTCCTGCTTTACCTGCAGCTTCCACCAGCTTAATGTTTGTTTTATTTTTCCTTGTTTCTGGCTGCTTTCACCTGTGCTTTGCTTGCATTTCAATTAAGTTGTGGTCAGTATTGTGGAGCATGGGGTTGATACAGGCAGCACTGTACTGCTGTTTCCTCTTGGAGCGCCTGCCCTCTTTTGCATGATTCCAGCTTACTTTATCAGATGTTAGTAACAAAAGCAGGCTAATTTCCTTTCTTGGGCTGCAGTCATATACTCAATTACCTGGGAGTAAGTCCCATTCAACTCAATTGGACTTACTCCTGACTAGACATGTAGAGAAGGGAAGAAGAACCTCAGGCCTGGGTGCCAAATATGTCCCTTGAGGGCACTCTGCTTGTCCCTTGGGTCTCTCCCAAGCCATGCCCCTCATTAGTCCTGCTATGGACCCTCCTTGGGAGTTTTTAACTAGGAGCGGGTAGCACTGTGGGTTAAACCACAGAGCCTAGGACTTGCCGATCAGAAGGTCGGCGGTTCGAATACCCGTGACGGGGTGAGCTCCCGTTGCTCGGTCCCTGCTCCTGCCAACCTAGCAGTTTGAAAGCACGTCAAAGTGCAAGTTGATAAATAGGTACCGCTCAGGCGGGAAGGTAAACAGCGTTTCCGTGCGCTGTTCTGGTTCGCCAGAAGCAGAACAAGTGGTCATGCTGGCCACATGACTCGGAAGCTGTACGCCGGCTCCCTCGGCCAATAAAGCTAGATGAGCGCCGCAACCCCAGAGTTGGCCACGACTAGACCTAATGGTCAGTGGTCCCTTTACCCTTTACCTTTATCCCTGAACTCTGGTAATACTTCTTGGGGGATAGAGCAGAATGTGTGAGTGTGTACAGAAACAGATTTACTGCACGAAGTTGTTCCATCCACTTTTGCTTCCGGCTGTACTCACTACTAGCATGTGGGCCCGAGAAGATTGCATAGAAGGCTGGGAAAATTTCCTCACCTTTTGCTTAGTGCCTAGGACCGGGGGGGGGGGAAGCTATCCTAAAATGGGACTACATTTGTCACAAGGTTCCCAGATGTTCACCAATATTACTCTTTTTATTTCTTTTTTTTGCAATTTGGCAGTGAGGGGCTAAAAGGTGGGATATACATGTTTTCACATATTTAATAAAAAAGTATTTGTAGACAGCAGCTGTAGCAGCACAGTGAAGCACTAAGGCATCTTCCCTTAGAGATGGATTGAAACTGCCCCTGGTCTGGAGTGCTACCATACTCTCATTTTCTACAAGGACAGAAAGAATGGCTGCAAAGACAGCTGTATTTACCCACTTCTGTATTTCCTTTCCTAGAGTGAAAGAGGAAAGAGTTAGAATGTAGGCAGGAGAGCTACACAGCTCTGCTGTTTTCAGCAGATTGCTGTTGCTGGTTGCATTTGCTCTTTGCTTTCAGAGGCGCTTCCCCTAGCTGCATGGAGGTACCGGTACATAGTTTTGGCAAGCCTTCAGTACTGAAGGGTGGCAGGGGAAACCAAAACAGTTCTGCAGGATTTGTATGTTAGATTCTGGTTTTTCAGATGCGACATATGCCTGTTCTCTCCTCCCCACACCCAGATTTCTCCATTCTTTCTTTAAGGAAAATTAACATCTAAGGTAGCTTTCACCTTGATCAGCCATTTTGGCAACATAGTTTGCAAAGATGCTTAGCTACTGCATTTCACTCCTTTGTCCTGAGACATTATGGCAAAATCTCTGCTTTTCCTTCATAATTTTGCCAACTAACAGCTTTTCCACTTTGTGCCTGCTTTGAAAAAGGTGACTCATTATCTTTCTTTTTTTTTAAATCACATTGCAGTGGCTATATCATACCTATCTCTAGTGATTGTATTGGCTTCTCTCACATACAACATACATTTCTGGCTTTCAGATCTCTTACTCATCTGGTCCACCCATCCTGTTGGCTCCTATTTAAAATAAGAAATTGGGTTGGGTAAAATTGGTTTCCAACTTCTTAGGTTAGTTTCAAGGCATTAATTGTGTGCAGCTAGTTAAAACATGAGGTAGGTGTGGGAAATATTTTCGTTATCTAACACTGTTTCTTGGCCTAATGTGGGAGTTGTATTTAAATAGTTCAGTTCCTCATTTTGTAACCAGTTGCAGCCTTTGTATATCACCTAACAGATGTATATCTTTAAAGATCTGAAACCTTTCCATTGCATCTAAGTATTCTTATCTGTCTGCCATTGTGAGAGAATGCATAGGCAGACATACTCATACATTCCAAACAGCATAGCATATCCCTCTTGTTTGGGAATTGCAATAGAGCACACTGGCTGGTACATCTGCATCTGGAACTCATTTTTAACTCTCCAGAGATGACAAAACAAGCACCTTATTTATTGCATAGTTAACCAAGTATAATTGGCTAGTTTTGCCTTTTACAACGTGCACCTTTTTTTTGGTCATATGCAATAGAGATGTTTAAGTAATAATCATTTCAATAGCAGCAGGAAACACACTCTTCCCTTCGTTCCATACTTCAATTGACAGTTTTCCCTCCCCTACCCATAAATCAAAGCAAGAATCATGACATTTGCCTTTGTGAAAACTTCTAATGCAATTACAATAAGCAAACTAAGTTATACAAGAGGGTAGTGGTTGATCGGTTACAAACAAATTTTAAATATGGAGACCAGCAAGCAGAAACCTATTGTTAAAAATGTCAGCTTGAAGCTTTTCCCAAATGCAACTGCCCGACCAGCTTCAGATGCCCTGTTCCCTATCCCATTATTAATTGAGGTTTGGGTGGTATAAAGAGCAAGGCCTTTTCAGTGGTGGCACTGAAATTTGGGAATGCCCTCACTGATTAGATGTATCAGGCTTCCTCTCTTCCATCATTTAGTTGGCTTCTGACCATTTATTTTACACAGGTTTTCAATGTTTGCTATTTAGTTTGTATTGGCCAAAGCATTTTTTATTTTTTATTTTTTGCATTAGTTGTGGATTTTGAAATTGTGTGTTTGATCTCTCCCCCCCCCCATTTATTGCTTTGTTTGTATCTTTCATAAGCTTCTTTGGAAATACATAAATAATCACAAGTTTGCTTGAGTAGGGGAGTTTCTCAGACAGAAATATACTGGTCAGACAGAGGATCCTTTAAGTGAGGAAGTGATAGCCTAAAATGTGATCAGATAAATTCCTGGGTCAAATTTCACTTTAGCCAGGAGTTTATTACGGTGCCTTATGCAAACCATTATCTCCAGTCCACACCTGCTGTATGGAAATAAAAATTCTGCCTTTTCTTACAGGTTTGTTGTAAGGATAGCTGAGGTTGTATATAAACTCCACCGAACAGTCAAAAAGTACTATGCAAATACTGTTCTTAGCTGTTATAGTTCAAATCTGATTTGTAAATCGGTGTTCATGAATAAGCAGTGTTAGGAGCTGAGATATGAAAGCTAGGAGCTAAATGGCACCTTAAACCTAGGTTATGGGAGCAACAACGGAATGTCTAGGCGTGCTTTTTTATTAAAAAGAATGCAAAGCTGAAAATGAATGAACTGCAACTAAAATATTATGTTCATTTTTCACATAGTTTAGTCCTTCCCCTTCCCACCCCCCTAATATTTTTAAGAGGTTTCTTCTCCAGTTTTCAGAGAGTAACTGGTAGTGGGAGGGCAGAAAAAGGTCCTCCTTTCCTTCCGCTCTGCAGTTTTAATCTGAAATCTAAGGCACAGTACTGCACCAAGAGCTCAGAAACTGTTTGTGCTAATGAAATTCCCTGTCACAAAATGCGCCTAGAATAATGAGAGTTTCAAACACTGTGAAGAAGCTTTGGATATGTTTGGTCCAAATAAATATATAAAACAGATGTAATAAGATAAATCAGGAGGATATTATGGTATCAGTATATTAGTAACTGAAAATGTATATAGCTTTTAGTGCCTCACTGAACAACTTTTCCAACTGTCTGACTTTAGAGAATCCCAAATTGCGTGTTGACCTCTTTATTTCCAAGTTCATTCCAGTCTTACCAAGCCAGTCTCTACACTAATAAGAGCTAGTTACAGCATGTGAATTCCTTAAAAGTTTTATCACAAATCTCATTAGTTTAGGCTTTAAGAAGTGCCAAAGGTTGTGAAAATTGGCAACCTTGTTATTTTTTGTGGATTAGATTTAAAGACTTAAGGTTTCCCCACTAGAAATATTTGGTGCTGATAATTTGATGCTGATAACTTATTTTTTTCGTTGCTTACATGCTACTTTTCTTCCCTTCAAGTTGGGTTTGAAGACTATGGACCAGATTGTGATAGCATGAGGATAACTGCATTCTTGGACATTCCAGGACAGGATAACTTGGCTCCGCTTGGACGTCTGGAAAAATATGCTTTTAGTGATAATATATTTAACAGGTAACAGTGCAAATAATTATGCAAATGTTGTCATGTTCATTTCTCTCTCCTTTTCATAGATGTTCAGTGCAGGTAATATTCTTATTATAGAATTTAATCACATATATTTTTAAGAATAATATTGTGTTGTATTAATGTAGTATATTCAGTGTTTCTGTTCAGTAGGTTGAACTCCCCACATTCTTAGAATGGGGTAGCAAGCTTCTGCCACCAACCGCTGTCCTCAAACAATTTTTCTTTCTCCACATCCCAGTCTGACTTCATTCTCTTCCTTTTAATTTCTTCTTTTTAGCTGTTTCCCTGTAATTTGCTTTTTATTTACCGTATTTTTCGCTCTATAACACGCACCCGACCATAACACGCACATAGTTTTTAGAGGAGGAAAACAAGAAAAAAAATATTCTAAACGAAACAGCGGATGTATGATTTTTGTGGTTCATGCTGTGGCCACAGACATGTGATCTGACAGTGAGTTTGGGGTAGCCCAGTGCAAAAATCCTGAGGATCCATGTGGATCCATGCTTTGTAACCACGTTTTTGCACCACTGCAGCCCCAGGCAACAGTGGGTGTGTGATTTTTTTTGGTGCAAGCTGTAGCCATGGACATGCTATGTGATCTGATGGTGAATTTGGGGTGACCCAGTGCAAAAATCCTGAGGATCCATGTGGATCCGTGCTTTGTAACCACGTTTTAAGTGGGGAGGGAAAGAAAAGCACTCAAGGGACAAGGAACACGCGTGGGGTGGGTGGAGAAGGATGCTGTTAATAATGCAGAAGAGGGGTATAAGAGGAGAAGGCTCCTCTCCTCTCCCGCTTTGCTCCTTTAAAGCAAGCAGGCTCTCTGTCCCTCTCTCCTCCCCACTCAATGGCTCTTCTCCCGCTTTGCTGTTTCAAAGCAAGCCACGGAGAAGGGAAGGATGGGGAACCATGGATCCTCTGCTCACGACTGCAGCAGATCCCCCCACCATTTGTAGGCATTCGCTCCATAACACGCACAGACATTTCCCCTTACTTTCTAGGAGGAAAAAAGTGAGTGTTATGGTGCAAAAAATACGGTACTTTGTAAATTGTATGCATTGCTTGATTGTAAAGAAAAAACCTTCAGATAAGTGGGGAGGTAAAACCTTAATTAAATCCATAAGCGCCTCCCCCCCCCCCCGGACTTCTGCTATCTTGGTACGTTGTGCCCACCAACCAATAGCCTTCTTTTTTAAAAAAATAGCTAAGCGGATGTACCCCTCTGGCACTCATGCAATTTGAACTCTGATCCCTTGGTATAATTTGTTTAGCTTTTTGAACAGCGTAGCTTCATATGTTTTCTCTGGTCAGAGTGGGCCAGAAGCGGAGAAGGGAATCATGGCAAAGGGGAAGATGCAGTGGATGAAGCCACATTCCCATTC
Source organism: Podarcis liolepis (assembly GCF_965112155.1). Classification (NCBI taxonomy): domain Eukaryota; kingdom Metazoa; phylum Chordata; class Lepidosauria; order Squamata; family Lacertidae; genus Podarcis; species Podarcis liolepis. The sequence goes on from NC_139559.1 coordinate 14,521,377, forward strand.
TCTAGGGTTGCCATATTTCAAAAAGTGAAAATCCAGACACCAAAGTTTCTGAGCTTTTTTTTCTTCTTTAAGCGATTTCTGCCCAGACATATGGTAACCCTACCATTCTCCAAACTCCAGTAGTACCAGAGCAAAGCACCAGCCACAACAAGATGTTTTAAGACGTAATTATAGGTTATACTTAGTACAACCCTATGACATGTTTTCATATTTTTCTGAACAGTGAACATTGTGGCCAACTTTTGCTTCTGTTATGTAAATCTCCAAGCTGTACTATGTTGCATTACATTGTAAATATTTAAAAAGTCACCTTACGTCAGTAGACCACCCACACATGGAACTGATCAGATTCCGCTGTTTTATATTGCTCACAATGCTTGGGTTACATATTTCTTCTTATTATTTTTAAAAACATTGCCTTTACAGGCAAATCATTGCCAGGGGTCTACTTGATGTCTTTCGAGATTTCAGTCACAATGAAGAAGATTACTTGACAGTAATGGCAATAGTGGTCCGACTGGCTGAAGATACAGGTGAGAGTTCCAGTTCTTTCTTGATATACTATTGCATGTGGTTGTTTCATGGTCCATCTAGATCAGCCAGGTTTAGACTGCCAGTGGCTCTCTGGAGTTGTGAACAGGAAACTCTCAGAGCTCTACTTGAAGATAGCTGGATTGAATCTATGAGCTTCTGCATGTGAAGTATGTTCTTTAGTTCACTTTGCTAAAAATGAATTTATTGTCCTGTGCCACTATTAAGTTCTGTAATTCCAAAAGATTTTGCTGCTTATATAGAAGTTGCTATATTCAAATGCATGACATTCTGTTCATTGAATGCCTATGTTTACCACCTTCAAATCAACTAATATTGTTACTTTACTCTCTAAATCCCCAGAGCCTACTGTACGGACAGAATTAATGGAGCAGATACCACCCATTGCTATTTTTCTACAGGAGAGTAGACCAAACTTTCCTACCTCCTTTTCTGAATACCTTATGCCTATTGTGGTGAGATATCTCACAGATCCAAATAACCAGGTAAAAAAATTCTGGACTTAAGATTGTTATCCAGTGTAATAACAATGCCTTCAATTGGAGACCCTTAATTAGACAGTGGCAAACTGTGATTTAACAAGAATGAGCTGTGGTGAGCCTTAGTCTCATACGCTCCCCTGGCATCCTCCACTATAGCAGTGAGGAGCAGTTTGAAAGCTTTAGCTTTTGTTTTAGATTAAATAATTTATTGTGACATCCAAACCTGGACAAACTGTGGTTAATCTTAACTATGGTTTGTTGAAACAAGCCAGCTTCAAAAAATAGTTTATGAAGCTAGTTTGTTTCAATAAACAATAGTTCAGAGTTTGGATTGCCGTTAATCGAAAACAAAAGTTAAAGTTTCCGAGCTCATCCTTTCTGTGCAATGGAAGGAGAGTGCACTAGCCCAAGACTTGCTGTGGCTTCTTCTCATAAACGAAGGCATAATTTTGTGTTATGCTTACATTTTTTTAAAAATCAAAAAAATGCTAAATAAAACCAATACAGTTTTCAATGTCTGCTTAAAGAGAATTATAAAGAAATGGGGCTGTCAGTGAAAAGGCCCTGTGTCTGGTATCTGCTAGTCTGCTTGGTGGTAGGCAATAGAGCAGGGCCTCCAAGGATAATCTCAGAACCCAAGGAGGTTCACATGGGAGCTGATTTAGGGATTTAAATGTCAAAACCACCACTTTAAATTGAGCTGAGAAACAAATAGGCAGTCAGTGCAACTGGCACAGTATTAAATATATTAGCAAGTTGGAACTCCTTCTCAGGTGGTAGCTGTTTCTGCAGATGAGAGTTTATATCATTAGAGTATATGAGATAGTTCTAGGGTGGATTGATTTAAGGTTGTTGCCATAATAATAAATAACAGTTATACAGATAAGTGAGGAAACCCCCAATTTTAGTCCTGCACTCTTGTTATTTTCCTTGAGTCACATTCAGGTTCTTGCATTAGATTGGTTACATCTCCTACCCAAGATAATAGCTTTTTTCTACCATCTTAAATTAAGTGATGATGTGACAAAAGCTCTTAATTTTTTTTGTTAACTTTGCTTGTGTTAAATATGTATTCTGTAGTTGACCTCTTTTGTAATGTTTTATTTTGAAATCTTTAAGATAACATTTTAGTTTTCTGTTAATTTTGTTGCTTTGACTGTATACTTGGTATTTGACTTTCTTCAGAAATGTTTGATTCTTGATTGTTTTATTGATGTTTTAATATGCTGTAAACTGCTTTGAGATTTTTCTTAAAAATATAAAGCAGTAGAGAAATGAAATAATAATAATAATAATAATAATAATAATAATAATAATAATAATAATAAAAATTAGCATAGGGAGGAGGTCATTTGTAGCTCTGATATACTCTTTAAAGCAAGTGTACAAATCTAAGACAGATGTGAGTTTGGAGGTTATCTTTCAATAACTGTTCAGGAAATGACTGTTCCTGAACATTTCCAATTTAATATATCCAAATGAGCGTGTGTGAAGGCCACAATAAGCAATCTTTCTAGTTAGCAGGAAAACTTATCTAGCAGCTCTAGTGTATGGGTGTAACTCTGATGATTACATGTATTCTGTGTGAGCTAGATTGAGTTGAATCTGAGATGACCTTTTACACAGTGCCCTTATAATAATACTTTTACAAACAAAAGGCAGTGTGATAAGTTATCAAATGTAGAAGAACATGAATTAGCTTTTCTGATTTTCAGTGCTGCTGCAACATTTCTTGCATATTGGGGGGAAATTCTTTCTTACTGGTTTTCATTTTCTCCTTTGTACATTGATAGGTTAGAAAAGCAAGCCAGGATTCACTACTCATACTACTGGAACAAGGTCTCGTCGGTCAATATGATATTGAAAATAAAGTGTGTCCAATCCTGTTAGATCTTTCTGCTCCTGAGAGTGATGATGAATACAAAGTGGAAGCTGTAAACGTAAGTAGCAGTTGTCTTTCATTTGGAAATTCTTCTAAATTTGCAGTAGGGAACGAAGTCCTATATCCACCATCTTAACTTGTTTGTACAAAGTTAAATAACTGAAGACTATACAGGTGTAATTCCACCTTTGTTATTGGCTTCTTATTCTTGACTGGTCTAGTTTTAAATTTGTTGTTTAAGTGACGATACAGTGAAGGAGAGAGAGAGGAGTAAAGGATGTGCCAGATGTTCTTGAGTTGGTACAAGCCACATGACCAGGCTTAACCCCTGTTGACCTCACCCTACAGGTGAAGTGAGTTCCAAGGTGAATGTAATAAGGGAAGGGGAAGTGTGGCACTTGTAGGAGAACCTCTTTATTGGACTTTCTGAGTACAAGAGTGCTCACCCTTTTTAGCATTCGGGTCTCAAGCTGGTAATATGAGGAGGGCCTCTGTGTAGGTGTACTAGAGCAGGGGTCAGCAAACTAAGGTCCGTGGGCCGGATCAGGCTCAATTGCCTTCAGGATCTGGCCCGCGGACTGTCTGTGGATTGGCATGGGGAGTTTGTTCATTCGGGCTGTGCCATTTCCCCCCCTGCGCCATTCCATTTCCCCCCCTTCCTCACACACACCGCGGTGGCGCCTCCTCCCTCCCTCCTACTGGCTTCTCCCCGCCCTGCCCAGAGGAGGAAGGGGGCTGGGCTGGGCTGGGTGAGTGCCATTTTATGCAGCCCCTCTCCGGAGCCAGCCCTTTCTTGCCGCTCATCTTCCCACCGCTACCTCCGCCCTGGTGCTCCTGTGGGCCAGAGAGTGGTGCAGACAAGCTCGCTCTGCCTATCCAAGCGAAGCAGCAGCGGTGGTGGTGGCAGTGGCGGCAGCCCCCCTTACCTCTTCTTTCAGCTTCCCCCCCCCATGGTGCTGCTCCTCCAGCCCGCCACAAGGTCTGAGGGATAGTGTACCGGCCCATGGCTAAAAAATTTTGATGATACTAGAGGGACTGAAAATTACCTTTGACTGAGAGGTGTAGCTTAAAAACAAACTCACAAAAACACATTTTCTTTAAAAAAAAAGCCTATGGAGGGCATTCCACAATGATGAGGCCACTGCAGAAGAGCCGATTTCTTTGCCTCCATATCGCTTACTAAAAGAACCCACTCATAAAATTTATCTCTTGGAAGGATCTATCAATCATTCTTTCTGATTAGGGAGTCACAAAACTCCTTTTTCACACATTACTTTCAGCACAAGCTGCTTGCCACCTGCTGTGCCACCCTCATGAATATTCTGTGACCTTCAAATAGTTCACAGTCCCCCATTGCAAATTGTTGATCTAGAGTCTAGAGATGGGTCATATCCGCACATCACAGTAAGCCTTAAACCTTGCTTATCTTGCACAAGTGAAATTCAGCTGGTGTTGTGAGAAAACAACTCTAGCTTAGTGTTACAGCTAAACCAGAGATTGTGCTTGCTTTCCTCCCAGCAAACTGTAGTTAATAAACTAAGAGCATACTTTAACTGGAGATCATAGTTTGTTGGGAGTGAAATAAATCATGACCCCTGGTTTCTCTGTAATGCTATGCCATGGACCACAGTTTGTTTCCTCCCATCACAGGAGTAGAGGTGAACCCATAATTATGACTTACAATGACATGCAAACATGACTATTGGGTCTGTAGGAGCTTGAAGTATTTTTAAGTATTAGTATTCGTATCTCCTCCTGCTTTCCTTTTAAAAAAGAGGAATCCTAGGTTAGTGTCAACAAAACACAGCTGTTCTGAAAGCACATTGAAATATGTTGTCAAATTTAAAAAGTCTAAGTAAGTTCCAACATAACAGACACTGGCAGCCGCAAAACAGACCACTTCTTTGCATAAGAACTGTATATCAGCCTCAGTATTAGTTTTCAGTTGCTCTTGGGCTGCAGAAATTTAAGAAGAACTGGGCATGTTATACTCTCTTTCCTTGGCTTTGAAGTCACTGCTGTGTAGTGTTATCTTAACCTGTTATCCATCAAAATTGTTATATTCCAGTTCAGTTAAACCCACAATGGACCAATAATATAACTGTTTGGAGGAAAAGGTCGAAATACGGAAAAAGTGTTATTTTATTTTCCAGCTGCTAAAAGAATTAAACTGAAAGAAAATAGAATCCTTCCAAGTAGTCACATTAATGGGTTATAAATTCCAGCATTAAAATATTTGGCAATTTTCCCTAAAGGTACTATCTTAAAGCTATGTTTCTTCTTGATGTGGTGTCCAAAAATCTATAACATCATTGCTTCTTTTAAATTTATACTTGACTATAAATAGTTGCTTAAATTTTCTAATTCCCAAGTGTATTGAGTTCTTCAGATCATTTGCAAGAAATCCGTTGTGTATCCACAAAATGTGAACATTCGCAATTTCATTTTACCATGGCTGTCTGACACTTCACCCATAAAATGACTTTACCAGCTAGACTACAGTTTCTTGTTTGGGAGTTGCTTAGGCCAATTTCCAATGTAACATCTGAATGCCATATGTCTTTTTCAAGGACTGACAATTCCATTAAAGTCAGAATAGGATAATGTTCTCCAAGTTCTTTCTTTGCATTCAGTCACAATGACTGAACCATTTGAGAAGGAAGCTGTGATTTTTAATAACCATATACTTTTTAATATATTCTATAAACATATTGAGACTTTAAAAAAACCACCAGCAAAGTTTAGGAGTCTTGTCTTTACAATATTTGAATGAACTTTTGTGGTATTGGCAATTTAATAATTTTACAAGAGTCTTGGGATAGGTAGTACAAACATTCATGCAGTGTAACATTTTTTAAATGTTTATTCTTAGAAAATGTTCTAATTCTTCATGTTTGAGAAAAAAACTGATTCTGCTTTTGGAAAAGGTGTTATAGTCAAAGATGCACAGAAATTATTCGGTTTGCTCTGAGGGATGGGAGCCTTTTATGGGTGGAAAAAATGGGAACTGAATGTTCACTGTCTGCTAAATTTATACCCTGGTTTTAAACAAAAATTGGTTCCTAAGCAGGGCCTTTCCATTGGCTGAACTCAGAAACTAGCAACATTTGGCTCCTTTTCTCCTTTGAACTCTTTCTAATCCAACTGGTTGTTACAGGAAATCTTTAACAAAGAACTAGCACCCAAGTTTGCTTTCTCTCTCTCCCCACTTCCTGTCCCCTTTACTTCTGTGTCATGATTTTAGATTGTAAGCCTGAGGACGGGGGCTATCTTATTACTGATATTTGTAACCTGTTCTAGGAGCTTTTTTCTTCTTCTGAAAAATGAGGAAAAATTGCTTTAACTAAATAAATAATTAAATATCTGGTGAATTTGATTTCTAAGCCATAAGAAGTTCATATACAGAAGTCACATTGTCTAACATAATTTGTAACAGAACTGCTAAGTTTCAAGAGGAGAACTTTATATGGAGAGAAAGAATTGAGATATTTTTCCCCTATTAGATAATCTGCAAAATGGCTTCTATGGTGAACAAATCAACCGTTGAACAGTTGCTGCTTCCCCGATTCTGTGAGCTCTGTGGTGATGGGAAACTCTTTCAAGTCCGGAAGGTTAGTGCTTATTATTTAAGACTTATTTGTGCATCTACATTAGAATTTATCTGTTCAAATTTGGAGGTTAAATTATCTTCATCTGTAAGTACCAGTAAAACTCAATGTATTTCTCTCGTCTCTGTGTGTGTATGCCATTTAAAAGCAACTTTTTCTTTTTCATACATTGGCCAAAACATAGTTTCCACTTTAGTGAAATGTAATAATAATAATAATAATAATTAATAATAAATTTTATTTATATCCCACCCTCCCCAGCCGAAGCCGGGCTCAGGGTGGCTAACAACAATAAAATAATACAGTGGTGCCTTGCAAGACGAAATTAATCCGTTCTGCAAGTCTCTTCGTCTTGCAGTTTTTTCGTCTTGCGAAGCACGGCTATTAGCGGCTTAGCGGCTATTAACGGCTTAGCGGCTTTAAGAAAAAGGAAATAAACTCGCAAGAACTCGCAAGACGTTTCGTTTTGTGAAGCAAGCCCATAGGGAAATTCGTCTTGCGGAACGACTCAAAAAACGGAAAACTCTTTCGTCTTGCGTGTTTTACGTCTTGCGAGGCATTCGTCTTGCGAGGTACCACTGTACAACATTCTAAAATAATTTCATTATAAAATTAATTCAAATCAAATTGATGGCAACCATTGGGCTAGAGTTCTGTGAAGATTGCCAAAGGAGGGAGTCAGGCTGTGCCCTGGCCAAAGGCCTGGTGGAACAGCTCTGTCTTGCAGGCCCTGCGGAAAGATGTCAAGTCCCGCAGGGCCCTAGTCTCTTGTGACAGAGCGTTCCACCAGATCGGAGCCACCGCCCAAAAAGCCCTGGCTCTAGTTGAGGCCAGCCTAACCTCTCTGTGGCCTGGAACCTTCAAGATGTTTTTGTTTGAAGACCGTAAGTTCTTCTGTGGGACATACCAGGAGAGGCGGTTCCGTAGGTACGAGGGTCCTAGGCCGTATAGGGCTTTAAAGGTTAAATGTACAGGTAACTCGCAACTTACACTTATTTAAAATAAATTCTTGCATCTTTACACCTGTTGCTGGAAAATAATAATTGCAAGATTGCTGTTCTGGCTTTACATGGTTTTGCTTATACACACAATGATGAGGAATGTAACCCCACGTAAGTTGTGAGTTACCTGTACATAAAGTTAATCATGTACTTGTGCTTTCTTGAATAAGGGCCACAGAGTTGATGGTCCTATATTTCCTTTCAGTCATTGCCTGCTTATCACACATTCTCTATGAAATGTGTTGAGCAGCTGTTAGTATGCATTAAAATATTTGAGTAGCATACCCCGTAGACTTTTATGCAGTTAATATGATTAATAACGCCTGCAAGTAGGAAACATACCATAAAAGTATATTTTCTGGGTTGGGAGTGTAGGCAGCAAGGTTCTTTCGAAAACAAATTTTTACTCTGTGAAGAACTGTAATTTGATCAGTTTAAAGAAAGACATACGGATTCAGAATTGATACATAAAACCAAGAAAGTTTTTGTTTCTCTTGTTTTAGGTTTGTGCAGCAAACTTTGGAGACATTTGCAATGCTGTGGGGCAAGAAGCCACAGAAAAGAACTTGGTATGTTAAGGTTTGGGGTCTTGAAGCTATGTCATTTCATTAAAATTATAGAGCAGCCCATCAATAATATATCTTACATATTAAAGTATCTAAATACTAAAATGCAACAGATAATCAATAAAATCCACAATAAAAAACAGGGGGGAAACTCCTAACTGCACAGACAATATAATAAAACAATGTGCAGTCTGGGTGAATAAAAGCTTTTTCATCTAGCACTAAAAACACCACAGAGAAGGTGTCAGGCTATCCTCTCTGTGGAGGCTATTCTGTATCGTAAAAAGCCTGTCTTTCTGATAATCAGCTACATCTATTCACTTGGTAAGGGCACCTGGACAGGACTTCTAAAGAATATATTTAGGGTCAGGTAGGCAACTGTGCCTGGCGTGCTCTGGTCCATGGGGTCACGAAGAGTCGGACACAACTAAATGACTAAACAACAACAACAAGGCAACTGGGGGAAGAGGTGATTTTCAGGGAACCTAGTCCTAAACAATTTAGGGCTTTTAATACAGTGGTGCCTCGCAAGATGAAAAGAATCCGTTCTGTGAGTCTCTTCGTCTAGCGGTTTTTTCGTCTTGCGAAGCAAGCCCATTGGCGGATTAGCGCTATTAGCGGCTTTTAGCGGCTTATCGGATCAGCTGATAAGCTTAGCGGCTTAGAAAAAGGGGGGGAGGAAAAAACCCCCGCAGGAACTCGCAAGACATTTTCGTCTTGCGAAGCAAGCCCATAGGAGATTCGTTTTGCGAAGCACCTCCAAAACGGAAAACTCTTTCGTCTAGCGAGTTTTCCGTCTTGAGAGGCATTCGTCTTGCGGGGCACCACTGTACATTTAACACAGAACTGGTTTAAGCCAAACCTCTAAGGAAAAGAGAATCCAGAAGTGCATGCTTTCTTTTGATGAAGTGTGTCTGATGCACTGTCTCTGGACACCCTTGAAATCAAACCTTGGAGCAACTCCATCAAATGCACCAAGGCACACACATAATGCGGCTTATGAATATATGATACTGGGTGGGTGTTGGGTGGCTGAAGAATACATCAATGTTACTTAAAAACAGCAACCCATGGCATGCTCACAGCAGCACTGTAACAAGAAGGTTGTTTTGATCCCAAGCTAGCAGCTTGCTTTCTTTTTTTCTCTCTCCTCCCCCCTGAGACTTGTAAAACTAAAGCCTCAGAAATTCATCCATGTGTCAGATTTCTCCCTCAAGCTAAAACTGTCGTGCTTGATCTTTAGCTAGCCATGGTGGTTGCTATTGATAACTTCAATTTGCAAGGATAATCCTTCAGCATTAGCATTCCTTCTTTAAGCCTTGCTGAAAGGACATTCCAGTAGCACCTTAAAGACCAACTAAGTTAGTTCTTGGTATGAGCTTTCGTGTGCATGCACACTTCTTCAGATACACACGAAATGTATTCTTCAGATACACACGAAATGCATGCACACGAAAGCTCATACCAAGAACTAACTTAGTTGGTCTTTAAGGTGCTACTGGAAGGAATTTTTTTATTTTGACTATGGCAGACCAACACGGCTACCTATCTACTACTGAAAGGACATTAATATTTGTAAAGGTATCTGACCCTGCTGTCAGCTTCTCTTCACGGATTGAAATAAATCAGATTGACGGTCTCAGGCAGCTTAGCTTTCTTCTGTGACATAAGTATCTGTTTATGTGCAACTGCACGTAGTATTTGTAGCCAGAATTACCAAATTACCAAAATAAACCTGAATGCTTTAATTTATTTGTTAACTTGATGCTGTTTGCTAGAAACTGCTAGCCAAATGATGTTTTCAAAAGAGAAACCCTTACTCGAAACCTCAAATAATTATTTGGAAGTAACTGTCTTCACAGTAGATGTGTTGAGGGCTGCAGTGCAAATCAGTAAAATTGCTATTTTAGAACTGTTTGATCTGATATGTCTTTATTTTGGTAGATTCCGAAGTTTTTTGAGCTCTGCTCTGATAGCGTTTGGGGTATGCGAAAAGCTTGTGCTGAATGCTTTATGGCTGTCTCCTACACCATTTCCCCTGAAGTTCGGAGAAGCAAGCTGTCTCCCCTCTTTATTAGTCTCATCAGTGACCCTTGCAGATGGGTAAGTAGAGAGTGAATTAGTCCATCTTAAATTGCAGTTGTACTTTTCTGTCTTTTGATAAATGACCAAGACTAGCTCAAGTGACAATTATCGAATGTTTTATTTGACTTGCTCCTCTCAGCTAATTAATTGCAAGTCATTAAAGCTCTGTTTCTGTTAGCTGATGCATGATGGAAGCTTTTTAAGCAAGCAAATAGTAGTTCAGCTGTCAAAAGCAGACTTTAATCAACTCTTCATGATTGCATATTGATCAGATTTCTCCTTTTGCTTCCATACAGAGATGACTTGTGACAGCCCTTTTAATTTAGAGTTTATTCTGTTGTAAATGTCCATGGTCCTGATGGACCATCTTACTTTTTCAAAACACGTCTCTTCAGTGAAGCCTTTGGCATAAGTCCTTAGTTCCCATATACTATTATAACTAAGCCTAAGCACACATAGCAGAAATAAACAAATATTTCCTTGTCCTTTCTCTGTCTCCTGTGTGCTGAATTTTAGATTGTTGACTGTTTGGGGCATGAGAATAATAATACAAATCTGATCTATTCCTTTGATTTCCCAAGGAGATTGATAGTTCTTGAATTTCCTATATTAAGCCTCTCTGCCTTCATTCTACAATCTAAATTGCAAAACATAAAAGTAATTCTGTTATGCTAAGGGTCAAAGGAAATTATCTTTGTGTATTTTTTTGTTAAATCCATACTCGTAATAATATCGTATAGTTTGCTCAAAAGTTATTTTTATTCTTTAACCATTAGGTTTTTAAGCACTATTAGTTACCTTAAAGCATTATCTTATTTGTTAACAAGTAGTAATATGTCTCATACTGATTTTTTTCCTTTTGTTTTTTGTTTTGAACCAAAGTGTAGTAGTGTGTTTGATTTTTCTGCTGGTGTAAGCTCCTTAACTTGAGATGAATGAAATGTCATTCTTGAAGTGTTGGCTATGAATTCTAGTACCTTTTTGAGTGAGGAAACTTCAGTCTCAGTGATCTCTTTCTGGACTGGCTCATTGACATGTACATAAATACCATGTGTGGTTTCTATTGCTGAATGTTCATAGCCCAGGTATCTGGGGTTGCATGTACATTTTCTCCTGCTAGACTGGAGAGTTGTACATGAAGTGCCTAATAGCTGGTCAGTTGCTAGCTTTGAAAGCACAACAGACCACCTGCTTGGGGGAGAATGTGGACTTAATCCAGGCACCAATCACCTGTTATGTTTCAGAAATGGATTCCCCTCCCTCCAGTAAGTAACCCATATAATACAAAACAATGTGCAGCTGCATTCTCATGATATCTGTTGATGCCTTATATCTTGATGTTTGACATTGGTCCAAATCCCTGAAACGGTTAAAACTTGCCTCATTCTAGCAGTGAAATTATACTATTATCTTTGCCCTAATGCCTTTCATTTAGTTGATTGGGATACTTTGGAATCATAGTGGAACAGCAAAGTGTACACTTGTCTCCAGAAGTATAGTTATCAAGCCAATTGTGTCTTCTTACTTTTCCAATACCGTAGGTTCGTCAAGCTGCTTTCCAGTCCCTTGGGCCGTTTATTTCTACTTTTGCAAACCCTTCCAGTGCTGGTCTTTACATTCGGGAGGATGGGACACTTAGTATCCGGCCTTCCAGTCCATGCCCAACAGGCAATGACGTGCTATCCAGGTACAGTGATTTGGCTTAGTTTAGTTCATCGCCTACTTCACATGTCACATTAAATCATGGTCTTCTGCCATCCCACTGCCGTTAGGAAACTAGCCAAGATCTGACTTGCTGTGATGCCTGAATCTAGGTTCGTGGTCCCCATTCCACCCCCAATAAACCATGTGCAGTAAGTCAAGAACAAATCTTAGTTACTGTTTGTGGCTCCCTTGGAGTGAAGCAAGCCATGAGACTGGGTTCAGATGTTGTAACAAGCCATTAATTTGTGAGTTCACATTAAATTATAGTTTGCAGATTATATTAAAGGTAAAGGGACCCCTGACCAGTTGTGACCGACTGGGGTTGCGGCGCTTGTCTCGCTTTATTGGCCGAGGGAGCCGGCGCACAGCTTCCAGGTCATGTGGCCAGCATGACTAAGCCGCTTCTGGTGAACCAGAGCAGCGCACGGAAACGCTGTTTACCTTCCCACCGGAGCGGTACCTATTTATCTACTTGCACTTTGAGGTGCTTTCAAACTGCTAGGTTGGCAGGAACTGGGACCGAGCAATGGGAGCTCACTCCGTCGCAGGGATTCGAACTGCTGACCTTCCGATCATCAAGCCCTAGGCTCTGTGGTTTAGACCACAGCGCCACCCGCATTCCTGCAAATTATAAACAAACTGGGCCAACAGTGATTTGAACCTTGAACTCTATTCTTTGGTCCAATACAATAACTGGTACACATATACACACCCATACCTTAAGTAGTATGGTGTCTTTTACTTGTTTTTCAAATCAATTAGTCTGCAGTTTCAATGCAATTCATATTTTTAAGTTCTTAAAATAAAGTGAGAGAGGGCTTCTATCAGCTATTTAGATAACATAAACTTCAAAATACACAGAAAAGTATCCTTGTGATAAAAGCTGGTAGTTTCAGATGTCATATTTGCACATCTCAGTATCAGCTAAGGACATCTTAGGAGGTCTGAAGCTAACTTCAGCTGATTTACTGAAGCATCTTTGAAAGGAATATTTTAGAGAAAAGTTGCAATTATTGCAGTTAAAGTATTACCTAAGATACTATGTTTAAGTGAAATTTGTTTTTTCATTTTTAAAAAAATGCTGCTTCTGTTTTCAGTCCAGAGGAGCAAGTGGGGGGAAAATTGGAATCACTGACAGACGGGCCTTCTGCTAGCTGTGAGAATTCAAATTCAGATGCAACGGAAGACAGTTCAGCCATACAAGTAAACATTGGAGTAGATCAGACTATATTGACTCAGAGTGATAATGCTGATCCTTATGTGACCAAGGATATTAAGGAATGTCAAATCAACAGTTATCAGGAAGTGAACTCAAGGGTCCAATCAGCAGAGGATGTGTTCAATACCTTCTTATACTGGCGTCCTCCTCTTCCTGACATAAGTCAGGATCTAGCACTGCTTCAGTGCAAAACTGAAATACATGAAGATAGCTGTCCGGTGTCGGAAGTTCTTTGTAATAATTGTGTTGCCAGCAGTGAGATAAAAAAAGTTCTGCAGAGTTTGCAGGAGCACATGGATGACCCAGATGTTCAAGGTAAGATCTTACGCTCTTGTGTTCTTAGACCCTTCTTCAAAAGATTTTGCTCTGGGAAACATGTTGCTCACAGTTGTTTTATTATAATGAAGAACTATTCTGTCTTATGATTGCATGCAGTTCCCTTTAACCACAATAAATTCCAGCTACATCTCTCTATAGTTAACAAATGGGAAGTGCCGTCTGGCTCCAGCAGCATTTGATGAAAACTTATTGCATTTTACTGCTTGAGTTGTCATAGACGGAAGGAGGGCAGTTGGGTTGGCACTTGGGTGCTGCCACAGTACAGCCTTCACTGAGGTCCTCGGCTTCTTCCTGTCTGTTTAGAATTGCATCTAAAAGTGGACTGCAGCCCTGGAAGAAAAAAGAGCCATTAGGGTTTTGAAGGTTGATCTCAAGATTCCTAATATCAGCTCTGAATTCAGCTGGTATAATGGCTTCTAGTGTAGTTTGTCTACAGAAAGCTAGATCAGGTGTCTGGTTGTTTGAACTTTAAATAAAAGCAGGATTTAAACACAGTCCTGTTTACTCAGAAGTCTTCAGTAGGGTTTACTCCTCAGTAAGCATCCATAGGATTGCTGCCTTAGTCACTTTTCTCCTAGCTGATCACCAAGGCAAAACTAAACTTGTCTTGTGTAGTAGCAGCTGTTGGTAAAACCAAGATGTATGGTATATACAATAGGATCTAATAAGTGAGGCATAAGAAATGAGAGCAGAGGGCAAAGCAGCCCAAAGTAGAAATGTGTTTATTAGGACCAGTAAAGAGGTTTTAGTTATTGTACTAAAAATAGAAATAGTGGGGTTAGCTTGGGATCCAAAAAATCCTGGGCCAGGTCTTCTCTACATCTGTGAACTTTAAATTTCTGTATTGTCATCTTTGTGGTGTTTTATGTATCTCACAGCAGAATCCCATACGCTTACTCAGAAGTAATCTTTTTGAATTCATGTAAATGCTTACAGGATTGCTGCTGAAAACCTATACTTAATCTGTAAATAAGTTATAATCTTTCAAAAATGCAGTTGAATCTAGAGTTTCCGTATAGGCACAGAGGCATTGATAGACAAATTTGTGAAGAATAGATCTTACCCCAAGAACTACTGTGTAATAAGTTAATATTAAAACTTTTGCAGTTCTCAGTCTCTTTTATAGTTCTACTCCTTTTGAGAGGGGTTTTCTGACATAGGTTTTTAGGACTTGTAAAAGGAGATGCATGAAAACAAACCTAATGGGACTTGTTCCATTTGATCAGCTCAGGTTCAAGTACTGTCTGCTGCACTTAGAGCTGCTCACCTTGATTCTGTCAGTTGCTATGAGATCAAGCAGAATGAAGAAGTCAATGGGAACTACCCAGAAGATACACCAGGTTTGGTCCTTGATCCCAGTTCAGTGAATGAGAGCACCTTATCATCATTGCCAAGCCAGGATGAGGCAATTAACCCACCCAGTCCAACTGTGATTAAAAATATGGTAAGTGTTGGTCATGGCAGGAAAAATAAGTGTGTTTTTCAGGGGGGGTTAATGGCTTGTCAGTCATTTTGTACCACTAAAGACTTCTACTTACTTATTCTGAATTGTAGCCTGCCACCCTGAAAATGCAGGGCACTAGGCCTAAACTTAAAATAGCAGCCAAATGTAACTAGCAAGAGTGCACTAAATCATGCCTGTGTATTTATCTAAACACAACTGAGTATGAGTACTGGCTTTATCCCAGCCCCTGGAAACCAGTCCAAATACCAAGGCCTCGCAATGCTTCAAATAAATGCTTAGACTGGCAGATCCCCAGGAGAAAGGAGTCTGAAAATTATAGATTGGCCATTGAGAATGGCACCTTCAGTAGGATGTAGGAAATGTTGAAAGTAGTATCATCATGTTGGGGTAGAAGAACGAATGAACCATTGAATTTTCTACAATATGTACCAGAGCAAATTAAGTATACATTCTCAGAACCCAGTTCCATAAATAGGACTAGAACCACTGCAAAACTGCCTCCAACCCAGAGCTGGTCCAGGGAGATACCATGATCAGTGGTATCAAAAGATGCTGGGATATTGAGTCCCTTTGCTAATAAAGGCCATCCTTCTGGCCGATCAAGTAGCCTAGCTAGACCTGGATCCAGATTGAAATGGACCCAGGAGTTACTGGATTCCAACTCCCATAATCCACAGCCTTTGACCACGCTAGCTGGGGATGATGGGAGTTGGGAGTCTAGCAACATCTGGAGGACCATGTCCCCATCCGTGGTATTAGCAATCGTTTTCCTCCAAGTGTGCCTAGAGCTGAGCCACCACTACCCTCTCAAACACTTTGCTTAGGGAGGGCATGTTTGCAACCAGGTTATAGTGGTTGTATATCTCTGTGTCAAAGATGGGTTTTCAAAAGGAGAGTTGCATTGCCCCTTTTATAAGGTTTCAGGCAACACCCCTCATGCAGTTGTGCATTCATCGTACCCTGGGCAGCTGGTCATGTCGCCTGGCTACCTCAAATTAGCCATGACTGACAAGGATTGAGAGGACACACAGTTAGTCAAATCACTGCAAGCACCTTGTCCACATCCTCAGGCCTCAGAAGCTGAAAATTATCCCCCCAAAAGTCTAGGTGGTGCATTGGATACTTCATCAGGACTGATCACAACAGTGGCATCTAAGACTTTGCAGAGGTAAGTAATTTTATCCTCATGGTGCTTGCTGCTGCAGGCTTTTGAGAATTGTAATAACCCATTCACCAGGTTAGAGCTTAATAAACTTCACACCACTCAGTGTCATGGCAGTGGGGGCAGTAAAGTAGACTTTCACTGCCACCGAATACCGTAAATTTCGCTCTATAACACGCAGATTTTTTGTCCTAAAAAGTAAGGTGAAATGTCTGTGCGTGTTATGGAGCGAATGTGTGGTCCCTGCAGCTGACTCGCCGGAGCGCAGGGGCAAAATAGGCAAAAATAAGATCGGGCGGGCGGGCGGAGGGAAGAGGGAAGGCAGAAGCTTTCCTGCATTCTGCCTCAGGGTCTTACTTCCCACCCGTTTCTGTTGCTGCGTTTGCTCAAACTCAACAAAGAGCAGGGAATCCCCTGCCCTCCTGGCAAGCAGAGGGTTAAGGAAAGGATCCCGTCCTTCCTGCTAATCCTTCCCTAGTCACACTGCGTGCAGGCTCCAGCCCACCAGTTCCTCCTCTCCGTGCTCTAGGGACTCCCAGGCAGCCGAAAAGCAAAAGCATGCAGGAGGGAGAGAGAGAGAGAGAGAGGGCTGGCTTGGGGGGGGGGGGGGAACGACTTTTGCTTTACAATGGTAGGTTTCTCATTTCTTTTCCAAAAGCAGAGAGCCCTGCCCCCAGGCCCCCTCCAAATTACAGCTTCTCCAAGCAATGTACTGCTGGAGGGAGACAGTATGCTTGTTTGGGAGAGAATCCCTGCTTCCCTGCTCGTAAGTAACAGCTGGCTGGATTGCAGAGTGAGACATGGAAATCTCTGGATTTATATGCTGTATATCAAATATCTTAATCTATACTTTCTACACGAGGCTGGTAAATCAGAATCTCCTGAGCCAGGAGGATTACAGCATCTCTCCTCTCCCCTTCATTAAAAGCCTAATACTCTTCTTTGAAGAAGTATAACGTGAGAATGTTTTATATATATATATATATATTTAAAGTTCTTTTCCTCATTGTGTGCTATACACTGATAATTGCTGCCACAATAACAATTGATTGAAAATGGAATTTAGTCTCCCCCCCCCCCCATAGAGAGCTGTTCTTCAAACGTTTAGCCTTAATACAGTGGCTGATTCACTTCTGCTTCACTAGGCATTTTATATAGGGACATTAAAATTGATTTACCGTAAATAAAAAAGAAATCATACTTCGTATATCCTGTCTGGCTTGGGGGGGGGGACTTTTGCTTTCCTTCCCTCCCCATTTAAAACGTGGTGACAAAGCACGGATCCACATGGATCCTCAGGATTTTTGCATTGGGTCACCCCAAATTCACCATCAGATCACATTACATGTCCATGGCTACAGTCTGTACCTAAAAAGTCACGCACCCACTGTTGCCTGGGGCTGCAATGGTGCAAAAACGTGGTTACAAAGCATGGATCCACAGGATCTTTGCACTGGGTCACCCCAAATTCACCATCAGATAACATAGCATGTCCATGGCTACAGCCTGCACCAAAAAAATCACGCACCCACTGTTGCCTAGGGTTGCAGTGGTGCAAAAATGTGGTTACAAAGCATGGATCCACATGAATCCTCAGGATTTTTGCATTGGGCTACTCCAAACTCACTGTCAGATCACATGTCTGTGGCCACAGCATGAACCACAAAAATCATACATCCACTGTTTCATTTAGAATATTTTTTTCTTGTTTTCCTCCTCTAAAAACTATGTGCGTGTTATGGTCGGGTGCGTGTTATAGAGCGAAAAATACGGTAGGTATGATTATGTGCTATAACACATGTTCAGTCATCTTATTTTTATTTACCCATCAAATTTATATCCCACCCTTCCAGAGTGGCAAACATATTTGCATTAAAATTAAAAGTAGAATAATCACATTTAAAAACATCTAAAAGAATGAAACGCAATAAACCATGTAACCAGTTATGTGTTTGAATAGGCCAACGAAAACAGAAACGTTTTCATGTGGCAAGTTCTTTGCAGAGTTCCATGTCATTTGTGCTCTAGGCATGATCCAGCCTGCTCCATTGTCCACAACTACTCATAATAACATGGGCTACTGATACGATTGAAAGCGATCACATCAATGGCCCATTGCATCTTGCCATTCAGTAGCAAGACAAGGGCCTTAGTGGAACTGCCAGCTCCATCAGAAAATCCCCCAGAGCATTCATGAATTCATGGATTGCATAAGTCTCCAGTGATGAACTGCTGCTGTGAGACCACTGGGCTAGACTCACTGGGCTAGTAACAAACCACAACAACCCCATGGGTGTCATGGAACCTTTGAAGTCTCGTATGAATATAGAACCTTTTCTCTGTGCTTACATCTTTGTATGGCTTAGCAGCATGGATTCAATTTTTACAAAGATGTTCACTGTTCGTGTTGTACTGAATTTTAATGCGGTGCCCCAGATACTGTTTTGTTCTTTCCATAAATGCATATTATGCACTTTTACAGGACTCAGAAGAGCAACACAGTGGGGACAACAAAGCTTTAGAGGCAGAAAAGAATGATCCACTTCATGAAGAAGAGAAATCAAAATTACAGGTTGTTTCAACTATTTCTTAATGATGTGCTATAGGGAAGTTCATCTCCCATAAATTAAACATTTTGGACCAATGTCTGGAAGCCAGCCTTAGTATTTTGGTTCTGACAGAATCTGAAGTATAAGCTTTTTTTGTGAACTGCAATGAATATAGATTTAAAGGCTGATCAGGCCTTCTTTTCTCAGCCTGGTTATGAGCGTGGATCGTTCTTGGACATGCACCCATGTCCTGCTTTCTTCCTGCTCTGTCTCATTCACAAGCTTCAGAAAGTAACATGTGACCAAGGCCCTAAATCAGGTTTATTATGGGTATAATTTGCATAGTTAAAATATACAAACAAATTCTCTATATAATTTAATAATGCACACAAATTGCTATTTTCGGTTGTAATTTGTAACTCATATCCATCTGAACTTCATGTGTATGAACTATTTCCCATGATAGAGCTGACAAAGTTTGGCCTGCTATGTATTCTGTAACTGCTGCTGTTTTGCACGTGCTTGTTTTCACTGTGCAGTTGCCATCTGGAGCGGGGAGATGGAACGCTATACTTGAACAGATGTCTTTCAGTGCTGACACATTCTTTCTCCGGTTTAATTTATTATTATCATCAATAATTTACTTTTTTTTGTCTCCAGGATATCATACCTCAGCCTTTATTGGACCAGTACTTATCTATGACGGACCCTGCTCGAGCACAGACTGTTGATACGGAAATTGCAAAACACTGCGCGTACAGCCTTCCTGGTGTGGCCTTAACACTTGGTAGGCAGAACTGGCATTGTTTGAAAGACACATACGAAACCTTGGCATCAGATGTACAGGTAAAGCACATGGCAGTCAAGTATCACTTAACGCCGCATGTTTTACAGGTGTATGTGTCAGATTTGTAAGGAGCATGAGATATTTAGTGCACATTCGTCGTGCTAGTTTGCCTAACGGAGCCCCTAAGGTTCCCATCAGCTACAAGGACTGGGAGAAGGAGAAGCTTCATACAACTTAAACCTTTCAAATTCCATAAAGTGCTTGCTTTCCTCACTGGCCCATAATAAGATTGCAGTTCGTTTTAACTAATCCAGCTTCAGGCTGTCAGGATAGCAGGTTGAAGAGAGCATCTTGCCTAGCCAATATTGAGAGGTGCACATATGCACAATGCAGCCAAGAACAAAGTTCATTTTATGCTTAAAAATAAAATGTCCCATTTACTTTCCATGAACTCTGTGTAGCTTAAGATAAAATGCAACCATCTATATGACATACAGTACTGCATGAGTCAGGTTATTATGTTTTTAATTAAACTTGCTATATATGTCCCTCCCTCTCAAATTCTTTTTGAGTTAAGAAATGATATTCCTGGCAGATTCAATGCTAGTGGTATTTGGGGCCCTAATCGTTTCCACCTTGAGGTGGAAGGTCGGTGAAAAATTCTACAGAGATATAACTTTATGCTATGGAATGAGACTAAGGAAGTTTTTGCTTCTTGCAAAGCTTCCCAGAAAGCACAGCTTTTTACTGTCTTCATGCAAACTGTTCTACTATTGCCAGGGGAAAGCAGTGGCCATTATAGCTAACTAATCCTGTTATCCTCCTGGACCCTGTTGAGTTCAAAGACCAAGGATGAAGTTAGAATCTGGCACAATCAACTCAGGAAATTGGAAGGACAAGACAGAGAAGAGGCCTTTAAAAAAAAGCTAATACTCTGTGCTTGGTTGCCCTCGTGGTTTGATAGCTCTTTTAAATTTGCTATATTTGCTCAGCAGAGTTCAGTCTTGTTTTCCATTTTTGTCAACTGTTTACAGTGGAAGGTGCGTCGGACACTCGCTTTCTCTATTCACGAGCTGGCTGTTATTTTGGGAGATCAGTTAACAGCAGCGGATCTAGTGCCTATTTTCAACGGCTTCTTAAAAGATCTGGATGAAGTGCGAATTGGAATCCTTAAACATCTTTATGACTTCCTTAAGGTAGATGGAGATAAGTCGTTCATGTTTGCTCTGTTTCAGCTACAGTGGTACCCCGCAAGACGAACGCCTCGCAAGACGGAAAACCCGCTAGACGAAAGGGTTTTCCGTTTTGGAGGCGCTTCGCAATACGAATTTCCCTATGGGCTTGCTTCGCAAGACGACAGCCCATAGGGAAATCTCAGGGACAGCGGGGAAGCGCAGCGCGTCTTCCCCACTGTCCTCGGACCTCCTCCCGCCGCCCGGCTTCGGAACGGTGCTCCGAAGCCGGGCGGTGGGGCGGGAACACCTTCTGAAGGCGGGCGGGGGGCGAAGGTCTTTGCTCCCCCCTGCCTGCCTGTCCTGGAGGGCTTTTGAAGGCAGGGGGGGGGAGCAAAGACTTTAGCCCCCTGCCCGCCTTCAGAAGAGGTCCAGGACCTCTTCTGAAGGCTGGCGGGGGGCAAAAGTCTTTGTCCCCCCTGCCTGCCTTCCCAGGGGCTTTTAAATCGCCCCGGACAGCGGAGAAGGCCTCCGCTGTTCCGGGGCGATTTTAAAATGCCGGCCGCCAGCATTTTAAGATCGCCCGGACAGCGGAGAAGTCCTCCGCTGTCCCGGGGTTTTTTAAAATGCTGGGGGTGGGAAGAAAAGCCCTTGTCCCCCCCCCCCCCAGCCTTCAGAAGAGGTCCGGGGACAGACTGTCCCCGGACCTGATCTGAAGGCGGTTTCCCTAGGAACGCATTAATTGATTTTCAATGCATTCCTATGGGAAACCGTGCATCGCAAGACGAAAAACTCGCAAGACGAAGAGACTTGCGGAACGAATTAATTTCGTCTTGCGAGGCACCACTGTATATTTTTCTTAGACGCATGCCCCTGGTCTAGAGAGGCACATGGAAAAGCCAAAAAAGAGAAAAAAAACGTTTCATTTCTGAAGATTAACTTCATCTAACTCCTCACTCTCTAACTGCACCTTCAAAATCTGCTCCAGAGGATTGGGGGATCTTCCAGAGCTGATTTAGGGAGTGCAATAAGGGCTGCAGGAGGAAGGAGAGGAAAGTGAAGTCCGGTTCCTTGAGCAGAAATCTGCTATCACAGCATTGGATAGCAACCCATTGTGTTGGTGTGCGGTCCATATCTGCATTGTTATGTATTGCTTCATATGGTTGAAGAAATAGCAAAAATTGATGTACCAATTGAATAGAGAGCCCAGATGTTAAATTTTTGAAAGGGAACCAATTGATAACTAATTCATAAACATTTTCACCACCATCACCACCACCAGAAAATATATTTCCCAATCTGTACTTTCATAGCAGGCATAATGGATGATTTCCCATTGTTAATCATACTTAGAGATACTGATATCACTCTGTGACTGAAGGCCCCCTAAGTCTGTGTACCAGCCCAAACCTCTGTAATATCTAACTGCAAATGCTATATATGTCCAATGCAAAGGTGACCCTAGTATGTAGATAGTGTGCATACATAGGCCTTGCTTTTAAGTATTGTTTTCTACTGATACTGGTGAATGGCTTAGGCAGCCACTGTACAGGGACTATAATGTTTAAATTGGTCTTAAAATCATTAACACATTGCATAAAGAAGTTGAAGTTATGTGAAACAATAATTACTGGTCAGCATTATCAGGATCTGCTTCCTAATTGAAATATCTGCAAATGTTTTGACTACTTGAACCTCTGAAATTAATGACGAATGAAATGGGATACTTTATATTAGCCCTGTGCTTCCATTGTCAGAAACAAATTACTACTGAGATTTATTTGTTATATTATTGTCCTTCTGTTAGGGTAGTGTACATACCTCAGGGCATTGGGCGTGGTTTTCTCTCTCCCCATTTTATCCTAAGAGCCCTGTTTAGTAGCTTAGGTTGAGGTCTGGTCCCGCCGTAATTGGAAGCCATGGTTTCCTACTGCATGAGCAGCCCTTGTCGGTCTTGGGTTTGTGGCCTTCCTTCTCTTTCTTCTTCTTTCATGTACCAGAGGGGGAGATTGGAAGCTTATGCTTCATATTTCAAGGAAGCCACAGTTCTTCATTACATCACAGCTTAGGGAACTGTGGCTTGTTTAGTAAGAACAAACCAGGATCAAATTGTGGAAGCTCACATGTCTGATTCTCACTATTGTTTATTCATGAAGTTACATCTGAGCTGGCAAACCCAAGGTCAACAGGTTAGCTTCATGGCAGAGCAGGGTCTAAAGTCCAGTCCTGATCCAGCACTAAACTCTACAGCAGACTAGCATTTAACCTGAATGAGGAAAAGTTGTTCTTAGGAAAGAAATGTTTAATGCTTCAGAATTGTGCTAGATTGATTTTGAACATGATCTACTAGTCTTCATGCTCAGTTGCTAATAGGTTCAGTTGTGAAGTATTAATTCATTTTGGATTTTGTTTTGCGGGGGTAGTTGCTTCATGCTGACAAAAGACGTGAGTACCTTTACCAGCTACAAGAATTTGTGGTTACGGATAACAGCAGGAATTGGCGGTTTCGTTATGAGCTTGCAGAGTAAGTGAAACTAGTTTCGGTTTTGTATGTATTTGCTATTTAGTGGTTTCCATTTGGCTTTGAATTATAGCAAGGGCCACTTAAAAGCAGGACTATAAATCTATGCAGCAGATCATTCTGTGTAATAACACTGACATCTAGTGTAGAACCTTGTAATTTCAGTACAAAGTTCTCAGTGCTAAGTGACAAGTATCATATCCGTTGACATTTCTTATTATGGTTGTAATATCGGCTCAGTGGATTCCAAAATATAAAGTGTCTAATAAGACAGTGGTAGTAGTTTGTACTTTGCTTTCAAAATTCGCTGATGTTCTAAACGCTGCAGCACATTTGCTGATAGGAGTGAGACCCTAACACCTCTTCTCAGAGATCTGCACTGGTTTCCAATTTATTACTGGGCCAAGTTCAAGTCGTTATTGTTGCTATATAAAGCCCTTAAGAGCTTACTTACAGGATCCCCTTACCCCATATGTGCTCACTTGACAGCTTCGATTTGTGGAACTGGCACCATTACAGATGCCACACAGCACTAGTTGTGCACTTGTAAGAAATTGTTATTTCGGTGTGGCCCAACCGACACTTTCACAACAGGCAGGTGCCTTCACTGTATGCTTTTTGATGCCTGCTTGAAGCATTTTTGTTTAGGCAAGCATATCCAGACATCTTGATATTGACGTGTTCTAATCTCTCTTTAGTTTACAGCTGGTTTTAATTGTTTTTAAATTAACTTGGTTTTTTACTGCTTTTATTTTAGGGGTTTTGTGTGTAAATGTCTTAGATGTTTTGTAAACTACTTAGATGAAATAGTATAAAATTTTTGCTAAATAAATTGCCAGGCATTGTTAGTCACCGCTCTTGAGCAAGAAGATAGAATGGCCATCCTAGTGGTGCAGCAATAAAACTGCTGGCACATTTGCAAAGCTAAGCAGGGTCTGGTATGATTTTGGATGGAATTGAGATTCCTGCATTGCAGGGGGTTGGACCAGCTAACCCCCAGGCTCCCTTTCAACTCTACAATTCTATGATTCTTTGACCAATAAGACAATGTTGTAAATTATTATTTCTCTTTTATTTTAGGCAACTCATTTTGATACTGGAGCTCTATAACCCCAATGACGTGTATGACTACTTGCGGCATATTGCACTAACACTCTGTTCAGATAAAGTTTCTGAAGTCAGGTGGATCTCCTTCAAGCTGGTAGGCTTTTTGTACTTTCCCTGTGTCTACATTTGCTGTACATGTTATATTTTGTTTTACAAGACTGCTTTAACATACCGTATTTTTCGCTCTATAACACGCACTCAACCATAACACGCACGTAGTTTTTAGAGGAGGAAAATCCGTAGGCATGCCATTCGTAGGCATTCGCTCCATAACACGCACAGACATTTCTCCTTACTTTTTAGGAGGAAAAAAGTGAGTGTTATGGTGCAAAAAATACGGTATATATTTTTTCTTGCTGCCCTAATTTTCACTATAATTTTCCTGTGATTTGTCCTGTGTATTTAAAAACTAAAACAAAGACTCTCCTCCTGCAAAGAGGGGAGGGGTTGTGGGCGGGTTCTGATCTCTGCCTCAAGCAGGGGGCATTAGCCCCCTGCCATCCACTCACCTGGCTGGCGCACCACGCCCACGGGCAAGAGCCCAACCAGGCGCTTGAAGGGGGCGTGGACAGCAGCTTAACTTGTTGCTGCGCCAGCCACGCGGTCTCACTTTTCGCCATCCCGTCACGAGTCACCCACCTTCCACTCCCTCAGAGCTCAGGGTTTCAATTTCTCTTTTGGCCTTGCTATGGACCTTAGGTTGGTCACCCAGGTTGTCCAGGGGGCCTGGTAGGAATTTTTCCATTTGGCATTAGGCTTTGTGGTTTTTTCGCCTACCTCGTAGCAACCGTCACAACTTTCGTGGTATTGGTGGGTAGGTTAGGCATTGGAATGTGTTTGTGGTGGTGGAAGGACTAGGTGTAGCCATCGCCTACGCCTTCAATTTTGGGCATTCCGTTAAAGGAATCCGGCGGTCGTGGATCCTGTCCGATGCCTGTGTGGCGGGGGGCCATGGCATGACCCTTGGTGACATCAGGGGAGAGCTTATAGTTGGATTAGCATCAATGGGCTCCACCTACTGGTGAATAACCCCCCCTTTTTAGACTCACCCCTCTCCGAGTGGGTGGAGTCAAGTCACGTGATCCAATGCCTAAGCCAATACCTTTTCACTTGCTGTAATCAATAAAGTTGTGGCCTTTTCTTGACCCATTAACCTTATATTACGTGTCCTTGTGTCTTCATTTCACTAAGCGGGGATTGGGTCCTCGAACCACAATTACTATTAAGGGACAAATATGGAAAACGTTTAGGCATTTGTTGCACCAGCATTGCCACCTTTAGTTGTTACTATTCATGACCTGATTTTTTCCTTTTATTCCCCCCCCCTCCAGGTTGTGGCAATATTACAGAAATTTTATGCAAACAGTGCAAACTCTCTGGGTTTAAATTTCATTAATGAGTTGATTGTGAGGTTCCGCCATTGTTCCAAGTGGGTTGGAAGACAAGCATTTGCCTTCATCTGCCAGGTGGGATTTTCTTTCTTTCTTTCATGACTAGGGTGTGAATAAAGAACAGAATTGCCTTCACACAGTTATACTGCTGAAGCTAAGCAGGGCATGGAAGCTAACTGGATGGAAGACTACTTG
Source organism: Podarcis liolepis (assembly GCF_965112155.1). Lineage (NCBI taxonomy): Eukaryota > Metazoa > Chordata > Lepidosauria > Squamata > Lacertidae > Podarcis > Podarcis liolepis. The sequence continues at coordinate 14,547,164 of NC_139559.1, forward strand.
GGAAACTGTGCATGCTACTCTGAGTTGTGTGAAGTAAGAAAGGGATAGGAGTTATGACATGAACATCTACAGGAAGAACATGTATAATCTTGAATTAATGTAATGGAATCTTCTGCCTTTTAAATTTGTGCCTGTTTGGATAGATACTAAGGCACTTTGGGGTTCTTAATGATAAAGGATTTAGTTTGAATGGTTCCTATTCAGAGGGGGCACCACTCATGACTGAGAGATCACAATTAAAACCAGCAAAAGAGTTCTCAAATCCATTGGCAGCAAGTCCTATCAAGACTCTCAGTGGAGGTTCTGCCATCCCACTTAACTACTACACATTACCCCCCCCCCCCATTTTCTCCACTTTTCTCACCTGTTTTGATACCATTTACTTAGGTGCTCTGATGCATCGGGGCCTATATTGCTGCTTAAAACTGTACCACGAGGGAAGCCTAGGTGCCCCCTTGGAGTGGGATGTTGAGAATACTTCTGATTAATAAACACTTTGCATTCAAGTACCCTCTTAGGGTGTTCCAAGTGCCTTGAAAACGTTATCTTCTTGTAATCATAAGATCAGACCAAACGCCCATGCAGTCTAGCCCATTATTTTCACAGTGGCCAACCAGATCCCTAAGGGAAGACCAAAAGCACACTTTGTCCCCTAGTAATTGGTGTTCGGAGACCTGTCACCTCCACTACAGGAAGTAGGACACAGCCATGCTGGCAAGTATCCATTGCTAGCTTCATCTTCTGTGAATTTGTCCGGCCACATTTTAAAGCCATCCAAGTCGGTAGCCATTGCTACATCTCGGAGTAACAAATTCCATCATATAACTATGCACTGTGTGAAGAAGCACTTTAGTCTGTCCTGAATCTTTCAACACAGAGTTTCAATTGGATAACATTGGGTTCTAGGACTTATATGAGAAGGAGAAGAACTTTTCTGTGCTCACTTACTTTGCCCCATGCAGTACTTTGTACACCTCTAGTGAGCCCTTTTTTTCTTAACTAAAAAGCTGCAAATACCACAATCGTTGCTTGTGATGGAGTTGCTCCATCCGCTTGAATCATCTTGGGTACCATTTTCGGAACCTTTTCCAGCCCTACAGTGGCTTTTGTTTTTTTGAGGTGTGCTGATCAGAACTGTTTGCAGTATTGGCAGTTTTATTTTCAGTCCCTTTCCTAGTGATCGCTTTTTCACAAATGCAGCACACCGAGTTGTCATTTTTTTCCAAGCACTCCACCATGATGCCAAGGTCTTCTTCCTAGCCAGTCACTGCCAGTTTAGACTTCATTGATGCTTATGCTAAATTAGGCATTTTTGCCCCAGTGTAAGCTTTATGTTTGCTTACACTGAATTACATTTTCCACTTTACTACTCATTCGTCCAGTTTGGAGAGATCCTTTTGGACCTTCTCGAAATCCCTTTTTGTTCTTAATCCTGTAAGACATTATTATTATTATCTCCTTTTTGCAGATGGAAGTTGAAAGAATTTGTGGCTTTCCTAAGCTACTTACTTAGTGCGCAGCAGATGCCACCTCTTGATTATTGCTTTTATTGAAAATGATGCTTGGTGTTTTAGCATTTATGTGCGATGGGTTTCTCTTGCAGGCAGTCGTTGAAGAGGAGTGCATGCCTGCTGACCATTTTGTTGAACACTTGTTACCCAGCCTTCTAAGTCTGGCTTCTGATCCTGTGCCAAATGTAAGGGTTCTGCTTGCTAAAGCTCTCAGGCAAACATTGTTGGAGAAAGGTATGCTAATTCCTTCTACACATAAACTGTTTTCTAGCAGTGTGATCTCCATAGTTAAGTAATAGCGCTGTCTTTTGCTACTTGTTTCGGATTACAATTGTATTGCAATCTGAAAAACTTGAGCATTTCAGTTGTTCATTCCTTTTCAACAAAGGCCTTTATAGAGATGGTTACTCACCAAACACATACATCCTACTGTGGTTCACAGCTTTGACCCCTGAATTGGACTTGTGTCTTCCTGGTTCTGGTGTTCCAGAAAACCCAGTGCAAATTGAGATATCATCATAAGGAGAACCCTGCTAAGTCAGACTGAACATCCTTCTGGTCTAGTCCAGTTTCCCGAGCGGATCCCATTTGGCCTTTTCCTTAATGGCCTTTCAGCAAGCTGTAATTTGTTCATTTGTTTCTCCAGACTTTTGTCACTGTTGTGTTTCTTTCCCTTGCTGTACATGGTTTTAGGCTGCAATCTTGTTCCCCTTTCACCTGGAAGCAAGTCCCATTGAAATTGAGGGGACTTGCTTCTGAGTATGGTTGGCACTGTTAGTAATTTTAATTTTTTGTATCTACTTTTTATTGGCTCTTGTTTTTTATAATTTGTGTGTTATTTTTTGTCTTAAGTTACTGTAAGATCCCTTGTGGGCTCATCTGGACAAGAGAGTGTGTTAAAAGATTTCGGAAAAATAATAAATGAACAGCTCAGTTCTAAACAATGTAGTTCAGACTAAAATGTTCTCTTTCACTCCCCTATTCTAGTATATTTTAGAAGTGTTGGCAACCCTCACCTTGAAGCTGTTGAAGAGACTGTCCTAGTTCTGCAGGCGGACAGGGACCAGGATGTTTCCTTTTTTGCCACCATCAAACCAAAACACAATAATATGCACATTACTTCACTTGAGAAGCAAAATTAACTTCATTTGTCTGTGTGGACCACAAAATGATGACTCAGCTAACAGGTTGCTGCTTTGGCAACGAACCTGGAGGAAGGACTGCATCAAGCAACCAATGTAACCGAAGGGAAAAGGGCTTGTTCTTAATACCGTCATTTAAATGAGGAACACACTGACCTTTTATCTACAGACTGGCAATACTGATATGGAATGCCCACCAATCATTCAGCTTTTGGTTTTTTGCCTTTCAAGGATGTGGGCAGGGACACTCCTCTCTACAGAAAGTATTTATGTATTGCTTGTGTGAAGTTGTACACGTTCATTGCTTCATCGTCACCCCAGATAACAGGAATATGCCTTTTGAACATGGTGACTCAGAGACAAGGGAAGGCTAATCACTTGGCTTCCAATTCAGAGTGGCGCACAGAGCTATATAGTCAGTGAACATAGAAAATGTGGAGCTTCACCCGTTTTGTTGTAATGGACACTCACTGTTGCATTGCTAATGGCATCACATTTTATTATATAAATTCATCCAGAAAGTTGGCAAAGAATTTGGAAAACTTGAATCCATATCTGTAAGCCATTTAAAAAAAAAAACAGCACAGTTGTTTTATTAGAGCAAAAGTAAATTTTCATTCCCCCTGGGTGGAGGTGACATTTTTTAAAAACAACAGAGGGCTTCACTTTTGTGAATTGTAGCATTTTTTGGTTTTTCTGTGTTTGTGAGTATGTCACTTTGTGTGTGTGTGTGTGTGTGTGTGAGAGAGAGAGAGAGAGAGAGAGAGAGAGAGAGAGAGAGAGATTCATAGTGGTAGCTTTTCATTCTTGCAGTTATCTCTCAATCTTATTCTGATAAAGCTGTTACATTAATATAAGCTGCAGTTCTCAAACAACTAACTCTGAAGTCGTTCTTGTATATTTGTTGGGCCTACTCCAAAGTAAGTGGTTTGAGGCTTGTGGATATAGACTGTTGGGCCTTCAATCCTGGGATATGATTGGAATTTGTTCAAAAGTCTGGAGGACCACACAAAAGCTTTTGCTTGTTGATGAGTGCAAGGTCAGAGATTTGGGAATCTGGGTTTCTCTACTTTGAGTCTTGAGAGTTGCTCCCCCCCCCCCAAGATCGGTGGAAATTTTAGTACAAAATGTGTCCTGCCCAAAGAGCTGTGCGTGACCTTCTCTTCCCACGTGGGGGCTTTTCAGCCACCTCCTTCCAACTGCATCCTTCTCAAAAAGATTGCTCTGAAGATTAGGAGCAGCCTTCCATTTGGTGTGGGGGACCACCACTAGAAGGGAACCCCAAGACCTCTCTGTCTCTGTGTGGAATCATGTTGCCTATGTGCCCACGGACCTCTCTGGATTTCCCACTAATTCTGGTTTACGGTTGTAAACTCTAATTAGAGTAGCATTGTCTTGGAAGGGATATAAATCAGTGGAAATATAAATGGGAAAGGAAAAACGGAGGGGGATCAGAGCAATCTGAACATTGCATAGTTCATATACTATATGCAAGAGTCCTGGAAAATTAATGACACCAACTAGCTGATTCACATTGTGTTCCCAACTGTAGGGCCATTCTCATGTGTTTCCATCTTTGGATACCCATGAAAATGTAATCTTTAAATACATAATAAACAACTTCTCTAGGGACTGTGGAGTCCAGAAACCCAGATTATACTGTATGTACAGAAGCAAATTATGTATATGTTATAGGCCTTCACCAGGGATTATTCAGGGGAGTGATTGCTGCTGGAATTTAATATTTATTTATGATTTGGCTATGAGTAGAAAAGTTCTGCAGTAGAGAAATAGTATCCTCTTCAAGTTTTCTTTACTTGAATATGCAAGCCTCACAGCGCAATTATACATAAACACAACTTGGAAGTAAGTTCCGCTGATCTTTGTGATAATTACTTCCAAGTAGATAAGATATAAGATTGTGCTGTTTGGAATTTAAATGCAGAAAACCTCACAGGAAGCACTGTAACCTTTGGCTAAGCATAACTGAATCTCTCTCTCTTTTTAAAGGTATCTGACAAAATCACATTTAGCAGCAAGTAAATATTTTCCGTTTAGCATTTGTCTGGTATCTAGATAGGGCATAAGTATGGTCTCTCAAATAACTTTGCCTCATTAAGTGGCTGTACTATCAGAATTGTCAGCTTGCTTCCTGGTATGTTTCTCAATTTGTTTGTTTTATGGTTTAATTTGCCACAATTGCCTACTGAATTCTGGACATAATACTATGAAATATTGTGCTCCAGATTGCAATACAGTGTTTAACGTTTATAATAGCGTTTTGCTTTGCAAGATCCTAAAATGCTTTTAGAAATGTGTCCTTGCTATTTCAGTACAAAACGTTTAAACTCTGTGAATTCTGCAAGGTGGTTCTACACTTAAATGTTTTAATATGTTTAAAACAAAATGCCTCTTCAATGCAAATGATTTTTATGACTGCAGTTTTTCAGCAAAATGTCAGTTTTTTTTTGTAGTTTTAATATCTTTTTCTAATGCTAACATACAAGTATTTTTTAACAGTTCAGATTTTTCTAAAATTGTTCTAACCAGTTTTTAGTTTTGTTGACCATAACAGGTCGTTAAATTTTTTTCAGCACTGATCATCTTTTTTTAAGTGTATATAGAAATGTTTGAAAAGAATTGTATATGGTCTGCTGTTTGGACATTAAAATAATCCAGTTTGGGCTGCCATGTTGTTAGATTTAGATTGATAGGTACCCTTTGCTACACTAGCCTAACTAAATAACCTAAGTATCCATGTGTCTTTAGAAAGTTGGAGTAGTTTTCATGAAGGTATTGTTTAGTTAGTTTCACTTATGCATGAGTAAGCTGTTGAACTTAATTTTGCAGAAGCAACAAATCAAAATTTTCATTAAAAAATAGCACCTTTTTTCTAAATCCAGGAGTTTTGACCATTTTAAAAATGGGATTTTTGTTCTTAAATTGTTTTTTTTTAATGGTGTTTAAAAATCTAGAGTTGCATGCACTTGAGGAGAGAGAATTCTGGGCAGTTATTTTCGACTTTTCCCTCTCTCACCTCACCTTTCCAACATTGAAACCCTCCCCCCCCCTTCCGATTTTGTGTGTTTTGCATTCCATTTCTTATTGGCAATAGGTGAGAGTAGCAAAGAACTTCACTGTCACACCCTCCATTCATTTCACAGTGGCTTGTTTGTCGCTTCTGCATAAACAACTGAAATGACTGAAAAGGGGGCAGCAACGGTTCTCGACTTGCTCCCCAATGTAATTTGTGCATGATGACAGCACCTTATAGATCACTCTCTGGGCAGATGGACATATGCTGTGGAGTAACATATTCATTCACTCTGTTTTAAATTATGTAAAAAGAAATTTGGTGGACCTCACAAGGAGCAAAAGTTGCCATCCCTCTCGCACAAAAGTTGCAAGGATTTTGCTTTTAGATAAGGGATGCGGAAAATATAAGTGGTGCAATACTGAAATATTGTAATCCAAAGCACGCTAGCCATTTTGCCTCAAAATGAAACCTGCTGTTATCTGCTGTATGTGGTTATAAATTTGGCGCCTCCTGGAATCCTGCCCAAGTGGCAGTTGTATGTCTGTAAAAGGTGATGTTTAGGACCCAGAATAGATGAAGACACTCTGGAAGTGCCGCTGATTTTGTCAAAACATAGAATCTATGTAACTTTTTATTCATATTTATCTCAATAAATCCAATGACTGTTTTCCCAAACTTCTCTTTCTTTTGTTGACTTGCACCATAACATAGCGAACCCTTCTAAGCAATTTAATAGGGCTACCTTCAAAATATCTCAGGCACCCCATAATGTCAGGCTTCGGGGAAACGTCTTCCTCTCTCCCTTTGGCCGTGGATAAGCAGAACAAAGCAAAAATAGTCTCTTACCATTTAAAGAGATTTTAATGATCACAGCAAAAGAACAGAGAGTCCATTTTCGGAGTAAAGGTCTCCTAATTAAGGTTTACACCTTCTTCCCCCCCAGTCACCCTCGTCACTTCCTCGTCTTGCAACCTGATCTCGCAACCACTTTGCTTTCTCTGCTGCCACCTTATTTGCTCATCTTGGGCTGGGCGGATGTAGGCTCTCCAGCGAGAGAGAATCTGTTTACTCTCTTTCTCCCGGTTCTCCTAGCTGTCCACCACCCAGTTCTTCCCAACTGTTGTCTTCTGAACTATGTCCCTCTGCGAACCACTGTTCCAAATCTATATTTCCCACTGCTCCTGGGAAGATTCAGGATCCTGATCAGGGGGAGGGGGCTGTTCCCGCCATTCCTCATCTGTGCAGCCCTCCTCAGCACGGTCCCTGACACCTAATATCTTATGTCTCCCAGCAGTGGGGGATACATAGTGAAGGAAAGGAGATTTAAGTGTCTGTTATCTGCCGGGAGTTCCAATTGCAAGTTGTCAAAGGTGTGTCCTAGCTGCAACATGACATCACACTGGCTGTGCCCTGATGATCAGCCAGCCGTGCATTGTCCTGTGTCATGACATCATTGCTTTGATGTCCTAGAGGTTCAGATAGCAACAATCTGATGAGTGGTTCAAAGAATGCAGGCCAAGAAAAAAAAGCCAGTGACCACTTCCTCGCTCAGAGTGGGGGCTTCTCGCGGCGGCATCTTGTCACGGCATAGGTCATTACGTCCAGGGGACTTTCAATCTCCCCTGATCCGATATTTTAACATCAAGTTGCATCTGGTGGAGGCTGATGAGGTCTATACGGTGCCCGAGTGTCACCGTGACTTAACCATAAGCAATCTGAAGAACCGTCTGGAGCTCTTAGTCGGGATCCCTGTGAATTTCCAACGCCTCCACTACCTGGATAGAGGTGAGGTCCATTTTCTACAATCAGCAAAAGTGTTATGGGAAAAGAATCCACCTTTCAGAGTTAGACCAGCTAAGCTGGGAGTCGACATCCCAAACTGGATACAGTGGTACCTCGGGTTACATACGCTTCAGGTTACAGACTCCGCTAACCCAGAAATATTACCTCAGGTTAAGAACTTTGCTTCAGGATAAGAACAGAAATCATGCTCTGGCAGCGCGGCGGCAGCAGGAGGCCCCCTTAGCTAAAGTGGTGCTTCAGGTTAAGAACAGTTTCAGGTTAAGAATGGACCTCCTGAACGAATTAAGTACTTAACCCGAGGTACCACTGTAGTTTCAAGAGCTGTCTACCAAAAAGGGTGACTTTGTATTGATGGTTACCTGTTTATTGCCAGCTTCACGTATTGTAACATTCATGACTATATGATTCTATATGTCACAGAGGCATCTACAGCCTGGGCTGTATTTATTCTATGATTTAAATGCCATTCTGGACACAAGCAATCCAGATTTTGTGCTAAGGAAAGCTGAATTGTATTAATTACACCAATATACATATTTCATTTAGCACAATTCCCTACTTTTTACTCTTTTGTATAATTCTGGTTCTTCTAGTTTTGAGAGGGGAAAGACACCAAGGCCCTATCCTTAATCACTGAAAATTTTATTCAGTTGCCCCTTTCTGGCTTCTACGATTTGTGCAGGCAATGCCCACAAACTTTGAAGTGCATTTTTTTCAGCCTCAAGGAACCTGAATTAATAACCTTTAGTGTCGGTTTCTAGCTTCTTTTCATCTTGCAGGCGGCAATTCTGTCACACTATATTGTTCCGTAATGTTTGGCAAAGGGAGCTGAGAAGCAGTGAAGTCTTTTTCATATAGGAATATTGGTTGTCATAAATGAATTTTTTTTATGTTTAGTTGCTTTAGGAGTCATCATTAGCTGTTTGCTTTTAATAATTGTTATAAAATACGTTACGTGAATTTGTAGACTGTTTAGCAGTTGATCCAATTTGTTTTGCAGTTGATCCAATACAACATTTGCAGTTCTACCTCCCTAAATCTATCATTTTGAGATAGCTTAACTGTACATGGGTGGGTTTGTTTACTAAGCAAGTCATTATTTGACCAAGAAACAAATGATCATGAGAAGAAGGAGATTATGGTGCAAGAGACAGAATTTTCATGCTGGTCATCTCTGCTGCCATTAAGCAATCATCACAAATCCTAGACCATATGGGTTTGAAGACAGCGTTGAAAGAATGTGATCAGAATCTAGAACAATCAAAAAGGTTTGGCTGTTTCTGCAGAGACTCTTGTCGTGAACTGCTTTAAAGTTTGGCCAGAATTCTAGCTTTAAAAATCCATTTTAAAAATAAATTATAACCTTTCCGCCAATAAACCCATGATGGTGTACATTGTTCCCGCTATCCCTGCCCCCGCACTTTACCCATACAAAACCAATCCTGTGAGATAAGGTAGACCTATAGGCAATGACTGGCCCAACACCACTCAATGAGTTGCATGACAGTTGGTTAGAGCAATGTACTGATGATGATGCCAAGGTTGCCAGTTCAGTGCCCGTATGGGACAGTTGCATATTTCTGCATTGCAAGGGGTTTGGACTCTCAGAGTCCTTTCCAATCCTACAATTCTATGATTTGAACCCTGGTCTCTCAGATCCACGTCTGGCACTTAAGTGCACCACACTGGCGACAGCCTTCTTTGTTTTCTCTTCTTGGTTGCTTCAATGTTTTGATTAAAACAAAACAAAACACGATGATGACAATTAATTGCCTTTCTATGAGATACCCAGATTACCCTGGGCAAATTCAGGGCTGGCTTGTAAATGGCTGCTTTGTGGAGGCACAGGTGATCCCTGTGCATATTACAGGAAATTATTCTTGTGTGTTAAGGGTAGGGACTAGGGAGAAACCATAAATTCACACCCTAAAATGCAGCTGTTACCAGTAAATGTCAGGGCCTTTCAAGTTGCCCTGAGACCTTCAGGTGGACTGATGTTTGCTCCCTCCCCCCCCCCCAAATTTTTTTTGATCTTGGTCTTCCAACCCTCCTTTCCACATCTCTATCATCATCTTTTGCCTTGCAACCTTCTGAAGTTTTTTGAATTATCTCCTCCTGCAGTGGATCTCAGTGACCACTCTATGTTCAAGCATAATGACATTATTCCTGGAGGAACCATCGCCATGCGAATTTGGCCAGAAGACTCCTGGGGGCAATTGGTGACTGCAGCTGTGACAGGAAACAACAAAAAGGTTGGTTTTCTTTTCTTTTCTAAAGGGGGGGGGATTCCTTCTACAGAAACTGCAGCGGGTGATTTGTGAGTGTGCCTTTATGTTGAGGAAATCAATGTTTCCATAGTAGGAGAGGGAATGTTAATGTTGTCCCCATGTCGCACACTGCTGTTGTTTCATTCTCAGTTTCTCTTTTTGCACAAATGTTTTACCATGTCATAAAAAGTCAGAGGATATATGTGCATTTTTGAAATAATAATAATAATAATAATAATAATAATAATAATAATAATAATAATAATTTGAACTCTCTATATAATCTGCCCTGGGAAATTTGGGCTCTGAATGAATAAATGCAGTACCCTAACAATATCTCTCTCTCCCTGAAACCATCCAACCTTCACATTCACATTAAATCAGGCTTCCTCAACCTCAGCCCTCCAGATGTTTTTGACCTACAACTCCCATGATCCCTAGCTAGCAGGACCAGTGGTCAGGGATGCTGGGAATTGTAGTCTCAAAACATCTGGAGGGCTGAGGTTGAGGAAGCCTGCATTGAACAGCCTTTGTCTGCTAATCTGCATGCATTTGGGAAGGATATTAGGGTTGCCATATTCTGAAGAGCGAAAAAAGAGGGCACATTTGCAAACCTCTGCTTTGAACTATGGATCGCTATGATGACTCTCATTTTACATACCCATGAGAGAAAGGATGTGTCCTGGGAAAAGGGGACATATGGCAACCCTAACATTTCCAGCATATTGGCTTATTTTCTGCATTGCCCTTCCCACAATGATTCAATCCTCACATAATGACGAGTCTGGCAGAGAAGTCCAGAAGCCAAATGGAAGGCGATGCCGTAAACCCGCTGACTAGATAAACAGGGAAAATGTTGCCCATCTTCTACTGCCTTTCCAACAGCTTGGGATTCGCTCACAGCGTGCAATAGGTTTCCTCCAAGTCTGTTTAAATAATGAGTCAATACTTGTTTTGTGTCTTCCATTGCCAGATTGTTGTTGCAGGAGGTTCAATGTCTTCCACATTTGCCACGGCCTATTCCAACTCCCTGGGACCAGCAGAGAGGAACGAATGGTTAGCACACCGAACCTTTGTGGCTTTATTTATCAATGCACGCAGGGGTCGTTTGGATGCAGTGGATTTCCTGATTCAAAATGGTAGCATCCCTATATTCTGAAGGGGCCCTTGTAGCTGTCTAAGGCTGATGTTTTCAATATTGCAAGTCTCAAAGTTTAAGGTGGTTAGGAATAAATAAGTCAATTGCTTCCAAACATTGTAGGAAAGTGAAACACAGTTTCAGTCCAACGTAAAAACCAGGGTCAAAATGGATAAAATTACAAAGATAGTATAATAACTAATGGACTTGTCTGTTGAGCTGAAACTTGATCAAAACCATTATATGACCAATATAACCAAAATTTGTCCCAAGACAAGATGTGTTTCAGCCCAGCTGGTCATCCTTAGTGGTCAGAAGAAAACTATTACATACAATTTGATCACAGAGCATTAGTCCAATAGGTTAATTTGCCTAAAATGATATGGTGAGCTGGTTGTCATATAACACATGGCTTTCCCACCAAAGAATGCTCCAACAATCACACAATTGCAGTCATTTCACACACTAGCAAGGTTATGGTTAAAATTCTACAAGGCAGGCTTAAGCAGTATGTGGACTGAGAACTCCCAGAAGTGCAAGCTGGATTTCGAAGGGGCAGAGGAACCAGAGACCAAATTGCAAACATGCGCTGGATTATGGAGAAAGCTAGAGAGTTCCAGAAAGACATCTACTTCTGCTTCATTGACTATGCAAAAGCCTTTGACTGTGTCGACCACAGCAAACTATGGCAAGTTCTTAAAGAAATGGGAGAGCCTGATCATCTCATCTGTCTCCTGAGATATCTCTATGTGGGACAAGAAGCTACAGTTAGAACTGGATATGGAACAACTGATTGGTTCAAAATTGGGAAAGGAGTACGGCAAGGCTGTATATTGTCCCCCTACTTATTTAACTTATATGCAGAAGTCATCATGCGAAAGCCTGGGCTGGATGAATACCAAACAGGAATTAAGATTGCCGGAAGAAATATCAACAACCTCAGATATGCAGATGACACAACCTTGATGGCAGAAAGTGAGGAGGAATTAAAGAACCTTTTGATGAGGGTGAAAGAGGAGAGTGCAAAATATGGTCTGAAGTGCAACATCAAAAAAACGAAGATCATGGCCACTGGTCCTATCACCTCCTGGCAAATAGAAGGGGAAGAAATGGAGGCAGTGAGATATTTTGCTTTCTTGGGCTCCATGATGACTGCAGATGGTGACAGCAGTCACGAAATTAAAAGACTCCTGCTTCTTGGGAGAAAAGCAATGACAAACCTAGACAGCATCTTAAAAAGCAGAGACATCACCTTGCCAACAAAGGTCTGTATAGTTAAAGCTATGGTTTTCCCAGTAGTGATGTATGGAAGTAAGAGCTGGACCATAAAGAAGGCTGATCGCTGAAGAATTGATGCTTTTGAATTATGGTGCTGGAGGAGACTCTAGAAGAAGAAGAAGAAGAAGAAGAAGAAGAAGAAGAAGAAGAGGAGGAGTTTGGATTTGATACCCCACCTTTCACTCCCTTTAAGGAGTCTCAAAGCGGCTCCCTTCCTCCCCCACAACAAACACTCTGTGAGGTGAGTGGGGCTGAGAGACTTCAAAGAAGTGTGACTGGCCCAAGGTCACCCAGCAGCTGCATGTGGAGGAGCGGAGACGCGAACCCGGTTCCCCAGATTACAAGACTACCGCTCTTAACCACTACACCACACTGGCTCTTGAGTCCCATGGACTGCAAGAAGATCAAACTTATCCATTCTGAAGGAAATCAGCCCTGAGTGCTTACTGGAAGGACAGATCCTGAAGCTGAGGTGAATGTGAAGCATGCACCTTACACAATTTGGGAGGCAGCAATGGCAGCAGTGGGCACTGCCAGGCCTGCATGGCAGAACAACAACAACAACAACAATTTATTTATACCCCGCCCATCTGGTTGGGTTTCCCCAGCCGCTCCCCTTTGGCGCTCCCCTTTGGTACCGGGCACACAGCTCCCAGGCAGGCCTTGCACACAGCAAGCACAAGCAAGGCTAGTACGATGCCTGTCCATAGCTGTCAACTTACAGATTTGAAAATAAGGGACCAGCAGCCTCGAAAATAAGGGATAAGCAGCCAAAATAAGGGATTTTGCTATTGTAAAGAGTTACATATATTGGTAGGATTGGCAGATGCTGTTAATCCGGCATAAAGCGGTTGTGACGCCGTGGCACCCGCTGAAGCGTCGCCCTTCTGCGTCCCTCCCCATCCCCTCTTCTTCCTCCTCCCTCAGGCCGCCTCCTCAGCTGCCACCACCGCTGCTGCCTCCGGACTTGCGGACTGCGTGGGCGAGAGTCTCTCTCCCTCCCCCCCCCCTCTTGGGCAGGGAAGGGCTGATGGAACTCCTCGTGCCAGGACGACGGCACCAGCGCGCGCTCTCTCTCACGGCAGAGGACCCCAAGCCGCTGCTTCTCTCCTGAGCCGGGCGAGCATGAAACCCGGGAAATTTAAGGGACATCATCAGTAAGGGATAGCAGCGGGACACGGTGCTGGGATAAGGGATTTCCCCGCCAAATAAGGGACGGTTGACAGCTATGTGCCTGTCTCCCTGCCCGGCCTCCCACTTTTCCATCTGTTCCCAACAGCAAGGGCTGGTGGACTTTCTGGCTGGGCTCCCTCACCCACTTGCTTGTTTACTCTGAGGCCGCCTCAGCTCCTGGCAACCAGCACCCCCTGGCCAGCCCCAGAGGACCATTTGCCTGGGGAGCTCATAGTTGGGGCTGCTGCAACAAAGCCACACAAGCCTTTGGGAGGCAGAGATGCAAGAGGGCATCAGAGGAGGGATGGGAGGGAAGAGGGACAGAGGCCAGTGCTGCCCACGGCACCCCTGACTATCATTCAAGGCACCCCAGGGTGCCAGGGCACACTGGTTGAAGACCATTGCATTAGAGGGTTAAAGAGTTTACACTGGACGCTTGGGTTGCGAACGTGATCCTTGTGGGATGCACGTTTGCAACTTGCAGCGTTCGCAACCTGTGTCTGCGCATCTGCGCATGCGTGGGTTGCAATTCAGCACTTCTGCGCATGTGCAAAGCGCAATTTAGTGCTTCTGCGCATGTGTGACCGCCGAAACCAGGAAGTAATCCATTCTGATACTTCCAGGTTTTGGCGGTCTGCAACCTAAAGAAACACAACCTGAAGCATCTGTAACCTGAAGTATGACTGTACTGTATTGTCTTACAAAAGTTTTTTGATATGTTAAACTCTGGTCTCTTAGATCCCTTGTTTTGTGTGCTTCCCCCTCTCCAGGTGCTGATTTGGCATATAAAACGCCGCTGGGTAGAACAGCCCTCCACGTTGCCGTCACCTCGGGCCACTGCGACTGCATCGACCTGCTTCTTAGCTACGGGGCCAAGATTAGCGATGAAGACAATGATGGCCAAAATGCTGTGATGCTGGCCCGCCTGTGGGGGCAGAAGGAATGCGAGCGGAGGCTCTTTCGGTACCAGTGGAAGCTGCGGGCAGGCGCAAGTGCTCAGCTCGCTGCTATCAAGGTCAAATCGGTGGATAAAGTGGAACCTTGATTCCGAGTCTAAGATCCAGTGGGGGGGCTTTGATCACTTGCTGAGAAGCACCTAGTCTGAGCATCATCAAATGTTTATCTGGGAAGAAGTGCAGCATGGACTCTAAATTGTTCAGTTTAGGTTTTGTTTGCTTGTGTAAGTGATGGTTGCCTCTGTAAGTTAACATCGCCCTTCTCAAACACACAATTAATGGATGGCACTTTCATCCCTGTGTGTGTTTGTGTCTGTTTAATGCAGGTTTATAAACTGCTTCACCACCCAACGTTACCAAAGTGCTGTACAGTAGAATGAATTATAAAGTTAAGAGCAATAAAATGATTTATAGAATTGGGCAACTGACATCCCATAAAATGATTGGGCCACAAACAAACCAGTAGGTACTTGTCTAATTTAAGCTGGTAACTGATTCTAGAGGGGTGAAGCTACTATACTAAAAGACTGGTTTCTAGGACACACTAAGCACACCTCTGGGATCTGTGGAACTCACTGCTTATTGGCAATGAATGCAACTACCTTAGCGGAGGTGTAATATGGAATCAGTGGTGTTCTGCACCAGCTGCAGTTTCAGGACTAAGTACAAGGGAAGCCTCATGTAAAGCACATTGCAGAAATCCAACCTTGGATTTTATTGGATTTGGGGGTGGGGGTACTTTTTCTCATTACTTCTATCTGCATGTCATGTTTATGGGTTATTACTGGCACAAGCCATGTGCTCATCTAATTCTTGGAGGACCCAGTCAGCAGCACTTTTGGGAATGGCTAGAAGACAGCCGGATCCGTTCGCAACCAGAGGTACCACTGTAGTTTAGGAAATAGCCTTATTAGAAAAACTAACCAATAAACTGACACGGGGACAAATCGAATAATAATAATAATAATAATAATAATAATAATAATAATAATAATAGATTTTATTTATACCCCGCCCTCCGCGGCCAAAACCAGACTGAGAGCAGCTAACATCAAATATATATTACCATAAAATCAAGCAATCAATTAAAATACATCCTAAAATCAAATTAGGATCAAAGTGAAATCCAATCAGATGGCAACCCGCAAATTAGGGATGGGGACTTTAAATGCTCACCAGGCCTAACTGTTTATACTGATCTTATATGTGAGAAAAGTTGGGGGGCACTTTCATGCAAGATCTTATAAGGAGAAGAGGGGGAGACTGCACCCCGACCAAAGGCCTGGCAGAACAGCTCCGTCTTGCAGGCCCTGTGGAAAGATGTCAAATCCTGCAGGGCCCTGGTGTCTTGTGACAGCGTGTTCCACCAGGCTGGGGCCACAGCCGAAAATGCCTTGGCCCTGGTCGAGGCCAGTCTAATCTCCTTAAGACCCGGGACCTCCAAGATGTTATTATTTGCGGACCATAAGGTCCTCCGTGGGGCATACCAGGAGAGGAGGTCCTGTAGGTATGAGGGTCCTAGGCGGTATGGCTCCCCTTTATCACATACACAGTCCAACAAGACAACGACAAGAACCCATTCCCTGGTTTTGAAATATTTCGCCACTGAAGACACCTTTTAGTTCTGGTTTGAATGTCCATTCTAACAGTACCCGGTAGAGGGCGCTCAAGGATCAGACACCAAGCAGCTAATCGCTGTTTGGTCTTTCAGATTCCTCCAGAGACCAGGTAGGATACTCCAAAGATGAACCTGCAAAATTGAAGGTTGGCTGCAGGCAGGAGCATCCAGCGCAGCCAGATGAAGAAGGGTCAATTTGGTATTTGCCTCGTGGCATGGGATTGTCATGCACTTAAAAGGAGGAAGGACACAAAGCAGGGATGCTTCACAGCCTGCAGCTATGTACACAGCTTATCTTTTCACCAGAACTATCCCAGGGGTGGTGGTATTGATAATATTATTATTACTATTATTATTAATTTATTTATACCCCACCTTTTTCCCTAACTCAAGGCAGTTTACAGGTAAAATAAAGGTAAAGGGACCACTGACCGTTAGGTCCAGTCATGACAGACTCTGGGGTTGCGGTGCTCATCTTGCTTTATTGGCCGAGGGAGCCAGTGTACAGCTTCCGGATCATGTGGCCAGCATGACTAAGCCACTTCTGGCGAACCAGAGCAGCACACGGAAACGCCATTTACCTTCCCGCTGGAGCGGTACCTATTTATCTACTTGTACTTTGACGTGCTTTCGAACTGCTAGGTTGGCAGGAGCAGGGACCGAGCAACGGGAGCTCACTCCGTCGTGGGGATTCGAACCACCGACCTTCTGATCGGCAAGCCCTAGGCTCTGTGGTTTAACCCACAGCGCCATCCACGTCCTCTACAGGTAAAATAGGAACAGCTGAAAACATTTTTGTTAAATGCCCAATCATTAGAAAACAAGTAAACTTTCATAGAATCAAAACTACATGTAAATCTAAAAGATCAATTAAAGATGATTTCAATTAAAACAGCAAGGCACCAGCCCTTTCATTAGAAGCGGCCTGTTCCCAAAAGGAGGTCTTTACCAGTGGACAGACAACAAGGAGGGAGCCTGTTTAGCTTCCCTAGAGAGGGAGTGCCAGAGTCTGGGAGCAGCCACCGAGAAGGGCAAATTGCATGGTGTGGGCCTCCTGCTGCCTTCATCTTCCCATAGCTCAAGGACCGTAGTTCAGTTGCAGAGAATCCATTGCACAGAGAAGGCTGTGGGTTAAATCCCAGTATCTCCAAGCAGGGCTGGTGCAAGGGAGACCCTTTTCTGAAACCCTGATGAGCCAGTCAGGGCAGACATGTTGAGCTAGGTGGACCAGTGATCTGACTCAGTGCAATGCAATTTCCTATGTCCCACCCCCACACCCCCGGCTTACTGTATTTTGCTGTTCTGCAGTTACTTGTGGCTGTCAGCACTGGGTATGCATCTCCCCAAAGCGTGGGCTCTGGGGCAGTTACCCCTGTTCTCCCCACCCCACCCTAAGAGAGCCCTGTACAGTCATACCTCTTGTTACATTCGGTTCAGGTTATGTCTTTTCAGGTTGCATCCTGCGGCGACCCGGTAGTACTGGAAAGGATTACTTCCAGGTTTTGCCGCTTGTGTGGTGTGGTGTAGTGTAGTGTGGTGTAGGGGTGTAGTGGTAAGAGCGGTAGTCTCGTAATCTGGTGAACTGGGTTCGTGTCTCTGCTCCTCCACGTGCAGCTGCTGGGTGACCTTGGGCCAGTCACACTTCTGTGAAGTCTCTCAGCCCCACTCACCTCACAGAGTGTTTGTTGTGGGGGAGGAAGGGAAAGGAGATTGTTAGCCGCTTTGAGACTCCTTCGGGTAGTGATAAAGCGGGATATCAAATCCAAACTCTTCTTCTTCTTCTTGTGCATGCGCAGATGCACAAAAGGACATAATGCGCATGCGCAGTAGCTGCGAATCGTGACCCGCATGTGCGCAGACGCAGGTCACGTTCCTCTCAGGTTGGTACCACAACCAGAAGTACCATTGTATAGACCACTCGCTATGAGGACACCTCAGAGCAGTTTGCAGTGTGTGTGTGTGTGTGTGTGTGTGTGTGTGTGTGTGTGTTCAGCCTCCACCATCTCCAAGTAAGGCTTGGAAGTGTCCCCGTCTGAAACCTTGGAGCGTTGTTGCCAGTCCGTGTAGACAATATTGAAATAGATGGACAACGGTCTGACTTGACATAGGACAGCTGCCTATGTTGCTAAGACACAGTTTGCCATTAAACAGGCATGTTCTGCTGTGGAAGAAGGGAACAGCAAAACCATAGAAAGAGACTCACGACGCATCCAGATTGGTTTGGGATACAGGAGCCAGCTTGTTGGAAACCTTTTCAGCTGATTATATGCCTATTGGATTCTGCCCCCCGCCAATATCTGATTAGCATTTTATGCCTAGTTCAAGGGTGGGCTGGAGGAAGAGACTGTGGGTATCTTTGGATTCCCCTTCCTTTTTACTTAATTTGTAAGCGACAACAAACAGGATAATCAGACGAGAGTTAATGCTGGTGCAGGGATGGTGCGCCGAACCGAAGAGCGTTTTAAAATTCAGCACGATGACCTTGAGCGAGATGTAATTTCAAGAGTGACTTAAATGTGCTGAGGCTACAAAACAGCGCTGTGAGTGTGGGGCTGGAGAAGGAGCTCCTGAGCAGAGCAAACATATTGAAAATGATTTGGCTATATTGGGATTAGGGTCTGATAAGTGACTTATGGGGCTCGCAGCAGAGAGGAGAAGAATGAGGTAATGAGGCCAGGGACCAAAAGCAATAAGAGAGTGCGGTCTGAGCAAGAAGAATGTGGAATATAGATCAGTCCATCACCGGGAGAAATCATGAGCCGCATGAAAGTCACTCCTAAATTGCACCCGATTGAGGCAACTGCCTCAGGACCACAAGCTACATTAGCAGGAAGGCCATGCGATGCTGCTCTGTGGGTACAGGTTGGGCACCAAACATTTTCAATGCACCCCCTCCCTGGACTCGCATGCAGAAATCTAGCATGTCAAGGAGAAGTCGTAGTGCTAATTTTCTAAGTACGGAGAAACTTTTTATATGATGGCCAGCTTTGGCACCATCACTGTCCATCGGGAGTGGTCACCCTTTCATGTATGTAGCATAGCTGTCAACGTTTCCCTTTTTTAAAAGGGAAATTCCCTTATTCTGAATAGGATTCCTCGCAAGAAAAGGGAAAAGTTGACAGCTGTGGTATGTAGTGAAATGCATGTGTTACTTTGCACACAGGGAGGAGGTGTGGGTGCTTTTGCTGCATAATTTATTTTATCCTATTTATGTTTATATTCTACACTTCTTCGAACATGGATCTCAAGGCAGTGTAAATGCATTTTCCCAAGCGGTTACACATTTAGGAACTGACCAGAACAAGACCTGCTTAGCTTCATAATGTGCCTTCAAGACCATACCACAGGACCTATTTATTTTTCTGTTATAACATAGCTGTAGGTTGAATTTCTAGGCAATGCTCATCTTAGAAGAACAATAAAAAATCCACCACACAAAAAGAACATAATTATGAAGAAACGCAAAAGAATAAAACCCATTCAGTTCGTTAGTAATCTGTAGGACGGTAAAACATAATGCAGTCAACTGTAACCAGAGTTCAGCTGGGGTGGTAAGTGGACCCAGAATTACTCTAGGGAAGACCAATTAAAACAAGTCTTTAAGGCCCTTTGAACTCTTGGGAATGTTAACAGCCTGCTGAGGACCTTCTGGCGGTTTCCTGACAATGAGAAGTGAGGTTACAGGGAACCAGGCAAAGGGCCTTCTTGGTAGTGGCACCCACCCTGTGGAACGCCCTCCCATCAGATGTCATGGCAATAAACAACTATCTGACTTTTAGAAGACATCTGAAAGCAGCCCTTTTTAGGGAAGTTTTTAATTTTTGAAGTTTTATTCTGTTTTTAATGTTCTGTTGAAAGCCACCCAGAGTGGCAGGGTATGTATGTATGTATGTATGTATGTATGAATAAATAAATAAGAAAGATAACAAATGGCCCCCTTTATCCTGTAGATAGGGATGTTGGAGAATTCGGTCAGAAACAAAAATAGGAGTGGAAACTGCCGCTATATACACATTCCTCCGAGGTTGGATATCACACAAGTGAAGAAGAGCAGTATTCCATACAGTTACTATTTTTTCATACCACAAATGTTACATAAAGAATTATGTTGTTTTCTCCGTTGCTCTTTGGTGTTTCCCTTCCATTGCAATACACAGAAATCAACCGCATAATAACGAATTGCACACAGCGCATAGCGTGATGAATAAGGTAGGTTTTAGCAGAAGTCGAACTGTAGTAGAACGGGAACAGCGGCGATTGCGCTGAATGCAGGAGGGCATGGAAATCGCTGGCTCCTTACATGCCTACCTGTGGGTATGATAACCTTGAGCCATCCACATTTCCTTGCCAGTAGGTGAGGAGGCCTCAGATCTGAGCAGACGTAGCCAGGCTCCTTTAAAATGTGTGTGCAATGGGTAGCCAGCCCCTCAGAAGCTGTGAGGAAGAGGTTTATGAGTTTCTTGTCTAGCAGTACTCAATGATCATGAGAAGCCCATCATCGGGGCACTCAGAAGTCCCACTATAATCATGAGCCCTCCACGAGGGACGGTCCTGGCTTGCTGGATTTAACATAGCCCCAGTTCCGTTGTCATCTCTGTTGTCGCACACTTAAGCAAGTACCCTCTAGTAATTTTATTCCTTATTCACATGCACACTTAATGTCCTTAGTCATTAAGCTGAAAAATGTTAACCTTGTCATGGTTAGTGACTAGAAGCAGAAAAGTCCATTTAATTCCCAGGGGAATGAATTCTAATTTTCTGCCTGTCAGATGCTGACATTTTACATATTTTCCTCCGTCTCCCACCTCCACCCTCCACTTTGCTTAGTGCTAAATTTAAATATGTGTCATAAGAAAGGACCTTTTTATTTGCTCCAGAAACCCCGGAGGCTTGGAGGGGAGCCAGCAGGAGCTCTTCTTGACCAATGGCTGTGGTCGGAGCTGATTTGTATTTTCTAAAGAGCAGGGAGAGAGGTGAGAACGCAAACTTGCAGACAGAAGGTCACAGCAAAGGACACATTAGTGCTTCATGTCAAAATAGATTTGGCCGCCCCCTTTGCAATCCCCTCCCCACAACCCGTGCACTTAAATGAGAGGGGAAACAACTGATCTGGAAGTAATTTTTGATATATGTATATATAAAAATCAACTGCAGAAAGAAATTATGTTAATCAAACAGACCAGCGTCTAATGTTTGTCATTAAGATGTGGCACTTTCTATTTGACTTGCCTTTGGATATATATATATATATATATATATATATATATATATATATATGATGAAATGGAAACATGTCTGCAGAGATGGCAAGTGTAATTGTTGGGGTGGAAGAAGATGGCCTGTGACTTGACAAGAACGGATGGCATTTACAGGGAAGCGGAAGGGCACAGAATAACAGAATCGTAGAATTGAAGGGGCTCCGAGGGTCATCTAGCCCAACCCCCGGTAATAAAACAAAGAAATGTCGTGTCCCATTCAGCTGCACTTTCCACACTCGGTTCCAGCTACAGCAGGTTTGTTGAGTTTCCCAGTGGGCCCAAAGGATGGGAAAAGTCCCCCTCCCCCTTCTTCTCCCTCTGTCCTCCTCCTCCAGCTGCTAACAGCTGTAACATTTGCAGAAGAAAACAGCTCATTTCCTACCCTTTGTGAGAGAGCCTCTGCCTGGAGTGATTAGATCACAAGTTCCCATAGTTGCTTTCAGGTGATCTGTTTGTTAAGCATTCATCCTTGCTTGCTTGATAGTTAAACACCACCAGCTATTTACCGAGCAAACATTCTGATGTCTTCATAGGGAGGCTAGATAACATGAAGTTATCTCCTACTTTCAAGTACCGTTTCCCCATTCATTTCATTATAAAAAGTTTGCTCTTTTGAGGAAGCAGGTTTTCAGACCCTCCCAGTGTCCTTATTTTCCGGGGACAAGTTCCGGATTTACAGAAGCCATCCCGGTTTCTGATTTGATACCAGAATGTCCCGCTTTTCCTTAGGACGGCCCTGTTTTCATCGGAGAAGTGCTGTAAGATATGGGTTTTCTGTGTGAAAGAGCCCATTCATATTGTATCCCGCCAACCTGGATTTGCCGGTATGTGATTGAGCCCCACCGGAAGATAGTGGCAGCCTGGAATTGCCACTATCAATTGGCTGTAGAGATGCAGGGAATGGGAGGTGCTCTGTGGTCACAGTAATTAGGGCCATTATAGGGAGGTCTGGGCCAGATCCCTCTTTCCTGTGTGGTGTAGTGGTTAAGAGTGGTGGACTCGTAATCTGGTGAACCGGGTTCGCTTCCCCACTCCTCCACATGCAGCTGCTGGGTGACCTTGGGCCAGTCACATTTCTTTGAAGTCTCTCAGCCTCACTCACCTCAGAGAGTGTTTGTTGTGGGGCAGGAAGGGAAAAGGAGATTGTTAGCTGCTTTGAGACTCCTTAAAGGGAGTGAAAGGCGGGATATCAAATCCAAACTCTTCTTCTTCTTCCTTAAATGAGGTCTAGTTGTGCAGAACAGGCCTAGCAGTGCTACACAGCACAACAGAGAACGCTTAATTCTCTTCAGGCAGAGAAATTGTGCTTCCATTGCCTGATTTCACTTATTTTTCTATCTCTGTCTCTAACTCCCAGCCGGCTTTTAAGGCTGAGGCTGCATCAGCAGCGTCTAACTTGTGCCAATGCGAGAGGGAAGGAGATTCAGCTGGAGCAGCGGAACTCATCCTGCCTCCCCAGTGAGGAGCTTGAAAGCACTAGCCGTCTCTCACTTTGGCGAGGAGATGAGAGGAGGAGGGTGTTTGTAGACACAGAAAAAGAGGAAGACATTGTCGGCTGAGGCCAGGCTAAGGCGTGAGGCTGCTTGGCTCTTTCTACCAGTGGGGAGAGGATTTGGTTGTCAGACTGTAGCCTGGAGGAATTGCTGGGTTTTTTTTGGGGGGGGGGGAATTGAGCATGGAAGAGGGTGCCCATCCAGAAACAGGGCTCTGCAACGCTGGTAATTGGCTCAAGCCAGAATGGGCAATGTAGGTTCCCCTTTTGTCTCTACCAGGGGGTGGGGAGTATACAAATTTAATAAATTACAAATAATAATAATAATAATAATAATAATAATAATAATAATAATAATATCATAGGCCCGTGCAAATTGCCCCCCCTTGTTCTGGCTTGCCCCAGAGGAGGGGGAGGCAGTGGAATTGCAGAGGGCGGTCTGAGGTGGGGGGAAATGGCTGTGATCTTTCAACGAAGCAGATTGAAGTGTTTCTGTTCCTCAGCCAAAAGACTCACACTGGAGAGAGTGGGCGACAGGAGGAATCCTCAAAGAGAGCATGGGTAGGAGGCTGTCTTGTGGGGCTGATCCATAAGCCATACATTTAAAGCACTTCCAATGCACATTTAAACCACATGGCACCCTCCAAAGAATCCTGGGAACTATAGTTTATCGACGGGTGCTGGCAATACTAGAATTGTAGAGTTGGAAAGGACCCTGGGGGGTCATCTAAGCCCACCCCCTGCAATACAGGAATATGCAGCTGTCGATACGAGGATTGAACCTGCAGCCTTGGTGTTATCAGCAGCATGTTCTAACTAACTGAGCTATCCAGGCTGAAGATAGCAGTATGGGGTGAACTACCAAGATTCTTTCAGGGGAAGTCATGTGCTTCCAAGCAACCTCTTTACTGATCATTCATCCTGAGTTGTTTGCGGGGAGATTAGGCAACTATTTAAGGAGCATCCACTTTCATTTGTTTCCTGGGATGGGCACTGCGTCCAGGCAAGTGCTATACCACCTTTCCCAGTGCCTTTCCCCATCACTTTCCTTATCACAAAAAAGTCTGATCTTCTGGGAAAGCCGGTTTGCTGTGCAAAACCTCCCCATCAGCTTAGGCTGCGTACACACCACACATTTAAAGCACATGGCATTGCCCTAAAGAATCCCGAGGCAAAGCTGTCAACCGTCCCTTATTTGGCGGGAAAGTCCCTTATCCCTGCGCTGTGTTCCACTGCTGTCCCTTATTGATGATGTCCCTTAAATTTCCCGGGTTTCAAAGGAAGCAGCTCCTCTCCCTCCCTCCCTGCCGGCCAGGAAAGAGGGAGGCTCCAACTGTGTTGCTTGGCTGCGTTGCTCACCCAATAAGGAATCTAAGAACGACTGGGGGGGTGGAGCTTGCATGCCTTGTGCCGATCAAATCGGCCACGTTGCCTGGGGACTAGCCTTTGCTCAGCGCTTCCCAGCAGAGAGGCGATGGTAGTTTCCCTTGCTGCATCCCCTTTGCCGGGTTGCTGTGCTATGGGAACCACCGCTTGAGGCTTCGTTTGGCTGCTGGCTGGGCTTTCTGCCTTTGGCTCGGAGGGGCAGAAGTTGAACATACCTGTGCCTGGAAAATCCCTTATTTTGGCTGCTGATCCCTTATTTCCGAGGCTGCTGGTCCCTTATTTTCAAATCTGTAAGCTGACAGCTATGTCCCGAGGACCGCAGTTTGTTAAAGGGTGCTGGGAATTGCAGATCTCTGAGGAGCAAACAACAAAGCTCTTGGGGGAGGAAGTCATGTGCTTGAATTTCAATATGCGGTGTGTACGCAGGTTCGGATCCCATCCTTGTCGCCAGTGTTAAGTTGTGGGTGAACATATCAGACGACACAGCGATTCTTCAAACAGCTCTTGTTTATTCACAGGCCAGAACATAACTGAACTGAAGGGTTCAGCCAGCCTGCTTATATAGAGCTCCACTAGAACGCAACAGTAACCATTTTCTGTAACTATCCAATCACTGAATGTCACTTTCAATCCCTTATTTGCATATGTGGACCTGAGTGAAAACTATCTACAGTATCCCCCTGCTGGCCCAGGGTGAGAACTTCAGTACATAACAATGTGCTTGAAATATGCGGCGTGTATGCAGCCTTTATTGCGCAACCTGAATTTGCCAGCGTGCCAGTGAATCCCACCCCAAACCAACGACAGACTGGAAATATCTGTCTTCAGTTGTAAGCAGCTCCCTGATCTCCCCTCTGCTTTCTTCAACTGGAGATACCAAGGATTGAACTTGCAGCCTTTTGAACGCAAAGGGTGGGAGCTTGCAGCCCTTCCTCAAAAAGAGCTCTGCAAGAGCGGCCAGAGTTCCCTTGCGCTCAGTCTTTTGTTTTTCTCTGTGGGCCAGCTGGACGCATATGGCCTTGAAGGCCACAGCCCTCCCTTGTTTATCCTCAGCATCCAGTGATTACGCCAGGCACAAAATAGCATTTTGGGAACTCCCGGCTCTCAAAAGCATTCTTTTGATAAAGTGCATCCTGCAACTGATAACGTTGATCCTAATTGCAAGGGAGCTTGCTCATTACTGCAATCCTGGTGGGCTAGGAAATGTATGAAGGGACCCACGAGGATCATTAAATCCAGCCCCCTGCAATGCAGGAATCTTTTGCCCAATGTGGGGCTGGAGACTAAGGGTTTCGTGCTCTACAGGCTGAGCTATGCTCCTGCGACATCCCCCCCTACAAACCTGTGCTGGTGTTGGATCAGACTTGTTTTGAGAACTGGGCTATTTGCAATGCAGGATTCTGGCACTCTGTCGAATAAGCCCAGATAGCTCAAGCCAGCAAGTTCAGCCTTAATTGCAAGGGTAGGCAAACATTCCCTGCTCTTACTGGGTTCCCCAGACGTTCTGACCAGGGGAAAATTCCTTCCTGTACCACATTTGTCAACCAGTTACACCCTGATCATGCAAGTGAAAAGCTCTGTAATCTATTCTGTCTGCTACAGAGGAAGCCTCTAAGTCCTTTGTGACCAGCCTGAAGCCTGAATGTCAAAACTAGCTCCGCTTCATATGACCCAAATAATTCCACCCCCTCCCCTTCCACAAGGGTTTTATTTTACAGCTGTAAGCAGAATTCTTGCAGCTTCTTTTGTTGCTGCGGAAAGCTTTCTAGTCTTAGTTATAATATAGTCTTCCCATTGCAATTTCTCCTCCACTTACAGCGCAGTTCCTCAGTGAAATGAACTCAAGAAAAGAGTCCGAAGCAGATATTGTTATTCACCTATAGAGCTGCTTCCAAGCACAATGGAGTGTCAAATCTACACTACAGCAGCGTTTAATAAAGGAAGGCACAGAGAAAGACAGAGAGCAGGGACTGTCAGGCATCTAAAGGAAAGCACAAATGTGCGGTGAAGACAGATGTAACTTTTCAAGAGTGTTGGAGGTAGTTTGTTAGCCATGTAGTTGCTCTCCAAACATTTGCATATTTTTCTGCCTGCTGGAGAGCTCTGGAACAACAACAACAACCCCAATCCTACAGGTTTCTTCTAGTATGTTTCAGCTTAAACTGGAAAAGAGCTGGCTGTGGCAGGCACCTATTGGCTAGCACCCGAGACATCAACTTCCGCATCATTCTTGAAACTTGAATTTAAAATGTGCCTTAACTTTTTTGGGGGGGCGGGGTGTAAGGTGAAGGATGAATATATATCCAATATATTTATTTGCCATCACACTTTAATGCATGAAGAGCGGAGCATGATTGGTTTGTACACTGCATTAAAATGTTACGCAGTTTTTCTGTTCAGCATTCTATCTATCTATCTATCTATCTATCTATCTATCTATCTATCTATCTCAGACTATGCTAGGCCCATGATTAAGTTAGGTCTATTACGTTTAATAGGTCTACTCTAAGTAAAGCTTAATTATATACTACTCAGTGTTTCTGCTCTTAGTAACTAAACAAGGTTTTGCTAAGGTTAGTATTCCTGAAATACCAACGCTGGAAAACTAGATTTCTAAAACTGGGGCTCTTCTGATAATGGAAAAACATTCTCACTACTTAAAAGTCGCAAGACCTCAGGCCGGGCGAGAGGATCCTTGTGTCAATATACAATTCTCTTCTATGTCTTATGTTTCTAGCAACCTAGATGAATATAAACTGGAGCACTACCATTCTTTCAGCATTTTATTAATGTAGTTTCGGCACTATAGTGGCTGTTCTTCATTAGATCTGATAAAGAACAACAGGAATAATCTCAGTGCTAGAGAACAGTTTTATTTATTTCTTATGAGTTTTGCTTTTATTTATTTCTTATGAGTTTTTCTTTCTTTGCATTGCTTCTCTTTTGCCAAAGTTGTCTTTGTTGTGTATTGCTCTGCAAAATTTATTTGCAGTATAATAGGCTTCTAGAGAGTGTTACAAAATATAGTGTGCAAAAATGCTTAATAAAATATAAATGGCTTCCACACTAGCTGTTTACACTGGAGTTGTTCTCCTTCATACACTAATGTTTTTTCTCTCTTATCCTCTTATCTTTTTTCAGATTTCTTTTGTGGTGATTTCCTCCCACTAGTAAATGGTGATTGAAACCATAATTGTAGTGCCAGTCTGTTCAGTCTTGTCCAGTGAAGAACCACTGAGGTTTTTCAGGGCTGCTGTGCCTTTAATTGGATGTTTCCTTCTTCAGCTTCTGCCTTTGATTGCTCCCTCCTCAGTTTGGTGCAGCATTACTGGTGATGAGTCATCCCTTACTTGAACTTTAATTCCCACAGATGACCATGGCTCCAGTGGGGTGGGAAAGAAAAAGAAATCCAGGCTGTGATGATCAGTCAAAGGCAGAAGTCTTAAGGAGGAAGCTTCTAATTAAATTTGCAGGAGACTTTTGCTGAGCAAGATATACTTCTGCATCAAGATTTGAGAATGGTGTTGGCCATGGGGGGATGTGTATTGGTGGATAATATAAAAATTTACAGTACGATCCTATACAGGTCTTCTCAGAAGTAAGTTGCATTGTGTTCAGTGGTCTTACTCCTAAGTACTGATGTTCTGATTTCGTTAGCTGACTCGTATAGAAAAGTGGGATACATTTAAATGATCAAACCTCTGATCCTTAACACACTTTCATAAAACATAAATAAATAAATAAATAAATAGGACTTAAGGGAATTTTAGGAGCTGGATGATAACAGTAATTAAAGCCCTAATGATATAGATCAAGGCTTGTTTACTGATTGCATTTCTAGGAGTGCAGCTTCCACAGTCATTATTTGACTTTCATATCATCTTTATTCTACATTGCTCCCTCCCACCTGCATTGAAACAACAAATATGTATCCAAACTCCATATGGTCCCAAGCGAATTAGTCCAAGTGTAAATTCAGAAATTGTGTTTGTGCATATTTTAACACCACAGACATTCTCATCAAGTGAGGGGGTAGCATATTGATTTTTTAATTCCTTCTCCAAATTTGGAGGGCATTTAACAACAATTGCCCGTTGTCATTATAAACTGAGTGGACTTCTCCAGATAGCCCCTTTGACTTTTATGGAACAACTCCAAACTTGTGCCACCTGGAAGCTGGGGGAAGAGCACTGGGTTCATTGGTTAAAAGTTGTTTCGTGAGCTTTTATCTTGTACCTGCAAATAGGTGTAGCTTGAAAAATGGCAAGGGAATGAGAGACTATAGCTATCTATTCAACTTCTAGGATAAAAACTGGCCTCCTGATGGTCAGTCTCAAAAAATAACCAACAAGGGGAACTCTGCCCAGTTTTGAGAGAAATTTCAGCAGCATTTATTATTACTGCTGCTTTATCATTCTTTCCCACAGTGAGTTACAGTTTTATTTAGAACATAAAACAATTCCAACAAGTGAAAACATGTTTGGGTTTGAGAGTCCAAAACATTCAATGCATTTGGTTCTCCTGACCATGAAGGGCATGTCTGTACTACAAATGTCTAGCAGTTTAATTATCATGGCTTCCTTCAAAGGCTCCTGGGAACTGTCATTTAGTGAGGACCATAGCTGTCAACTTACAGATTTGAAAACAAGGGACCAGCAGCCTCGGAAATAAGGGATTGGCAGCCAAAATAAGGGATTTTCCAAGCACAGGTATGTTCAACTTCTGAGCCCCTCCGAGCCAAAGGCAGAAAGCCCAGCCAGCAGCCAAACAAAGCCTCAAGCGGTGGTTCCCACAGCGCAGCAACCCGGCAAAGGGGATGCAGCAAGGAAAACCACCATCACCTCTCCACTGGGAAGCGCTGAGCAAAGGCGAGTCCCCAGGCAACACGGCCAATTTGATCGCCACAAGGCATGCAAGCTCCACCCCCCAGTCGTTCTTAGACTCCTTATTGGGTGAGCAACGCAGCCAAGCAACACAGTTGGAGCCTCCCTCTTCCCTAGCCAACAGGGAGGGAGGGAGAGGAGCTGTTTCCTTTGGAACCTGGGAAATTTAAGGGACATCGTCAATAAGGGACAGCAGCGGGACACAGCGCTGGGATAAGGGACTTTCCCACCAAATAAGGGATGTTTGACAGCTATGGACTGCTGACACCATTCCTTTTCGCACTTTCCCCAGAGCAAATGGTAGCAGGAAGAGTAAACTTCTGTTAAATGGTAGCAGGAAGAGCCCTCAATCTTGGGCTCTTCCAACACTGTTGGACTACAACTCTTATCATCCCTGACCGTTGGCCACACTGGATAGGCATAATGGTGCTGTAGTCCAGAACATCTGGAGAGGACCAAGTTGGAGGTGGCTGAGCTAGATGACATCATCAGGAAGGGACAGTTTTGTTTGAAATTAGCTGTAGGAAAGAATTGGAACAAGCCAGCTCTCCAAATAATAAACAAACACAGCGTACCCTTAAATGTACTGCCAATGGGCCTCAACTGGTGTCTCTAGCACTGCCTTTGAACTGGATGGTGTACTTGATGAAAACAGTTGAGGCCGGGTCCTGACAAAAGCTGAAGTAATGACTCTTGGCAGGTCCAATGAGCATAGCTGAAGGGCATCCTATCACTTTCTGGCTTCAGCCTCCCTGGTCGGCAGCTTAGGATGACGGCTGCCTCCTCTGCCGCACCTGGAGTTCCATAATGCCTCGGCGGCCAGGAGTACATTTTACCAATTACATCAACTGAGGAAGCTTTGACAATGCCTGTCTGATCTGGATCTAGCAGCTGTCATCACCCATGCCTCCGTAAACCTTGATGAAAGATTATTGCCATGTGCCGTGTGTGGAGGTGCCCATTAAGTGTATTTGGGAGCTTCAGCTACTGAAGACCATGTCAGCTTGCCTGTGGGACTATTGCAACCGTGTGTTGCGGCAGGAGTCCAATTCTGCTTGGACTGCTGGTGTAGACAAGGCACCACATGCCTGCTCTCACACCTGTCTCTGCAGCCAATGATATGAACTTCCAGGCAGGTGGGTCACAGCTGATTACCAGGTAGGGTGGTGGAGAGAGAGAGATGTAGCAGTTAGGAGGTCAGTGTGGTGCAGATACACTGGTGGAGTCATTCCGGTGCTCCCGCTGCTGCTTTTGCACCATGCTGGACTTCTTGCTACCTCTGCCTGTCCCACCTGGTGAGCAATCTATCTTCCAGGAAACGTCTCTGCCCCAACCATCGAGCTGTTTCTGAGCTGTGTAGAACAGCCAGGAGATTGTTGTCAAAGATCGAGTGACAAACTTTTCGTTTCAATGTGCCTTTCATTCCCTGCCCTTGTTGCTTTTGAACTTTTAATTTGTAGAAGTTAAAATTAATAAACATATATAAACACCGCACTACAACGGGGGGATCTTTGCTCAAAGTTTTAAATACGATCCTCAGATAAACAAACAAACAAACAAGCACACGGGAGAGTGTCTCAGTGCATGTCCCATAGGTATACATCAGATTTACTTACACTCTTGTGACCTTGGCAACCGCGTGGCATTTTAAAGCGCTGGTGACATTTATGTACCCAGTTGGATTCCAATAAGGAGGTTAATTTCCATAGATTAAATGCCAGGTTTCATACAGTGTGGAGTGATTTAATACCCTGATGTTGCCTGTTTGCAATTCACTAGCCAGTCCTTTTTATGACTAATTTGTAATTGCATCTGAAGGTTGTTTTTTTTAACACACACACACACCACAAGAAGGTCATGTTAGAAGCTCTGGTTAGTGATGAAATATATTTGAAAGAGAATTGCAGCCAAATCTGGCTGGCGGGGGCAGGGGAGTCACTCAAAAGAAAATATCTCCCCCCAAAACAGAGAGAGAGAGAGAGAGAGAGAGAGAGAGAGAGAGAGAGAGAGAAGAAGAAAAACCGGAAAGGCTTACTTTTATTAATTTTTGATTCAGGAAATCCCGCAGAGGTTTAGGTTATGTGCAGCACAATCCTAAGCATATTTACTCAGAAGCAAGTCCAACTGAAGGCCAAAGTACATTTTCTTACTGAGATGCTGGCATGAGGGCTTGATCTAAATCAGGACTCTGGCAAGGGGATGGTAGTGGGGCTTTAGCCCTTTGTCTGCCAGATTCACAGCGGTCCTGCTTTGGAACAAGCCCCTTGTATCTGCAACTGGGAGCCTTTTCTGCCATGCAAGTTGCAGGTCTGCCCCCGCCCCCATCCTCAATCTAGATCAGGACTGCAGCAGGACCCCTCCTGGGTTTCCAGCAACTGGCATTCAGAGCATGACTGCCTCTGGTAAGCTCTGTTCTCCTCAAAAAGGTCCAATGTGTCACAATTGTGATGAACCCCCCTCCATAAAGGTAAAGGTAAAGGCACCCCTGACCATTAGGTCCAGTCGTAGCCGACTCTGGGGTTGCGGCGCTCATCTTGCTTTACTGGCCGAGGGAGCTGGCGTACAGCTTCCGGGTCATGTGGCCAGCATGACTAAGCCGCTTCTGGCGAACCAGAGCAGTGCACGGAAACGCTGTTTACCTTCCTGCTGGAGTGGTACCTATTTATCTACTTGCACTTTGACGTGCTTTCGAACTGCTAGGTTGGCAGGAGCAGGGACCGAACAACGGGAGCTCACCCCGTCGCAGGGATTCGAACCGCCGACCTTCTGATCGGCAAGTCCTAGGCTGTGTGGTTTAACCCACAGCGCCACCCACGTCCCTCCATAGCTATTAGCAATAGGAGAGGGAGGGAAGCTTCAAAGGCCTTTCCCTGGCATGTCTCCCCATCTGAGGTTAGGCAGATAGCTACAGGGAGAGGGCCTTTTCAGTGACGGTGCCCACTATGTACCACTTTCACTAACAATGTACATCTAGCACCTTTTAAATTTAAATTAGGCACCAGGCAAAATCCATTCTGTTGCCTCTCATTGCTTTTAGCAATGCCTTGGACCCCTTTTGCTGCTTATTACAGATTCATCTGCTTTTCACCAGCAAGTTTGTATGGTTTTGCCTGTGGCTTGGTTTCTTTGATCATTGTCCTAACCTCACTGTTTCATTTTCTGCTAAGTGGCTGCAAGGTTGTCAGCACTAAGGAAGGATGCAAATTTTATGCATAACTAAATAATAGCAAGTGTGCTTACAGTTACAGCTTGTGCTCACAATTGCAGCCCTAAGAAACGAAAATCCTTTGTGGAGTTACTGATTTACCGAGCTAATGGACTCTATAACAGCATCATACTACCAAAGGATAGATGAGGTTAAAGTTAGTTGGGCAAGATGAATTGCAAAAATTAATCTACTCCAGTGTTAACAATCTGTACTTAGTGTTAACAACTGTTTTGTCCAAATCCGGAACTTTTAGTCCAATGTGCATATGAGGTTCATTTGTCTGTTGGCAGTCTCTTGGATTTCATTGGAGACTCTGCGTTTGTCCGTGGATCTGGGCCACTGCAATTCCAAATTGCTGATCTTAACATGCGAAAGGCTGGGCTGGATGAATCCCTAGCCGAAATTAAGATTGCCGGAAGAAATATCAGCAACCTCAGATATGCAGATGACGCAACATTGAAGGCAGAAAGTGAGGAGGAATTAAAGAACCTTTTAATGAGGGTGAAAGAGGAGAGTGCAAAATATGATTTGAAGCTCAACCTAAAAAAAACAAAGATCATGACCACTGGTCCTATCACCTCCTGGCAAATAGAAGGGGAAGAAATGTAGGCAGTGAGAGATTTTACTTTCTTGGGCTCCATGATCACTGCAGATGGTGACAGCAGCCACGAAATTAAAAGATGCCTGCTTCTTGGGAGGAAAGCAATGAGAAACCTAGACAGCATCTTAAAAAGCAGAGACATCACCTTGCCAACAAAGGTCCGTATAGTTAAAGCTATGGTTTTCCCAGTAGTGATGTACGCAAGTGAGAGCTGGACCATAAAGAAGGCTGATCGCCAAAGAACTGATGCTTTTGAATTATGGTGCTGGAGGAGACTCTTGAGAGTCCCATGGACTGCAAGAAGATCAAACCTATCCATTCTGAAGGAAATCAGCCCTGAGTGCTCACTGGAAGGACAGATCCTGAAGCTGAGACTCCAATACTTTGGCCACCTCATGAGAAGAGAAGACTCCCTGGAAAAGACCCTGATGTTGGGAAAGATGGAGGGCACAAGGAGAAGGGGACGACAGAGGACGAGATGGTTGGACAGTGTTCTCGAAGCATGAGTTTGAGCAAACTGCGGGAGGCAGTGGAAGACAGGAGTGCCTGGCGTACTCTGGTCCATGGGGTCACGAAGAGTCGGACACGACTAAATGACTAAACAACAACAACAACATGCAACCAGCAAAGCACAAGTTGCGTTAGCAAAATATTGTTGGAATTGTATTGGCTTTGCAAAACCAAAAACGGAATATTGTATATTATTCATTTGTTGCCTCTGTATCCCACCTTTTTCTCCAAGGAGCTCAAGGTTTCTCCCCTCCTCGTTTAATCCACACAACAACCCTGGGAGGTAGGGTAGGCTGAGAGACAGTGACTGGCCCAAGGTCATCCAGTGAGCTTCATGGCTGAGATTTGAAGCCTGGCTCTACCTTGTCAAGAAAGCCTACCCCAAAGCCTAGGTCAATGTTCTTTTGTTGTTACTCTGAACCCAGGGTCAAACTGACTCTTCAAGGTAGTAAGCTGCCGCCACTCCTGCTTCTGTCCACCCAACCTGAACCAGGAAATTCTCAGGATACATATAAATGTATCTAGAAGATCCATAGAAAATAAGTAGCCCCTAGTTAAGAGACAAGATTAAACCAAATAGCAAAATTCTCCTGTCATTGATATTGGAAGCAGAAGCCCCCTTGATTTGACTTCTGAATCTATCCCTATGATAGATATGTTGTTTAGACATTTAGTCGTGTCTGACTCTTCGTGACCCCATGGACCAGAGCACGCCAGGCACTCCTGTCTTCCACTGCCTCCCGCAGTTTGGTCAAACTCATGCTGGTAGCTTCGAGAACACTGTCCAACCATCTCATCCTCTGTTGTCCCCTTCTCCTTGTGCCCTCCATCTTTCCCAACATCAGGGTATTTTCCAGGGAGTCTTCTCTTCTCATGAGGTGGCCAAGGTATACGAGCCTCAGCTTCAGGATCTGTCCTTCCAGTGAGCACTCA
Source organism: Podarcis liolepis (assembly GCF_965112155.1). Taxonomy (NCBI): domain Eukaryota; kingdom Metazoa; phylum Chordata; class Lepidosauria; order Squamata; family Lacertidae; genus Podarcis; species Podarcis liolepis. The sequence goes on from NC_139559.1 coordinate 14,581,358, forward strand.
GGGCTGATTTCCTTCAGAATGGATAGGTTTGATCTTCTTGCAGTCCATGGGACTCTCAAGAGTCTCCTCCAGCACCATAATGGAGGAGCACCACTATGACCTGTCCATCTTGGGAGGCCCTGCACGGTACAGTTCACAGCTTCTCTGAGTTGTTCAAGCCCCTTTGCCATGACAAGGCAGTGATCCATGAAGGAGATGATAGATATAGAAAATCACAATGTAGGAATTGGGCCTTTAGTGTGGAGGTGCCTAACCTTTGGAGTCTTTGTAGATCTTCCTCTTTCAACAAGGTTTTCTAGCCGAGATATTTCCCAGCTTGCATCTGTATTGGTATTGTTTTTAATTGACAGACTCCCCCCCCCCCAAACTATGTTGCATCTGCATGGGTTCAAATTCATGGGTGTGTTAGCATTTCACTCCTCCGTTGCTGGATGTGTGATTGCTACATCACATGTCAGTGTTTACTTTCTAGGCTTGGAAAGTATGAGAGCGGAAGTCAGTCTTATCCCTCTTCCACTGCACTGTACTTTTGTACTTTTCTTTCTCTCTCTCTTGGAGAAGATGTGAGAGGAGGCCATGATTGCTTTGTCCTGTATATATGGCTTAATAAACACTTGGAATGCACACACTCACGCTCCACGATTGTTTCTGCTATACTCTGCTGACTGAGCATGCACATGTCTTTTGATATGTGTCACAGGTGTGCACCAGGACTGATTTGTGAATGTCCTGGGCTGCGCTTCATCAGGAAGATGCCCGGAGAGATTTGTCTCAATCTGGGGGCTGTGTGTGCCCCCCAGGCATGTTCCAACAGGGTGTGGCTATGCCATTGACCTGATCTGTCATAGGTTAGTTGTATGATGCTGTCTTACTGCAAAAATTGTGTTACTAGCTACACGGTGTTAGCATTGGGAGGCGGAGGGAGGGCCACTTCTAACTCGCAAAAATGTTTTCGACCAAAATTTATCTTCAGGAACGCGGGTAGCCTTCCAAAGTTGTACCACAAGAATCTTCGCTGTGTCCAATAAATACAGGATCGTGTCTGATTGTTAACATATTATTCCCATTTTTCCTGAAGTGATGTTTAGCTCTGGGGGGAAGGATGTTTTCTGCGAGTGTTTTCATTCTTTGAGGGTTCTTTCCAAAGGCTCTGAATCATTTCTCAGTTATTTGGAAAGAATGTTGAGAAGGTCAGTTTGTTTCTGAGGGGTGTGGAACAAGAGATTAAAAGAAAGCGTTTTCAGGCAGGAAGAGGGAAATGGCTCACTGCAACTTTTCTAGAAGGCTAAAGTCACCAGCAACTGACCCTGCCGCTTCTGCCACCACGCAGGAGATTTTCTGCTGGGCTGATAATGCAATAATAACAGCCACAAATAACCATGGGATTATTGAGAAGGTGTTGCAGAAACAATTCATAACTTGCTTGGTGAGACGCAGGGCTCAGTTTCTGTGTGTGCTAGGTCATGTGAGCAAGCTGAATAGAACAGGGGTAAGTATATTGCGTGGGACGCGGGTGGCACTGTGGGTTAAACCACAGAGCCTACTACTTGCTGATCAGAAGGTCGGCGGTTCGAATCCCCGCGATGGGGTGAGCTCCCGTTGCTCGGTCCCTGCTCCTGCCAACCTAGCAGTTCGAAAGCACGTCAAAGTGCAAGTAGATAAATAGGTACCGCTCTGGCGGTAAGGTAAACGGCGTTTCTGTGCGCTGCTCTGGTTCTCCAGAAGCGGCTTAGTCATGCTGGCCACATGACCCAGAAGCTGCACACCGGCTCCCTCAGCCAATAAAGCAAGATGAGCGCCACAACCCCAGAGTCGGCCACGACTGGACTTAATGGTCAGGGGTCCCTTTACCTTAAGTATATTGCAGGAGCAATTCAAGTGCACACCACAAATTTAGGGGCTCATCCACTTACCCCTCTGCTTTCCACTGGGAAAACCTGCCGTTTACCGCTGAATGGGAGCAAACGTCAATTGGGTTTTCTCTGGATTGACATGTGCTCCGATTTAGGGCTAAAAAGTGGGTTTCCAGGAGAAAGCAGCAGGGCAAAGGCAAAACTGCTGGGACCCATGCCTAGACAGAACAGGACCAGTGAGGAACCACTCAGACCCATGCTTTCTAGCCACAGGGCAAAGAGGAAGTGTGTGCAGTGTTTGCAGTTAAAGTGGATTAAAGTTCTCTGTTGCTCTAGTGCAACAAATCTACTTAAAAGTGTGTGTGGGGGTTTGACTTTCTGCAGTTAGAAAAGTGGAAAGGAAATGCACTGAAAAGCTGGATGAATTAATAATTCCTAGGAAGACACAGAACACTCTACAAGCAATCAGGATGAATGCAGAATGAGTGCTCAGCCTCCCTGCAAGCAAACTGAAACAAGCGCTCAATAAGGACCTAAAGGTTGAACCACCATGTAATTTTTGTGCAAGGAAATTGGGATGAATTCTGAATAAACAGGATGGCTGAGCCAGGAATTGCTATTTGTTCTCAGAAGAGGACAGTCAATTCTATTAAACACTGTTTTGAGCTCCTAGATGCTGCTGCTGCTGCTTCTTCTTCTTCTTCTCCTCCTCCTCCTCCTCCTCCTCCTCCTCCATCACAAAGAACCACCTGGGTTACAAAAAAGCCCCAAAGAGCACTTGTCTGTTCTATACTGCTGATTTTAATAAAACACCCCTAAGCCATACATAACCTCATCGTTAACCTTCACTTAAAAGTACTGCTGAAATGGTAGACAAACACATTCTTAATACGTATGTTCTCCTATCGAGTAGGAACCTCTGAAAAGCTGGTGGAAATAAAAGTGAGGGAAGCTGACGGAGCTGGACAAAGTCAGTCGGTTGGTTCATTTGGCCACTGGACGTCCTTGTAAAAGGCACCTTTGGTGCTTATGATCTTAGAGTAACGTTCAAGTCCCAGACCTGGAACCGTGGATCTCCAGCCTATGAAGCCTTGTGTTGTCTGAGGGACAGGAGGAGATGGGTGAATCTGAAATGGAGGTAGCATGCAGTTTATTTAGTTGGCCATAAACATATATATATCTGTTCCACCTTTCTTTTTTATATAAATATTTTTTATTATATTTTAAAGAGTATAAACAAATAACAAAATACAGTGGTACCTCGAGTTACAAACGCCTCAGGTTACAAATGCTTCAGGTTACAAACTCTGCTAACCTGGAAGAGTTACCTCGAGTTGAGAACTTTGCCCCAGGATGAGAACGGAAATCGTGTGCTGGTGGCGCAGCGGCAGCAAGAGGCCCCATTAGCGAAACACACCTCTAGTTAAGAACAGTTTCAGGTTAAGAACGGACCTCTGGAACGAATTAAGTTTGTAACTAGAGGTACCACTGTAAATTAAGAATCCATATAAAGAGATTACTCTGATTCTCAAGACTTCCCCCCATCCCCTCCATGGGTCCTAGTGACTGTGTATCTGTTATGTACTGAAGTTCTCACCCTGGGCCAGCAGGGGGATACTGTAGATAGTTTTCACTCAGGTCCACATATGCAAATAAGGAATTGAAAGTGGCATTCAGTGATTGGATAGTTACAGAAAGTTGTTACTGTTGCTTTGTAGTTAAGCTCTATATAAGCAGGTTGGCTGAACCCTTCAGCCCAGTTCTATTCTGGGCCTGTGAATAAACAAGAGCTGTTTGAAGAATTGCTGTGTCATCTGACATGTTCACCCACAACTTAACAGTATCAGTTTGTTATCCAGTTTTTTTTATCCATCTAAATTGCCCATAGTTTTTGTTATTTTCCAAGTGTTTGGTCAAAATCCTGCTAATGTTTTCATCTGTTTACAATGGTCTCCTAAATAAATTATAATTTATCCCTTTCTGTTTTTTTAAAGTACTTGTCCTCTTGGTTTCTGAGCTTCCCAGTTAAATTTGCCATTTCCGCATAGTCCATCAACTTGGTTTTCCATTCTTCCCTGGTCAGAATTGTTTCTTCCTTCCATCTCTTTGAGTATATATCCCAGCTTTCTGCGCTACAAACCAAACTCAAGGCAGTTTCTGATGATAGGAAGCACTACAAAATTCAAAATAACCCTGACACTAGAAGAAATTTGATGCCGCACTTAGGGCAATCATTCCATCAGCGTAAGCGTTTCCACTTGTCAGATGGAACGATTCCCCCCTCCCCTTGCGTGCTATTCTGGGTGTCTTCCCAATCCCCCACCCCACAAAAATACCAACTGAGGGTGAGTGAGGCTGCACGAGGAGAAGGGGAAGCCCTCTTGGGCTAGTGTAAGCCCTTGTGGGACCTGTTAGCTGAATCCAGCCCTATATAACAAAACAAACTGATGCATCGGTTTCTTAACTGCCTTTTCCATATGGTCCCAAGGGCAGGTTATGTACATAGATGCAACAGCCTGGAGGGGGGAAAAAGTATCATCCCACACCAAAGAAGGCCTGCCATAATCAAATGGTCTGAAGAGCATTCTTAAAAGCAAAGGAGGAGGCCGGATCAATATCTCTTGGGAGGTGGTTCCAGAGTTTATTTAGATACCACAATGGGAAAGGCTCTCTGTACACACAGACATTATATTCCACATCCACTGCACACTGAGGCTTTTGCTACCTAGACTGTAATGTTACTGGTTTAACCAACTCAGATGCTTTTAAAAGAGGATTAGACAAATTCATGGAGGAGAAGACCAGCCAAGATGGCTTCGCTCTGCCTCCAGCAATGCTTCTGAATTCGAGTTGCTGGAAACCACAGGAGGGGAAAGGGCTCTTGGGCTCAAGTGTGCTGCTTGCAGACTTCCCACAGGCATCTGGTTGGCTACTGAGAGAACACGATGCTGGACTAGACGAGCCACTGGCTCTTCTTACATTCTTAATGATTGACAGGTCAGTGGAACCAAACAGTAATTACCGTATTTTTTGCTCCATAACACTCACTTTTTTCCTCCTAGAAAGTAAGGGGAAATGTCTGTGCGTGTTATGGAGGGAATGCCTACGGATGGCGGGGGGATCTGCTGCAGTCGTGAGCAGAGGATCCATGGTTCCCCTTCCTTCCCTCCTCCGTGGCTCGCTTTGCCTGCTTTGAAACAGCAAAGCGGGAGAAGAGCCACTGAGTGGGGAGAAGAGAGGGACAGAGAGCCTGGTTACAAAGCACGGATCCACATAGATCCTCAGGATTTTTGCATTGGGTCACCCCAAACTCACCATCAGATCACATAGCATGTCCATGGCTACAGCTTGCACCAAAAAAATCACGCACCCACTGTTGCCTGGGGCCGCAGTGGTGCAAAAATGTGGTTACAAAGCATGGATCCACATGGATCCTCAGGATTTTTGCATTGGGCTACCCCAAACTCACCGTCAGATCACATGTCTGCGGCCACAGCATGAACCACAAAAATCATACATCCACTGTTTCGTTTAGAATATTTTTCTTCTTCTTTTCCTCCTCCAAAATCTATGTGCGTGTTATGGTCGGGTGCGTGTTATAGAGCGAAAAATACGGTAGTTTTATTCAAGCTCTAGGCACAACCGGTCTTCCCTCACATCATCTGGTCCTACTGCACATCTTACACCCCTGAAAAGCACTTTTCCACCAACTCATTTCGTTCTGAACACAAAAGCTCAGGGCAGACTGATTCTGCCTTCTTCCCCAATGTGTCCATTTGAAAAGGGATGGAGATGGCCCCAACAATGAGGCCTGTGTCCACACCTGCCCAGTGCCATTGTAGGTGGGCATAAACCAAGATCACATTTACTGCTTCCTTCTTCATTCGTTCAGGGAGGAAAAGTGTGGAGAAACTAATTGAGGGAAGGGTTCTCAAATGCTTACCACGTCCACCTTTGTGGATGGGAGGCTCTGAAGTCTCACTAGAATGAAAGCAGCAGGTTGAGGATGTGCCTGCACAAGTCTGTATTGAGAAAAATGACTTATTTGTGCTACAAATGGGTAAGTGTGTCCACAGCCTCTTGTCCCCCATTCTTGTTCCTGCCAACCACACCTCTGTTGGCCAAGGGACAAGGATGAGCTCAGGACTTGAGTACAAATCTCAAACCACATATTTGGGTAGAACTTTGTCTATTTCTTTCTCCTTACCCCAACTGCAGTGAACTCATTCTCCAACTGTGCAGCCAAAATGGTGGCTGCTCTCACACAAGATGGTGGGCATCGGCAGGTGGGGACTCTTAAGGTCTGCATTCTTACAAAAAATTATAATGGTGGGGGGGGGATATCAAGGGAGGGACAATCCACAGAATAGCCCAAGGAAGATTTGAGCATGTCCAGTGGTTGCAGAAGTCAGATGGATTGCTGAGATGAAGAAAACCAGAAAGCCGGGGGGGGGGGGGATGGAATGAAATTCAGCTACCTGAAAAAAGACCCAGCTGGTTCTCTGGAACCCTAAATAGAAGCACCCCATGGTGCAAAATTTTGCTGCAGTTCCTACTAGTTTGCGTGCTGAGGTCCCCAAAACACCCTTAACCCCAATAACTCACACATCACACATAATTTTTGTTTAAGGTTTTTGGCATAATTTTGGCCACAACTTTATTTGCATACAAATTGTGAGTGGTTGCTTAGGCATTGGTAACGACTATCTGTCCCTCCCGCCTTGGGGACAGCACTGACTCCCGGATTCCAGCGGAAGCCAGTGTGGAGGAACAAGTTCAGGGATAGGCGGAGCTGCGACACAGACCCTCAGCTTCTCCCCGCATGCTCCTAGGGACTTACACGGCCCAAGCCCGATTCCAGGGGCTTGGACGAATGGATGGTAAGTCCCTGAATTCCTTTAACGGAATTCCCAAGCAGCAGCAGCATTGGAGGGGCAGGCACAGCCAATCCATACCCCTCCACCAACCAATTTAAACCAATGCCTAATCGCCAACCTTACAAGTTGTGACGTATTGCTAAGCAGTAGGCAAAACCCAAGAGGCACGCACTAATCAGCCACATGGTAAATTCCTACTGGGCCCCCGCACCAAGGCGAACGACCCCATGACAGGCAAAGCAAGGTCAAAGCGCAAGCCCAACAAGGGAGGGCGGGCGGGAGATCCGTTGTCCACAGCGAAAGAGAAAGTACTCAGCTGCGGACCTTCCTTAAATAACCACTGACCCCTCCTCCAAAACTGCAACATCAAATTTGCCCCAGCAACACCAACTCCAGCCAAAAGTAGGCCCCTTAAACCAATCCGCCTAAATATTACAGGGTGCTTTGTCTGACCCATCCGCAACACGTGCTCTCCTTTAGTGAGAACACGCTTTGCGTGCTGAGGTCCCCAAAACACCCTTAACCCCAATAACTCACACATCACACATAATTTTTGTTTAAGGTTTTTGGCATAATTTTGGCCACAACTTTATTTGCATACAAATTGTGAGTGGTTGCTTAGGCATTGGTAACGACTATCTGTCCCTCCCGCCTTGGGGACAGCACTGACTCCCGGATTCCAGCGGAAGCCAGTGTGGAGGAACAAGTTCAGGGATAGGCGGAGCTGCGACACAGACCCTCAGCTTCTCCCCGCATGCTCCTAGGGACTTACACGGCCCAAGCCCGATTCCAGGGGCTTGGACGAATGGATGGTAAGTCCCTGAATTCCTTTAACGGAATTCCCAAGCAGCAGCAGCATTGGAGGGGCAGGCACAGCCAATCCATACCCCTCCACCAACCAATTTAAACCAATGCCTAACCGCCAATCGAGCCCCTTACGCTCGCCGCCAACCACTCACAGACTCAAACACACCCTCAACTTATCCACCACTGAACTCAACCACACATCATTCCCAACAGATGACAGATGAACCCCATCCATCATAAACAATTCAGTGGCTTTGAAATTAATCAAGGGGTGTGAAATCACAAACCCGCCCAAATCAGCCACCAACTTGCTTACTGCAGCATTAATCCGTTTCCTGGAACGCTCGGTGGCTTCCACACAAGGGCTACCCCTCCACTTACGGCGTTGTAGTAATTTTGACCAAATTATTTTCGTTGGCGGCACCATGGCCGCCACATCCCTTAAATCCCCCAATATCATAGCACGCAGAACAAAACAAGAATGCGATACCAAATCATTCTCCCCAAGCTGAATGACAATCGCCGTAGGAGGGCCCTCCAAAAGAACACGCTTCTGGATAAGTGGCAGCAGTTCCTTCCACAGCATACCCCTTCTGGCGAACCAGGACACTTTCACTTCCTGCGGAAAGCCAAGATCATCGCCCAAGCCAGACTGTCGAGCTCTGCGAGCTGCCCAGTGCACAATACTGTGCCCCATAATCCAGATACGTGTCGGGGCTTGACCTAGGGCAAAACAGATGTGTAAGCACACGAAAATGCATCATTTACGTACATAACCCTTGTATGCGTCCGACCTCCAACGACCCAGGTCTTTTATCCTTCTTGCCGATAAACCCCAATGCGCGGCCGTCGTTGCGGCCCCAATCCTGAAGGAATGAGGTGCAAACTCAGCGGCAGCCAGGCCGCATGCCACGATGGCCTTGCGGAGCACTTTAGAGAACTGGTGACGAGCCAACGGGTGCCCATCCTCGTGAACAAGCAAGGGGCCCATGCCTGGAGGACGCACGGCTAAATACCTCTGGAGGTCCTTGACCGGACAAGGGCCCTTCTCTCCAGTGGCAGGGAGCCTAATCACCACTCCCTTAGCCCGCTGATCAGTTTTTGAGCTCCTGACGTTGACTTGCACCTCAGACGGAGACAAACTCACGTCCTCTAATAATAGACCCCTGGAACCACCACCCCGGGTAGGTTCTAGTACCACTTCACCCACTCTCAGGGCCCCGAAGAAGGCTAAAGAGAAGGCTGCAACGAACAGCCGGGCCTCAAACCTGGACCAACAGATGCTCCTCAGTTTAACACGCATCCGAGACAACAGGTGAAATGTAATGGGCCGTCTGGGCATAGGCCTGGAGGGGCGAAGCCGGCCCCAGCCCTCAAGTGCCTTTCTTACCACAAATTTCCCGCATGGGTCTTTATTAAAGAATGCCTTACTAAAAAAGGATATTGCTGCAGAATGCAATCTGAGCGTCCTGCTTGCCCGACGCTTCTGAAACAGGTGCGCCAGATACTGGAGCACCTGAGACGTAGAGTGGGGCTTACCCACGCCCCCCCGCTCTGGCTGCCCAATGAACTTTAAAAAATCACACCAAGCCTTCTTATAAGACCGCAAAGTGGAGGGGGCAACAGATGCAGCTACTCCCTGTAAAACTAAGTGCTGCCAAGGTTCCAGAGGTGATCCGGGAAAAATTCCGGACGTTCTCGCGCCTCTGGCGCCAGGGATCTGAACCGCTCCATCTGAAAACGGGACAGAGCATCGGCAATCACATTAGACACACCAGGCACAAAACGGGCAGAAAACACAATGTTAAAACGTAAGCAATGTAAAACAAAAGCCCGCAACAGGGCTGATACCCTGGGAGACCGTGAAGACTGCTTGGCTAGCACATTCACCACCGCCAGGTTATCGGTCCAAAAACAAACTCGGCGGTCCCTGAAATGCTCAACCCACAAGTAAACAGCCACTACAATAGGAAAGAATTCCAAAAACGTTAAGTCTCGAACTACCGCTTCCCCACGCCAAGCTGATGGCCAGGGCTCTGCGCACCACCTACCGTCCCAATACAGGCCGAAGCCTAAAGACCCTGCCGCATCAGAATGCACCTGAAAATCTGAGCGAAGGTTTAGGGTGTCCTGCCACAAGGACACCCCATTGAATTCCTCGAGGAATTCCAACCAAATCTGAAGATCAGCCTTCACTTGGCGAGACAATCGCACCCTATGCTTCGGGGCTCTCAAGCCTGACATGAGTCTGGCCAAACGGGAACAAAAGGGTCGCCCTGGGGCGACTACCCTACAGGCAAAGTTCAGATGGCCCAACAACGACTGAAGTTGCCGTAAAGTTACTTTCCTAAGGGGCAACAGCTCCCTAATTATTGCCTTCAGCGCAACTATCTTGTCCGCCGGTAAACTAGACGTCTGGGTCACAGTGTTCAACAAAATACCCAAATAAGTCAACTGTGTAGTAGGACCCTCCGTTTTCTCTGCAGCCAAAGGCACGCCCAATTCTTGTGTCAGCTCATTAAAGGCCTGCAACAGCTTGACGCAATGCCCCGTGTCACTGGCTGAGGCCAATAAAAAATCATCCAAATAATGAGTGACCCCGCTCAAACCAGTCCTCAAGCGCAAAGCCCAATCCAAAAATGAGCTGAAACACTCGAAGGCCGCACAGGCTACCGAGCAGCCCATTGGCATGGCCTTATCAAAGTAAAATCCCCCTTCAAATTGGAAGCCCAGTAGCCAGAAGTCATCAGGGTGAATTGGGAGCAAACGGAATGCCGACTCAATGTCGCATTTCGCCAAAAGGGCACCCGGCCCGAACTTCCGAACCATCTTGATCGCTTGATCAAGGGAAGCGTACCTCACTGTGCAAAGCTCCGGGGGAATAACATCATTTACTGATGTGCCCTTGGGGTGTGAAAGATTGTGAATTAGGCGAAATTCCCCTGGGGCCTTCTTAGGTACAATGCCCAACGGAGAGATATGCAAGTTCGGAAGTGGAGGCTCCACAAAAGGGCCTGCCATCCGCTGCAAGGCCAGCTCTTTCCCAATTTTCCTTCGAGCCACCTCTGGCATATCCAAGACTGACTTCTGGTTCACTGGGTTCCTAGCCACTGGGGAGGAAACCACTGGGATCCTGAAACCAAACGAAAAACCATTCTGCAAATAAGAGGCGGACTTCCTGTCTGGGTATGACTGCAGTAACGCCAAGAGCGGCTGCAGTCGCACCGGGGTCTGGGCTAAGGAGGACAGGATGCTATTTGGCTGCTCCACCTGCGGGAGCCGGGGAGACGCCTTTTGGGGGCTGCTGAGAGCCCCCACCTTTCCGAAAGGACCGGCGGGTTCCCGTGCAAGCTGAAGCAGGGTGGTTGCCAAAGCACTTCTCACATGCGTGTGAGAACCGGCAATATTGTCGCAGGCAGGTCCCTTTGTTATAATCCCAGCAAAACGGTTTGCGACCGACCCTGCTGGGAATGGTCTTTGCTTTCACTGGGTCCACGGCCTTCTTGTCAATACGCGGCGCCACATAAGTGGTCCACACGTCCAGATCCTTCCGGTCCCATCGGGCCGTGGGAATCTTGGCTGCCCTGCGCCTAAAATTCTCATCATACGATATCGCAGCTGATTCTCCCGCCATTGTAAAAGCGGAACGTACAATAGACAAATACACCCAGAGATGCAAAGATCTCCGAGGGTAAGCTGCCGATACGACTCCAGCAAAAACCTGAAAACTGTCTAGCCATCGCTCAAACGTCCGGTCGGCCTTTGACACTGCTAGCCGCTTCTTGGAAGCAACTGATCCCTTTTCTTGAATGTCTTGGCCCTCCAATGGGGGGGCAAGACTGAATATGTCCACATAACGGCCATCCAAAATCCTGGAGCGGAGTTTAGAAGCCAAGTGGGCACCGGGTATGAGGTCCCTGGCTGAATTGGTGGCCACCCTCACATCGGGGACCAACTTCCCATCGCGGCACTCCAAGACTGCCCCATAATTCACCCTGTGGGAGTTTGCCCTCCGCTCCCAGGCCCATTTTGGAAGTCCCGAAGACTCCCCAAAGCCCCAATAGAGCTTAAGAGAAGGTTCCTCATCACTGCTAGAGCTAGAGGAGGAGGTACCTGAAAGGGAGGATGAAGTGTCCCTGCGACTCTTCTTGTCCCTCCGACTCTTCTTGGCACGCTTCCTTGAGCTCTTCCTGCGGCGGCGGCGTCCCCCAGAAGAAGCTCTTGGAGGAGGAAGCAGACTATCCTCTATCGAAGACTCGGAAACGCCACCTTGCTGATCTGTGTTTAAGATAGGCTGAAAAGAGACAACCTGTGAATGATCAGCAGCCACCCTCGCTAGAGGTGGTGACACTCTCGTGGCGTGAGCTGCCCGAACCCGGACAGACGCCCTTCTCCTGGGAGTACCCTTAGTACTCTTGCGGCCCCTAGCCGCGGCAGCCGACGGCTCAGGTGAACTCGGGGGCTGAGGAGATGCATCAGGCAAAAAACCCCCTGCTGCTATAAAATCACTCTCATCATCACTAGATGATGTGACCGGCGGCGTTGTGCCCCCAGGAAGGGCTGGCCTTGCAGAGGAAGTCGATGGAGGTGAGCGCTGTTCCAGCAAGTTGTCCACTTCAGCTTCCACGCGGGCTAGCGCAACAGGGTCGTCAGCTAAACCAGAGATCATGGACTGTATGCGGCTCATCGACTGATTCGGCTCGGGAGATCGCAAGGCCTGGGATGGGCCTTTAATAGGCCTCTTTGTTGAAAAGACCAAACTAGGCCTTTGTGACGCCCTCCGCTTTGGAGCCATACCTACTACCAAGGAAGAACAAATAACAGTTAAACACGGAACAATTAAGTAAACACACAGTTAAACCAGCCAGGCAAGACGTGCAATTATTGAGACACTCCTAGTGAAGCGTAATATACAACTCAACACCAGGTGGCGCAGCCGGTGATAATTTCCCTAAAGGCTGCACTTCCTCCAACGGCCACTAGGGGCCAGTGGCAACTAGGCTGGCAGCAGAAAAAATGGCGCTCCCGCCAAAAGAGCTTCTGGGCCCACAATCCCTCGACCAGGCCCAAGCCCGAGGCCTTCAAGGCCTCAGCCCGGCCCAGCAGGGCCTCAGGCCACCCCGCTCTGCCCGACGCGCGATGCGCGCCCCGGGCGCCAAACCACTCCCGCTGTAGCGCCCCGCCGGCAATGCCGATCAGGCCACGCCGCGCGGGCCAGGTGCAAGCGGCGGCCCAGTGAAAACGGGGGGGGGGGCAGGGAAGGTTCCGCCCTAGGCGCGCCGCACGCCGAGGCCGCAAGCGGCCCGCTCCGCCGCGGCCCCGTCAGGCGCGCGAGGGCAAGGCGGCCGCCGCCGGAGAGGTGGGATCCAGGGAAGCGCAGGCCGCTCCCTCCCTTCCAAGGCGAAGCCGGTCCGCCGGCTCGCCTGTCCCACCCCAGCCGATCCCGTTCGCGAGGGCAAGTCGAGGGAGGAAGGCCCAAGCGCCCTCGCGGCGATAAGCCGCCGCGCGGCTCCTCCGTGCAGGCCGCGCGGCTCCGCCGCCGCCCGGTACCGCCCGCAGCACCCCCCGCCCGGTCAACGCGCCGGGACGCACCGCAGGCAACGCCGGCCGAGGAGGTAAGGGCCGCCGCGGGACACGCACACCAGTTCCCCCGTCAGCGGCCGCAGGGGGGGGGGGAGGCTTTGAACCAACTCAAAATAAATAATAATAAATTAAAAAGAAAAGCGCCCAAGTGCTCGTCCCGACAGGGCCCTGCAGCTGGGAAGAGTCCGGGAAGTACCCAGAACCCGGGCCGTGAACCAGGCCGCTAGCAGTAAGGGGCGCCCCAACCCCCCCCGGCCCCCAGGAGCCCACCGGGCTCTAGTCCACGGGAGAAGCACAAGGCAATTAAGTAATAAAAGGCAAATTAAGTAATAAGAGGAAAGAGTAAATTAAAATCAAAGTAAGAAGGAATATAAGCAAGAATTGTTTAAATACCACCGTCCTTCGCTGTGTCCAGCTAGATCCGTTGTCCACAGCGAAAGAGAAAGTACTCAGCTGCGGACCTTCCTTAAATAACCACTGACCCCTCCTCCAAAACTGCAACATCAAATTTGCCCCAGCAACACCAACTCCAGCCAAAAGTAGGCCCCTTAAACCAATCCGCCTAAATATTACAGGGTGCTTTGTCTGACCCATCCGCAACACGTGCTCTCCTTTAGTGAGAACACGCTTTATACTCATAAGAAACTGTTCCACATAAATAAAAGAATACTGACAGCCCCCGAAGATTTAAATAAAAGTCCCTACAAAACAGCTGAGCCTATATTTCTGACAACGATGGGATTTAATTCTGCAAAGTGCTGAATTAATTGGAAGAGTGTTTAGTTTAATGCCACTTTTACAGAAGACACTTAAATCAATATGGATTTCCCATGTCTGCCTTATGCACACGTTAACACTTAAATGTTCTTGCGCTCTTTGGAATATACCATTACAACTATTTTCTTCTGAAAGATGAAAAGATGGATACAGGGTGTTTTTTTTTTTGGGGGGGGGGGAGTTGGGCAATGTGCAACCACCTCCAGATTATTCATATTTAATTGCTAACATTTCTAGGGGGACCACCATTAGAGTTAACTATGGCTCTTTCACACGATATATGCTACATTAAGCAAAATCACAACTCCAAGTTCAAATACTCCCCGTGTGAGGAACAAAAAGGCCTCCTTAGTGCCACTTGTGAGAAGACGACACTTGGAAGCCACACAGTTGCTGAGGAAGAGTCTGTCCCACTGAGGACGGCAGCTGTTTTAAGGAATGCCAAGATGAAAAAAGTTTATTTCGTAAGAGCGTGAAATGCAACGGGGGCCCCCTGATACAGAAGTCTTGCAAGCACAATATGATGCCTTCTCTTCCGGTCAAAAGAAGTACTAGATTGGGGGGGGGGAAGCATTGAGTTTACCCACAACATGGAGGGAGTGTGTCTGCATGTGACCCCGTGGTTGCCTTGTGGGCATGAAGTTGTAGCCATTAACCCATTGAAAATCTGTTTGTACAAGTCAGTTTTGACCCTCACGGGGATCAGAACGAGTGCTTAAAGAAGTAGAGAAACAGTAATGCGTTTAACCCTAAAGGTAAATATTTAACTAGGCTATGTATATATGAATAGGTAATGTATAATCTGCTCTTCTTGAAGATCAACCCCATAAATATATGTAACACGTAAAAATATAACAATATGAAAAAAAGAAGACCACACCAACAATAAATCAGATTTATATCACAGCACTGCAAAAATGTATGTATGAAGACTAACCTTTCAAAGGTTAAAACATTCTTCCTGACTCTTCAGGACAGCTGTTAACATTTATGTGGAAGCAAGAAGATAGTGGCTGCGTGCGCACATTGTGGTAAGCCATGGTTAATTATTTACTGCAAATAATGGCTTGGTTCCTCCCCCAGCATGTGCAACAAACCACAAACATTGGCTTAGTGTGATGTTTGAACCTGGGATTATGGTTTCTCCCTGGACAAACTACACCAGAAGCTAAGAAAATAATATAAAAACACACAAATAGCCTAGATGAAAGAAGTCGGTGGCCCAACTAGGCCAGCATTCTGTTCTTACAGTGGTCCACCAGATGCCCATAGAAAGCCCACAAGAAGGATCTGAGCACAACAACACTGTTCCCTCCTAGGATTTCCAGCAAGTGCCTCCAACCACGGAGAAGGAGTAAAGCAAGGCTTGTTCTTCTATATGCTTTCCACCAATTTTCCCAGGACAGATGACAAGCCAAGTGGCCTGAAATTTCCAGGATCCTCTTTCAAAAATTGATGTTACCTTGGCTACTTTCCTGTCCTCAGGTATGGAGGCTGGTTTCAGAGACAAGTCATATATCTTTTTTAAAGAAGATCAGCAACTTCACATTTGAGTTCTTCAAGAACTCTTGGGTGGAGGCCATTCAGACTCGGCAATTTGTCAGTTTCTATTTTGTCTATTGGGATGTGTGGTTAAACCACAGAGCCTAGGACTTGCCGATCAGAAGGTCAGCGGTTCGAATCCCCGCGACGGGGTGAGCTCCCAGCTCCTGCCCACCTAGCAGTTTGAAAGCACGTCAAAGTGCAAGTACATAAATAGGTACCACTCTGTCGGGAAGGTAAATGGCGTTTTCGTGTGCTGCTCTGGTTTGCCAGAAGCGGCTTAGTCATGCTGGCCACATGACCCGGAAGCTGTTGGCCAATAAAGCAAGATGAGCGCCGCAACCCCAGAGTCGGCCATGACTAGACCTAATGGTCAGGGGTCCCTTTACCTGTCTATTAGGTCTAAAACTTCATCTCTCACCATCACTGCCCACCTCAGTTCCTCAGACTCCTGCCCTGTGAAAGTTAGTTTAGGCTCAGAGATGCCCTCCACTTTGATGCCCTCCAACATTCCACTGTTGAAAATCGGGATGCGTGTTTTTGTGTGCTGCGTTCTTGCGTGAGCGACTTGCACGTGTTTCTTCGGGTGCCGTGCTCTCGTGGGAGCTAGCTGAGTCACATGCTAACACAACATTACTGCAAGCGCCAACAAGTGCTGTCTCATCCTCCTCCCTGAGCTCAGCAGTGGTGGTGCTGGAGGGGGGAAACAGGACATTCTGGGATCAAATCAGAAGCTGGGATAGCTTATGTAGTTTCAGGATGTCCTGGGAAATCAGGACACTTGAAGGATATGCTGTGAAGACAGATGCAAATAATTCATCCAACTTCTCTGCAAGATCCTTATCCTTCTTTAGCACACTTTTGACTCCCTTGGCATCCAAGAGCAGCAACAAAATATTCTCTGAAAACATTAGTAGCAGGAAACCGGCTACAGAGGTTCAAATCCGTGTGTGCATATGCAGAAGATGTGCAGCTCTCCAAGGGTTGGCTAACCATCAATGTAGCCCTTGGGCTAAAAAAATATTATCCACCTTTGTATTAAACACACATTATGTACATTGGGCTGGAGGAGAAGAGGAGTTTTCAGGACAAATGTAAGAAATATTAGTGACCGGGGTTTTTGTTTTGTTTTGTTTTTTGCAGAAAGAAACTTTCTGTAATAAATAAAAGCTGTCCAGTAGCACCTTAGAGACCAACTAAGTTTGTTCTGGGTATAGTGGTACCTCAGGTTACAGATGCTTCAGGTTACAGACACTTCAGGTTATAGACTCTGCTAACCCAGAAATAGTACCTCGGGTTAAGAACTTTGTTTCAGGATGAGAACAGAAATTGTGCAGTAGCAGCACGGCAGCAGCGGGAGGCCCTATTAGCTAAAGTGGTACCTCAGGTTAAGAACAGTTTCAGGTTAAGAACAGACCTCCAGAACGAATTATGTTCTTAACTCGAGGTACCACTGTATATGCTTTTGTGTGCGTGCACACTTTTTCAGCTTATGTATACCCAGAACAAACTTAGTTGGTCTCTAAGGTGCTACTGAACAATTTTTTATTTATTTCAGCTGTGTCACACCAACACCTGAATCTTTCAATCTGTAGTTGCTATAAATGAACCTGGTTAATAAGGAATTAATCTAGCTAGGGGAGGGGAGGGAAAAGACTGAAGCGCTGTATCAGCCTTGGCTTCTGCGCTTGCTTTGACTAAACCACCTCCACAAGGCACATCGAAAGGGGCCTTCCACGTATCCCTTCAACATCTGGGGGTTTATCCATTGGAGAAACGCACAGAGAGAAAGCAATGTTTCTCTTTCTGTTCTGCTGCCAGAGCCCTTTTGCTTTGTTCCTTAGCCAAGACTGGGAAACGTTTGTGATATCTAGGCGGAGGACATCCTTTGAACCGACTGCCTCTTCTTTCTTTCCTTTCTTTCATGGCCATACGCACCACCCACAGAGCCAAACAAAGGAGGCAATTATATCCTCCTGCTTCCATGCTGCATGACAGACACACAGAGGCAGTGGGAAGAGTCTGGTCAAGGATTCCTTGCCCAACCCATTGGGAATAACAGATAAGACACTCCGCTTTTTCCGGAGGGGCTGCACTGCGGGAGGAGTTCCAGGACCTCAGTTACCCGCAGAGGGATGCTGCCCATGTCACTAGGATGCCCAGCCGCATCATGCCCCCCGACTGACCAATCGGGTTAGCCGGGGGGCGTGGCTACTTGCCATTTCAACCACAGCCGCGTCATGCCCCCCGACTGACCAATCGGGTTAGCTGGGGGCGTGGCTACTTGCCATTTCAACCACAGCACGGCTGGGGGGGAGTAGCCACCTTTAGTCTACTTTGGTGGATCTCCCAGCCCACTCATCCTCTTTCTTGCATTGCTTGACTATGGCCTTGCTATGACTAATGTCGGTCGCCTGGTTGTGGCCAGGTAGGAATTTTTCCACTTGGCAATTTGGCTCCAGCCATTTGGTTTTCACCTACCTAGTAGCAATCGTCACAATAGGCATTGAGTAAGCCTTGTTATGGGAGGGGAGGTTGTTGCCTCTGCCTGCCCCTCCAAGATCCATTAAAGGGATCCAGGGGTGTGGTTCCTGTCTGAAGCTTTGGCATGGGCTGGGGCCATGCCACAACCCCATTGGTGACCCTGGGGGAGCTCTTAATTGATGTACATCATAGGGTACCCCCTATCGGTGGTTGACCCTTCAAGACTTCCTACAAATGTTTGCTTGTTTGCTGATTGATTGATTGCATTTGTATCCCTCTTTTCCTCCAAAGTGCTCAAACAGGCTTCATATTTTATCCTCACAACCACTCTGTGAGAGAAGTTAGGCTGAAAGGCAGCAACTGGCCCAAGGTCCCCTCAGCAGGCTTTGTGGCTGAGTGGGGATTTAAACCCTGACCTCCCTGGTCCTAATGAAAGTGGTTTTTCTCTCATGAAAGTGGTTTTTGTGTGCTCCTGGAACATAAGATAATTCTGGATTTTGATCTGTGCATTGAACACTTACAGAGATGAGATAACTAACCTGATATATAACTTTCCTGTCCTGCAGCAGGGCCACTATATTGCAAGACAACGAAACATTTGCTCAGCAGAACATCCAAAGAAGACTTCCTGTCTTAAGTTGTCCTTTCAAAGTAGCCCTCAGGATTCCAGCACCATTTACTCTCATCTTTATCGAAAAACCAGCCATTGTAGAAGGCAAAGGCAAAGGACCCCCGGACAGTTAAGTTCAGCCAAAGGCGACTATGGGGTTGCGGAGCTCATCTTGCTTTCAGGCCAAGGGAGCCAGCGTTTGCCCACAGACAGCTTTCTGGGTCATGTGGCCAGCATGACTAAACCACTTCTGGTGCAGTGGGACACCGTGATGGAAGCCAGAGCGCACGGAAACACAATTTACCTTCCTGCCACCACGGTACCTATTTATCTACTTGCACTGGTGTGCTTTCGAACTGCTAGGTTGGCAGGAGCTGGGACAGAGCAACGGGAGCTCACACCACCATCTCGGGGATTCGAACCGCCAACCTTCTGATCGGCAACCCCAAGAGGCTCAGTGGTTTACACCACAGTGCCACCCACATCCCAAGTCATTGTAGAACAACTGATGAGGAACATTCAAGGCTATCTACCACCACAGGTATTTCTTTCTTTCTTTCAAAATAAATGTTTTGAAATTGTGCCATTTAAGACTGCGACTATTGCCTAACCTTAATATATGTTTCCACCGGTGTCACAGGTCGGATTTGTAAGTGTTCTGGAAGTGGGATCTTAGGTTTGGCAGGTGGCTTCTTTTCATCTTTTAACAACTAAAAATAGAAGAAAAATGCAATAAAATTAATGGGTACTTCACACTGAGCCATGCATTGGGATAACATTGTAACAACTCATATCTATCTAGATATTTATGCTGTTTCCATCATAGCAGTAGCTAATGAACTTGTACTTGACTTCAGATATAAGCCTATTTATTATATAGCTTTGGATGCTTTTGAAATCCATTGTTGCATATGGAGAACTAATTCTCATTTTAAGGCTAGCATTTGAATCTGAAGGACGGATAAGTGCTCTCAACTTTTGGCAATCCCTTCCGAGAACAAATAATCAACAGCACTCCAGTCATTTGTTATGGACTGGAATTTTATTGTGGATTTTTTGCGAGAAAGAGAAAAGGAACTTGAAATATCTGGATTTGAAGACTGAAAAAAATGCTGGCTTGTAGAAGGGAAAATGGTTGGATGTTAAGGAATGAATATCATATGTAGCTACAGGACAGAGAGCTGGAAATCCTTTTATTTTTTCCTTCTCTATTTTATTTTTTATTTTTTTTCTTTCTTTTCCTTTTCTCTCACTTTCTCTTTCTTTAGGTTTCTCCTTTCCTTGTCTTTTCTTCCTTCTGGCTTTGTTCTCTTTTAGACTAAGTAGTTGATTGATCTCAGTACATTTTGTAGTGGGTATGCATTTTTGTATATCTTTGAATACACACACACACACACACACACACACAAACAAACTGTCCTCCGAACAACAAATAATTGATGGTTAGGGTTTCATTCTAGGGCCATAAGGAGAGATGTACAGTGGTACCTCGGGTTAAGTACTTAATTCGTTCCGGAGGTCTGTACTTAACCTGAAGCACCACTTTAGCTAATGGGGCCTTCTGCTGCCGCCGCGCTGCCAGAGTACGATTTCTGTTCTCATCCTGAAGCAAAGTTCTTAACTTTGCTTAAATAGAAGCACTATTTCTGGGTTAGCGGAGTCTGTAACCTGAAGCGTATGTAACCTGAAGCGTATGTAACCCGAAGCGTATGTAACCTGAGGTACCACTGTAGATGTTTTTGTGAAACAAGACCATAGCCTCATGTTTCTGCAAGAAGGTGATTCTTGTTCAATACAGGTCATGAAGTGAGATTAAGAACTGAAACAAAACTGTCCTTCATGGATAAATGTCTCACACACACACAAACACAAAATTTTTACCTCTTCCACTGGTGTTAACATAAACCCCCACCGTTGGGGCCATCTCCTTGCAGCTATGTTTTCAGTTTCAACATGATCCTTCCTGATGTAGATAAAAAAGAAGTGGTTTAAAAGGCTTTACAGAACAGTCTTAAGCTCATCCACACTTCTGTTTTCTTCCGCTTGCCCTGTGATTTCTAGGCATGGGTTTGAGGGGTTTTTCATTTGTTCCACTGCTTTACCCAGGAAAATCTGTGGTTTTTACCACTGAATTGGAACAAACACTAATCCACAGATCAGTAAACAGTGGAACTTCCTGGGGAAAGCGGTGGGACAAAAGAAAAACCTCTCGGATCCATGCCTAAAAACCATGGGATAAAAAAATCTGCTAGCTTCCTGCATAAGGAAAGCCATTGGCACAAATATTTTGAATAGGCCTTAAAAGCGCCCTAAACGGCCTCGGCCCTGTATATCCGAAGAAGTGTCTCCACCTCCATCGTTCAGCCTAGACACTGAGGTCCAGCTCCGAGGGCCTTCTGGTGGTTCCCTCCCTGAGAGGTTACAGTTAACCAGGCAGAGGGCCTTCTTGGTAGTGGCGCCCACCCTGTGGAATGCCCTCCCATCATGTGTCAAGAAGATAAGTAACTATATAGTCTTTAGAAGACATCTGAAGGCAGCCCTGTAGAGGGAAGTGTATAATATTTAATGTTTTATTGTGCTTTTTGTATATGCTGGAAGCCACTCAGAGTGGCTTGGGCAACCCTGTCAGATGGGCAGCGTATTATTAGTATTATTAAATTAATCACAGTCTCTGAAAAGCAGTGGTAGCACCACAAAAATCTCCCAGGGGGAGGGGTGGCACAGAAGAGGGAAGAATATTTGTAGGTGGATGAGAAAGAAAAATAACAGCATGTGCTTATGACAGGAGTGCAAAAATTGAGATAGTAGGGGGGAAACTCCTTATCTGTGGTGGGGCTACTACTGTACTTGCCCTCCTTCGGCACCTTCTAGATCTGTCTGTCTGCCTGTTTAAAAATAGCCAATTCCCATCACATTCTAGCAAGCCCCAAAGACTGAATCTAAGAGGGAAGCTATATGGTTACTTATTTTATTTATTGAGAAAGATTTATAGACCGCTGAATCAGAAAACTCTCAAAGCAGTGTACATAATAAAACTATCAATAGAACACAAAATCAGCAAGGAGTTCAGAAGCACAGAGCAGTGTTCAGCTAAATTGTCACACTGCACGCACCTTTCCCCATTCCCCAAATCTGCTCCAGAGAGTTGGGGGAAACCCTAAAACAGATGGACTGTTTGAGGGGATGAGAGGGGGGAGATTGTTCAATTACGCAAGGAGAAATCCTTGTGCCAACTGAATAGTTTGCATAACGCAATGCTGAACCCAGCTCAAATCTACATAACAAAATCACTTGTCTGGGTACGCTTGCCGAAATGATCATTGCTGGGTTTGAGGAAGGGTGCAGTTAGGACCAGAGAGAAAGTACAGCCCCAATCTATTTGTGCCTCTCAGGGCTCTCCTTGACTGCCCTCCATAATCCTGCCATTCATCCCCATGGAGAGAAGTAAAATACTGAATAGGTAAAGGTAAAGGGACCCCTGACCATTAGGTCCAGTCGTGGCCGACTCTGGGGTTGCGGCGCTCATCTCGCTTTATTGGCCGAGGGAGCCAGCGTACAGCTTCCGGGTCGTGTGGCCAGCATGACTAAGCCGCTTCTGGCGAACCAGAGCAGCGCACGGAAACGCCATTTACCTTCCTGCTGGAGTGGTACCTATTTATCTACTTGCACTATGAGGTGCTTTCAAACTGCTAGGTTGGCAGGGGCATGGACCAAGCAACGGGAGCTCACCGCGTCGCAGGGATTCGAACCGCCGACCTTCTGATCGGCAAGTCCTAGTCTCTGTGGTTTAACCCACAGCACCACCTGCATCCCTAAAATGCCGTATTTTTCGCCCCATAGGACGCACTTTTCCCCCTCCAAAAATGAAGGGAAAATGTGTGTGCATCCTATGGGGCGAATGCAGGCTTTCGCTGAAGCCTGGAGAACGAGAGGGGTCTCCCGAGGGTTGTGACTTCGCGCCGGTCTCCCGAGGGTTGCGCAGAGCTGCCTGCATTCCGAAGCCCGGGGCGCGCTGAAGAGCGCGCCTGGGCTTCACGCAGCTCTCCGCAAGCCTGGGGAGACCGGTGCGACTTCCCGCCGGGCTCCCTAGGTTTGCGGATAGCAGGCTGTTCTCGGGGCTGGGGTTGGGGGAAGCTCGGGCTTCCCCCGCGCCAGCCCCGCGTTTGGGGGGGAACTAATTTTTTTTCTTTATTTCCACCCCCCCAAAAAAACTGGGTGCATCCTATGGGGCGGTGCGCCCTATGGGGCGAAAAATACGGTACTGAATAGTGGAGAGTAAAACCTGCCCCACACTTCTAACCTTAGGTGGAGAAAGGAACACAGTATGTTTCTCTGCACATAGCCAGGTTGCCAGCTGGGTCTTTGAAACACATTTTTTTTTTCTGTGCACACTCATCTCCACCCAAAAGAATGATGCATTTTGCTAGTTGAAGGAATAAGGAACAAGTTGGCTTATTTCACTGAGCAAGTCCTTCTCAAGGACTTTTAAAAATAAAAAAATAAAAAAATAAATAGAAGAAACAACTAAACCCTGCAGCAACCCACAACTTTATTTACTCTACAGTAATTATATCAAGCCATTGTTTTGGAATAAGTGATCTGCAGATTGTAACCTTGTCCTCTTAAGTTGTTAACAGCGTGGCCCACGAGGCAGTTAAGATGAAGTACTTGGAGTGAGACTGTTGCCTTTAATGTACTTTGATTTCACTGAGCGGTGGACTGTACCGTAGAAGGAGCTTAGGCTGCAGTTTTAAGAGCCTTGTTATGAAGCAATTCTGATCATCTGTGGAATGCGACACCTTGCTCTCCTATTCCTTTTCTCAGTTTAGGATTACATTTTAGTTTTCGCCTTTCACACCCGAGAGAACATAAACGATATTGAACAAATAGACGGGGCCGACCGCTTAATGGCTACCACTCTGCTTGTGAGCCAGTCTATAAACACATTGATTCTGTCCCTTACTCTGTTTTGCCCGTAGGTTTGTGGTAAAGGACTGGCTTCCACATGGTTAAAAAGAAGAAGTAGTAGCTTGGTTTTTATCCTTAGTTAAAATCCTTACTTAAAACAGCTCTGATCCAGCACCGATGTATTGGATTGTGGCGGTGCTATAGCCAATGTCACACAACTTTTGCATGAGCTGGAAAGGGTGGGCACTTTGTTTATGTTTTTGCTCTGTCAACAGGGCCATCGAGAAATGTTTTTTAAAATGTTCCTGAAGTAAGTAGGATGGCAGTAGTAGCTTTGTTTAAGAAACAAAACGAAAGCACAATGGACTAAATACTGTAGAACAGGGGAAATAGGACACTAAAAGTTCACAAAAATGGTGTTGGGAGTGGTCATGTCACCATGACTTAAAATACAACAGGCAACAACCAGCAGGTGCCCATTAACACTTGTGCAACCACATTCCACACAGAAATCACAACTGCAATAAGAGACACAAGCTGGAGGCTAGGGAGGAAGAAATATTCCCTGAGGTATGAAATATTATAGGGCAGCGGCGGCCCTATTGTTGAGGGCATATTGGCCAAATCACATCCCACCATGGCTCTAGTGATTGATTTAAAATTTGGCACTGCGGGGCAGAAAGTTTGTATAATAGCTTCACTTGCCTAGACTCTGTCTGTCTATTCCAGGGGGGACAGACAAACGTGGGGCTTCGGTCCACCACTTTGCAACTGACAACCACCCAACTCAAAGTTGCTCAGAGTGTGGTGCTGATAATGCCAAGGTTGCAGGTTCGATCCCCGAATGGGACAGCTGCCTATTCCTGCATTGCAGGGGGTTGGAGTAGGGACTCGGGTGGCGCTGTGGGTTAAACCACAGAGCCTAGGACTTGCCGATCAGAAGGCTGGCGGTTCGAATCCCCACGACGGGGTGAGCTCCCGTTGCTCGGTCCCTGCTCCTGTCAACCTAGCAGTTCAAAAGCACGTCAAAGTGCAAGTAGATAAATAGGTAAGGTAAACGGCGTTTCTGTGCGCTGCTCTGGTTCGCCAGAAGCGGCTTAGTCATGCTGGCCACATGACCCGGAAGCTGTACGCCGGCTCCCTTGGCCAGTAAAGCAAGATGAGCGCCGCAACCCCAGAGTCAGTCACGACTGGACCTAATGGTCAGGGGTCCCTTTACCTTTTTTTTGGGGGGGGGGTTAGACTAGAAGATTCTCAGGCTCCCTTCCAACTCTGTGATTCTATGACTCCCCTCTCTTTCTTTCTTTCTTTCTTTCTTTCTTTCTCTCTCTCTCTCATTACAGCAATGGACAGTGGGGGTGATGGAAGGGTCTTGCAAGGCAAACAGGTGCCTTTATTATTATTATTATTATTATTATTATTATTATTAGGAAAGCCTGTAACTGGGTCCTCGTGTGTGTGCGTGTGTGTGTGAGCTTTCAGCATTATGAGCTAGACTTCAGAGAGGTCATGTTGCTGGCTATCCCAGACAGGCTGTACC
This sequence comes from Podarcis liolepis, assembly GCF_965112155.1. Classification (NCBI taxonomy): domain Eukaryota; kingdom Metazoa; phylum Chordata; class Lepidosauria; order Squamata; family Lacertidae; genus Podarcis; species Podarcis liolepis. The sequence continues at coordinate 14,606,339 of NC_139559.1, forward strand.
CCCGGCAGGAGGAATGGGTGTGGGGAGAGAAGAGACGGTGGGTGGGGTAAGGCGAAGAAGCAAGGACTGTACCAGATCTGGTTTTCAGCCACGAAGTTGAGTTTGCTCTTCTGCGTCATCCCGGACTAGCTTCCCCGGTCTAGCGCCCCCTGGCGGCTGGGTAGAGGGCGGGCGCTGCCAGCAGCCGGGCTCCAGCCAGCGAGCCACCTCCGAGCCGGAGATAACCCCGCTTGCTGCTGCTGCTGCATCGCGTTGCTAGGAGACGGCTGAGGAATGCCGCGGGAGGGGCGGAGGGAGGAGGCGCTGCACCCGCCTGCCAGGGCAGAGATGGATGGTTTGCGCGCTCGGCCACCAAACAGAGGTGGATACAGGATCGCGCGGAGTGCAAGAACGCTGAAACTCACAGCCAACATTATATTGCCCAGCGCTAAGGATGCCAGGCGGAGTACCCTTCACATTATGATAAGCTTTGCTCTCTCTCTATATTTTCTGCAGGTGCCCACATACATGGGCATAGCCAGGATTTATGGCAGGGTAAGGCAAGACACCCATCTCTGTTTAGCTCTGTCTAGCAGATTCGGAATGAAATGTCTCAACTGCAGTTGTTTTAAATTATTTTCTTTTGACCCCACCCAGAAAAACCTGTCAAAATCTTTCTACAATTTCTGCTTCTAGTTAAGCATTTTTTTTTTGAAAAAAAAGTTTATTGTTTCTGTATTGTACAATGTACATAGCACATCCCACTTAGAGAGTCTTAAAACATTGAGTGGTTTAGAAATGCTTTATTTTTTTTAAAAAAACCCATATATAAATAAGTTTTCCTAATTCAGATTACTAGCATCTTTAGATCAGGGATGGGCCAAACAAAGCAACAGTTTCCTGTAGGGGTGGGGGCAGTTTTTGGCAGACACTGTTATTTTAAGGTACAGGATTGCACATACAGTGCATTTGTGCTGTTTGTGGACTTTTCCGCAATTGATTGCCTCCTTAAGCTAATTCGCAGTCGCAGTACAGAATGCAGGGGAAAAACTGCTTTAGTGCTGTGTGTGAAAACACCCCTGTGCTTTGACACTTTTAACATCTTTCAGGTTTCAAAATCTCCCAGTGAACATTGATATCTGAAAGTATATGGTGTACAGTACAGTGGTACCTCAGGTTACATATGCTCCAGGTTACATACGCTTCAGGTTACAGACTCTGCTAACCCAGAAATAGTGCTTCAGATTAAGAACTTTGCTCCAGGATGAGAACAGAAATCGTACTCCGGCAGCGCCGCAGCAGCAGGAGGCCCCATTAGCTAAAGTGGTGCTTCAGGTTAAGAACAGTTTCAGGTTAAGTACGGACCTCTGGAACGAATTAAGTACTTAACCCGAGGTACCACTGTACTGGTTGCTTGGTCACAGGAAATTGCAGGTTCAGATCCTTCCTTAGTGGCGAACCTCAGTAGACAGCCATATGTCCAAATAACGATTTCTCAAATCACCTGGAAGTTTTGCCACTTAAAATCCTAAGCGAAGAGCAATATTCAAATATAACACATAACAATAGCTTACAAGATGGTTTGTGGAGAAGGATGGGCTGTGTTAATTCACTTCTTCTAGATGATGTAGGAGAGAAAAGCTGAACACACTTCCCAGCTATATTTGAGAGTCTGAGAAAATATTTACAGCATGCAAAAAGTTCACTGTGTTCTAGTATATTAATATTTTTGGCCTTCTGTCAACTTTCCAGTACATTTCCCCCCCCCCTTCTTCTTGCAGTGGCTTCATAAAACATTTCAACAACAAATGAAGCCAACTGTCTTTTTCACTTAAACGGTCCCTTCTTCAGCTGAAATGGCTCAGTCGGCAGAGCATGAGACTCTTAATCTCAGGGTTGTGGGCTTGAACCCCACACTGGGCAAAATATTCCTACACTACATGGGGTTGGACTAGATGACCCTTGTGGTCCCTTCCAACTCTATGAGAGACATGTTCTCTCGCCTTGCCCTCCACAAGGCATCCGGTTGGTCACTGTTAAAACAGGATGTTGGAATAGATTCCTGATCCAGCAGGGTTCTCCTTATATTCTTAAATCCGCCTGCCCACATCTGTGGAGCCATAATAAGTGCAAGCTTTAAAATGTTTGATTTTGGCTCAGAGTTTGTTGTAAACACATATTGCCGTGTCTAAGGTGTTTTCTTTTTTCCATTTAAGAAAAACCATAGGTATTTCTATCCACACTTGAACCATCATAAATCCTCTGCTTGTTAACTGTATTTTACCTTCACTGTCAGAGGCGATATGCTTTCTGGGTAACAGAAAGAAGTTTTCTGGAAGTGCTTGTGTGGTTTAAGGTTAAACACTGCAGTATACCTTCGACTATTACTTCCAATACGCAGTAGAATTTATTTATAGCAAAATAATATGACTGTTTCCCACAGCTAAATAAATGATAGAATTGTTATTTCACAGTTTCACAATACTTCTGACCACTCAGAAATCCAAGAGAATATCCTAAAACCACCAGATTATGAATGGAGTTCTTTATACATTCATTTGAGGTCACAATAATATTTACCAAAGGTTATCCACTGTCCTGTTTAATTAACTCCTGCTGCTCACACACTCTTTATGTCTCCTTAATACACTCTGCCACATCGTATGGGAGGGAAATGATCGTTTAATGAAGGCAACCAAAATCAGAGTTACAGTGGCAGCTCCTTATGTGTTTTTAATTCCCTTTGATAGGGAATAAATCTTTGGACTGAGTTGGGAAAACAGGCATTATAAATATGTAACTCCATCTGCATGCTATAATTTATATAGTAGGTATGTAAAACTCAAATACCTTAACCAGGAAACGTTCTTGGGTCACACACAGCATCCCCTGATCCCATGTCAGTCCTACTTGGATTTGGAATTCATTTGTTTGCAGCTCTTCCAGCATCTTTTCCTGCCTTGTCCAAATACCCCCTTGCTCCGTCTTTTCCCTTTCAATGGTGACATTATTTATGTTTGGTCCCAAACATATGTATTCATATGCTTTTGCTTTTGCAAATCTAGTGCTTTGGTTATTTCCTCTGAGCTCCTTTGGGAGAAAGGGTGGGGTGTAAATTTAATAAATAAAATAATGACTCAGTATACATTTCTCCATAAACGTGCTTTGGGTATATTAACGATGCATTCATCATCTGATCCCATGGAAAAGAGACTCTCAGTACATTCCATCAATATATCACCGTATCTACGCTGCAGAGCATGCCAGTTTTCTGTTCACAATTGCTGTTGTGTGGACAGTTGCCACTTAAAAATTATCCTGTACCAGACGATGTACTGACTGCTGTGTTTACCTTTTTGCTATGAATTTATCCAGAAGACAAGCTCATATGATCAAGTTATGTCCTACAATCTCTTTTTCAATCCCCATGATCGTAATCTACGTCTGGAAGAACGGAGATAAGCTTTGGTAAACCTCTAATTCTAATATGGTGGCAAAGGAGGGAAGCTGAACCTTCAACAGTTGGGTAGGAGAAGACATTTTGGACAAAGAGGTCATCAACACCAAGCCCATTTCACAAGAGCAACTCCTTGGATGAAAACTCCATGAAACAATCCTTCCCCAGTTGTAATCTGCACCACTAGATTGAGTAGCAGCCCGACAGTCTATCTTCTAGAGCAGTGGTGGCCAAACTTGGCCCCCCAGCTGTTTTGGGACTACAATTCCCATCATCCCTGACCACTGGTCCTGTTAGCTAGGGATGATGGGAGCTGTAGTCGCCAAACAGCTGGAGGGCCAAGTTTGGCCATGCCTGTTCTAGAGTGATGATCTCAAAGGAACAGAAGGAGTCCATCAACATGGCTAGTAACAGTTTGCTACAGCTGCAAATAATGTCATCTGCTCTATTTCAGGTTTTTACACTGGGATATTCATGACCATCATAGTTTCACAATAATACTAGGCATCCTCAGAGCTCTTTTAGAGTGTTCTGAACACATAGATTAACTGAGGAACACAACTTGTACGATAGGTCGGTAGTAACACGATCCCCACATTGTAGAGGAGAAAGTGGCTTGTGTAATGAGTTCATGGCAGAGAACTGATGCTGTGGTTCAAAGCATAGCCTCTTTGACACTACACAACATTACTTTGTCAACAGGACCCAATGAAACAAAAACTGCCATAACTCTTGAGTGTCAGAAATTTGGTGAATCCCAACTAGTCGATGGAAATTTTGGGAATGCCCCAAACCTCAAGACATACTGCACCTGTGCAAGACTGCCAGCGTTCTCCAGAGAATGTCTAACCAGTGAGGACACACATCGGCAAATCCTGTCATTCACAGCATTCCTCTGTGATGGTTGGGATTCACATAGTGCTGTTGGGATTAGGCCATAAGAGTTTACATTGCCACTTTGCTAAGGGGCCGGCGGTGTTTTGATTATAATTTGTATCATTGTTGCAACGGTGACTTAGTTGAAAGAGGCTACCGATGCAAGAAATTCAGAGAAAGGATTCTCTCACCAAATTTTGAAAAGAAACATGCACCAGCCCCAGCATCTTCCGGTTAGATGCCTTTGCTTCACATTTGGGAGAGTTCCTGCCTTCCGCCATATGCTTCAGCACCTCAACAAACAGCATGAATTAAATATGCTTTTGGAAAACTTAACTTCCGATTTCATGGCTCCAAAGAGTTGGAGTCAAACTCTTAATGCCATTCGAAAGTAGTTTTTCGTGTCTCATACAGCATGCATTTCAAATCAGCAGAGAGATGCTTTTTCCCTCTTCTTTTGATGAAAAGCAGGAGGTCTAAGACATTTTAATGGCTTTCATACTTTACTTTCCAAATATATTATTGCAGCACAATAGTTTCTTTGCATGAGAATTGCTTAAATGATTCAAAATGGATTGGAAAAAAAATATTTCTAGTTTTAATTTTATGCGTGGAACATTAATGAGCAGTGCCCCTCAGAGGCTTGCTGTCAGTTTAACATATTCACAATAATCTCAACACAGATGTTATTCCATCTAAATCCTTTTAGAGGAAAGGGAACGGTAATCTTTTTTCCTTGGGAGATGTTAGAAAATATATTGTTGAAATTTCAGTTTGACTCCAGTATGCTATCTAAATATTTCCTGCAAAAATGAAGCCAAGTGTTTTTGTACAAATCTGAACCCTTGTAAGCTTAACAACAAACTATATTTTAATAGTTTCATGGTAGGCTATTCACCACATCTATAGTTGCAAGCAGTGAAGGGCATCATTGGACTTTTAGGGGTCTCCCCATTAAAACTTCAAATATCAAGTTCTAAATACCACAAAACAACTGTACCATGATGAAACTGTTGCCATTATCCATAGAAAGATAGCCATACTTGAATAGGGATGTCAGAAAATTCCAGCGGAAACTGAAATGAGATAGGACATTGCCAATGCTCCCTTACTCATCCCATGTCCAGAATGGAAATCCATCCAGCAATGACCGCTCCCCACATTAAATGGGGGTCGTGCGCAGCCCCCTGGACCCTATGCAGCACCATTAGCACAGGCTTGGCTTCACCTTCCACAGGTAGGATACCTGGAGGTCTCCGCCTACCTCAGCCAGTTGCCCAATCCCACCTGGGGAGGTGTTGCCAAGGTAGGGGGAGGGACCACCTGCCCACACAATAGGGGGAGGATCTTACCTGGGAATCGTCAGTTGGCTCCAGAGCTGCTCCCACCCTACCCACCCTCAGTTAAGACTTCTTTTGCAGGTTAACCTTTTCTCCACTGGTATGTGGGCGCTGCTACGTCAAGGTTGCTTTTGAAGGGCCGGAAAGGAATTCTCCTGCATTGGCAGGTTTGCGTTTCCCGTGGCAAAATTTCACAACTTTGGCGGTATCAGGCCTTGGGCGGAATCCTTTAGTCTACTTGCCCTAAATGGGGGTGGGCGTGTAGTGGTGACCCACGCCCCCTTCCTCTTTGCGACGGTGATACCAGGGTTCCCCGTTAAAGGGGTTGTTTTGAGGGGAGGCTTTGGACGTATGCCTAGAGGTTGTCATTGCTCTCCCCTGTGATGGCGGTGTAATGGGGGCGGGCTCTCTCTGCTTGAGCATATGTTCTCCAGAGCCAGCCCATCCCCCCCGCAACACTGGATAACCCTGATGTTCCCCAGATCCCCGGCGGGGGACTGGGAGGGATAAACACCCAATGCCTGAGCCAAAGTCTACCCACATCTGAAACATAATAAAGTTGTGGCCAATTTTAATCCTATAGCACGTTGTCTTGAGTCGTTATTCCACACGGGGGCCGCCCAGGGTTTGGGGGACTCCGCCTGTCCACGCAAAAACAATTGGCTGCTGTTTTTAGTCTGCAAAAGATATGCAATTGAAGGCTCCCCCTGCCCCCAATTTTGCATCACAATGAATGACCTTTACACCCCCTTTTTCTTTTTATAGGTCTTTTCTTCTTTCTGACTTTGTTCTTTTTAAGACTAAGCAGCCATCTTATCTTATTATCTTATAAAAATATACTTTGTAATGGGTATGTATATTAGTATACCTATGAATAAGTATAAACAAGTTAATTAAAGATAGATTACATTCAATTCTGACAGGAAGATGAATGCCGTAGCTTTTTGTCAGAAGCCAAATTGCAGCAGAAGAGAAACAGCTCTGCATGGGATGAACAGAAAATTGAGTGGAAAGTTGGAGCGGAAATCAATGCCTTCTTTCATCCCTGTACGTGGGCGAGAAGTATATCACAACCAAAAAGAGATGTCCCTAATGCAGATTTAAAATTCTAGTTGATCTTATGAAGGCTGGAAAGATTTCAGATTGGCTTCTTTAGGAAGCCTTTAACTGGTGATGGATTGATGGAAGCTTCAGTTTGCTCACTGTAGGAAGTTGCTTCTACCAAGTCCTGAACATCTCATCAAGAATACCTGGTGCTGAAGAAAGGCCCCCTTGACCCTTTCTCACATGGAGGCAGAGACTATGGTGGAGAACTTTGCCCCACTGGTTGGCCAATAATGAGGTGCGTGGGGTGGAGCAGGGTGGTAATTCCTTGTCCCCCATACCTACCACCTGAGACAATGATCTCAATATGTCTAATTCCTGGGCTGGCCCTGAGGTTGCTTCTACTGCTCCCTCGCAAATGCTGCTTGAGGTGGTCTCCTTACCCTGCCCAATAGGAGAGCCGGTCCTGCCTCCAGCTCAGCCTCTCAGCCACTATGCCACAGCAGCTTCTAAGATGCTTCCAGATGACTTGTTTGTTTACTGTATTTTTGGTTTTTATGGAAGCCGCCCAGAGTGGCTGGGGAGGCCCAGCCAGATGGGCGGGGTATAAATAATAAATTATTATTATTATTATTATTATTATTATTATTATTATTATTATTATTTGTTGAGCATTCTTCCTGATTTGTTTGAGGGGAGTCTAGACGATGTTGTGTCAAAGCAAGTGAATTTCCCCATGACTTTCCTTCTTGCAAAAGCTCAGATGGGAGAAGCAGGATTATTCTGTAAGGCCTCCCAGTCCACTATAATGGTGAGCCTTGGATTTGCCAGAGTGTGAGTCCCACCTGAAGATAGTGACTGCCTGAAAGCACCCCTTTCTTTAGCTGAACCAGTTTGCCATTTTTTTGGGGGGGGGGCCTTGATTATCCAGTGGGAATTCAGCCCACTGAATTTTTTTAACCCTTGTTAAAAAAAAAAGGAGTTACAGACCAAAGTTTATTGTCAGATTTAACAGAGTTAATGTAGAAGCAACAGAATGCATTAAAAAAAATATATCAGAGGAATCTATTTAAAGAGAGAAAGGGGGAAAGGTTATTTCTATCTTTCTTTCATGCTTGTTTAGAAATACATGCCTTATTTTAAAATCAGATATACTAAAGAAATGCACAAAGGTGGCTGGCCAGATGTATGCAGTAGCTCCATGCAAAATACTTTCCCTTTAACATTTAGGTGTTTCCGAGTTCTGCTCAAATTTGTATAATCCAGCCACTAAATTTTTCAAACCTCTGATGAATGTTTTATTATTTGAACTTGTAAATGTAATATTTTGACATGTGGTTAAATATTTAGAGAAATTTGTTCTAGATACTCAAGTATAAAATATTCCTTTGCATTTTATAAGGGGGAGAAGTGCGTAATAACCCGCAAGTTCCATGCAAGGTACTTTTGAGAGTGTTCTGTTGACCCGCAGGATCGACAGACACGTCTGAAGCGTAAGGCTGTCAAATCGACTTCTGAGCTTGCAAGGTGCTGTTGTTTGCGTCCTCCGATCTTGCTGTTTATATGAACTTTAAAGCATGCCATTAGAAAGATTTGCAGATCCCAAAGAAAGTTGGAAATGAATTATGAAGCATAGCCAGTTGTCCGTGAAGTTGATTTTTTATTCATGGCAGCGAACATACACTCAGCAACACTTTCAGTGGGTCTTGCCCTATGGAGCAGTTGCCAGGACTGACGGTCCCTCCCTTCTACTTCCAAGGCTCATCCTCTCCCAGATGTTTCCCAAGCAGTCTCAAACTGTGTTTGGGCATCTTTAATTTTTGTTCTATGCACCACTCTGCACGTTCTTGGAGATAAGTAGGGAGGGGAGCTTGTTGCAATAGGAGAGCCAGGCCCCCTATATTCTTCTGCAGCCTCTTTCTCCCCACCCTCCTCTGCTTCAGCCTCTGAGTTGGAACTGCTCCCTGTCACAGGCTCTCCCTGCTCACTAAATCCTGTTGCCCCTTCAGCATTCAACAACTTCTCCCATTCTTCTCCCTCTGACCTCTCCTTGGTGTCCCACCACCAGTTCCCAGGCTCTGAGCCTTCTTCCTCTGGGGTTCCCCTTGGGGGTTCCCCGGCTGGTGCCTCCAATCCATCCAGTCCCTGACACCTGACAAACTTAGTCTTGGAGCTTGGCGGCATTGTCCCCACTCAGCTTTGTGTGGCTCGCATTGTCTGGGTAGCTGGTAAACACCCAAAGAGGGCATTTTGTGCCAGTGCAAAGACTGGATTGCGGCTTAAAGTCTTTCTTTTTAGTGCAAAGGAACGGGGCTCCTTTATTCTGCCACAATGTCAAGGAAAGTGCACCAGTAATCTTAATACGTAACAAAATCGGAAGTGAACAACTGCAAGCCAATTAGAACAAAGTTCTCATTTTCCAAAAATGATGTTTTCCTTTTGAGACGCCCTGTTGAAAAATCATCATCAGAAATTATTATACAACACCTAACAGGAATACTGATTAGGAGGAACGAGCTATGTACGAAAGCAAAGTGAGCGGCTAGAAGTTCAATAAATTTCTGTACAAAAAACACGGGGGGGGGGGGGGAATTGGAAATAATTCCTGATGCTTTAAGCCTTGATGGCAAGAGATGTATTGGCTTAATATCTCTTCCAGCACATGTTACAAGAAGGTGTGGTTCTTCACTTAAAAACAAAATGGAGGACTGTTTTCTTCCCAACAATTGTCTAATCTATACGACGTTTAAGCAGGTTGTGATTGAACAATGAAAGGATTAAAACAAATGTGATTTTTTATTATTGTTATTGTTATTATATTTCTATATTGCTGTTCATTCAAAGATCTCAGGGTAGTTTACAGCATAAAAGACAAGATAAAAAATATATAATAAACACAAAATCTAAACAATACCCCCGTCCCACAAACATATTTAAAATGGGTTTAAGATGTTAATAAGCCAAAGGCCTGGCTGAAGAGGAATGTTTTCGCTTGGTGCCTAAAAGCATATAACGTGGCAGCTGAACCTCCTTGGAGAGAGAGCATTCCACAAATGGGGAGCCACTGCAGAAAAGGCCCCGTTCTCGTGTTGCCACCCTCCAGACCTCTCATGGAGGAGGCACACAATGAAAGGCTGAAAATCAAACACCCTCTATCCTCCATCCAGACACACAAGAGTCATTAACTGAGTCCAAGGACAAATTCCAGCTGGGCAAAAACATGCAAGGAGGATATAAAGCAAGACTGATGAGGGGTATCGCCTGGAGAAATAGGTTGTGCCTAGGGAGAGACCCCCAAAGGGCAGAATAATGTCCCCCATCTTGGCTTTAAGGTTCCAGGTAGGGTGTCCCATGCATAAGGGACAGCAAATCACACATTTTGAAGGACTTTCACCAATGTACAGAGTGATCCATATAGTACAAGCTATATGGTTTCCCCACGTATGATGTACAAGGGAAAACTAGCAGGCCATGCATCAAATAAAAGTGCATTGCACTGCCTCTTTGCTCACCATCAGCGATAAAGCGTCAAGACATTACTTTCGTTTTGTCAGTTCTATGCTCCAGCAGCAGAATATATTCCACATTGCACACAGAGCATAGGTATTATTAATGGTTTCGTATTGTTGTTTGGAGGTTGAGCCCAACCACCTAGCCATAAGGAAGGGAAAATATTTCGCAACGGAACTGTACTGGCTGTTCCACGCGGCACTGAGGACATGCAAAAGGTTACATAAATTCCAATGGGTTTCGATAGGCATTTCCCATCCTGACAATTTCTGAAAATAAAAGAGAACAGTGCAGAGCCATTGGGGTGTGTGTGTGGCAGTGGCAGCAGCAGCTGACACCCCTGGTGCAAATTCTGGAGTGCAGCTGGGCTGCAGAAGTCCTGAAAGTTGGAGGAAGGTGACTCCCTTTTCTGGCCAGGCAGCATAGCTGTCAACTTACAGATTTGAAAATAAGGGACCAGCAGCCTTGAAAATAAGGGATCAGCAGCCCAAATAAGGGATTTTCAGAGCACAGGTATGTTCAACTTCTGAGCCCCTCCGAGCCAAAGGCAGAAAGCCCAGCCAGCAGCCAAACAAAGCCTCAAGCGGTGGTTCCCACAGCGCAGCAACCCGGCAAAGGGGATGCAGCAAGGAAAACCACCGTCACCTCTCCGCTGGAAAGCGCTGAGCAAAGGCAAGTCCCCAGGCAACACGGGCGATTTGATCGGCACAAGGCATGCAAGCTCCACCCCCCAGTCGTTCTTAGACTCCTTAGTGGGTGAGCAACGCAGCCAAGCAACACAGTTGGAGCCTCCCTCCTCCCTGTCCGGCAGGCAGGGAGGGAGAGGAGCTGCTTCCTTTGAAACCCGGAAAATTTAAGGGACATCATCAATAAGGGACAGCAGCGGGACACGGCGCTGGGATAAGGGACTTCCCGCCAAATAAGGGACGGTTGACAGCTATGCCAGGCAGTGTATGGCACACACATCTAATGGGTGCCGGGTGGGCTGTGAGTGGGGAGCCGACAGCCAGCCAGGCCCTCCCCTGCCGGGGCAAATCCCCCTCTCACTGCCCATCCCCTTTGGCGCCTCAAGTCAGTGCGCTACACGCTTTTTGCACCATGGCTGGTGCTGCCGCCATGCATGCTGGGCTGCTGCTATGCTGTGTGGTCCCCCTCAGCTCCCTCCTGGCCCGGGGCTGCCACAGAGCTCCCAACCAAGGCTCAACACCCTACAGGCCCCAGGCCCTAAGGAAGTTAGATTAGCCTCAACCAGAGCCAGGGCTTTTTCAACACTGGCTCCAGCCTGGTGGAACGCTCTGCCTCATGAGACCAGGGCCCTGCAGGATCTGATTTCTTTCCGCAGGGCCTGTAAGACAGTTGTTCCACCTGGCCTTTGGCTTGGAGTCAATTTGATTCCCTCCCCCTCTTTCTTTTTCCTTTCTCCTCCTGTGATGAGGCTGCATTTTAATGTTTCAGTGTTTTCATGTTGTATTTTAATCTTGTTTTTAAGTTGTATTCATTCAACTTGTTTTTATTATTGCTTGTTAGCCGCCCTGAGCCCGGCCTTGGCTGGGGAGGGCGGGGTATAAATAATAATAATAATAATAATAATAATAATAATAATAATAATAATAATAATTAGAAAAGAGTCTTTTCTCAACCCTACCTGGAGATGCTGGGGAATCAAACTTTTGCATGCAAGGTACATGTTCTAAAACAGAGCTACGGCCTTATCCCTGATTTCACTGTGCACATGACAGGAAGCTGAATATCATCATCACGTGCAGCTGATGGAATTTAACTGCACTGACTGACAGAAGAAGCTCCAAGGGAAAAACCAGGATGTTAAAGATGTCATGTATTAGCATGCTATTAAGCAGCCAAAAGGGGGTGATTAATCTTCATTATCTTACAGAAATATCTTTGCAAATAAACAAAGACAGGAATTTTTTTTTTAGCAACTCATTTATAATCCTCAATTTGTTTTGTGTGAGGCCCCATTGTTGCTCTCATTTCCTCTCCCTTGTGCAGAAGCCAGAGTGTTACATAGATAATTTGGGAGAATATCTGGACTCTGATCATGCACCAAGGAAACAAATGGGCATCCTGTCATTAGCACCAATTAGACCCAGATCAGAGTTTTAATGACTGCAGGATAATGTGCAACTATTTGGGGCACATGAGCCAAAAACTGCTTTCCATTCAAAGGATCAAACCTGATTGATTTCCTCCAAAATTATTATGTATGTGCGTGTTTGGGAAAAGCACCATACACTTCAGCGTACTTAATGAAAAACCTTGTTCAAATCAAGGAACCAAGTCACATTCGGCTTTTCCTAGGCAGCCAAGGACAGAAAAGCTTTAGGAATGTTGAATCCTAGACACACAACCAAATTTGGGGCTAGCAGGAAGGAAGGAAACTCACTCTGTGACTGCCAAGGGGGGCAGACTGAGGAGCAAAGCTGACTTTAGCACAATCAGATTTAACTTTATATTTGGTCCCTTATATCTCCTGTGTTTGGGAGGTCAGGAACTTGCAATACTACCTTTTGACCATCAATAGTGGAGGCGCTGAAGGGCAGTTGATCCTTCCCCATCAAGTCTCAACACCTCTAGTCAGCCTGACTAGCAATCTCTCTCTCTCTCTCTCTCTCTCTCTCTCTCTCTCTCTCTCTCTCTCTCTCCTCAAGGGAGGTCATCAAAGGGCTGTAGATGAAAAGCATTTTTTAAAAAAATAATAATGTGGGGATGTTTGGGGAGGCAAGAGGCAGGAGAGGATATATTCTTTTATGAAATCCTTCCTAACTTGCGCCAGCAAGTTCTATAACTTAGCAGAGTTGTTAAACAATCCCCCTTTTAAATTACACAGCGGTTAGCTAGTTGCAGGCTTGTCTGAGCCTCACTATTTAGGATTCCTGGTAAGATCCCTTTTTATATCCGTCCTAAAAGAATAGACACAGCCATCTGATTAAAGTTAACATAAAACTAGTTTACTTACAATCATCCAGTTCACAATCAGATCCCTGAAGGCAGATTTAATTTACAGAACAACATATAACTAGGCGAACTATCCCATAAGGGAAATAGTCTCAAGTGACTGTGACTCAGCAGTCACATAAAAACACACCCTATTATTCATGTAAAGGGTTAAGTTGTGGGTGAACATATCAGACGGCACAGCGATTCTTCAAACAGCTCTTGTTTATTCACAGGCCCAGAATAGAACTGGGCTGAAGGGTTCAGCCAACCTGCTTATATAGAGCTCCAGTACAACGTTACTGTAACAACTTTCTAAAACTATCCAATCACTGAACGTCACTTTCGATCCCTTATTTGCATAACTATCTACAGTATCCCCCTGCTGGCCCAGGGTGAGAACTTCAGTACATAACATAAAGTATGGAAACCATGCTGTATTTCAGGCCACAGTAATTAAAATCGGAAACATCATTGTTTTTTTGGCCAGGGATAGGGAACCTCAGATAAGGCCCCCTTGGGACTCCCTCCAGACCTTGCCTCTTCGCTGGGGCACAGACCTCATTGACCCTGCCTGCTCTGTGCCTTGCTGAGTGTTTTTGCTTACCTGGAATGTAGCATATTGTAGAAAAATGAGTCGTATCTATTGTTGCACACATTTGTGCCTCTGACTCAGCTCACCACCTTCATGTGGCCTCCGGAAGGTTCGCCATGAGGGAATGTGGCCCTTGGGCTAAAAAGCTTCCCTACTTTTGGTTTTTGGCCGCTGAATATATAAATCACATTTATTTACATATAAGTAAGTAATTAGCAGAGCCGGGAGATCGGAAGAGATAAGCCTAGCTAGCAAGCATCTTGGATGTGTGTGAGCAAGAGACACTCAGAATTCATCAAAGCGAGAGTCTAACACAGGGAAGACAGAAATTATTAAAGTTTTCAAATCCTCATTTCTTTGGCCTTTTCTTCACCCCTGTCTCCTCTCACTCCCCCCTCCCTTTAAAAGACATTATGTGTTAGGAGAGCAAAGCAGCCTGGGGAGGTGATATTTTACCATCGTCTGCGCTATTAATGCAGCTAAAAAATCCTCAGACTGGAAAAAATCAGACAGCTGCATCTTCCAGGTTCACATGTGCCAACTCCATCTGTTAAATCATTAAAACACAGGCTTGGCAGATTCAGGAGAAAAACACATTTGTTTTCACTCTAAAGAGGAAGAGTAAACTTTACCCCCTCCCATGCTTATAGGTCTCTCCATTCCTCCTCTTTCTATTCTCAACGATTTCAAAGTGAAAACTGCCAGGATAAAGGTAACGTTGAAGGCATCATGAAGAATAAGTGGAAAGCTGTCATTAAACGGGTTCAAACGTAAGTTCGGGTGTACAATGCATGAGTCAGACGAGTTAAAATCTACTTAATGCATTAGCATTAAGAACCAGAATACATCTCTTTGTCGAGACCGTAGGTCGATCTCATAACAAAGCGATAATGCAAACATCCTATGAAACCATGAAAATGATCAGATGTCATTAAAAACAGCTTAACGCATGCACAGTTAAAAAGCTTTGTCACACAAAGCTTCCCCCCGACACACAAAGACACAAGTGGCAAACCTTTTCATCTCTGTTGCCTAGCAAAAATAAAGTAATATATATAAAATATATATATATATATTTTGCTGGTTTGACTGTTGCAGAAATACAATGTGGCCTTGTTCAGATATAATGAGGATGCCTGACAAATGATGGTGTCTTTCAGCAAGAACAAGGGAGATCTCCTCACTGCCCTTCTCTCCATCTCCTGCACACCAGGCTCACAGAGGAATCATGGGAATCATAGAGTTGGAAGGGACCGCAAAGGTCATCTAGCCCAACCAATCTAGCCCAATGCAGGGATATTTTCTGACCAACGTGGGGCTCGAACCTCATGCTCTCCTGACTGAGCCACCTGAGAGGCTTCCTGGTTTCTTAAACCACAGTTTCCTGTTCCATCTGACTTGTGGAACTGCGCTAAAGGGCTCCCTGTGACCTGGGAGCAATCTCTTTGCCATTGCAAAGACTCAAGAGCAAGCAAGGCTCGAAATATAAGCTGGGGAATGTAGCTGTCATTTTATACTGCCCCAGTCTTAGGTTTTTGCTGAAGGTTTGTTTATTTATGGGCTTACGTAGCTCACGGTGAACAATGCATCTAGGCCAAGGGGCCCTCCAGATATTGCTGGACTACATCTCCCATGAGTGCCAGGCAGCATGGCCAGTGGATAAGAATGATGGGAATTGTAGTCAAGGAAGTGAATAGCGCACAACCATGTTGTTGTTGTTGTCATCTGTCTGTCTCAAGAGACAATGGAGTACACCTCTGGGGGTGAAGTCAAATTGCAAGCCTGAGTGATGTGCATGGGGATCCTGGGCTACCCAGACAACACAACCCCCCTCTCAGACCCTCCAAGTGTCCCTATTTTCCAGGGACAGCCCTGATTTTGAGAAGCCATCCCAGTTTCTGGTTTGATCCTGGAATGTACCACTTTTCCTTAGGATGCCCCATATTTTAATTGGAGAAATGTTTGAGGGTATGGAGTTATCCAACCCCCAAGCTATCTGATGGCAATCCTGTATAGGGAAGGGTTTTTGTTTTAATGTTTAATGTTTTATTATGTTTTTATATATGTTGGAGGAGGGACACGGGTGGCACTGTGGGTTAAACCACAGAGCCTAGGACTTGCCGATCAGAAGGTTGGCGGTTCGAATCCCCGTGACGGGGTGAGCTCCCGTTGCTCGGTCCCTGCTCCTGCCAACCTAGCAGTTCAAAAGCACGCCAAAGTGCAAGTAGATAAATAAGTAGGTAAACGGTGTTTTATATATCCCTTTACCTTTATATATGTTGGAAGCTGCCTAGAGTGGCTGGGGGCAACCCAGTAAGATGTGTGGGGTACAAATAGCAGAATTATCATTATGGAATAGGACATCTCTATTTTCATCGGAGAAATGTTGGCGGGTATGCCCTCTTGGTCTCACTGATGTGGTCCAGAGGAAAGCAGAGCAATATGTTTGACAACAGCTTGCCTGAAGGAGTTGCCGTAAGGAGGCATACAAGACACCATCCAACCGTCTTAGGGGCTCCATTCTGGATTTGTGTAGGGTTTAACCGTTTCTTCTCCCAAAGGTATCCGTACATCCATGTAACAGCAAGATAATACTTAGTCAACATCTGGACAGTGGTGCACAGTAACTGATGTTTGAGCTTTATACCTGTGATCTCTGTCTTGTCAAAGAAAGATGAGCATTGTGTAGCCCTCTTTACAGCGCCTCTCCAGCTGAATCTACTTCTGAGGAGGCATGTACTGTAACAGACTGAGCTGTGAACAAGGAAGTCCTCAGTTCACATCTCACTTTTCTTTTGAACATCCTAGGTGTCCTTAGGTGAGTTATCCCATCTCCTCTTCAGTCAGAGTGGGATCCCCTCCCTCATAACTAACCTATGTTATTGGTTGTTTAAGGACTGAGTGAGATAATGTGAACGGAATTCTCTGAGCGTTTTAAAGCACAATATAAACGTTCAGCATTACTATTAATTATTTAGCCCAATTCACATTTCCCTCAAAATGTACAAAGAAACCCTCTCACAACGATCCCCGTACAATCGGGCTCAAAATTATTTCAAGGATAGTCCTGCAGACAATGGGAGTTAAAAATAAAGGTAGCTTGGCTGGAGGGAACAGTTCGTTATTGCAGAAGGAGACCACCTATTAAAATGTCAGCGCCGGCTGATGGGTTTTCAATGTGAAATCATAATAACAAAAGCGAGTTGCCAAATCCAAATGTTAAGGAGAGGCGGGAGGGTAATTTCCACCTCTGCCTTGCCCTGTGAGAAAGCACAGGCTAAGGATTTACCTTGCATGGGCTGTATCGGCAGCAACACACGGGTTCTCCTGAGACCAAAAAGTTGGCGTTCTTGCAGCCACAGCACTGTGGGAGCACAGAAGCAAAAGCTATTGCGCCATGGTAAACTCCTGGACTGGAAATTGAGCATTGTGCATTGTGCTTTCAGTTGCTACACATTGTTCAGAGGAACGTGTTTGACCTCCGCTGTCAGATGTGTTATCTCCCTGAATACCATTCGCTGGGAACTGCAGGTGAAGAAAGTGATGCAGGCACAGATCCTGCTTTGTGGGCTCTCTGTGGGCATCTGGTTGGCCACTGTAAGAACAAGATGCAGGATGAGGTGGACCAATGCATACCCTCCAACTTTTCTCTGATGAAAATAGGGACGTCCTATTCTCAATAAAGCAGATACATCACCTTGCCAACAAAGGTCTGTATAGTTAAAGCTATGGTTTTCCCAGTAGTGATGTGTGAAAGTGAGAGCTGGACCATAAAAAAGGCTGATCGCTGAAGAATTGGTGCTTTTGAATTATGGTGCTGGAGGAGACTCTTGAGAGTCCCATGGACGGCAAGAAGATCAAACCTCTCCATTCTGAAGGAAATCAGCCCTGAGTGCTCACTGGAAGGACAGATCCTGAAGCTGAGGCTCCAATACTTTGGCCACCTCATGAGAAGAGAAGACTCCCTGGAAAAGACCCTGATGTTGGGAAAGATGGAGGGCACAAGGAGAAGGGGACGACAGAGGACGAGATGGTTGGACAGTTTTCTCGAAGCTACCAGCATGAGTTTGACCAAACTGCTGGAGGCAGTGGAAGACAGGAGTGCCTGGCGTGCTCTGGTCCATGGGGTCACAAAGAGTTGGACACGACTAAACGACTAAACAACAAATTCTTAATAATAATAATAATAATAATAATAATAATAATAATAATAATTTCATTATTTATATTCTGCCCATCTGACTGGGCTGCCGCAGCCACTCTAGGTGGCTTTCAATATATATAAAAACATAATAAAACATTTAAAAACTTCCGTATTCAGGGCTGCCTTCAGATGTCTTTTAAAGGTTGTATAATTACTTACCGGTATCTCCTTGGCTCGGGGACGCGGGTGGCACTATGGGTAAAACCTCAGTGCCTAGGACTTGCTGATTGTATGGTCGGCGGTTCGAATCCCCGCGGCGGGGTGAGCTCCCGTCGTTCGGTCCCAGCTCCTGCCCACCTTGCAGTTCGAAAGCACCTCTAAGTGCAATTAGATAAATAGGTACCGCTTTATAGAGGGAAGGTAAACGGCATTTCCGTGTGCGGCACGGGTGCTGGCTCACCAGTGCAGCTTCATCATGCTGGCCACGTGACCCGGAAGTGTCTTCGGACGGTGCTGGCTCTCGGCCTCTTGAGTGAGATGAGCGCACAACCCTAGAGTCGGTCACGACTGGCCCGTACGGGCAGGGGTACCTTTTCCTTTACTATCTCCTTGGCTCAGGGGTCACATGACTCCATACCTTCCAACATTTCTCTGATGAAAATAGGGACGTCCTAAGGAAAAGTGGGACATCAAATCAGAAACCGGGACAGTTTCTGTAAATCTGGGACGGTCCCTGGAAAATAGGGACACTGCCAATAGCTTTTCTTACAATTTTATATCCCCACTATTCTCCAATATATTTTATGATACTCATATCTTCCAGGCCTTTTTAGAGGATGACAAGGAGTCTCTTTAACTAATTTATTCATGTGTGGTACATTTCCCATGTGGAAAAGAGCAGCCTTGCAAGGCATTGATGGAAACGGCATGCTATTTGGGATTCAAAGCTGTCTAATTAGCGAGAGAATTCCAGTTCTCTGAGACATGCTTTAACGAATCTAAGAAGAAATTCTTCCAATGCAGGGTGTGCGTGTGTGTTTTTTAATAAAAAAAATCCTACAGTGAATGGGCAATGCTCTTTAGTCAAAACTGAAATGATTATTTATTCTTTGGGGTACTAGCCAAAGCACTATTAATTAGACTGATGTCTCCAAGAAAATGTAAGAGACTGATTCAGCCTCTCAATTCTATCCTCAGAAATTCTAAACATATATTAAGAGAATGCTGCACATCCTGAACTGGATAAGATCTCCCCTTCAGCAATGCATAAAGGAAAAAGCCACATTCTTCTTCTTCTTTTAATGGAAAAGGAAAGGAGGTATTTGCAATTCTGCTTTATTCCTAAGCTGTTCTTTGGGTTAAAAAACTGGATGGTCCTTTGCTGAGCTAGGATCCAGTAGGAGAGAGCTGTGGGGGAATGGGAATCGGATGTGTGTGGGGGAACTCAGGTTCAATCTCTGCTGAGCTAAAAACCCACCGAGGACACGATCCTGGAGATTTATTACAGGTTCTCCTAATTTGTGTTTCTTTCATTAACAACAATCACGTGGGCCCCTAGTTTTGATTAGGGCCCCAGAGAGGGAAAGTTAATTCTGCAATATGGGGGCCTGCCTTCCCTTGCGTGCGTGCGTGCACATGCACACACACACACACACACAGGCATCAAGCAAAGTCTGCTTCACTCTGTGCTTATTTACAAAAGCAAAGTCATGGGTTATTATCTCAGGGGTGAGATAAACTGAAATTGACAGGTTTGCCTATTCCTTACGTGACAGACGGGAGGCGCTGTCAATTTAAGTTTCTCTTTTTTTGAGTCTAGAGTTCTCTGTTCTTCCTGCCTAACTGTACAACCTTACATTTTTCCCTATTGAAATTCACTATGTTTGTTTGGGCCCCGTTCTCCAATCTGTTAAGGTCATCTTGAATCCCGATTCTGTCTTCTGCAGCATTAGCTACCACTCCCAGTTTGGTGTCACCCGCAAATTGGATGGACATCTCCTCAATACCTTCAATCTAGTCCATGGGTAGGCAACCTAAGGTCCGGGGGCTGGATCCAGCCCAATCGCCTCCTAAATCTGGCCCGTGGACAGTCCAGGAATCAGAGTGTTTTTACATGAGTAGAATGTGTCCTTTTATTTAAAGTGCATCTCTGGGTTATTTGTGGGGCATAGGAATTCATTCATTTTTCTCTCTCCAAAATATAGTCCGGCCCCCCACAAGATCTGAGAGACAGTGGACCGGCCCTCTGCTGAAAAGGTTTGCTGACCCCTGATCTTTGTCGTTGTTTAGTCATTTAGTCGTGTCCGACTCTTCGTGACCCTATGGACCAGAGCACGCCAGGCACTTCTGTCTTCCACTGCCTCCCACAGTTTAGTCAAACTCATGCTGGTAGCTTCGAGAACACTATCCAACCATCTCGTCCTCTGTCGTCCCCTTCTCCTTGTGCCCCCCATCTTTCCCAACATCAGGGTCTTTTCCAGGGAGTCTTCTCTTCTCATGAGGTGGCCAAAGTATTGGAGCCTCAGCTTCAGGATCTGTCCTTCCAGTGAGCACTCAGGGCTGATTTCCTTAATAATGGATCGGTTTGATCTTCTTGCAGTCCATGGGACTCTCAAGAGTCCCCTCCAGCACCATAATTCAAAAGCATCAATTCTTTGGCGATCAGCCTTCTTTATGGTCCAGCTCTCACTTCCATACATTACTACTGGGAAAACCATAGCTTTAACTATACGGGCCTTTGTTGGCAAGGTGATGTCTCTGCTTTTTAAGATGCTGTCTAAATCCACCTAACATTTCTTGGATGGCAGGATCCACGACGGCAGAAAAACTGTCCTCCAAGGAATGCATTACCCACCACTGTAGCTGCTGTGGCAGATCTGCCACCTGCTTGGCAGCCCCTGCCACTTCTGTCTCTACAGCGGCTAGACTCCTTCCACCCCAGCAAAAAAATGGGGGTCTCCTGGGCTCTGTGCCTACTGGCACAATTTAGAGCAGGCTCCTTTTCCTCCTCTGTTCCCGATGCAAACATCTCCACATAGTGTTAGATTTCTGTTTATTCCACTGTGCAGTTTTTGGAGTCACAAGACTCTGTTTACATTCTAGACTGTTGGAAGTCAGACGGGGGACAGATGTTGATGTTACTGGTTTCCTGTTTCTTTGTCCAGTTGGTTCACTGACTCTCACAGAGAGCAGATGCTGTTCTTTTCTGTCCTGCGTAGTTCGAAATAAAACGTAGTGATGTAGCTCATATTTCTCGTCCTTCTGCTGCTGTCTGGCTACTCTGCGTGATGGAGACGTGCCTGAAGCCTCATCAAAGGCTTAGGTCGTTCATCACCGTTGGAGGAGATTCCAAAGGCTCGGAAGTAGCTCGGTTGAACAGAGTTCTGACACATAGAAGGGCCAACTCTTCTTTTTGTAAGCAGCTTGGAGGTATTTTATGATGATCAAGTGTCTACAAGTTGCCCGTGGAGAGGGAGAAATCCTTTTTAATCCTCCTGCAAAACCTCCTGAGGGCCAACCTCCCTCACAGGGTTGCTGTGAGGATGAAATGGGGAGGAGAACCATGGACACCACCTTGAGCTCCTCCGAAGGGAAAGATGGTAAAGAAATGTAATGAAGGAATAAAGCCATACATTTCTTGGAGCGAGGCCCTTGGGAGGCTGCCTGTAGTCTTGGAAAGTCCTTGAGCAGAGAGGCCGGGAGGCAGTGCTCTGAAGGGAACCACTTTGAGCCGGGGAGGAAAGGGGCGGGAAAACGCCTCAGCCGGAGGGCAGCTGCCATGTCTGTGCCTGGCTTGGTCTCTTCCCTGTCTGTTCCGAGGAGAAAAATGTCTCCGCTCCTCACAGAAGCCGCCAAAGGCAGGAAGAAAGGAAAACTAGACCCTGCAGCCAGGGACTCGGGTGAGGGAAACTCCTGGAGGACAAGCCAGGGACGGGGAAGGGCAATCCGGGGTCTCCTCTTCGAAGGACTCGGAGGCCCAGCAATAGCGGTAAAAAAGCTAAATATGAAAGGAGAGTGGGCCACATATAGAGATTTATTGACAGAGGTAGGAAGTCAGTGAAAATTAAGAACATTTGGAGAAATAAAAGACTTGCTGACGGTTTGGTTGCATTACCACCAGGTAAATGATGTGTTTAAGGAAGAAAAAAAAGAAAAAAAGATCTTTATTCTCTCCTTGTTGCTGATTTAGATCTTCACCCACCCCTTCTTCCCTGGGGGGGGGGGAGGCACCATTTTGTAGTTCGCCTCAGGTGTCAAAATGTCTCAGCCCTGCCACCAAGAGTCACATTTGGCTCCTGCCTCTGAGGTCCCCCCATTCCCGCTCTATACCATTCTCTGCCCCACTCTCAGCTCTGTCCTATTTCTCTTGTGCCAGCAGGAAGTCCTCAAGTAGAGCTGTGTTAGCATCTTTTTTTGCTGGCCACTGAACACTCATTAGTTTTGTGTGGGTTTTTCTGATCTCCTCTGCCCCCGGCTCTGGGATATTAAAGAGGGATAATGAGCCTATAAGTCTACAAGAGTCCCTTGCTAAGGGGCCATTATTGCTTTCTTTGGTTCTGTATCTGCAGTAGCAGGTAAACTCAGAAACGGAAGAAAGATCCTAATAAGTTGTCATATCAAAATTCTATACAGTAACTCATCCCAGCTGTAAACTACAAGGACTTTCCTGTATTTAATTATTAAATACCAATAATTTGAGCATTCATATTTTATGTCTTAATTCTGAAGTCTTATAATTGAGTTTAGTGTGTGCATAAGCATGCAGATGATGGATATTTTTGTGTTTTCCAAAAGCATCTGTTCACTAATCCTTGTCGCAGGGAAATTGTGTATGCAACTGATGGTCCAAGACCACCTTTCCTCTAATGCAGGGGTATCTCTTGGGGCTGTCTTACATGGGCACCAATAAATAGTACATGGCCTGTTCTGCCATAGGATTTTCATGCAAATTCTGGGGCACCGCCCCTCTAAAGAAAGACATCTCTGATTCACTTTCAGCTCCAGTATTTATTTCATGTAACACTTAACCATGCATAACTTGCCCTATCTTACGCTCTTCCCATATTAAATTAAGGCAATACTGTAATACAGTTTAAATTAAGACAATAATTGCAGACCAACAAAGACTAAGGCCCCATCTGCACTATATATGTAAAGCAGTACCACACCACTTTAACCAGATGTGGTTCCCCCAGAGAATCCTGGGAACTGTAGCTTTTTAAGGGTGATGAGATTTGACAGGAGACTCCTATTTTCCTCACGGAGCTACAATTCACAGAATGGTTTGACGGTCAATCTGTCTTCCCAGGGAACTCTGGCAATTGTAGCTCTGTAAGGGTGGGGGTAATGGTCTCCTAATAACTCTACGGTGCTCAGGACCTTTGAGGGAAGCTGCGGCTGTTAAAAGTTGCATAACAGTGTTAAAAATGTAGGGTGTGGCCTATATCTCTCAAAAAAGAGAAAACATTGACACGCATTGAGAATAAAGCACACAGCCTTTTTCTATAGAGCTGGTTCTTTCGTCAGCCAGAGACCTCTTGCTAACCTAGGGAATGGATCCAAGTGATTTCATGAATATTCGAGAGGAAAAACTGGGAGCTCAGACGTCACTGTAGTAGGCAGGGCCAGCCAAAGGCATTTTGCTTCCTGAGGCAAAGGGCAAGATGGCACTCTGCCTGACCTGTTCCATGTACAGTTGCTGATCAGAATGGCGGTTGACTCTTACTTCAACACTGGCAACACTCAGGAGAGCATCCTCTACCACACCTATGGGCATCTTGGGGGTGCTTAAGGGTATATGGCAGGCTGCATAAGGCATGCCCAGCTCTGTCCTCCATCATCTCGGCAGGGGTGAACGAAGGCATCATGACACCCAGGGTGGGGCGTCGCTACGTAGGGCACATGTGCGTGCGACGCATGCAGCGTACATAGCGACAGCGCGCATGCACTGTACATAGCGGTTTGCCGGTGGCAGCACTCCAGCGCCGTATGGATGGTGCCGGCATTCTCTGCTTGTGGCTGCGGCCACGATCGGAGGATCCTCCGTTCGTGGCTGTAGCGACAATGGAGGGATCCCACCGCCGTCCGTATGGCGCTCAAGCGGCACCGGTGGCAAAGCGCTATGTACAGCGCATGTGTGGCGTTGCTCAAATGTGCTGAATATAGTGGTTTGCTGGAGCAGCCACTCCAGCACCATACAGACGGTGCCAGGATCCCTCTGTTGCTGCTACAGCTGCGAAGGAGCATCCTCTACATGCGGCTGTTGCGGCGATGGAGGGATCCCACCATTGCCCATACGGCGCTTGAGCATGTGCGACGTCCTTACATACAGCGCATGTGTGCCACACCGCACATGTGCTGTACATAGCAGTTTGCCACTGTGGTGTTTGCCCTCCTAGGTGACATCATGCTGGGTCATAAGGAAAGGGTTAAATGAGTGTGAAGTGATTGGCCAGTGGGAACCCTAGGGGAGGAGTTAGAGTTAGAGTTCTAGAGAAGTCAGTCGGGTGTTAGAGAAGAGAGAGGGAGGATAAGTCTGTGGGTTGGGATGGTTTGATGTGAGAGAGTGAGAGAATCTGTTAAGAGGAGTCAGATAGACAGTTGGGATAATCAGTTTGAAGTTATTAGGAAGGTATAGGCCAGTAAAGAAACTAAGATTAAGAAACTGACAAGAAAAATTATCTGAAACCATAAACATGTTAATGCTTATAAAACAAACTTGTTTATTTGGTTTAATTTTAACAACTGTCAGGACTCCGTGTGTACCCGAAACGGGTTGGTGGCAGCGGGGAAGCAATCACAGTGGTGGCAGAGGGATCAATAGACTGTCAAGCGTCCAGGGACCCTGTGTGATCGCCACAGTCACTGGCGCTGGGATCCTCTGCTTGTGGCTGCAGCCGCGAATGGAGGATCCTCCACATGCAACTGCGGCAGTGCGATGCCTGCTTGCGCCCCATGAGCCCCCACGGGGTGCCTTGGCACCCCCCCCAGACATGGCACCCAGAGCGCACCAGCACACTGCCCCCATTGTGACGCCACTGCATCTTGGCTGCCTCACTCTGCCTTATGGTAGGGGAGTTCCTGGCAGGAGAGCCTACCTCTGTCAGCAGCCCAAATCTTATTTCTTTTTCCAAACCCAGGTTAGCAGACTGTTCTCACAGGGATGCGCCAAGAACACTGTTTACCTTATTACAAGCTTCACTCATTATATGTAGAACTTTGTTTACCTTATTACAAGCTTCACTCATATGCCTCCTTCTTTAAAGCACATTAGTTTTTGATTTTGTTGTTCTAAACAAAACTACTACTACTAGTGAGCCCCAGTGAACACTGTACCCTCCAACTTCTGGGTGTTCAAAATCAGGACACTCGGTTTTTTGGACCCAAACACTTGCGGGAGACCCCCAAAAATGAACGTCTTTTGGTCCAGTGCTCTGGTGCAAGCCAACTGACTAACACCAGAGTGCAGGACCCAAAAACGACATGCCAGCCTCCAATCAGAAGCTGGGAATGGCTTCTGTAATTCTGGGGTGTCCCATTTAAATCGGGATGGTTGAGTGGTTTGGAACACCGTGGAATTTACTTTTGAGTAAGCATGCACTATAACATGGTATTTGCTTTTATTACTCACATTCAGCTTGTGAGTGCTTTTCTTTTTAACTTCCTCCTGATGAATACCATTTTACACCCCTCTCCCAATCTTTGAATGTTTCATTATTCTGGGGTATTGGTGGGGGGGGAGGGAGTGACCATCACAATAAAATGGTGGCTCCCACTAATGTCCACCATTTGTGTGTGTGAAAGCTGCATTTTCCCTTCTCTCTCCCATTAAGATTTGGTAGGGCTGCTAGGGATCAGGAGATCCTCCCAGGAGCAGAATCAGCCTGGAGGTTGCAGCCTGGTCATCCCTCATGATATTACACTGGCCAGACCTATGCAGTAGTACCTTGGTTCTCTAACTTAATCTGTTCCAAAACCAAGGTGCGCTTTCCCATAGAATGTAATGCAAAACGAATTAATCCGTTCCAGACTTTTAAAAACAACCCTTAAAACAGCAATTTAACATGGATTTTACTATCTAACGAGACCATTGATTCATAAAATGAAAGCGATAATTAATGTACTGTACTATAAAATAAATAAGACAGTATTGTAGATGAAAAAAAAATTATTATTTTTTCTTACCTGCACTGATGATAGTCATTGTTTGGATGGGGGGGGGGGGCTTTTATCCATTTCCACAGTCACACAATCAATCAATCAATCAGTAGCTGAACTGGGTTCCACACAGTAACAAAAACAAATTAACCGAAAAAGCCTCAAATATGCAAAATAAATAGCAAAAACAAAAGCACCGTTTGACTTCCGAAATGTTCAAAAACCAAGGCACAGCATCTGATTGGTGCAGGCACCCCGGAAACAATAGCTGACAGCCGCATCGGATGTTCGGCTTCCGAAAAACGTTTGAAAACCAGAACACTTCCGGGTTCGGGGTGTTTGGGAACCAAGGCATTTGAGTACCAAGATACCACTGTATAAGGTAGATGGGAAGTTGGAGACACAACATTCAGTCTGGTAGCTAGGAAAATCAGCAGGGAGTCATGATTGCCCTGTCAACAGGAGGTTTGTCAGATCAGGCTTTTAAAACCCTGGAACCCATAAGGGTAACTTTTGACCCATCCCAGTTCCCCAGCCTCAGTTCCCCTTTGGTAAAGTGAGACAAAGTTAGCAGAGCACTTTGCAAATGTAAAGTGTGTATGAATGATTGATTTGTCTTTATGCAATAGCCCCGTCCTTGTCAGAAGCCAATGTGTATTCCATTATGAATCGTCCTCTTTAGCAGAACGAGCTGTTATTATTCTGTGGTTTGCTTTGAAAACAGCCACATCTCACTCTTTCATGAGGGAGAATGAACCAAAAGGGGCTTGTATAGAAAGAAATCCACTTGAAGGTTAAAGCTGTATCTGAAGCTTAATTTTGTTTCCATATTTCTTTGTTTTGTGCCTTCAATATTTTGTGCAGTTCACATATTAAACAGAAACATCTCCTATTAAAGAGGTATGGCAAAAAGCCACCAAAATACAATTATTCTTCAAGTGTTCGACTTGCCTGATACAGAAGTACGAAGAGGAAACAAGTCCCATGTGGGTGACAAATATATCCTTGAAACTTTTGTGGCTAAAAAAGAAAGAAAGAAAAGATCTTACAGCACAACGGGACAAAAGCATGCAAGGAACAAAACTGGATAGCATGGACTAGGCACCCGCTTTCTGTATGTTTTCATGAAGAGCAGAATACCGTGCTATTTCCCTGATAGCAAGATGAGAGAGAAAGCTAAGCCTTCAACAATTGCTACTGCAATAATAACAACATAATCAGAAACAAGAGGCTGACCTTTTATGAAAAGCAAAGTGGAAGGTTTGTTTGCAAACTTGAGTTTGGAAATTGCAAAGTTCAAAAGATGCTTCCAATTAAGTTGGAACAGCTGGTGAGAAAACTCAAACGGAGGACTGTTTCAAATGTTATAGGCCCTCCAACTTTTCTCTGATCAAAACAGAGACATCTTATTCCACTGTTGTTGTTGTTGTTGTTGTTGTTGTTGTTGTTGTTGTTGTTGTTATATTGTTTATACCCCATCCATCTGCCTGGGTTGCCCCAACCACTCTGGGCTGCTTCCGACATAAAACATAATAAAACATTTAACATTAAAAACTTCCCTTTCCATGGCTGCCTTCAGATGTCTTCTAAAGGTTGTATACTTACTTATCTCCTTGGTTCGGGAGTTGCATAACCCATACCCTCCAACATTTCTCTGATGAGAATAGGTTCGCCCTAAGGAAAAGCGGGACATTCCACGATCAGATAGAAACTGGGATGGCTTTTGTTAATCCGGGACTGTACCTGGAAAATAGGGACACTTGGAGGGTCTTCTGATGTGGAGGCACCAACAAACTACTTCTGTGCAGCATCAGTCCATGCCAGGCTTGTAGATGAGTTTAAACAAGGACAGACGCTAAAACCAGCAGGCCAGCAATCATAGCTGGTGGTTGCATACCTTGCCAGAAAGAGCACTTGGAAGAGCACATCTCCCTATACTGTCCTGCCCATGTGCTGAGATCTGTTGTAGACGCCCTCTTAGTAGTAACATTACTCACAGAGACTTGGTTGAATGGGACCTGTAACAGGGTTCTCACTAATTCTGCAGGTGGTGATGGCTGTGCCCAATCGCCTCATCCCAGGCTGAAAAACCAACCGTGCCCGATATTTCTCCCCCACCCCCTGCCCCATGTGTGCCCAGATGGATGTGTGAACAGGACCTAGGAGACGGTTTGACCTAGTTCATAGGATTCTTGCTTTTTAAACAGTCTTGTTAGTGAAAAAATGTATCTATGAATAGAACAATTTGTACAGTTTGTGCGAAAGTAGAGAAAGGGGGAGAGAAAAGAAAAGGTTATTCAGTTAACAACGTGCACAAACAGATTGGGAGCCAATGGGAAACTGAATATCCAACTTCTGTTATTTTACCAACCAAATCGAGCTTCTGCCTGTGCAGTACTTGACAAAACACAGCTAATAAATTGAGGAAAAGAATGTCCAGTACTTATTTTTTTCTTCCTTGTGGGCTGAGGTGGTAAGTCATACACTTTTTTTGGGGGGGGGGATGAATAAATGACATAAAGCACATGAAATGACAGTATTGATCAGATTCCATCTCCTTTAAGTGGTTCTGTTTCATTGAGTATTCTAATGGACTTGAGGGGCTCCACACCAGAACTCTACATTTACCAGTTGGTTCCATATTTTCCCATTAGCTGCAAGAGTTGAATGGGAATATTTGAAGCAAGAATGATCCCATCCCATGATTGGCCAACATACAGACATCAGCCTGACCAGCCTCTGCTATTTCATCGTTTTCAGAGAATTCTTGGAATTGTAGTTTTAATATTGCTGGGCACTCTGAGGGTGTGTATAGATTCACAGAGGATAGGTAGCAACAATCCATAATAGTTAAATATCATCTCCAAATGATTGGTCCCAGTGACCTGAAGGTGTCGCTTCTTCATGTATCCAGAACCCAGGCCATTTGGGGCTTTATAGTAAAATTAAAATCATTAAAGTGCAAAGGTGAAAGGCTTAGCAAATTCAGTGTCTTCTGCATTCACAGACCAGGACTGTCCACAAATCAGCTCCCTGCAGAGAGGTGGTGTGTCTGCACATGACATGGGATAAATGACTTTGTCAATATTGCTTTCTTGCTTAAATCCAGTTCTTCCATCAGCCTGATGAAGACCAACACCTTGGGGCAGGATTTCACCACCACTCCCTGCATCAGCACATCTCCCTTCTGTTCCTGAAATAACCAGAGTAGAAACTTATGATTGCTGTTGTTTTCAGATGACAGCTAAGAATCAGGGTCAGATAATGCACTAAATGGGCATTGGAAGGCATGCCTATATTTTATTAAGGTGATTTCAGTTAAAAGAAATAAAGTAATACAGAAAAAATGAAGGAAAAGCAAGGGGGGGGGACAACAACAACAAAGATACATATAAAAGCGAAAATTTGCAACAACAACAAAAGCAGTATATGATATTCCCATACATTCTTGTATAAATTGGTATAGTGTTATTGGCCCAGTGCTTGTGTAAATGTTAGTAGCCTACTACATTTTGTATAAACTCATTCCAAATGTTATCATATTTACCGTATTTTTTGCTCTATAAGACGCACTTTCCCCCTCCTAAAAAGTAAGAGGATATGTGTGTGCATCTTATGGAGCGAATGCAGGCTGCGCAGCTTTCGCTGAAGCCAGGAGAGCAAGAGGGATCAGTGCGCACTGATCGCTCTTGCTCTCCTGGCTTCAGGGATAGCCGCCCGAAGCCTCCTGAGCACAGTGGGAGTGCTCCCGCTGTGCTCAGAAGGCTTCGCGTTGCTTTCGCTGAAACCAGGAGAGCAAGAGAGGGAGAGCTGTGCAGCGCTCCTTCAGTGAAGCAGGAGGAGAAATGGAAGGGGCTCCGTTTTTCCTGCCGCTTCGCTGAAGGGGCGCTGAGCAGAGAGGGAGAGCTGTGCAGTGCCTCTTCAGTGCTGAAGAGGTGCTGCGCTGAGAGGGAAAGATGTGCAGCGCCCCTTCAGCGAAGTGGGAGGAGAAATGGAGCCCTTTCCGTTTCTCCTCCCTCTTTGCTGGAGAGGCGCTGAGCAGAGAGGGAGAGAATATTTTTTTTCTTGTTCTCCTCCTCTAAAACTAGGTGCATCTTATGGTCGGGTGCATCTTATAGAGCGAAAAATATGGTGTGCATACAGAGTCTGGGCCTGTAAGCACTGTTGGGATACTGCCAGGGAGACAAAGGCCATCGGGCAGGCCTCCATCGTTGTCTCCTGATGCCCGATGTTCTTTGTCTCCCTGGCAGTATTCTGGGCCCATAACCTGTTGTTGGGATACTGCCAGGGAGACAAAGGCTAACATGCCTCCACGTCGATTCTGGACGACCACCAGTCTCCCACGGGAACAGCATCAATCAATTAGCGACACGAGCCTCAGACGCGTTCCAAGACACATGCAGGCCTTTTTTGCAGAGTTTCCACAACGGAAGATGCACCCAGGAGAGCATATTTTACAGCTTTATTCAACGTTGGTCAGAACAAAGGAAAAACATGACTGCTTGCTTCAATGTCGAGGAAACAGACAGAAACAAAAGCTCTATACGAAACGGAAACAACCTGTGAGCAGGAAGTATGCAGGCTTATGACACACAACAGCCTGCTCCCTTTTTAAGGTGGAACGGAAATATCCTAACAAGCACTCCGTTCATAAATTGCCAGTGATTTCATATCGCCCGTCCATTGATTGAAGGGTAGCATATCTTTATTTTTCCAGTTCCTCAATATCAATCTCTTGGCCCCCATTAGGGCATGGAAAATCCATTTTCATTGTCCCATTGATAATTTCCATACTACAGGTATATAGTTCAATAAAACATTCTCCGCTGAAAGATTTAACTTTTTCTGCACAGTCATAGTTACACAGTCCAGCACTTTCTCTCAAAACCTGTTAAGTAAAGAACACTGTACAAACATGTGTTTCAGAGGGGCATTGTCCTTGCCACATCTCCAACACTGAGCTATCTTAGCTAACCCTTTTTTATACAACTGTAAAGGAGTCCAATAAACTCTAAATATTATTTTCTGTTGTATTAGACTTAATTTTAAATCTAATGACCCCCTTAGGCATTGAAGCTAATAGATTTACCCACTGTCTTGGGTAATAATGAAAGTTCCAATTCTTTATTCCAGTAATCTCTTACAGTCTGTATATTGAACTTGTGTATTGTTAAGAGATATCTATAAAAAGTAAATGCTGGCTTTTTATTTTTGAATGAGTTGTCCAATTGCTGCAATATCTCAGGTATCTCAGAAGCTGAAAGGGCTGACGACCCAAACACACTTGTTAGGAGATTTTGTAATTGAGGATATTGCCATTGGGCTGCATCTGATAGATGATATTTTTGTCTTAAAATAGCAAAAGTATAAAATTCATCAGTTGGTCCAATGTCAATACACCTGCTTCCATCCAATTTTTCCATATCTCCATTTTTATTTATTTATTTATTTATTTATTTATTTATTTATTTATTTATTTATTTTGCAATTCTTAGTGTGGAGTTTGCCCATGGAGTAAGTTTAGCATGCAAAAATGCATCAAATTTGTTTTTATTAGCCAATATATTCCATATTCTTCTAAGTGATTTAATTGTTTCCAGAGTCACCTGATATTTCAAATATTTGGATCCTAGTATTGTTTAAACAACCAAAGATGCTATGTACATATATTCTATGTAGGGTTGCCCACATCGGAAAATTAGGGCCAACAGTGGGATTCCAATATTTAGTACTTGGCAGTAGGTAAACATAGTAATATCATTCCAGATTTGAGATTCTGAAACTGCCTTCTTTAATTTGCAGCTGCATTCTCTTCAAGGATATGATTGGTGTTGCTGAGCCCCAAAGGCATTTCCTAAATAATGAGTTTATCCTTTGGAAAATATGACCCAGATATAAAAACTGAAAGTCCTCTCAGTATATAAATAAATCTGGAAATAATATTCATTTTGAGAGCATTCACCCTCCCCCATTAGGGTAAGGTGTGAATGCTAAGGGTACGACTCCCACCTATCGATATCTGAATAAATCTCTTTTGTTAATTTATTCATATTAACTGTAACTGTGTTCTATCTCTTGGTATTAACATACTTAGATATTTAATAGATTCAGAACAAACCCAAAGTTGATATTACATGAATGCGTGTGTAAACAAATTTTGACCTATTGGCATCAATTCTGATTTGGACCAATTAACAGAATAACCTGATATATTACCAAAAGCACCTATCATTTGCATCAAGATGAGTACAGTAGTCTGAGGTTCTGAAATAAATGAAAGTATACCGTCTGCAAATAAAACTAACTTATGTTCAACTGAATTAGGAACTGCTCTGTGAATCTTGCGATGTTGTCCAATAGTGCTAGCCAGGGGCTCTAAACAAATATATAAAAAAAGGTGAGAGTGGACATCCTTGTTGGGTTTCTCAGTCCAACAGAAAGGTGGAAGACATAATACCATTCACTTTGACTCTAGATGTGGGTGCCTCGTATGTTACTTTGATCCATTATATAAACTCCAAATTTAATTAAAGCTAACTCCATATACTGTTTATAAATTTTATCAAAGGCTTTTCGGCATCTAATGATATGATTGCAAGCTGATCTTTATTTTTATTTAAGTCAACCAAATCTACCACTAATCTAATGTGATCTGCAGCCTGTCTTGTTTTTAGAAAGCCCCTTTCAACATGACAACGTTGGCTTCCTCCTCCACTGAGATTGCAAAGAAGGAAAGGGTGTGGGGGGGTTGTGTTTTTTGCAGTGCAAAATGTGACTGAATGCCTTGTAGGGCTGCAGAGTGCTAAATGACCTTTGATCATTTAAAACACTTTGGGATTTTTTTTAAAATGAAGGTCATAAGACTAGAAAAATATCACTGCAGACAGTACGAGCAGGTGGTATGTCCCCAACTGTTCCGTGCTTTTCCAGGCAGAAGAGTTCCTAAAAATGTTCTTTATGGCCACTGGCTTCTATCCTTCTTTTTATAGCCTAGCTTTACCTTTTACTGTGCAAGAGTAGCAGCAGCACGAGCCGACTGAACCCATGGATGTTAAATGATCAAGACTGGAGTTTTCTTTTAATGCATGCCGCAAGGAAAGGACATAATTTTTTTGCCTATATTATGTAGCCCCATTGAATCATGACCTTGAAGCTACTCTTAGTACATTAAAAAGAAGCCATTGTCAGATTTACTGGTGCTTTTAAAGGTTGCTCGTGTCCTTCAGAAGAAATGCAACCAAAAGGCAATGAACGCTGAAGTGTTATGAAGCAGCAGGGCATGACTTTTATTCAAAGGTGAAAAGGTCAACAACATTGCTGCAATATTGGAATATTCTTGCTGTAGGCAAGAGATCATCTCCTTCCAGGCCTTGCACAGAACTGTCACTTCTTTTCCTACAGCATACCCAGCAAAGATCTCCTTAAGACAGCGGGGAGGCTTCTCTTGGAGACAAATTGCATGTTTTTGTTGGAAGATAAGCCATTTCCCATTTGAATTTTTAAAGAATACTTGCGTGGACACAATCTGTATGCAGTGAGGGTCCATAAAGCCTAGATAGGACTGCTATGTGTCTGAAATTTCCTGGACATAGATGGAATACAGCAGACGGAAACAGTGTCGAGGCGGAAATTGCTGAAATGTCTGGGGAAATCTGAATGTATGGCAGCCCTTGTTGGAAGTCTATATTTTGGCGAATTTCCTTAAAAATAGCTCCAAAATGTCATTTTTTATTTTAGATTTTGCAACACCTTTTGTGTCTGGATTTTCACTTTTTGAAATATGGCAACTCTAGCCTAGAACCTCATCTCCTGCCACATCTATCTGCCTTTCCTGAGAAAGCTAGTTTAGGCACTGGGATGTACCATAGATCTTCTCCTGTGAAGACCGGTGCAAAGAATTCATTCAGCTTCTCATTTTCCTTTTTTAGGCTCTGTGAGGTGTAAGACACTGCTTCCTAGGCCCTCTGAGACCTTGGATGGGACCTGGAAATCACATCCAAGGACCTGTGGAGTGGGTGCTGAGCACCCACAGCATTTTTTTTTGTGGGTGCCCAGGCCGCCACAGTGTTTGATGCACATGAAAAACTGATGTCTTCGGTCATTTGAACCCTGGCCATCATCCAACAAGAGGGTTTTGCCATTTTCTTTCCTTTTCTTTTCTTTTCTTTTGGCGAGGTTCAAAACATTCCATGCCTGAGAGAGAAGAAAGGCAGAGCTGTCTCTGTTTGTTATTTCTTTACGTGTTCGGCAGGGAGCCGACGGTTTGTTATTCAGATGCAGCGCATTGTTATGCTATATGATGCAATGCGATGAAGTGATCGGTCTTAAAAGATGAAAATGTGTCTCCCTGGGACAATCACTCTCAGAAGTGTTCATCTATCAGTTTGCCTGGTGGCTTTCCGAGCCAAATCAGAGCTGCCGAAAAACTCAACATCTGTGTCGCCTGCTCTTACTTTTCACAAATCAAATATAAACATAAACAGTGGGAGGCTGGTTCCTAGGATGAAATGTATAAAAGTCTTGTGATGATGCCATTAATATTCCATGCTTCCCAGCACATTTCTAACTGGCGTCGTCTGGCACTTGGAGATCCTGCCATGTAGGGGGTTCTTGAAAACATTTCCTCTGGGCTCTCATTGCTTTGGGGTTTTTCTCCCATTCCTGCTAGTGGGGGCTGGTCCATCAGGGCAAATGAGGAATTGCCACAATAACCTTAGCTTTGATTCAGCCAAGCTCTCCTGTCTACTTACTTACAACCACTCCAGAGGGAGACCTGGAGTAACTGCTTTCTCCTCCGTTTTGCCCTTGTAGAAATCAGCAGGGAGTAGGATGGGGGCAATTGTAGAATGAGTTGGCTCTTCCTCCCATTGGCTCTGGCTCCACCTGCTGCCACCAGGCACCACTGATTCCTGCTCCATTCCTCTACCAACAGAGGAATGTGAACCCATGGTGAAACAAACATTCTCTTCTGGGCTTGGCATCAAGCAATCAGGCAGAACTGTCATATGAAATGTGCATACTCAGTTGTCATTAAATACCAGGGGCAGTATCAATGGGATGAAGAAGGGGACCTTGTGGCCCTCTAGATGTTGGAGCCCAGTTGTTAGAGCCAGCCCCTCCTCCTGATCCTGAATCTTCCCAGGAGCAGGAGGACAGGATAGATTTGGAACAGTGGTTTGCAGAGGGGCATACTTCAGAAGGCAGAAGTTGGGAAATACTGGATAGGGAACAGTTGGGAGAAGAAACACTGGAAGAGAGAGAGTTAACAGATTCACAGTCTCTGGAGAGTATCCACCCCTCTTCCCCAAAGTCACAGAGAGCTCAGAAAGTGGCAGAACAGAAAACACACTGGCTCCAAGCTCAGATTACAAGAAGTAGGAGTGAGGTAGATTTAATAGGGATGGAGGGAGGAGTGAACTTAACTGGGAGCATCGCCATTTCTAGGTGATGTGTTCTTTGTTCTCTCACTGTGATTATTAAAGTTTCTAAGTGGTAAGAAGACTCATTTTCCTTTGTTCTGCTTATCTACTGCCATGGGGGTGGGGGGTGGGGGTGGAGGAAGCTGATTACCTGAAGCCTGACACCAGTTCCTATCAGCATCAGTCAGTCCGGCCATTTTCCTTTTACCATTTTCATTGGAAACAGATGCAGAAAGCCGGAGGGCAGAGATTTAAAGCTCTCCTTCCCCTGCTGCTAAGGTTCTGATCTTGCTCAGTTTCCCCACCCCCATGTAGAGATAGATAGATGATAGAAAGATAGAAACTTTATTTGCAGTAGCCACTAGCCATAGCAATAAGATAAACTATACTGGGGATAGAGCTAAATAGTTAAATATACCAAATACGTTCTGGAGGTTTACATCAATGCAAATGACAGAATTGGACCCCCATGATGTACATTTAATTTACTTTTTTAAAAAAAAAATCATTAGAACTCACCACGCCAAGCCAACCTCTGGCCACGTGCATGAATGGGGCATGGAGGGTTCACAGAGCCCGTGCCCCAGCTCAGCTCAGGCCACTGGAGCCAAGTGGGGCTACACTGCCCCCTGCCTGCCTGTGCAGGGAGGAGCCTGGCCAACTAATGTGGCCTTTGGCGGGCAAATTTCCTCTGAGGCAGGTCAGGGATGCGGCAGTGAGCCCAGAGACCCCCAGCATCAGGCAGTGTGTGATGGAGATAATAATAGGCACAATAATGCCATCCACTTTTAGTTGTCCCCTGTTTTGCAGAAGCCCAGCTGCCCTCAGCTAGAAGTCAGACGTATTGTGTCACTGGTTGCAGGCCACAGAACACTCTTCCAGCAGAAATTTGGCTTGCAGTACTGATTTTGGCTTTCAGGCGTCTCTTGAATACATTTTTTAGGTTGACAGGCCCCTTCCTTCCTTCCTTCCTTCCTTCCTTCCTTCCTTCCTTTCTCGATCACTCATAGCCAAGTAAGATTGTCTTCCATGAACATAGTCTTAATGGTGCATCTGTAATGACTGTGGAGGCCAGTTCTGGATTCACACATTCTTCCACGGTGGGTTTCCGGGTGGGAGTTGGTCACGGTGAGGGTATGCCAACCGTGCCTTCCTCTTAGCTCGTTTCTCCCTTTCGTCCTGAGTTCCTGCTTCTTCAAAGTCCAGAATGCCTTTGGTAGAGGCTATTCTCCAAATGGAGCGCTCATAGGCCAGTGTTTCCCAGTTGTCAGTGTCTATACTACATCTTTTTAGATTTGCCCTGAGAGCATCTTTAAACATCTTTTGTTGTCCACCACAATTGTTTACTTGAGTAGCCAGTCCATTCACTGATTGTTTTGTACTACTTTTAATGGTTTTAAATGTTTTTATATTGCTCTACATCACCTTGATATTTTATGAGAGAGCTGTATATAAATACTTTCATAAATTAATGTGATCTCCCCCACCTACAGTCAGGTGCACCTTCAGATTTCCAGTGCTTCCATTCCCCATTCCCCATTCCCCATTCCCACCACCTTTCATCCATTGACACCAGAGCAAAGGTTAGCAGATGCCAAGCTCATTGGACGTACTTTTTTATTTACTATAACCAGGGCTCCCCCCCACCCCAGCCATTATTCACAGAAGCTCAGCTCTGGCACATCTCAGGTGCCTTGCCATTCTAAGAGAACAAGGGAGAAGTTCATGATGAGCTCTTTTCCCCCTAGAAAAATAGCACTGCATATAACCTTGACATCAGCCAATCAGAACCTGATGCAAAATGATGGCAGAAGCTGTGCACACGCTTAGCCCAAGAATTTTTTTTCCTGAACTGATCTTACAGTCCTTCAATATACAAATTTATTCCTAACTTGCCAAACCGCCTTTCTTTTGTTTCAGCAACCTTATTTAGGAAAATGGTGCTTTGTTTTTTTTGCTGCTGTTAAATTGAATTCAAAAATTCTTGCTGCAAATCACCCCAAGATCTAGCAATAAATCTCAATCAACCTGCGATCCTTGCTTCACACACCAGCTTTTCAAATCTTCCCCATCAGGCTTCAAATTGGGGTAAAATGAAGAAAATGCCATAGAATAGAAGGATCCCCACGTAGGTTTGATATCCTGGTTTTAAGAGTTCCCTTGATCATTCTCTTGCTGATAGCAGCAGGGCTCCTAATGTTCAGACCACTGTGCTCAGCCCTAGGCTCCGCTTTTAATGCTGACAAGCTGGAAAGGGTCCAGTTATGCTCCGCGCGCGAATTTTACAATGGAGCTCTTAAACAATTGCAAGTGGTTTGCATGTGGAAAATGGATTTCTGGCAGAGAGAGATGGATTAGCCTGTGGGGAAGGCTGCCATCTGTAATGTAATGAACTTGGCTGCTAATACGGCTGTTCATGCCACTATTTTGGTGATGCTCCAGACGCTGAGGGCACGAATCTCCACATCGTCAGCTAAGAAGTTCAATGTAACAGAACATACTTGCATAATAACTCAAATACGGTGTGTGTAAATTGGCATGGTCCAGGTTTTCAGAGCGAGATTCTACATAGATACAGGCTGGATACAGGTAAATTGGCAGAGTGTGTGTGTGCTGACATCAAACTTGTTGGATGTACTTATTTTCTCCTGCTCTGCAGGGTAGGACAAAAACTGATGACTTCAAGTTACAAAAAAAAAAAAAAAAAGGAGATTCCAGGTAATTATCAGGAAGAATTTTATGACAGTAAGAGTTTTATGACAGTGGAATGGTCTCTCGTGGGAGGTTGTGGACTCTCCGTCCTTGGAGGTTTTCAAGCAATACCCAATTCCAACAGGCTAAGGGATGTGTGCACAACTTAACATAAGTTTTCTCTGAACTTGTGGCTAAGAGAAGTGTTTTAAAATAAAGGATAGGTGTTACATCACTCCTGAGAAAATAAATAGAATAAACAAAAACCATTCCCATGTGTCAGGGAACTGCCATCAGAGGCGAGAGGAGAGGTAAGGCGCTCCAATGATGCAGGGGAGGGAACTAGCAAGGAGAGAGAGAGAGCTTCCGCTGGGGAAGGAAATCCAGGGGACACCAGGGAGGAAGGAGAGGCGGAGAGTACTGCGGAGAGGAGGCTCCGAGACTCTTCCAGTGAAATCAGCGGAGAGAGCACTGGACCTCCGCTTGGCACGCCCACGCTGCGCAGAAGGCTTCCGCGCAGAGAATCTAGGAGGAGACTGGGTGTCAAAGAATTTCTATGTTGGAAGAAATTTAGGAGACACCCACTCACGGATTCTGCCAGTGACTAAGACAGTCGCGTTGTAAGGGCTGTCAAACCAGGGAAAGTTTTAGCTATACGACTAGCTTGGAGCAGTTTGCAGTTTACGCACAAGCAACCCCAATTCCCATTACACCATGTATGTTGGAAATGTCAGAAAGACATAGGTGATCTTTTCCACATGTGGTGGGAGTGTGATTTGGCAAGAAAGTTCTGGAAGAAAATTAAAGTTATGCTAGTAAAGAATTTGAGTTATGAATTTCCATTGCATCCAGCTATATTTTTATTAAATTATTTGGAAGGGTCAATAAAGAAAGAACATAAGGAAATGATTGCATAAAATTCTAGCAGCTGCTAGAATTTTATATGCTGGCAAATGGAGATTGGCTGTAGTCCCAACAGTTAAAGAATGGCATGATAAAATACAGGAATATATAGTAACGGCAGAATTAATGCATTACATAAGATTTACGGAATATAATCATGTTTATGTTAAGTTGGAAGAATATTTTGCAGTATTGTAGGTTATATGGAATACACTGGAGTGTTGATTATGGATTTTAATGTTTTTAGGTGAATGATAATTGAAATTTATCTTATAACATTTCTTTTTTTCTGCTGCTGTTATTGATGTTGTGCCATGGATGATTGACTATGGAATAAAACTTTAAAAAAAATAATCTAAAAGCTTGGTAAGGCAGAAACTCCCCTTTCCTAGAATCATAGAATCATAGAGTTGGAATAGACCACAAGGGCCATCGAGTCCAACCCCCTGCCAAGCAGGAAACACCATCAGAGCACTCCTGACATATGGTTGTCAAGCCTCTGCTTAAAGACGTCCAAAGAAGGAGACTCCACCACACTCCTTGGCAGCAAGTTCCACTGTCGAACAGCTCTTACTGTCAGGAAGTTCTTCCTAATGTTTTTTTTTTTATAATAATTTTTTTATTTGCTTTTTTTCCAGGGTAAAAATACAACATCAATAACACAACAAAAGCGGTTTTTACAGAAAAAAAAGGAGGTTATAAAAAGAAGAAAGAAAAAAGATTCACTTTTTCAAATCAATTTTCATAGTCAACCAGACTTCCCCACATCCCCCATCCCCTGCTTTCTTTACAATAAAATAAACAGCAAATTAATACCTTATTTCAGTTGTTTTTGTGTTTTCATTTAGTTATATTATCCATAATTTATGCATTTCTAAATCTTAAACTTAATTTCTCTCATTTACCAATTTCAATACTGAGGCATATTTTTCCAAAGTACTTAGCAAACTGTCAACATTCATATAACTTATAGTGTTTTTGTAAATAATCCTTAAATTTTTTCCAGTCCTCTTCCACTGCCTCTTCTCCCAGATCTCGAATTCTGCCTGTCATTTCGGCTAATTCCATGTAGTCGATCAGCTGCGAATGCCATTCTTCCAGCGTGGGTAACTCCTGTGTCTTCCAGTATTTGGCTATAAGGATTCTTGCTGCTGTGGTTGCATATAAAAAGAAAGTTCTATCTTTTTTTGGCACTCTCTGGCCCACAATGCCCAGGAGGAAGGCCTCTGGTTTCTTGTGAAAGGTGTATTTCAACACCTTTTTCAACTCGTTATAAATCATTTCCCAAAAAGCCTTCACCCTCGGGCATGTCCACCAGAGGTGAAAGAAAGTTCCTTCAACCTCCTTGCATTTCCAACATTTATTATCAGACAAATGATATATCTTTGCAAGTTTGACTGGGGTCATGTACCACCTGTATACCATTTTCATAATGTTTTCCTTTAAGGCACTACATGCCGTGAATTTCATACTGGTGGTCCACAACCTTTCCCAGTCTTCAGACATAATGTTGTACCCTATGTCTTGTGCCCATTTTATCATTGCTGATTTGACTATCTCATCTTGGGTATTCCACTTAAGCAGCAAGTTATACATTCTTGAAAGCACTTTCGTCTTAGGTTCAAGTAGTTCTGTTTCTAATTTTGATTTTTCCACCTGGAAACCAATTTTTTTATCTTTTTTAAAAGTCTCTAAGATTTGGGCGTAATGAAACCAGTCTCGCACCTTTCCTCTCAATTTTTCAAAACTCTGCAACCTCCAGGTATCACCATCTCTTTCAATTATCTCACAATATTTCAACCAGCCACTCTCCATATTACGTAATTTTATAGCCTTAGCCTCAACCGGTGATAACCACCTCGGGGTCTTACTTTCAAGTAAGTCCTTGTATTTAGTCCAGACAATAAGTAGAGCTTTCCTGACAATATGGTTTTTAAACAGTTTATGAGACTTTGCCTTGTCGTACCAGAGATATGCATGCCACCCAAAAGCATTACTAAACCCTTCCAGATCTAGGACATCAGTGTTTTCTAGCAGGAACCAATCTTTCATCCAGCAGAGAGATGCAGCTTCATAATACAGTCTTAGATCCGGCAGGGCAAACCCCCCTCTTTCTTTTGCATCTGTTAAAATCTTAAATTTTATTCGGGGCTTTTTGCCCTGCCAGACAAACTTCGTGATATCTCTCTGCCACTTTCCAAAACATTCCACTCTGTCCACAATCTGAAGGGTTTGGAACAAAAACAGCATTCTTGGCAATACATTCATTTTTACTGCAGCAATTCTTCCTGACAAGGTAAGTTTCAATCTTGACCAAATTTCCAAGTCCTTTTTAATTTCTGACCAGCATTTTTCATAGTTATCCTTAAACAAATTCAAATTTCTCCCAGTCAAGTTAACCCCCAGGTATTTCACTTTTGTAACCACATTTAATTCTGTTTCCTTCTGAAACCCATCTATTTCTGAAGATGTCAAGTTTTTTGCCAAAACCTTAGTTTTTTGTTTGTTCAACTTGAATCCCGCCACCCGACCAAACTCAGAAATTAGTTCTAGAGCTCTTTTTGTACTGGTTTCTGGCTCCTGTAGTGTCAAAACCAAATCATCTGCGAAGGCCTTAAGTTTATATTGCTTTTCTCCGACCTGTATTCCTTCCACCAGCTGATCCCTCCTAATCAAGTTCAGCAACACCTCCAGGACAGAAATAAATAGCAAGGGTGATAAGGGGCACCCCTGTCGTGTCCCTTTTTCAATTTTAAACTCCTCTGTCACCACGCTGTTTACTATCAATTTGGCCTTTTGTTCTGAATAGATTGCTTCAATACCGTTTTGAAACGCCCTTCCCACTCCCATCCCTTCCAAGTTTTTCTTCATAAATTTCCAAGATATATTATCAAAGGCCTTCTCCGCATCTATAAAGATCAAAACTGCTTTCGTATTCATATTTGTCTGTAGTAACTCCAAAACGTCTATAATGTTCCTGGTGTTGTCAGACAAATGCCTACCAGGGAGAAAGCCTGCTTGGTCCTTATGAATTACTTCATTCAAAACTTTTTTCAGTCTATTTGCTAAAATATCAGCAAAAATTTTATAATCCACATTTAGGAGTGAGATGGGACGATAATTTTTAAGTTGAGTCTTTTCAGATTCCAGTTTTGGTATCAGGGTGATGAATGCTTCTTTCCACGATTCTGGTGCCCCCTT
This sequence comes from Podarcis liolepis, assembly GCF_965112155.1. Lineage (NCBI taxonomy): Eukaryota > Metazoa > Chordata > Lepidosauria > Squamata > Lacertidae > Podarcis > Podarcis liolepis. The sequence continues at coordinate 14,648,610 of NC_139559.1, forward strand.
CCCTTCCATAATCTGGTTGCATACCTCCATTAATGGCTGTATCAAATAATCCATCAGTGTCTTATAATATTTGGAGGTGAGCCCGTCTGGGCCTGGGGATTTGCCTATTTGCATATTCTGAATGGCTCTTTCAATTTCCTGTTGTGTTATTCTATAGTTCAGGGCTGTTTGTTTATCTTGTGTTAACTTTTGCAGGCCATGACTCTTTAAGAAGTTATTTATTTCCATCTCTGCTTGTGGTCCTTGAGTGTATAGCTTTTTAAAGTATCTCTGGAAACACTTTCTAATTTCTTCTGGTTTCTGAATACATTCTCCTTCAACCTCCAGATTGGTAACAAAGTTCAATTTTTGCCTCTTCTTCAGCTGCCATGCCAGCAGCTTCCCACATTTATTTGCCGATTCAAATGATCTTTGTTTCATCTGTTTAATTTTCCATTCAATTTCTTGGTTTATCAATTTTGTATATTGTACTTGGTAGAATTTTATTTCTCTTAAGACTTCTTTTGATTTTGGGTTTAGTCTCAGTCTTTTTTCTCCATCTCTTATTTTATCCAAAATCTTGTCCTTTTTACCATTCCAGAGTTTCTTCTTAATAGTGTTCTGTTGTATCAGGAACCCTCTCATAACGGCTTTGCTCGCGTCCCAGATTGTTTTCTTTTCCACTGAGGTGTTCAAGTTTATTTCAAAATAGTCCTTCAACGTTTTTTGGGCCTTCTTCACAATCTCCTGATCTCTAAGCAGATGGTCATTCATTCTCCATCTGAAGGATCCAGCTGGTGTAAGTCTCAAATCCATTTTTAGAGCATTATGGTCGGAGCAGGTTTTAGGGCAGATCTCAGCTTTTTTTGTCTTGGGTGCCAGTCCTCTTGATATCCAGATTTGGTCGATTCTTGTCCATGATAGGTGGGCCTCAGAAAAGAAAGTTCCCTCCATGCCTAGAGGGTTCTTTGTTCTCCAAATGTCAATCAAGTCCATGTTGTCTGTAAGTTCAAAAAAAGTCTTTGGAAGTCTGCCATCCTTGTTCAAATTTTGGTTTTGTGACTTATCCATGTAGGTAGAGACTACCCCATTCATGTCTCCCATCAAAATGATGTTGGTATAGTCAATATGATCCAGCATTGTCTCATGCAGCCTCTTGAAAAATTCCAACTTCCCATCATTTGGTGCATATATTCCAACTATCAGAAATTTTTCTCCTTGTGACTGTATTTCAATCGCCAAAATTCTTCCTTGTTCATCTTTAAAAACCAATTTTGGTGACAGGCTCTCCTTTGCATAGATCACTACTCCTCTTTTTTTTACCTTGTCTGATGAAATAAACTCTTGGCCTAGTCTCTTGTTAATTAACACTCTCCTGTGGAGCCTAGTCACATGTGTTTCTTGAAGGCAAATGACGTCCAATTGTTCTTTTCTTAATATATGAAAAATCTTCTTCCTTCTTTCGGGAGAATTTGCGCCATTAATATTCCAACTAAGAAGCTGCAGAGACATCCTGGGTCAATTTATTTGTCGGCAGGGGGATCTTTTTTATCTTCTTCACCTGGAGGTGGAACCGGATTGAAGCCAAACGAAGGAGGTGGCCAGGGTCCTGCTACTCCTTTCCGAAGATCCTCCCCGTGGTCGTTTAAGAACTTTTCTTGCTCCTCCGCTGTTCTGATTCTTACCTTCCTCTCTTTCAAGGTAAAAGATAGTCCTTGAGGGAATTCCCACCTATAAGGGATTTTATTGTTTCTCAGTAGACTTGCTAGATCCTTATACGTAGTTCTTAAATCCAGAAGCTGTTTTGGTATATCTCTGAAGATTTCTGCCGTCTTCCCCTGAATCACCAGTGGATTTTTGAAATGTAGGCCGAGTATGTTGTCTTTTTCTTGCTTGGATCTCAAAATGATCAAGCAATCTCTTGGTTTATCCTTCTTAACCACTCTTCCTAGTCTGAAAGCGGTGACTATTTTAAAGTCCTTCTCTTCTGTCAATCCCCAAAATTTGGAGATTTCTGTTGTCAAAAAGCCAATCAAGTCCTCCTTCTCAGATTCTGGGATATTTCTCAATCTGAGATTATTTTCCCTGTTTTTCAATTCTGCCAGGGCCAGGTACGCTTGCTGTTCAGTTACCTGTCTACTGAGTGGCCTCACCTCCCCTCTTAATTCCTCTATCCTCTTTTTATTTTCATCTGCTTTAGTATTTACTTCTTCAACTAATTTCCGGTTTTCTGTTGTGACCTTTTCAATACCACTTATTGCCTGTGTATTTTTAGTGACCTGGTCTGTCAATTTATTAATGGAAGCTGTCACCTGGTCAAATTTAACAGATTGTTCATCAAATCTAGCTGCCTGTTCGTCAGCTTTCTTATTCAGTGCTGCCAGTTGATCCAATATTTCTTTAGAAACAGGATCTATCCCTCCAGCAGCCATCTCCCCAAAAGATGGTTGTGTAAATTGTCCTTCTTGCAGACCTCTCACAATTGGGACAGACGATCTGCGTAACTGTCCAGGCAGAGTTGTTTGCACAAGTTCAGATTGTTTTGCTTTCTTTCCAGCCCTTGTTTTTGGTGCGCCACTCATTCCACAGCTGTCCCGGATTCAAGGTCAAACTGTAAATCCCATGGGAAACAATCCTGAGAGAGTAAACATCCAGAAAAAGCAAAAAAAGAAAAACCGGCAGTTCTCAGAGACTGTTAGTTCTATAATCCAGTAGAGGGAGCTCCCAAAAGCAAACTTAGAGGAGAGGGATAGAAAGATTCCGCCATTAAATTCCCACAAAGGAGGAGAAAGAAAAAAATAGAAATTAAATAACATCCAAAACAGGGGGATCTTGCATTCAATTTTAACTGCAGAGAAAAGTAGTTCTTAACGAAGGTGCATGCAACAGTTCCCTTTTCTTTTCCAGATACAAAATAGCCCAATCTAGTTTTGTGATTTATATACAGTTACCGCAGTCCGATACAACTTATATCCAGGCAGATCGGGAGCCGGGTTTCGAAACCTTGTAATCCACAGATAGGGAAGAGGAGAGACCACAGTTTTAATCCACATACGAAGCTGTTATAACTTCTTTTAAAATCAGAGCAGTCTAAATCAGGTTTGCAAAGTAAATTCCAATTTCTTTTGAACTCCTTTCAATGCTTCCGCTTTAGAAAAGTCTTTGCTTGGTACTTTAGGCAGAGCCGGAAGAGTGACTTCCTTTTTAACATCTCCCGCTTTCAGCCGAATTTCGCCAAATTAGTTCTGATTTAAAACTTTAGTTTTCTTACTCACGAGTGAGTTGTTTCGATCCAATTGTTGAAGGAAGAAAGGTCAGCGCTAGTCAGCAGCAGCCGCGCGGCTTCGCTTCCGCGGAAAGAGCGATGGATTCACAGCACCGCTACCCCCTCCACGTTCCGATACCCCTTACGGGGTCTCTTCTGCGTATCCGAGGTCGCTTCTGGTGCCCGCCGAACCCCACGGCCACGAGCTCACTCTACCCGTGGTTTATCTGGATGGGTCGTCGCTGTGCCGCAGCGCACGACCCTTTTCCGCGGAGCCCCTCTTCAGCAGCTGAAGAGGACCGCCATTGCTGAGCGCGCCGCCTCCGGAAGTCAGGAAGTTCTTCCTAATGTTTAGGTGGAATCTTCTTTCTTGTAGTTTGGATCCATTGCTCCGTGTCCGCTTCTCTGGAGCAGCAGAAAACAACCTTTCTCCCTCCTCTATATGACATCCTTTTATATATTTGAACATGGCTATCATATCACCCCTTAACCTCCTCTTCTCCAGGCTAAACATGCCCAGCTCCCTTAGCCGTTCCTCATAAGGCATCATTTCCAGGCCTTTGACCATTTTGGTTGCCCTCCTCTGGACACGTTCCAGTTTGTCAGTGTCCTTCTTGAACTGTGGTGCCCAGAACTGGACACAGTACTCCAGGTGAGGTCTGACCAGAGCAGAATACAGTGGCACTATTACTTCCCTTGATCTAGATGCTATACTCCTATTGATGCAGCCCAGAATTCAGCCTGATTCTCTGTGAGCAAATGTAAAAATGCTGTTCGACTAATTTATCAGGGAAATGCATTAGGCTAAATATCCTCTCTGGGCCCTTTTAAAAATGGGCTTTAGTTGCCTATTTTGTTTGATTCACAGACAATCAAGGGGAAAATATGGAATATAGAATCGTTTGGCCTAGTGGTGAAAGTGTTGGAGTAGGATCTGAGAGAACGGGTTCAAATCCTCATTCAGCCTTGAAGCTCTTTGGGTGTCAAGCTGCCAGAATAGCCTTCCTGACTGGGCTGTAAATTAGGAACAGGCAAGCGACTTGAAGGCAAAGAACTTCACAACCAGAGATACCCGACACTGATGCTCTCAGGGTATGAAAGTGGCAGAAACTGGAAACCCTTCCCTTCTCCCTGCTTTTTTAGTGTTTCTCTCTATACACTATTCTGACATGATTCAGCTTTTCTTATCTGCTCTTTCCATTTTCAGTTCTCCTTTCTCGTGCTGAAAAGGGGAGGGAGGGGGAGAGAAGGGACCAAAAGACTCTCCTACAATGCAGAAGATGTAGCCTCTGCTCTCACCCTATCAGGTTCTGTGTCCACTCTGTGCCTCTCTGCTTCACCCCCCCCCACTCTCTGGCTCCAAGACTTCCTTGATGGTTCCCTCTTTGGATTGCTCCCACCAGTCTGAGCCGGACTCAAAATCTCCTTCCTCCCCAGTGTCACTCCCTGGTGCTTCCTGGGCAACTGGTAGCACCACTCCTCCTTGTCTAGCCAGCCCCTGACATCAGGTAGCCTTGGGCTAGTCACTGTCTCACAGCCTAACCTGCTTCAGATGTTAAAATGGGGAGGGGAAAGTTATTGGAGGAAGCATGAGATATAAATGCCATAATAAATATATGATGCAATAAGCATAGGAAGCTGTCTTATACAGACCATTGGCCCAACTAGTTTAGTATTGTCTACATGGATTGGCAGGGATGCGGGTGGTGCTGTGTGTTAAACCACAGAGCCTAGGACTTGCCAATCAGAAGGTCGGCAGTTCGAATCCCTGCGACGGGGTGAGCTCCTGTTGCTTTGTCCCTGCTCCTGCCAACCTAGCAGTTCAAAAGCACATAAAAGTGCAAGTAGATAAATAGGTACCGCTCTAGCGGGAAGGTAAATGGCGTTTCCGTATGCTCCTCTGGTTTGCCAGAAGCGGCTTAGTCATGCTGGCCACATGACCCGGAAGCTGTACGCCGGCTCCCTCGGCCAATAAAACAAGATGAACTCTGCAACCCCAGAGTCGGCCACGACTGGACCTAATGGTCAGGGGTCCCTTTACCTTTACCTTACATGGATTGGCACTGGTTCTCCAGGGCTTCAGACAGAGGACAGTCCCAACTCAAGGTTGAGAAGTTAGGGATTCAACCTGGGACCTTCTGTATGGAAAGCAGGTGCTTTGCTATTGAGCTATGGCCCTTCCCTTTTGTGCTGCAAAGAAGGCTCTCAAATGGCCAAGCTCTGACTACATATTTTTATTTTAGCCTCTGTTTCCCCCATGGTGACTTCTGAGATTTATGGTGGAGTTCAGCTTTGGTGTTGTCATCTGTTTAGTCACGGCTGTGACCGTTCCTTTGTGCTGGCTACCAACACTACCTCTTTGTATATACAGGTGTGCTTGTGCTACCCAAGGAGGAAATCAGCAGACCTTCTGTATGAAATAGTTTCATTTCCTGTTAAACTGATGATGAATCATGCAAACAAAATATATGAAAACATTACCCATTTCCCTTGTTACTTTGGGCAACAGCGAGCAAGAAAAAGAGAAGGAAGCACATTGTACAAGTAGATATTTCACCCGTCAAACTCCACAAAGCAACGACAACAATATTTTCATGAATTGGCTCTACCAGTTACTTGGGATGCAATTCAGCTGATCGTAAGAGCATTGCTGGATCAGGACCATGACTCATCTAGTCCAGCATCCTGTTCTCTCAATGGCCAGCCAATGGGAAGCCCTCAAACAGCATGAGCTCAACAGCACTCTCTCACTCTCTACTCATGCTCTATTCTAGCAGTTGGTTTTCAGATGCCTACTATGCCCAACAGAACCTCGCCACCCCGGTAAGTATCCTCCATGAATTTGTCTAATTCTCTTTAAAAAAACACCTTCCAAGTTAGTGGCCACCACTGGCCCTTTTGGAAGCAAGTTCCCTAGTTTAACTATGCACTTTATGAAGATGTACCGTATTTTTCGCTCTATAAGATGCACCAGACTACAAGAGTTTTAGGAGGAAAACAAGAAAAAAAATATTCTGAATCTCAGAAGCCAGAACAGCAAGAGGGATTGCTGCGCAGTGAAAGCAGCAATCCCTCTTGTTGTTCTGGCTTCTGGGATAGCTGTGCAGCCTGCATTCGCTCCATAAGACACACACACATTTACCCTTACTTTTTAGGAAGGAAAAAGTGGGTCTTATAGAGCAAAGAATACGGTATTTTCTCCTGTGTGTTCTGAATGCTCTCTGACATACAGCTTCATTGGATGTCCCCAAGTGCTTGTGTTATGAAAGAGAAAATCTCTATCCACTTTTTTCTATGCCAAGCATAATTTTATACACTCCTGTCACGTTGCCTCTTAATTGCCTTTTCTCTAAACTGGGGGGAGAAAACCCAAATGTTGTAATCTTCCCTTATAAGCACTTTTAGATCCAATTGTCAGTGGCAGAGACAGAAACTCCCACTCCCACAGAAGCCATTCCAAAAGTCTGTTGCTTCCATGCACAATGACTTAAATGTGCTCAGTCCTCTTAAGGACAGACCGCTTGTAACTTTTCCCTTGAGCTTGCGGAGAGCTGGTTGCAGGCCTGCGTTTGGAGCATGGCCAAGGAGTTATGCTACAAACTCTGGTATATGGCCTTTGTGGAGCTCAGAAGTGTAAATGAGGACACCTCCAGATGGTCCATATTTTGCAGAAGAGCTTCAATCTCACACCAGAAATTTAGGTTTGCACAACTGAAGTGGATTGAAGCGTTCTGTCACAAGTGGACCTTCGGTATGATGCACTAAAAGTCTGGGGGTTAAAATGACTGATTGATGTATGACCTCCCCGTAAACAAATCAGATCAAATGCTCAATAAGGACTGGGACAATCTAACTCAGCAGTGGCTGGTGTGGCAGGGTTGACCATGTATGATACATGGTCTGTACCCAGTGAGACATAGGACTAACCTTTGAGAAAGATGTGTAGCTAGAATTAGTTCCACTGGAGGAAGTGTTCCAGCTAACTATGGCAAAATGGATGCCTTAAATACATTTTGTAGGCTAACTTCTGTGTGAAAAGGGAGAGGACTTGCTGTATGAATAGGCGCAAACCTCTTTGAACTGGATTTACTCCTTCCAGATTTCTGTTGCATTGTAAGTGAAGAGGACACAGCTCTTGTTTTGGGGAAAACGGTTTCTTATCTTCTTCACAGTTCATGAATCATGCATTTACCCTCAAAGTGAGCTTTGCTATCTGTTTGAAACCAAGTTCTTGCTTGCAGGGGCTGATGACTAGATCTTCGTGGCAAATATAGAGATTAGAGCTCTGATCTCTTCTGCAGCGATTAGGGTCAGGATGTTAGCTGTTCTTTCAGGTCAGGTATGAGAGGGGAGATGTACCAAAGATAGTTCATAAGGCAATGCGTTTTGTATTAAACTCTCCCAGCTGCACTGATGCCATGATCTGCAGAAATAAACCATGTTCAAAGTACAGACAAGCACTCATCCTCACATCTCCCCAATAAATAATAAATTATTTCCAAATAAACTGTTGAAAAATAGTAATTCTGGGGAAAATTGCTCTCAAACCCCAAGTCTGGGCCATGCACCAAACCACATTTTCGCTTGATCTTCTTTCAAGATTGCCTTGGCTTGGTTGGACATCTGATTTAGTGCAGCAGGGGAGCTGACCTGGACATCTGTAGTGACATTGCCACATATGCTTGTTATGAGTAACACATCCTGAGCAAAGATGTTTAGCCACTAGTAAAAGAGAACTGGTCCACAGTGGAAACAATAAGCTTGCTGATGCTGACAGGTGATGAGTGGAATGGGGCCTTGCGTAGGTTCAGCATCTGTTCCAGTAAGGCTGTAAGTTAAATGCAGACAGTGAAAGCTGGTTAAAAGCAGTGACTGCCAGTACAGTCCTGGACCAGGAAGCCAGTGGGTAGTTTTAAACCTAAGCCTTCACTGACAGAAGCCTTCAGTTTCTGTTTCTCATTTTTCCAGTCATAAGTTCAGTGATCCATGGACTCATGTAACAGGATTGCTCCCCGCCCCCACCAATATGCCACCCACACCCCTTAAATCTGCTCCTGAGAGTTGGGGAAAACCCCAGAACAAGTTTAGGGGACACGTGGGAGGAGGAAAAGCAGGTTAAGTCCCCTTGCATGATAGAACCTCATTCTGCTTGTGCACAACTCACTTAGTGCTACATTTAATCCCATCCCACATTTCCACATCAGTTTCCACGGTTTATTTCAATGTTTTTTTAAAAAAATATTTTTAATTAAATTTTCTGTTTTACAATTTAAAATACTCATTTTACATCCTTAAGATATCAATGACTTCCCTTCTTCTCTTTCCATGGTTCATTTTACATATCATAAATCCCTGCATATTTTACAAAAACTATACCAATGAGTAATCCATTATTGCATCCATCAAAATTTATTTACACTGTTGAATTTATCTTAATGCTGCCAAGATTTTCAGCTGTCCACAATTATTTCCCATATATTCAATAAACGTTTTCCAATCTTCTTTAAAGGTATCTTCTTCTGACAGGAAAATTGGCTTCCAGGTGGAGAAATCAAAATTAGAAACAGAACTGTTAGAACCCAATACTAAGAATCTGTCAAGAATGTATAACTTGTTGCTGAAATGGAATACGCAAGATGAAACAGTTAAATCAGCTTTGATTAAGTGGGCACAAGACATTGGTCATAACATTATGTTTGCTGACTGGGAACAGTTGTGGACCACCGGTATAAAATTTACGGCATGTAATGCCTTGAGAGAGAATATTATGAAAATGATTTATAGGTGGTACATGACCCCAGTCAAGCTAGCAAAAATCTACCATTTGCCTGATAATAAGTGTTGGAAATGTAAAGAAATTGAAGGTACTTTTTATCACCTTTGGTGGACGTGCCCGAAGATTAAGGCTTTCTGGGAAATGATATATAATGAAATGAAAAAGGTACTTAAATGTACTTTTCCCAAGAAACCAGAAGCCTTTCTCTTGGGCATTGTCGGCCAATTGGTGCCAAAGAAAGACAGGACTTTTTTATGTATGCTACTACAGCAGCAAGAATTCTCATCGCAAAGTATTGGAAGACACAGGATCTACCCACTCTGGAAGAATGGCAGATGAAGGTGATAGACTATATGGGACTGGCCGAAATGACTGGCAGAATCCGAGACCAGGGGAAAGAGACGGCGGAAGAAGATTGGAAGAAATTCAAAATTTATCTTAAGAAATATTGTAAAATTAATGAATGCTAAAATGTTGAGGTTGTAGAAAAAAGGGGACTACAGCTGTAAAAGATTAAGCAAAAGAAAAGAATAAGGGAAAATTAGATAAAATCAAGGGGGAGGATTTGCTAAAACAAATTTGGAAATTGGGATGCAGAAAGGGGAGGTACGGGGAAGTCGGTGAAGTAAGGTTTAAGAAAAAAGGATTTGAAATTATACATGTTTGTTTATGTGTTTGTTTGTATTGTCCATTGTTTGTGTTTATATAAATTGTGAAAAACCAATAAAATTTTTATAAAAAAATAAAATAAAGGTATCTTCTTCTTGTTCTCTTATTCTATATGTTAAGTCTGCAAGTTGTGCATATTCTGTCAACTTAAGTTGCCATTCTTCTTTGCTTGGGATCTTGCTCTTTTTCCATTTTTGGGCTAACAAAACACGGACTGCAGTTGTAGCAGTTTGCATTGTGTTTTATTAAGTGCTCCTGAAAATTCATGCACATTGTAGTGCTAATTTCTCCTAACATACACATTTTTCTATGCAATTCGTGCCCAATATACAGATTATTGCAGGACATTTGCAAGACATTTCCCTGAACATAATGCACATCTGTATGTTACTTTCACTAATATATGTGCATCTTTATGCACACGATCCCATTATATGTGCATTTGTCTGAACTTTGCTTGGCTGGAGAACTGCATTGAAAAATTCAGAGCAGTGTGAACTTTGAAGGATGGCTGTACTTGGTTTGCACACAGGAAGTGAGAATGAGGTACATCTGCCTTTAAATGTGAACTGAACAAATTTCTCTCCCATCCCTAACTGAGAGAGAACATGCCACAGCCCTTGCTGCCTAAAATAAATAAATAAATAAAATAAATAAATAAAAAAAAATAAAAATAAAAATAAATTATTCTCTGGTTGAACCAAGCATGACAGTGCTTTTTATTTGTCTTTGTCAATAATAATAATAATAATAATAATAATAATAATAATAATAATAATAATATATTATTTACCGTATTTTTCGCTCTATAACACGCAGATTTTTTCTCCTAAAAAGGAAGGGGAAATGTCTGTGCGTGTTATGCAGCGAATGTGTGGTCCCTGTAGCCGAAAAATAAGGCAAAAATCAAACCGCGCTTCAGGGAGAAGGGAGCTCCGTGAGAAAGCTGTTGCTTTCCTGCATTCTGCCTCAGGGTCTCTCTGCCCACCCTGCTCTGTTTCGTTGCTGTGTTTGCTCAAACGGAACAAAGAGCAGGGAAAGCCCCTCCCCTCCAGGCAAGTAGAGGGGAAAGCAGAGCGTCCGAACAAAGAGCAGGGAAAGCCCCTCCCCTCCAGGCAAGTAGAGGGGAAAGCAGAGCGTCCCTCGCTCTATCCTGTCCCTGCTCCGGAGGGAACAATGTTTGTGAAGGGAAGAGAGATTACAGGTTCGGCTTAAAATTCTGATTTGACTTCCTGCTTTTTGTTTTTGGAGACACACAGCATTCAAATATGCTTTCTTCCATTTAAAAGGATGAAATCCTTAAACAGTGGCTGGCTTGTGTGGGTGGGTGGGGGAAAACTTTTGCCTTCCTTTCCTCACGTTATAGCCCTCTCCTGCATTCTTAGCCTTCTGTGTTTTTCCTTCCCTCCCCACTTAAAATGTGGTTACAAAGCATGGATCCACATGGATCCTCAGGATCTTTGCATTGGGTCACCCCAAATTCACCATCAGAGCACACAGCATGTCCATGGCTACAGCCTGTCCCCCCCCCAAAAAAATCACACACCCATTGTTGCCTGGGGCTGCAATGGTGCAAAAACGTGGTTACAAAGCATGGATCCACAGGGATCCTCAGGATCTTTGCATTGGGTCAGCCAAAATTCACCATCAGAGCACATAGCATGTCCATGGCTACAGCCTGTCCCCCCCAAAAAAAATCACGCACCCACTGTTGCCTGGGGCTGCAATGGTGCAAAAACGTGGTTACAAAGCATGGATCCACAGGGATTCTCAGGATTTTTGCATTGGGTCACCCCAAATTCACCATCAGAGCACATAGCATGTCCATGGCTACAGCCTGCCCCCCCCCCCAAAATCACGCACCCACTGTTGCCTGGGGCTGCAATGGTGCAAAAACGTGGTTACAAAGCATGGATCCACAGGGATTCTCAGGATTTTTGCATTGGGTCACCCCAAATTCACCATCAGATCACATGTCTGTGGCCACAGCATGAATCACAAAAATGATACGTCCACTGTTTCATTCAGAATATTTTTTCCCTTGTTTTCCTCCTCTAAAAACGATGTGCGTGTTATGGTCAGGTGCGTGTTATAGAGCGAAAAATACGGTATACTCCGCCCATCTGACTGAGTTTCCCCAGCCACTCTGGGTGGCTCCCAATCAAGTGTTAAAAACAATACAGCATTAAATATTAACAACTTCCCTAAACAGGGCTGCCTTCAGATGTCTTTTAAAATTAGGATAGCTGCTTATTTCCTTGACATCTGGTGGGAGGACATTCCACAGGGTGGGTGCCACTACCGAGAAGGCCCTCTGCCTGGTTCCCCGTAACCTCACTTTTCGCAGTGAGGGAACCTCCAGAAGGCCCTTGGCGCTGGACCTCAGTGTCTGGGTTGAGTGATGGGGGGTGGAGATGCTCCTTCAGGTATACAGGACGTTTAGGGCTTTCAAGGTCAGCACCAACACTGAATTGTGCTTGGAAACGTACTGGGAGCCAATGCAGATCTCTCAGGACCAGTGTTATATGGTCCCGGTGGCCACTCCCAGTCACCAGTCTAGCTGCCGCATTCTGGATTAATTGCAGTTTCCGGGTCACCTCCATAGGTAGCCCCACGTAGAGCGCATTGCAGTAGTCCAAGCTGGAGATAACTAGAGCATGCACTACTCTGGCGAGACAGTCCGCGGGCAGGTAGGGTCTCAGCCTGTGTACCAGATGGAGCTGGTAAACAGCTGCCCTGGACACGGATTTGACCTGTGCCTCCATAGACAGCTGTGAGTCCAAAATGACTCCCGGGCTGCGCACCTGGTCCTTCAGGGGCACAGTTACCCCATTTAGGACTAGGGAGTCCCCCACACCTGCCTGCCCCCTGTCCCCCCAAAACAGTACTTCTGTCTTGTCAGGATTCAACCTCAATCTGTTAGCTGCAATCCATCCTCCAACCACCTCCAGGCACTCACACAGGACCTTCACCGCCTTCACTGGTTCTGATTTAAAGGAGAGGTAGAGCTGGGTATCATCCGCAAACTGATTCACAGAGGCCAAGTAGGGTAGTTGCTTATGTGGTGCCAAAAAAGGGAGAGAACAAAAGAATACAAAATATGACATAGATTTGCATCACATGCATCACATCTGCATAACATTTATATGTATAAACGCAAAAGCAGAAGTAATTACTGTAATTTGAATAGAAGAAGAAGAGAAGAAGAGTTTGAATTTGATATCCCGCTTTATCACTACCCGAAGGAGTCTCAAAGCGGCTAACGATCTCCTTTCCCTTCCTCCCCCACAACAAACACTCTGTGAGGTGAGTGGGGCTGAGAGACTTCAGAGAAGTGTGACTGGCCCAAGGTCACCCAGCAGCTGCATGTGGAGGAGCGGGGATGCAAACCCAGTTCACCAGATTACGAGTCTAACGCTCTTAACCACTATACCACACTGGCTCTCCAATGTGGGGTGGAATTAAATAGGAATATAATCCACCTCAATGTAGTGGAGAAGACTCGGACCAGGCAACTTCTGTGGCTGCTCAATAGTAGTTGACGGGCAATTTCAAGGCCCTTAACTCTCCCTTCTTGCTATTAAAAAAAACCTTTAAACATGTCTCAAACAGAAGACGGTCATCTGCAAAGCAGGACACGTGGTCCTCTAATGTCAGCTGTGCTGGTCTGGCCATGTCATTGCTTTTTCGTGACCCTGAATGTTCAGGGAATAGTTCCTTGGTATAGAGAACTGTACCAGGAATCTCTGGAATGTGAAACTTTCCCACCTCCACCCCTGTTGATAGATGACATAAGCTCTGTGCATGTGTGGTGTAAAACAATAAAAGCACATTTGGGGGAGGAGGCACAGCCAAGCACAAAAACCCCTACAATTTGCAACGAGACTGAAAAAGAGAGAGTACCAGAAGCTGTAAATTATAAGAATCTGAGGATGCAAGGTTGCCTGTTGGTGGAGATCGGAGGTGGACCTACTTTTTGTAAGAATATTATATCGATGGCCTCCAGCTATGCTCAGCTTTAAGCAAATCCAATTATTATACCAATGTGATAAGTCTCCAGGGATCTTTCCTCCGGAGGAATTCCAGTCTGGGTATGTGCTTCCCATGGACTGAAGAATGCCATTCTAGGCTGCATCAACGGAAGTATAGTGCCCCTATCAAGGGAAGTAATAGTACAGTGGTACCTTGGGTTAAGTATTTAATTCGTTCTGGAGGTTCATTCTTAACTTGAAACTGTTCTTAACCTGAAGCACCAATTTAGCTAATGGGGCCTCCCGCTGCCGCCGCACCACTGCTGCGCAATTTCTGTTCTCATCCTGAAGCAAAGTTCTTAACCCAAGGTACTATTTCTGGGTTAGCAGAGTCTGTAACCTGAAGTGTCTGTAACCTGAGGTACCACTGTACCACTCTATTTTGCTTTGGTCAGACCACACCTGGAGCACCACAATTTAAAAGGGATACTGACAAGCCAGAATGTATACAGAAGAGGACAACCAAGATGATCAAGGGTCTGGAAACCTTATGAGGAAGAGCTGAGGGAGTTAGGTATGTTTAGCCTGGATAGGAGAAGACTGAGAGGAGATATGACAGCCACTTTCAAATATTTAAAGGGATGTCACATAGAAGATGGTGCCAGCTTGCTTTTTCATGCTCTGGAGGCTAGGACATGAACCGATGGCTTCAGGTTACAAGAAAGAGATTCTGACTAAACATCAGGAAGAACCTCCAGACACGTGTGGTAGCCCAAGCACCCCCTGGGACGCTCGCCCTGCTCCCTGGGTGCACGCAGCTCCGGGTGCAGCTAACTCCACCACTGGTCCCACCACTGTTAGGCTCTTCTTAGCCCCTTCTTCAGTTTCAATGAAAATTTCCATGCCATGCGTCACATTCCAAACACATTATAGAGCTATGTATTTTCAATTTCAATGTGTGTCAAACAGTTAACAGAATGGACTCCCCCAGGAGGTGGTGGATTCTCCTTCCTTGGGTGTTTTTAAGCAGAGCTTGGATGGCCACCTGTCATGGAACCTTCAGATCCCTGCATTATAGGGGTTGGACAAGGTTGGACCAGACCTTGGGATCCCTTAACAACTCAACAGTCCTATGATTCTATGAGCATTTCCCAGCATCAGATGATGAACAAATCAAGGGGACACTGGCTTCACTGACGCAAAAGGACACAGATCAAGACAGCTTCAGAACTCACATGCTGTCTATCCCTCGTCTCATTTTGCTCCTGCACTATCACTTGTGATGGAGATTTGGGCAATGAGGCGTTTGCCCAGTAATCTGTTTTGAAAGATGTATTTTTGTTATCCTTCTTTGTCTTCTTCCCCCATTACCAGTGCTTCCACTCGGTGCATTCTCATTAGAACAATAAAATGTAAGGCTATTTCTGAAAGACATAATGGGAAGTGAATAGCCTGGTGTGTTTGATGCTGCCTTCTCTGTGCCTTCTACCTGCTCTAGGCAAGGGAAGGAAAAGACATGGAAAGGGATGGTTATTGAAGCAATGGTCAGAAAACACCAGCCCCCAGACCAGATACAGGCCTATAGCTAGATTTCATCTGGCCTTCTGGGTCTCCTCCAGATCACCAGCTGTTCAGCAAGGAGGGAAAGGGGTTCTGATGTTGTGCGAAGAGTGCAATTACAGTTCCTTCCTCTGCAAGATCAGAGCAGAGGGGAAATGTCTCAGCAGACTTGAGTTCCATGAAAATATACAGAATGTAGCCCATACATTTTGCAACTGGATGCATACGATTTTGGGGGTGAAATTGTGCTTGGAAGTTTGAAGCTTTAGCTATCCTTAATGCAGGGCTTGTAGCTCATCTGCATATTGACCTCGTTTGAATTCTTTGGGTGAGATGTCTAATTTTGCCTTTTGCTCAGTCAGGACATGTCAGGGAACTGACATCGGAGCAGAGTGGAGAGGCTAGGCTCCCAGATTCTGCCGGAGAGGGAACCAGTAAGGGAAGAGAGAGAACGTCCTCTGGGGAAAGAAGTCCAGGTGACACCAGGAAGAAGGGAGAGGCAGAGAGCACTTCGGAGGGGAGGCTCCGAGACTCTTCCAGTGAAGTCAGTGAGGAGAGTGGAGGACCACCGCTTGGCACGCCCACTCTGCGCAGAAGGCTTCCGTGCAGAGAGGCGAGGAGGAGGTTGTCCGTTAAGGAATTCTTATGCTGGAGGAAATTTAGGAGACACCCACTGATGGATTCTACCAGCGACTGAGGCAGCCGCGCAAAAGGGCTGCTCAGCCAGGGAAAGACGCAACCACCCCTAAGCAGTTTGGAACAGCTGGAGGTTTACACACAAGCAACCCCAATTCCCATGATAGGACAGATGAAAGGTGTTGGAGAGCTTTGTTTTGTTATTACATTTTTTTTTTTTAAGGATATGGAAAAACTGGAAAGGGAAACTAGAGTGGAGTTACTAAGAATGCTTCCATGGAAAATAGCTATGTGTGTGGGTGACTGTGCGTGTTTCATGTGTGATTGTGTGCATCTCATGGGTGTTGGATTCTGTATGGGTCTCAGGAGTGCAGCTTGCATGGCCCTCGTACTGAAATTTGTGGGTGTCCGGCCCCTTTATGGGGAATTTTTGTGGGTGCTCAGGCGCCCAGGGCCCCAGAGAGTTGGCAGCTATAATGGGTCTTGTACCACCACCCATTTTGGGCCCTAGCCCTGCTCACTACTAGAATGCAGTCCCCTACAGCTTTCTGCTGGAAAGCCACCATTGCCACCATTTCCCAGAACGTTTTTGGCACTCTGTGTGCCCTCCTGTACTCAGTGGGTTCTTATGTGACTTATAATAGAGAGCAGTCTTTGTGTACAGGACCAGCCGAAGATGTTTTGCCGCCTGAGGCAGAGGACAAGGGTGGTTCCTCCCATACCCTCCAATTCCATGTTCAAAAGCTGAATCTTACTTCAATGTCTGAGGGCAATGCACTAGCTAAGGGTGCCACAGGGCAAGTCGCCTAACTCTGCCAACTGGTAGGGCTGGCCCTGTTTGTGTAGTCTAAGCCGCTCTGCTCTGCAGAATTCAAGGCAAAAAAAAAAAAAAAAAAAGGCACGCGAAAGAAAGAATTCAGGAACAACACTAAACTTGCATTTTCAATCTCTCTTTGACAGGCCCGTCCTCCATCTCTGCTGTGTGAGTAGATCTTGCTGCTGATTCTAACTCAGGCAGAACTGGAAATCTGTCAAGAGAAATTTCCAGCCAAGGTTTGAAATGTCAGCAAGAGTTGAACAATGCAGGGAGGAGTGACCCTCTTTTCAAATCACACCAGGGGGGGAGCAGAGAGAAACCATATTTCCCTTCACTGCAAGAAACAAATAAGGGTCTATTTTCCTCTCTTCCTTGGCCTCCCCCCCTCCAAGATGGGCTTTATGAGCTGACAAATACTGAAAGCTTTCCAACATGTGCAAAGCTAGACGATGCTGGATACTGGCCAAAGTCATCAAAGCGTGTGACCAAAACGATGCTTTCTACCCCTGCCCCCTTCCACCCCCACCCCCATTTCCCACTGCTACAACTCCTAGAGTTCTGTACAGCAGCAAGCAAAGGCAAGACAGGCAGATGGTCCGCTACATGCTGTGAATCTGTCTATTTTAGTTACCTCTTCAAAATGATGCTCAAAACTGTCAGGAACAGCAAGACTTGAACACTCACCAACAGGAACTAGGCAATGTTGACGAGTCTGTGGAGCTTTCCAGAGAACAGGATCTGGCAGTGACCTTGACCCACAGTGCTTGCACTAACACTTCAAGGAAGTCAGTAGATCATCCACTTCCGGGGAGCTGTGCAATGGCCTTGCACCATCTCTCGTCCGTGTTATTATGCTGCTTCTCAGTAGTGGCTTGCTGGGTGTCAGCGACTGGCAGGATGCTGATGACTGTGCACTGGGGGAAGAGAGGCTGGAGTCTG
Organism: Podarcis liolepis; assembly: GCF_965112155.1. NCBI lineage: Eukaryota > Metazoa > Chordata > Lepidosauria > Squamata > Lacertidae > Podarcis > Podarcis liolepis. The sequence goes on from NC_139559.1 coordinate 14,666,222, forward strand.
ATTTGGGAGACGGGGTTACTGGGCTGTGGGGGCCTGTACCAGCCAGGAGGCAAGAATCCTCAGCAAGGGAAGTTTCAGAACTGGAGGAGGAGGAGGAGGAGGAGGAAGAAGAAGAAGAAGAAGAAGAAGAAGAAGAAGAAGAAGAAGAAGAGGAGGAGGAGGAGTTTGGATTTGATATCCCGCCTTTCACTCCCTTTAAGGAGTCTCAAAGCGGCTCCCTTCCTCCCCCACAACAAACACTCTGTGAGGTGAGTGGGGCTGAGAGACTTCAGAGAAGTGTGACTAGCCCAAGGTCACCCAGCAGCTGCATGTGGAGGAGCGGAGACGCGAACCCGGTTCCCCGGATTACGAGACTACCGCTCTTAACCACTACACCACACTGGCTCTCAGAAGAAGAGCTGGTCTGTGAAGAAGAAGAAGACTGTGAGTGTGCAGCCCACATGGGAAGGTACATAAACTGGTGGAGGGAGAGTGGTCCCCAGTTGCTGCAACTGGTCCATAGAATATGGACCTGGAAATGGCTGCCTTGATTGGTGTGCGTAGGTCTCCAGAGCTGTAGAAGCAACTGTGTTATCTTTGACAATAAAGACTTAACTCTCTTTACACTGGATGGGGTAGAGCTCTGTTTTGCTATCTTCCTGGCAGCAGGTCACTTTCCAGGAAGAAGTTGGGGAGGGGAAAGGCGATGGGAAGCTTGGTGTGTTGTTGCAAATGCACTGTCAAGGCAATCTGCTGCTCCTGCTGGTGTGTTTGCACCACACTGACCTTCCTGCTGCCTGCCTCCTGGTAAGCAACCATGACCCACATCATGGGGAGCTAATATAGAGGCACCAACGTGTCCCCTGGTGAGCCACTTCTGCTTCTCTATGATCTTCAAATGGCTTCAAGGAGCTCATAATTGCCTTTCTAAATCAGACCCAACTCCATCTTCTTAAGCAGAGGTGGGGAAACATAATCTTGTAGCAGAGGGGTAGCCAATGCAGTGTCCTCCAGCTATTGTTGGATAGCCCCCATCATCCCTGTCCATTGACCATGCTGGCTGTGGCTGATGGGAGTTGGAGCCCAAAAAATCTAGAGGGCACCACATTGCTTACCCCTCTGCTTACCAGTTGTGTGATTAATTTATTTTTAGTCTCGGTGCTATTTTTCTAGAAAAAGAGGTGCCAGAACTCATCACATCTCTTAGAAAGGCAATGTTGCCCACCTGAGAGGTTCCAGAACCCATCTGAGAGGTGCCAAAACTAATTTTTGGTAAGTTCCCATTGAGAAAAAAAAGGTCCTGCTTAAACTTATTAGACTCTTGTCACCTGTAAGCCCCCCCCCCCAGCAACTTATGTTTAAGAAAAATACACGCACATACATTGTACTCAAAGGGAAAAGCAGCAGGCAGGGAATCATGTAATACATTATTATTGCAGCAGTTGGCCTAGATGACTTGGGGTACTTTCCAACGCTACAATTCTATGATTATAATATTTTATAGAATATACAATATATGGAAAAACAAAACCAATAAGAAATCAATAGTCGCCTTTCCCATGTCTGTGGTTTTGGGGGAGCAAAAAAGGGGTGCTGTGACTGTGAAGGCATCGCAGCAAGAATATGTGTCTGTGTGTCTGGCTGTCTGTCTGTCTGTGTGTGTGTGTGTGTGTGTGTGCATCTGAATCAGGGGGGAAACATTTCATTCCTGCACCAATGGCTTCCCTTTGCAGCCTTCACCTTTTTGACTTTCTGAATTCTGTAAACGTTGTCTGTTTCCCTCTATAAATCTAGCAGAGACCTGCATTAAAAGATAAAATGGAGGATGTGGGAAAGCAGAAAGGGTGAAAACAGCAAAGAAATATGCAGGGAAAGTCAGCTGTGGATAATCTGATAGGTCACTTATTGCAGTCATAGAGAGACTAATGGGGTATCAAATGAAAGCAGAGAGCATATACATTTTCAAGGGGAAAAACTAATAGATTGGCTGCTTCCCACTCCCCAAATAAGCAGAGACACTTAACAAAAGGGGAAATAAATGCATGCACACTTGAATCTGCTTCATATATTTTAACAACTTATAAATAATAGCAAATGATACTGTGTTTTAAACAAGCCATCTGTTTTGTAATTCAAAATGTTGTTTTGTGAGTATATCTGAAATGAACTGTTTGAATTGTGATATAATGATTTGAAAGGAATTGGTGGTACAAGGCTGTTTATTGCGGTGATGCTATAACACTTATCCCTGTTCTTTTCCACCACACTTCGGTGAAGTGCTTTGGAACATGCAAATTAAAGTGAAGCTGATAGAATTACCACTCCTGGAGTACATTGGTTGCAGTTTTTGAAACCTCCTTAGCAACTACCTCAGGTCCGATGATGGTTCTCTGAAATGACCTCTGTCCCAAGTCTAGCATTATGTTCTTTATATCATTTTCCTAAACAGGAAAAAGTCATTTATTTATTTTTATTTTAAAAGGGGTTCTTGTTGTTGTTGTTGTTGTTGTTGTTGGGCAACAGGGCATTTTATTCCACTTTAAATGACCAATACAGTGGTACCTTGGGTTAAGTACTTAATTCGTTCTGGAGGTCCGTTCTTAACCTGAAACTGTTCTTAACCTGAAGCACCACTTTAGCTAATGGGGCCTCCTGCTGCCGCTGTGCCGCCGGAGCACAATTTCTGTTCTCATCCTGAAGCAAAGTTCTTAACCCGAGGTACTATTTCTGGGTTAGCGGAGTCTGTAACCTGAAGCGTATGTAACCTGAAGCGTATGTAACCCGAGGTACCACTGTATGTGCTTTTGAAGGTGGCCTGGAGCCCAGGAAGTTTGCTCACTTGCTCATTCTTTCCACCCCTGCTCATTGCACAAGGATAACAAAAACCAAAGATGCTATCAATTATAAATGAAACATTTAGTGAGATGGGTAGCAATGGAAATCTAATTAAGAACGTTTAACACCTACATGGTAATGGTAGGGTGAAAATTTATGCCTTGTCCAGGCTTATTTGGAGAGTGAGAGCAAGACTATACAGACTGGGATCCTATGCACACTTACCCAGGAGTAACTCCCATTTAACACAATGGGACTTACTTCTGAGTAGACATGGCAAGGATTGTGCTGACAGTATGTTTTCTGAGTGACACAAAAATCAATGCCTTTATTAAGAGAGAAACCTAGCATCCGGCATTTAAATTGAGCTAAATGGATAAAGATGGCCTGTGGAAACAAACAGCCTGTCCTCCCAGCTTAATTGACTTTGCTTAACTCCTTTTAAGTAAGTATTAATATCGATTGGTATTTGTTTTTGATTTGACATTGACACAAAAGCCTGCTTGGTTTTAGGAAAGGTGCCTTGAGGTCAGCGGGGGGAAATGTATTGCGTAGACGAGCTACCGAGGATGTCCGGTGACGATGAAGAAAGCAGAAATCAATACTAGGTACGTGATGAGAGATTCCCAAATGGGGCAGGGTTTGAAAACCACTGGTCAGTCAGGGGAGCCTTGTGGGTGAGTTGCCCAAATCCCGATGGCATTGTGCTTGAAGCATGCATCAGAGTTCATGGCCATGAAAGGGACTGGATGATGAATTCAAAGCGTAAGTCCTTTGGCTGGGGTACACCTGACTTTTGCAGCATCCTGGTTGTGGAGGTGAATGTCAGTCAATATGCGGTTGGTGAGGAAGGCTGAGGTGTCGGCTGTCATTGTGCCAGCACAATGAAACAGCTGGTCCTCCTTCCATGATTTCCAAAGCAAGCCTCTTTCCCATCAGTTTCATGGAGGCAAAATGTCTCCATCATGGGGGGTCATGATAGGAATCTCCCATGTCATCTTAAAACAAATGATACTAGGTGTCAATGCACGGGTGGCGCTGTGGGTTAAACCACAGAGCCTAGGACTTGCCGATCAGAAGGCCGGCGGGTCGAATCCCCACGACGGGGTGAGCTCCCATTGCTTGGTCCCTGCTCCTGCCAACCTAGCAGTTCGAAAGCACGCCAAAGTGCAAGTAGATAAATAGGTACCACTCCGGTGGGAAGGTAAACGGCGTTTACGTGCGCTGCTCTGGTTTGCCAGAAGCGGCTTAGTCATGCTGGCCACATGACCCGGAAGCTGTTCACCGGCTCCCTCGGACAATAAAGCAAGATAAGTGCCGCAACCCCAGAGTCGGTCACGACTGGACCTAATGGTGAGGGGTCCCTTTACCTTAGGTGTCAATGTAAGCCCCCGCCAATGAAAAAGAGATTTTCTAGCCCAGGAGTGGGGAATGTTTTCAGCCCAGCAAGCCAGATCTAGCCTGCAGCCATTATGACCTGGGATGAGCACCTTAAGTCAATATAACTATGCAAGCCCTTGCTGAATTCTCATGTGGCAAATGGCAGGCATAGAAACTGGACTGAGCTTTGCATGATGCTGATTAAATCAGATCAGCTGATTAATGTGGATAGGGGAGCTCTTCAATCCAGTTCACATTTAAAGGCAAACCTCCAGTTCACATTTAAAGGCAAAGGCTCACTCCTGAAAGTTGCACTTCTCTGAAGTTTGCAATGTATTTTCCCAGCCAAATGATGTGTACAAGAATGCCTATACTAGGGTAAAGTTTGCATTTAAATGTATATATTAGTGAAAATAATGTGCAAATTGCATGTAATATTATAATCATAAGACTATATTATTTTAGGGGAAATTGCTTTGCAAAAATGCATATCTTTGGAGAAATTCACATGAAAATGCTGGTGAATTTTCATGAGGGGTGGGAAGATACGCTTAAAGGGAAAAGAAAGGAAACACAGGGCACTTTTCCGACGAGCAGCAGATTACTCCAGCTACAAAGCAATATTTGGGAGAGAGTGGTATTAAATGAAAAGGAAATGGCGTTAACGACTGCATTGAATTTTTGATTCACCCAGCTTCGTGCTTTTGCGATTGGGCTGGTGGCAGCCATACACATGGCTGCAACAAATATCAATATTTTGGCAGGAAAATGGGTTGGAGATCAGATGGATTCCTGGTAGTTTGGGGGATAAAAGAGGGAGCGCTGAGATCTGCATGCAACGTTTTGCCGTACTTCTCAACAAATGTCTGGATGCAATTTCTTCTCCCTGAATAGTAGGAGCTACATGAGCTCAGGCTGAAGACACACTCTGGCTAGGTGCATGTGGTCAAGGTGTGGGCTTGATTTTGGATGGGAGTGGGGAATGATGAGTCAACAAAACTGATAAGGAAGAAACTCACATAGGAACCTGCCTTAAACTGAATCAAACCATAGGTCCTGTGCCAGTTTAGCGCAGTGCTTGGGGACTCACTGAGCGGGTGGCTCGTGGGCTGGTTAAATGACCCCCGTGGGCCGCTTGTGGCCCATGGGCCTTAGGTTGCCAACCCCTGATCTAGCTCCATATTTTATACATCTATTGTAGGGCTATAATTCCCATTATCCTTGACCATTGACTATGCCGGCTGGAGTTTGAGTCAAACAACATCTGGAGAGCACCACGTTGGCTATCCCTGGTCTACGTTTGATGGGCAATGACTCTTCAGTGTCAGTTCAGGAATGATGAGTATGGAAAGGCTTGTGCAATGGAACACCTCCCTCATCCCCAGCAAATCCATTCTGGGTTTCCCCCAAAACCTCCGGAGTAGATTTGGGGAGGGCGCTGGGTGTGCAAGTCCCATTGTGCAAACAGGAATCCTCATGCTGATGGGATGATTGCTACGTGGGTTGGGATGCTTACTAGTAAACCATCTCTTCTTGAAGCTGCGCTTCTTTAAAAAACAAATGTGCCAGTTAATTACCTTTGGCCAAATTCTGGATACAAAACTGCATGATTCATCTTGAAGTATTTCACTCATTATTATGTATAATATTTTTTGCCCTATTAAGGTCAACCAGAAGGCAAGAATGATAGGCTAAAATGACAACTTTGCATCTTTTATTTTTGACGATGCCAAATTGCTACTCCATTACAGAATGAACCCCTGTCTCTCACTAACTAAAGGTCAGTGGTCCATTATTTCTTTCTGAGGATTCTCTTTGTTCTTCTGGAACCAGCAGATGCTTCAACACATTATCCTATCAAGGTACGAATGGGGTCCTTTTTCTGTGCATACAGTCATCAGCATCCTTGCATTATCACCAGCCATTTGCCTTCTAACACTGAAGGACAGCCTGTGTTTTATATAACATCAATCTCAATTTGAACAAACAAATGGATGAAGTTTTTGCTTAAACCAGAGATGGTGGGAAGAACTTTCTCTACCCTTTTGTCTCCGATTTCATGCTAGACCTTGAGACCTCATCCTTTTCACAATGGCCCATTTGAAGCACAATATGGATTTCAAGGATTCCCTGTGACATCTTCTTGCTTTCATCCCTCACATTTTGTTCATTATTCCATTGAACTTTGGGACCACAATTGAAATGCCTGACTACAAAAATAATAGCAGGCATGTGATGTTCCTACTGAGAGTGTGTAGCAAAAGACGCTGTGTACGCCACAGGCACTGCTGATTTCAGTTTGAAAACATACGTATACTGTTGCTGGCATCCGTCTGTCTTGAGAGAGTGGAGTGTGCTTTGGGCGGATTGGGGAAGGGGGTTAAACTGCTGCGATAGCAGCACCGAAGTGACCTCCCCAGGGCACAAGCTTGGGCAGTGTGTATGGAGATCCTGGGCTGCCCAGACAACAAAACCCCACTCTCTGCCCCACTGAAGTGGTCCAAAGGAAAGCAGAGCAATATGTCTGGCACCAGCTTGGCTGCAGGAGTTGCCAGAAGGAAGCATACAAGGTGCAATCCAACTGTCTCAGGGACTCCAGATTTGTGTAGGCTTTACTCCCTTAGTCCCTTCTTCTCCCAAATATATGCTGCAAGACAGCAGAGGTTTAGGATCAGAGTTTCCCTTTTCCCAGATGGGCTGCCTTCCCAAGTTGAGGAAGTTCACCTGAGCCTCATTTCCTTCTACAGCACACGCAGAAGCCATCTTCTCAGCCATTGGACCCACTGTTGGTCTCATCTGCTCAATCTTCTGGAGCCTGTCTTGAATGCAGGAAAAGGCCCTGATGGTTTGAGACTTATCGGCTACCCTCGCCTGGTTTAGCTGTCTAGTAAAAGCTGTTTTCTGGGTTGTGGCCACTGCTGCATGCTGACAGCTTCTGGGAGCCACAGGTGAGAGCTGAGTGCAGGGTGGAGACCAAAGGTGGACAAACTAACCCAGAAGGAGGCTGACGTGTCCCCCACCAGAGCTACCCCTCCCATAACACCCCATACACTCAAAAAAGAGCAGGGTAAAATTCTATGATAAAAATAAATAAATAAAAGCTGAACATCAAAATAAAATAACTTTTGCCCACTGAATGCTCTGGACTACTAGAAAAGGGACTTCTGTGTCTTAAAAGCTCTTCCTGTCTGTTGGAAAGGGCTAAGCTGATAGCTCATTCCAATTATGGTCTTGTGGATCCGATCTGGTGGAACACTCTGTCACAAGAGACCAGGGCCCTGCGGGACTTGACATCTTTCCGCAGGGCCTGCAAGACAGAGTTGTTCCGCCAGGCCTTTGGCCAGGGCACAGCCTGACTCCCTCCCTCGGCAATCTTCGCGGAGCTCTGGCCCAATGGTTGCCAGTGGCCTGAATTAATTAATTTTACAATGAATGATTTTAGAGTGTTGTTTATGTTATACTTTTATACTGTTTTATTGTTGTTAGCCGCCCTGAGCCCAGCTTCGGCTGGGGAGGGCGGGATATAAATAAAATTTATTATTATTATTATTATTATTATTATTATTATTATTATTATTATTATTATATTCTATCCCATCCACTGCATCCCATTGCATCCCATTCCACTGTGAGCTGCTCTATCCTGTTGTGTGCACACACTTTTCAATGCCTTTCAATGCCTTTCAATGCATTCATCCATAAAGAATGCACTTTGTGCACACTCTTTATGTAAAGTATGCAATTTCCCTCATACTTTTGGTATTGCAATTGCATGCAAATGCATTACAAAATCCAGAGAAGTGTCTAATGAGCTTGGTGGTTGCACTCTGAGCTGAAAGCAAGTTCGGGAGCATCACGTAGGATCAGTCTGCAGTGAAAAGTGTACAAAATGAATTGCTCCCCCATCCTAGCTGAAAAGGATATTGTGTAGAGCGAATGCAGAAGCACATCAGTGTTGTGATGCAAATTCAGATTCAAGGCCTCTTGTGCACCCTATGTTCACAGTACATGCTGTGGATTAGGGGTCAGCAAACTTTTTCAGCAGAGGGCTGGTCCACTGTCCCTCAGACCTTGTGGGGGGGCGGCGGACTATATTTTTTTGGGGGAAATGATGCAAGAGCACCACGAGCCCCGGTGGCTGCTTACCTGTGTCTTGCAAGTGGCAGGGGCTGGCGGTGGAGGGATGATGAGCAGCGTGCGAAAGGGCTCGGAGAGGGGCTGCTTAAAATGGCGGCCACTCAAGCGCTGCTGTTTCTGGCACCAACAAAGCCCAGCCGCATTCCTCCTCCAGGCAGGACGGGGAGAAGCCAGAGGAGGGAGGCAGAAGGCACTGCTGCCGCCACTGTGTGTGAGAGAGGGAAAGAACATGCATGCTGGTGATCCACGCAGCAATTCCCAGACCATCCGCCAGCCGGATCCAGAAGGCAATTGGGCCTGATCTGGTCCGCGGACCTTAGTTTGCTGACCCATGCTGTGAATGGAGACATGTGCTTCTAGTCAGTTGACAATTATCCTTCATTTTAAGGGAAGCATCCTGGGTCAGAATATCACATACCCATAGAACACAATGGGGGCATCTCCTGTATTTTGCAAGAGAGAGGGAGGGAGGGAGGTGGGAGAATATTGTGGATGTAGCATATATTGATTTCGGTAAGGTTTAAGAAAAAGTTTCCAATGAAGCTGCTAAAATGTGGGCTGGACAATGTTAGGTGGATGTGTAGGTTTTGAACTGACCAAACCCAAGGAGTGCTTCCCAATGGTTCCCTGTGACCCTGGAAAGAAGTGATAAATCGGGTGCTGAAGGGTGGTCTACTGGGGCCTGTGTTGCTTAAGAGAGAGAGCCAGTGTGGTGTAGTGGTTAAAAGTGGTAGTCTCGTAATCTGGGGAACCAGGTTCGCGTCTCCGCTCCTCCACCTGCAGCTGTTGGGTGACCTTGGGCTAGTCACACTTCTCTGAAGTCTCTCAGCTCCACTCACCTCACAGAGTGTTTGTTGTGGGGGAGGAAGGGAAAGGAGAATGCTAGCCGCTTTGAGACTCCTTCGGGCAGTGATAAAGCGGGATATCTAATCCAAACTCTTCTTCTCTTCTTAACATCTTTCTAAATTGTTTTGATGAAGGAATGAAGGGGACGCTCATCAAATTTGCAGATGATGCCAAGTTGGGAGGGGTAGCTTATACTGTACCTAAGAATCAGAATTCAAGATGACAATAAGAGATAGGAGAATTGGTCCAAAACTAACAAAATGAATTTCAAGAGAGACAAATATTCAGGCAGGAATAATAAGGTGCACAAATATAGGATGGGGGATACCTGGCTTGACAGGAGCACACGCAGAAAGGATCTAGGGGTGTGTTGGCGACCCATGTTTTATCTAATACAAGAAGCTCTTTTGTTGCAAGAAAACCCTAGAATAAATTGGTTATGTGATAAATACCCATATTTTCACCATAACCACTGCCTGCTTGCGCACTGACGCTCTAGTCCTTTCCTGTGCTAACTCTTCAGATGAAAAGAAATCTGAAATTTCATTCTGGCCAAACTTTAAAAATTCCTGAACTGCCTACACGTTGTTTCCCATCAAGCGGTCTTCCCAGCGCCAGGTTTGGCAGGCATATACTGAACAGTTGAGTATCTTAATTCCTCCCTTCCTTCAAAGACAGGGTAATTTATGAGTCCTTTGCAGCATACTCACTGCGGAATTAGCATAGTTCTAACCCAAAGTTGTGAGCGCACGTGTCTATTTAGATATTCGGCAGTTTTAAATAGGTAAAACGGGATTATTTCACTGTGATTTACAGCCAAATGAAGTGGGCAGTTATAGGTAATGATCAGTGTTGCCCTTCGTCCCAACGTCCTTGAAAAGGGTTGAAGCCGGTAACTAGGAAACTTTGCAAGGACAGTGATAAATCTCTGAGGTGACGCATAAAAGTGCAGAGCTAAAGCAGTCCCAACCTCATGAAAAAGTATTATGTATTGATCTTTATGCAGGTATAAATGTCTGCGCCATCCATAGATTAGTTCTCCCTTCCATCCACTTCACTGATATTTTAGTGGGCTGCATAAAACCCAGGTTCCTTTAACGTGTACTAAGCATGAAATTATGAGCTGAAAGCTATGTCTTTAAAGTGCACTCATATAGTTTATTGCCATGTAGTTGATTCCCAGAACTTAAAATGTTACCAGATGTTCTTACACTCCAGGTATTCTGGAAATCTGCGCTGTGGCTTGGACCAGGACTGTGTTTGGGCAATGTCGCTGGGCTTAAACTAATTGAAAAATTCACTTTTGGCTAGGAGCAGAGCCGCAGAAGAACATTCTTGAAATGTAAGAGAGGGAGAAAAGCATGTCAGAGGAGCACACCATGGTTTTGCACATGGACTGCCATTTTGCCTGGAAATCTGATGTACTCTGCTACTGATAAAAGCTTTGTTGCTAATCACATGGCTCCACCCCCTCTGTTGCATTGCTCTGCCAGTGGCAGACTGTGGGCTCTCAAATTTCAGCAGTGCCCTGTGCGATGCTAAAATTTGGTCCCCCCCACCCCACTCCAGTCTACAGCATTGCACTGGATAGCTCAGCTGGTTAGAACATGGTGCTGATAACACCAAGGTTGCAGGTTTGATCCCCGTATGGGACAGCTGCATATTCCTGCATTGCAGGAGATTGGACTAGATGATCCTAAGCGTCCCTTCCAACTCTACAATTCTACGATTCTGTGATTGTTGTGGCACCTCCTGCAGCGCAGAGCCCAGTGTGCCCGCGCCAGTCACACTACCCCAAAACCTCTGTGCTTGCCCCTGGTACCCTCCATACAGGGCAAATGCAGCCTGCTGTATCCATGTAGGCTCACTCTGCAATCTTGAAAAACATGCATTATCAGGGTTCTAAATCATGCCGAAAGCCTATAGGTGAGGTATCCAATAAAGTACTACCACTAGCACAAGGCTTGTACAACAGACCTTAGACTCACCTATACAGCTGCAAATAAAACATTTTAAGTGTGTGGTAGCATGCAATATACAAATGTGACAGTAGATGGCGATGGTGAGCTACGGCACATCCAACATTTTTTTCCAAAAGCATTTTCACAGCATTATATACACACACCACTCTTATTTTTTACTTACTTGTGAGGTGGAGGCAGGGCAAGCCCTGAGGGGCAGTATGTTTCTAATGTATTTCTCCCCCCCCCTCTTGGTTTTAATGTATCTATGTTGGGGGCTTCTGTCTGCCCTGTGGAAGACAAAGTGACTTAACAAATTCAGTAAACGAAACAAAACTTCCCTTCTCTGTTTCACGCACACAACCACTAACCCCTAAATCTGCTCTAGGGTTTCACCTAATCCTCCGGAGCAGATTTGATAAAGGAGGGGGTGGGGTCTTGCAAAGAGAGGTGAGGCATGCAGGGAAGTCCTTGTGCAAGTGGAAGAACTTCTCACTTCAGGCATTTAACTCCCAGCAATACATGGAAGTGTCCGTTCCAGCCAGCTCTCACCGAGAGCAGCCATTGAGGCCTTGGCGTGACCATGGTGGGGCTTGATTCCCTTCCTTGGCTTCGGCACAGTGGGAGGGGTCACTTCTGGCTCCTCCCACCCCACCGACAGCTGAGGTCACACATGCAGAGCTCGCCACCCAACCACAGGTAGGTGAGGGCTGCAGTTTGGGAGCCGTCCTGACAAAGAACACACAGGACACAGAGGGCTGCAGGAGGGTGAGGGCTGCAGTTTGGGAGCCGTCCTGGCAAAGAACACACACGGAGCAATGGATCCAAACTACAAGAAAGAAGATTCCACCTAAACATTAGGAAGAACTTCCTGACAGTAAGAGCTGTTCAACAGTGGAATTTGCTGCCAAGGAGTGTGGTGGAGTCTCCTTCTTTGGAGGTCTTTAAGCAGAGGCTTGACAACCAAGGGGGTTGGACTCGACGGCCCTTGTGGTCTCTTCCAACTCTATGATTCTATGATTCTAGGAAATGTTATTCTTAGTAGGTATGTACACACTTGGGTCTAGAGGAAGATGTGTAGTAAAAGATGGTGCTAGATGGCAGTGAAATGCAAAAAAGGACAGCCCACGACAATTAGATTTGAACTTAAATGCATACAAAATAAGCACAGCGGCAGAAGGAAGAGAAATCCGTGATAACAAAAATCACCCTAGCACTGCTGAGCAAATTGTCACCTGTAATGGAGCAGGAAACAATTGTTTCTAATCAGATCCAAACAAATGTAATAAAATACTAGTTCCAAATGATCTGTTTCATGCTTGAAATTTGGAGAATTGCAAGTTTTCAATCACCAGGAGAGTGTCTTGGAAAAGAGTGGAATAATTTCCTCTTTGTTTCTGAATGGTGCTGTAATGGTTCTGGGGGTTGCTTGTGTGTAAATCAACGCCACCTTTGGCTGGTTGCCTGAATGAACCCTTTCTGTCTGGACAGCCACGCGCCCATAACTGTCTCAATCGCTGGCAGAATCCGTTAGTGGGCGTTTCTTGAACTTCTTCCAGCAAAGAAGTTCTTTGACGCCTAGTCTCCGCCTACTTTCCCTGCACAGAAGCCTTCTGCGCAGGGAGGGTGTGGGCATCGGAGGACCCGTGCTCTCCCCACTGGTTACTGGCGAGGAGTCTTGGAGCCACCTCGCCGATTCCCCCATCTGCCCCCCTTCTCCACTGGTGTTACGCTGATTTTCTTCCCCAGAAGATGTGCTGCTTCTCTCCCTCCCGGGACGCTCTCCGGAATCCCTCTGGAGCCCTCCCTCTCCCTCTGGCTCCGATGGCAGTTCCCTGACAGGTGCTTTCCTTCACGACGTCCTTCCTCTTTCCTATGAATTGACCACAGTCTTCAACAATACATTATTTGCAATCTGGCTCTGATTGACAGTAGAGGCTGCCGAGTTTTGTGTGCATGTTTAATGGTATCCAGGAAAAAAGAAGGCTGTAGCAGATGCCTATGTACTTGGTCTGCAAATGTTCTTCTTCCTTTTAAGACACTACGTGTAGTGATAATGAGGGTGGAATGATTATTTTGGCTGGCAGGTGAATTATGGATGCACTGTGGAAAGAACAAAGTGCAGATGGGCTGACAGAATGGAATTTGGATGGTATTGCAACCAAGATATCACTGTGCGTAATTAACTGGACCTTATATGGGTGTGAATACAAATAGGATAGGAATCATACTGGCAGGGAATGAGTTAAGGTTGGGATCAAGGCTAAGTAGGAGCTTCAGATTTAGAAAACGTGGCACTTCTGGCATTGCTCTAGGCCTCCAGCTGCAGGAACTGACCTTGAGGATGTTAGCCCTGACATCTATAGTCATATCACACTGTTACTGAGCACACTCCAAAACAATGAGTATGGCCAAGGACTCCGGAGGTCTCTACTGCTGCCTCCCAGGATCCACTGCATGAGGTGATTGTCTCACCCAGCCTCATGATAGGACTGGCCCTTATTTCCAATATTCTCTTTCCTAAATGTGCATCTACAGTAAGCCCTCAACCAGGGTCGTCTTTAGTATATGCACCACCGGGGTGCAAAGATCCGCCCAGCACCCCCAAATTTAGTTTAGCCCCCAAATTAACTTTTATTATGCTTATGTCTGACACCACACTTACAGTACACCTGATCTCTTGTGTTCATGCTCTGCGTGCATTTTTGTAGAAATGGAAAACTAAAATTGCGTGCTGAAACACATGTGTAGTAGAGCCCTAAGTACTAAGCAGTCAGTCAAAGAAAATGCTGACAATTAGCAAAAATAAACATAATTTTTTTTTAACGATTTCTCTAAATGAATTTCAACTGTAGGTGATTAAATTAAAACACAATTTGCAATGTTCCACTCAAGGTCAGGCAGCGTAAGATCAGTCGTGTCAAAGGTGCTGCTGACCCCGCTGCCGCATGGCAGCTCAATACAATACATAACATAATATTTTGCAAGAGTCAATTTCACGTGCATGGTGCTGTTGAGAATGACAAGTGCCGCCTCTGGCATGGTGCGTCTTTGGTAAATGAGTGCACAAAGTCAAAAGTCCTTTAGTGAAACAGGAGGTATACATTTCGGTAATACCTAGGTATATGTGTATTTTGTTTTTCTAGCTTGATCAAAATGATTTATTATTTCATAACAGGTAGATAGTTAAGAGCTTAGGCAGCTTCAGCGGTGGGTGCCTGGCACCCCCCCCCCCCCAGAATCAACTTATGTTCCAATGATCACACCTAAAGCCAAAATCACATATAGTCAATACACATTGGGTGCAATTTTATTATTATTTGCTAAGTGCTAAATGTGTACAAGTTAAATGGGCTTACTGTATATAAATTTGTATTTCCAGTTTTATTCAAATCTGTGTCCTTTTCTTGGGTGATGCACTTCCTCTTTGATAGGCAGTGCATCTGTGACCATCCCAATCTTATAAACAAGATTGATTTTGGCCATATATTTTCCTGTGTCCCATCTGTGGTAGAGTTGTGACTGGCTGGGTCATGGGAAAGGGCCTTCTCTGAGACCATGCCCAACTTTTGGAACTCGCATCCTAGGGAAGTTTCCTTGGACCTTTGTCCTGGCTAACACGTTCCTTTTCTGACAAGGACTCGTCTTGCCAGATTGATGAATTTCATTGAACAGCCTCTTGGTTTCATTGCTGCCTTATCTGCTACGCCTGCCTTTCTTGTTGGTTTTTATGTGGATTGTTTTAATACGATGTGAACTGCCCCGAGTGTTCTTTGTCAATTGAAGAGTGGGATCAAAATATTTCAAGAAAGCAAATTAACAAATAGTTGGTGACACACCCTGTGCATGAGAGCTTGTTTACACTATCAGTAATCTGGGCGGCTTGCTACCTCTTGAAATAATTCTGGATGTGTCTGCTATCTTTTGAGAAACAGGACATGTGAATGAATTCTCCCAAGAGAGAGAGAAAGGAAAACCATATTTGCATGGCAGTATGGTTACAAGTTGCCTGGTAACATGAGAGACCTAAGCAATAAGCAATTTTAAAGAAAGCAAGCCAATGGAATGATAACAAGAATTGTTGGCATAAATTTGGGCAGAGATGTCTCTGTTTCATTGAAAGCAGAGGATCACATAGCCACTCAGAGTGTAGAGAACCAGTGGTTGGGCTTAAGATTAAATCACCCTTTAGATCTGTAAACCTGCCTCTACAGCCACAGCAGGCACTATAACTCTCCAATGGTTTGACTTCACTTTCAAAGGTGCACTCCTCCACTGTCTCCCGAGACAGATGGATGCCAACACAATAATTACTAAGTATGCATGGATGCGGGTGGCGCTGTGGGTTAAACCACAGAGCCTAGGACTTGCCGATCAGAAGGTCGGCGGTTCGAATCCCCACGGCGGGGTGAGCTCCCATTGCTCGGTCCCTGCTCCTGCCAACCTAGTAGTTCGAAAGCATGTCAAAGTGCAAGTAGATAAATAGGCACTGCTCTGGTGGGAAGGTAAACAGTGTTTCAGTGTGCTGCTCTGGTTCACCAGAAGCGGCTTAGTCATGCTGGCCACATGACCTGGAAGCTGTATGCCGGCTCCCTTGGCCAATAAAGCGAGATGAGTGCCGCAACCCCAGAGTCGTCCACGACTGGACCTAATGTTCGGGGTCCCTTTACCTTTACGCAGGGATACTGTGTCTAATTTGATGGTGTTGAGGCATCTGTTTAACTCCTCTTCTTTGCATATTTTTTGTTGTTGTTGTTTTTCCACCTCCTTGTTCCTTTCTAGGGTTTGAGCCAGGAGACAAAATGTCAAGCAGCCACAAGAAAGGCCAGCCTCGTAAGGGGGCGTGCTGGGCATCTTAAAAACGGAGGCCAATTATGCAACCTAGAGCTGGGCCAAGAGTTCATGGAAAGTTCATGCCAGGGTCCAGCTTGTAGCTGCTCATTCATGCTCAGACTTCTGGCCTTTGGAGAGACACCCACACAGGCACATCACAAAGGCAGGTCTTGTGCTAAAGAGCACCATTTGCTGCTGGAGCACAGAGGAAGGCTCTGTTTTCTTCATTTGGGGCACATCAATAGAGAGCCACATCTTATGTAAAAGAGAGAGGAAAAAACAACATTTAGCACAAGTGGAAAATAATTCTCCAATGGGTAGCTGCTTCAAATGCCCACATTTTGTTTGAATTCCAGCCTCGACAGTTTCATCAGAAGCTGAAACCCTGCACACTAATAGCCAGTTCACATTGCAAAGGTTCTTGGAGCCAGGCACGAATGCCATTTCTGCCCACAAGTGGGGCTTTGGGGGCTGGGGGGAATGTCTTTGTACCCAGAAGTGGGGGGGGAGTGTGAAGAGCTGCTTGCCAAGTTGGTCATGCTGCTGTTGCATCAGTGTACTGCCCTTTTTGCTGTCTTGTTGGCATGGGTGTGGAACCTGCCGTTGAACTCCATTAAGCCATCAGTCCCAGATAACATGGTCAACAGCAGTGTTGATGGGAGCTGTAGTACAATAACTGCCAGTGGGTGGCGCTGTGGTCCAAACCACTGAGCCTCTTGGGCTTGCTGATCAGAAGGTTTGAATCCCCGCGATGGAGTGAGCTCCCGTTGCTCTGTCCCAGCTCCCCTAGCAGTTCGAAAGCACACCAGTGCAAGTAGATAAATAGGTACCACTGCGGCGGGAAGGTAAACAGTGTTTACATGCACTCTGGCACTCATCACGGTGTCCCTTTTCACCAGAAGCGGTTTAGTCATGCTGGCCACGTGACCTGGAAAGCTGTCTGTGGACAAACGCCGACTCCCTTGGCCTGAAAGCGAGATGAGCTCCGCAACCCCATAGTCGCCATTGACTGGACTTAATCATCCATGGGTCCTTTACCTTTTCCCCACTCCTGAAGACTGGAGAGGAAACTGTATCATTACATCCATCTAGTCCCCCCCCGCCAGGGGTACTCAAGGACACATGGTTCTGGCACCTGGAGAGCCAGTGTGGTGTAGTGGTTAAGAGCGGTGGACTCGTAATCTGGTGAACCGGGTTCGCTTCCCCGCTCCTCCACATGCAGCTGCTGGGTGACCTTGGGCTAGTCACATTTTGAAGTCTCTCAGCCTCACTCACCTCACAGAGTGTTTGTTGTGGGGGAGGAAGGGAAAAGAGAATGTTAGCTGCTTTGAGACTCCTGAAAGGGGAGTGATAAAGCAGGATATCAAATCCAAACCTTTTTTGTCCACATGTTAAAAATATGGCATTTACTGTAACAATCTCATGGCGATTAATGGCACAAAAGCATTGGCTCTATCCCAGGGATGACGGCAGTGGAGGGAGACGGTTTCTGGACTGGACCTTCCCACACGTTTTCGATTCACTTCTCCAACACTTTCCTAACTACAAAAAGTTGGTACCTAGCTCCCCAAGGACGTAATTGTATCTATAATGGTTCTAATGAATGCTGTTGGAGATGCACTTTTGATAGTGCTGATGTATGCAATATATTCTCATCCTGTCAAAAGTTTATGGATGATGGTAGTTTATGAAATCAAGAAAATTATAGGATACGTTCTACCTATTAATCGTTTGGTGAGTCTGTTTGGTTATGTCCACAACCTGGTACAATCAGAGAGGTGGGAGATGGTTATCCACTTTTTGACTAGTGCTTGGATGGCCATAAGTAGAACGGGAAAATCCCAAAATCTCTTATATCAGACTATTGGCTGTTGAAAACACTTGACAGTGAAGGTACAACAACACCAACACCACACACACTTCTCAGTCCTTTAACATGCTGTTAAGTCCTAATGGTATTTTGCTGACCTGTAAACTGCAAACTGTATTAGTTTGTAACTTAGTGGTTGATCTGTGATTGTAATACTGTATTAAAGATTGATTGATTATATTCTTTGTTTTGATTTGTAGAATCAATGTAACCCTGTATCTGGGGAGCACTGACTTGCCCCCCACATTGAGGGGGCCTGGCATCACATGGCAAGTCCTGCCCCCACCCGGCGTGCAAGCTGTCGCCTGGCGGCCGGAGATTGGGCACATGGAAGATGTTCACCCTCCGCATGTCTTGCCCCTGCCCGGCTCCCGAGCACTCACCCGAAAGCAGGGGGAGGGGGTGGTGTCCCTCTCAATATTGGGGAGGGCTTGGCCTCCTTCCCCAAAACATTGAGGGGACCAAAGCCCCTTTCGCCTCCTATAGTTGGCACCCCTGATCACAGCAAATTGTGTTCTGTGGAAATTCTTAGTTAAAAAAGCAAATTTGTTGCACAAGGGCAACTAAACACGCCTAAACTTCTGGTATGTGTTGAATCCCTCACCCAAAATACTGACTGCCTCAAGGCACCTTTAGTCATTCCCTGAGGGGAAAATGGCTCCAATGCTCTGATTATTTTGCTTGTTTTTATTATTGGTTGATGAATTAAAATAAAATAAAATTGTAAGGCCCACTTACCTGGGAGCAACTCCCACTGAGCTTGTTATGTACTGAGTTGAATAGGATCCAAAATGCAGCAGTCTGATTGGTTCTAGAACAATAGGATTCAGAATACAGCAGTCTGATTGGTCCTAGAACAATGCAGCAGTATGATTGGTCCGCAGGAGCCACCCAATCCAGCTCCAGGTGGAAGTGAATCCACAACCTGATTGGCCTACGGGAGAATCCCAGAATTAGCCAATCACGTGCAGCCCATTGTATAAATAATGTATATAAAGCAGATATTTTGGGGGAACTTTCATTCCTCCTCACCACTATGAGCTGAATAAAGAGCATGAAATCCACTCTTGACTCCAAGTATATTTCAGAGCTCAATAGGACTTACTTCCGAGTAGACATGCTAACTCTTACAAGAAAGAAGCAAAACCTTTGCATGTCTTCTATAACACGAATCTGTTGCTTTCCTATAAGAGCAGCACACAGGCTGAAGAAAAACGGATACAAAAATTCAGAGACACGCCCGCTTTCTCACAGACACCCAGTATCCCCTCTCTGTCCCCAGGAGGGTTTCTGTGTAGAGGAAAAACTTTGACAGGATTCACCCAGCCACCCCTGGCAGAACATGAGCTGCCCTATGCCCACCCTGGCAGCTGACAGAGTGACTCACAGCTCCTGGCACTGGGAAGCCAGACTTTGCGTGTCTGGGAAATAATTCCCAGCCAAGTGTGATTGCAGGCTATTATTAAGACTTTTTGTGTGTGAAATTGGCAGGCTTGAGGTCAAACCTCTTTCAATGAATTCACCCACAGTACTTTCAGAGAGCTTTCAAGAGTAATCCCCATCACACCCTGACTCAGAAGATACTTTACCTCCTCTACGAATTGCTATTTAATTACCAGGCAATTTCCTCCCTCCCCCCTTTACGTTTTTGAGTACTTCATTTTAGGTTTTTTTTCAGGAGGGTGGGTTGCTTTTACAGTCCAATTCTGCCTTTGAATAAGACAGTATGGTTGAGAGCCAGAAGCAACACCAGCTGGAAAAGAAAATGAGGAATTTGTTCTTTCAAGAAATGGTTTTCAAACTGGGGTGCATGGTGAAAGAGCTTGGAAATTTACACCAGAAGCTTAAAATGACAAAGTGTAAACAAAGGTTGCACTTACCTGAAAAACCAGGTCCTCAATTCAGACGTAGCTGTGATATGTAAAGATTAACTTGCAGACTAAAGCCAGGGGCACAGTTAGATGACTGAACCAAGATGGAACTTAGGAGTCCATGGGGTGTGTGTGAAGAAACTCAAGGTTGCTGAGAGGTGTAGTTCAGCAACATCTGGAGAAGTCACCAATGACTGACTTGCTTCTTTCCACTATGGGCTCTAGATTTCATAGAGGGAGGATACATTGGCTATGCATGCTCTAGACATTATGAGTGAGAGAGGTGGAGGAGACATGGGGCTGCTCTTCCTGGTCTAATGAACTTAACTTAATATCCCTGTGAAGTCAGAAAAATAATCCCATTGTGCTACAGCAGGGCTGGCAAATCTCTGGCCTGTGGGCCAAATTTGACCTGGCTTGGGTTGCAACTTGGCCTGTGAAGTCATTTCCTCCAAACCATGCTCACCTGTCCCACACATGGTGTCATGTGTGACATCAGGTATGGGGCAGAGAGAGATGCAGTCAAATTGGCTGCATGAATAATTCCCCCATAGAGAACTTGATTGGGCAGCTGTTCCTTGCAGAAACCATCAGCGGATTGGGAGCTCTTCAAAGCACCATTTAGGACCATTTGCAAGCTCTGTGTGGTGCTCTTAAAGTCCAGTGATCACCGTGTTGTGTCAAGTGATTGGCTGATGTGCAGCCCCTCCCACATGTCAAATCTGACCTGCAAGAGGTAGGGGAGATAAGATTCTGCCCCACTGGCCTGATTAGATCCCTCCCTCCCCTGGCTTAGAACATCATATATTGAGATGGTTAGTTTTCAAGTTGGAATCAGCGAAAAAACTCTGTAAATACCTATAAATCCTTAAGAGCTTTTAGTGGTGTTCATGTGTTTTTCTCTCTCTCATGTTAAGTGCTACTCCATAGCTTCAGTCCCTTCCCTGGCTGCAAATGTCTTGGGAACTGAGCTTGTTTTTAATCATAACATGCTTATAAGTTCATGAGGTCTTCCCCAAGCATTCAACCTCAATTACCTTGGCTCACCACTCACCTCTTATGGTACACTTGTTGCCAACTTAAGAAGACAAGAAGAGCCCTACTGGTGGGCAGCAAATTGAGTAAGAGGCAACCCCTACACTTACCCAACCCCAATGCACCCCCCCAAAAAAGTATCTGCTTGTTTACTGCTGCATGTGGTTGACAGGCAGAAAAACAAAACCATCAGAGCAGCAAATGGGTGGATCTTGTGTTTCTGCCTCCAGCACTGCACAAGCATTTCCCCCAAAGTCACCCAAAGCAGCTGCCTGCTGCTTGCTCCATGAAGCCAGTGGGCAGCAAAGCAAACAGGAGGCAAATAGGCTCAGACACTTTTTCTCTCCTTGCCTCCATGGACAAGAAAGCTTATTCCCCTCCCCTTTTCAGTAAGCCTTTCAATGGGCAGTAAAACAAGCAAAAGACAAACAGGCACTGCACTTCTTAGCTCTCACCCCTATTTCAAGAAGTCCTTCCATGGCAGCCTAAACAGAGGAGGCAGAACAACCTTGGTTCTTCCCCCTACTTCAATATCACCCAAAAACCCAAAGGGCTGGCAACTATCCTACCTTTTCTCTCCTCTACAGTTTTGTCCCACAACAGCTGCCCAGGCAAATCCTTCCCTACAGAAGGGAAGGGAAGAGTTAACATCATAACCAATTGGAGACGGATGTGCCCTTCCAGTTTCAGTAAGTGTTCTGTGCTGTGGAGCCAGAGGAAGCATTGTACTCATCCATCTTCTTGGGTTGAAGAAGAAGAAGAAGAGTTTGGATTTGATATCCCGCCTTTCACTCCCTTTAAGGAGTCTCAAAGCGGTTAACATTCTCCTTTCCCTTCCTCCCCCGCAACAAACACCCTGTGAGGTGAGTGGGGCTAAGAGACTTCAAAGAAGTGTGACTGGCCCAAGGTCACCCAGCAGCTGCATGTGGAGGAGCAAAGATGTGAACCCGGTTCCCCAGATTACAAGACTACCGCTCTTAACCACTACACCACACTGGCTCTGGTTGGGTTAGTGACCCCTGGCCCAGCAGGTTGCTTGCACATTAGGTCTCATACTTTTCTTTCTAGAAGGGCTAGAGACTTACTGTTTTCAAATGAAAGCTTAAAGTCTGGGACCCTGCTGGCACAAGTTCTTCTGCAATTGCTCCAATTGCACCATTACAAATCTGGCTCTGTTAGGACCGTGGGGAATGATGAGGGCCACATCCACTGCTCCACTCACTGGCCCTGCCCACCAATACCAGGCACCCCTTGGTAAGTTACCCCAAGGGAAAGCAGCTGCTGAGGTAAGAATGCTCAACATCTCTGGCTGAAAGCAAAAGTCAAGACACATTGGGACTCTTAAGGGGAAAGTTCGGTGGAATTTTTTGGAAGGTGGAAGAATCTGATCAAGACTTGCAAAATGTCTTGGCAAAAGGAGAGCAGGTGCTAAGACTCCTTTTACCAGAACTTTGCCCCTTGCAAATACTATTTTGCAAAACTTCTCATTCCCATCAGCCTTGTTTGTGTAGAGGAGGGCAACCAAGATGATCAAGGGTCTGGAAACCAATCCTTATGAGGAACAGTTAAAGGAATTGGGTATGTTTAGTTTGGGTAAGAGGAAACTGAGAGGAGATATTGATAGCTGTCTTCAAATATATAAATGGCTGTCACATGGGAAGATGGAGGAATCTTGTTTTCTCCTCAACCAATGGCTTCTAGTTATAAGAAATTCTGACTAAACATCAGGAAGAACTTTCTGACACTAAGAGCGCTTTAACAGTGGAACAGACTTCCTTGGGAAGTGGTGGACTCTCCTTCCTTGGAGGTTTTTAAGCAGAGGTTGGATGGTCATCTATCATGGATACTTTAATTGAGATTTCTGCATTTCAGGGGGTTGGATGAGATGACCTCAGGGTCCCTTCCAACTCTACAATTCTATGATTCTGTGATTCTATACTTTGTACATTTAAACTGGACTCAGCCTAGCAAATATGGTTTCTATTACTGGTACTGAGCAGACTTCACTGCAAGAGAGATGAAGTTTTGCAATCTTCCACAAGCTCAATACTTTCCTCCAGATTTTACTGGACACTGAAGGGCTATATTTCCTCCTCGACGTGAATGCTCTTCATTCTTGTTCATTTCATTCATTCATACATTTCATTGATTTTTATATGATCAATATTCTCGATTTGAAACCTCTCTGTGCAACTATTAATCTCCCAATAAAAATGGTGCATGGTGGAGATTGCCTGTTGTTTTCCAGAATAGCGGACATTTGGCAAGGGGTGGGGGACCATATCCAGAGGTACTCTGAAGCCGTTTATATCCAGTGCATTTGTAGTCTAAGTTAGAAAGAAGAAAGAAATTCAGCACCAATGTAATGCAAATCCTACACAAAACCAGGTTCCATTCTGCAATTTGCTTTAACTGCATTTCTGCTCTTATTTTGCTAAATGTATCCTGCCATTTTTTTTATTTTCTAGTTTCTAGAAACATGGAAAGGCATGGAGATACATAAAGACGTTGCTGCTGTTGGCATCTATCTGCATTGTGGGACAATGGAAGAGTGTGTCTTTGGGGGTAAAGTTAAACTGTCAGAGAGTTACAGCACCTGTTGTGGCTGTAGAGACCAATAAACATAGCCCTTTGTATATTAAACATTTCAATCCATAGGCACAAACTCCTAGGGGCTGAGGTCCCTTTGCCCCTGCCAATAAAATATTTGAACCCCCCCCACAAGTTGATGGGCATTGCCACTCAAATGGTGTGCATGTGCCACATCTTTTGGTTGATTATGTGAGGCAGGGCTTACCTGCCCTCAATTTTGAATTCATGTTGATCCCCCTGCTGCAATCCCATGTTTTTTGCAGCACACATGGACTCATGATTGGGTTGATCGGAGTTACTCCAACAGAACAATTTGGCCCTTATATCACATTTTATTTACTCATTTCCTGAGTAGTAGTAGTAGTAGTTGTTGTTGTTTAGTCGTTTAGTAGTGTCCGACTCTTTATGACCCCATGGATCAGAGCTCGCCAGGCACTCCTGTCTTCCACTGCCTCCTGCAGTTTGGTCAAACTCATGCTGGTAGCTTCGAGAACACTGTCCAACCATCTCATACTCTGTCGTCCCCTTCTCCTTGTGCCCTCCATCTTTCCCAACATCAGGGTCTTTTCCAGGGAGTCTTCTCTTCTCATGAGGTGGCCAAAGTATTGGAGCCTCAGCTTCAGGATCTGTCCTTCCAGTGAGCACTCAGGGCTGATTTCCTTAAGAATGGAGAGGTTTGATCTTCTTGCAGTCCATGGGACTCTCAAGAGTCTCCTCCAGCACCATAATTCAAAAGCATCAATTCTTCGGTGATCAGCCTTCTTTATGGTCCAGCTCTCAGTTCCCATAAAGAAGGCTGATTGCCGAAGAATTGTAGTTCAGCTCACCCCTATCAGATGACCCAAAAGCTAAATTAAGGGGGGGGAGTGGGTGAGATGCATTTTCTGATTCAAAATTTGGGTTGTTGCATTGTGCTTCTATTCTTTTGACTCTTGTCGACTTGACAACAGCACAGACTCTGGCTCACACATTTGGGTATGTTCTTTAATTAGTAAATCGATTAAAAGCAAAACCGTGCAAACAGGATGAGAGAGATTCTGTGGGATGAAGTTCTAGGTTTAGATTTTTTTAAAAAAAAACAGCAACAGATTTGTCTCTTCCTTCAAACTGGAACAAAAAGGGACCCAGAGCAGAGTTTTGGCAGTTGTCTGCTGTAGGGTACCAGCAGGCAGAATGTACGGAGGCCCTTTTGATATAAAGTTACCAGGCTGTTCAGTTATCGATCTATCTCATACACAGAAAGATTCAAGGCTAACAACAAGAACAAGAACAATTAACGTTAATATCGAAATCAGCTGACAGGATTGTAGCCAAAATGGGACCAACTAAGAAACAATACTCCAATACTTTGGTCACCTCATGAGAAGAGAAGACTCCCTGGAAAAGACCCTGATGTTGGGAAAGATGGAGGGCACAAGGAGAAGGGGACGGCAGAGGAGGAGATGATTGGACAGTGTTCTCGAAGCTACTAGGATGAGTTTGACCAAACTGCGGGAGGCAGTGGAAGACAGGAGTGCCTGGCGTGCTCTGGTCCATGGGGTCAGGAAGAGTTGGACACGACTAAACAACTAAACAACAATGAGAAACAAGAGGGAAGTTATTAGCATGCTCAGGGGAAATCCTCAAGGTTTGCATACGTACCACCCACCTGTGTGTATATAGACATATATGGGGGGGGGGGCAGGAGAGGAAAGCAGTGAGGGGATTTGAACATGTGAAAATCCTGGCGCTGATGGGACATGTTGGTTAACTTCCACACATTAACAAGAGCAGCAGACACAACAACAACAACAATTATTATCATAAAAACAAATTTCCTTACACAGAGACATGGCACACAGTAACTTTTTAAAAGCAGTGTCCAAGTCGATCCCAAATGTCAGGAACAACAGGGCTTGGCATTTTTTATAGCTCTTGAGAGCCTTCAAAGCACTTCAGAAACATTAGTGGCAGACATCCTTTCCACCACACTGCAAGTGTAATTATCCTTGGGTAGCAGATTTTAGAGGGGGTAGGGGAGGAGGTTTGCTGAAGTGGAGAAGCATCACTTTGCATGAGACCACTGAGTGACTTCGCAGCAGTGGCAAATGCTGGATTGTAGAAGTTCCTGGTCATAGGTCAGTCTTAGGCACTATGGCTGTGCATTCCTCACTTCCCCAAGTGAGTTTTGTTCCTGCTGAATAATTAGTAGATGCATTTTGGTACAGAAACTCAAATAGCTAATTTACAGTGGAGAATATCTGAAATGGAGCATCTGTAGCTCTCTTCAGCCCCCCCCAATAAATAATGTGTGAGG
The DNA here is from genome assembly GCF_965112155.1 of Podarcis liolepis. Classification (NCBI taxonomy): domain Eukaryota; kingdom Metazoa; phylum Chordata; class Lepidosauria; order Squamata; family Lacertidae; genus Podarcis; species Podarcis liolepis. The sequence goes on from NC_139559.1 coordinate 14,691,857, forward strand.
ACACAAGCTGTGTATGTGTGCCACTCATGCTTCCAACATCCATGTGCGTGCCATCCTGCCCCCTCTTCTCCTGACCTTTTATGGATTGGAGACAAAGGTCTGCAGGGAGTTTCTCAGTGTATTCTACTGACCCAGTTAACACCCATACATTTAAAGCACTCGTAAACCACTTTAGCAGTCTTGGCTTCCTCCAAAGTGTCATGGGAACTATAGTTCTTTTTAAATGTGGCAACTGTTATGTATTCAGTGGTCTGTGTTTGCCTGAGCTTGAGTCTGGACTAAGGATTCTGAGCTCCTGTGTTCTGATTCGATACATGATATCCAGTCACAGAACATTTCAGGATTTGGGCCTCTGCCATTGGCCCTTAAACTTTGAGTCATGATTCGCAGCTTGGAAGTTTAGACAGCCAATCACGTTGGGAGTGGGAGTGGCCCAGGCCTTCATAAATGTATACAGTGGTACCTCGGGTTACAGACGCTTCGGGTTACAGACTCCGCTAACCCAGAAAAAGTACCTCGGGTTAAGAACTTTGCTTCAGGATGAGAACAGAAATCATGCGGTGGCGGTGGCGTGGCGGCAGCAGGAGGCCCCATTAGCTAAAGTGGTACCTCAGGTTAAGAACAGTTTCAGGTTAAGAATGGATTAAGCTCTTAACCTGAGGTACCACTGTATAAGCAGTTGCTTTGTCCCTGTTGTCCAGTTCTGTTAGTTCAAGAAAGGTTCTTGCTGTTATCACTGTGTCTTGCCTCGTGGGAACCCACCTACACTTCACCGACCCCCACAGACCTACAATTTACAGAGCTATTACTTACCCTCCAAAGCTTTGAAGCCAAAAGCTGGGACATCACCCTCCTGGATGCCAACTTCCCATTTTTCATTGTGAGAGAATAGTGGCCATTTTGGTTGCCATGATTTTGCATTTGGTTTTTTGAACATAGCATTAAGAATGCTTTCAATTCATGATTTTTGTTTGTTTGTTTGACGATGATGATTACCACTATTACCCTCCCTTCACCATAAGTCCCTGGAGGGTTGTAACAATTTGAAATGCAACATTAAAAACCAATTTGAAATTGTTTACAGTCACAAAAATAAGGTGGGTCCTAAAACTGAATTTCTCAGGTGTCGAAGACCTGAAACTGTTTCATCCTTCTGGGTACAGTGGTACCTCGGGTTACATACGCTTCAGGTTACATAGGCTTCAGGTTACAGCCTCCGCTAACCCAGAAATAGTGCTTCAGGTTAAGAACTTTGCTTCAGGATGAGAACAGAAATTGTGCTCTGACAGCGCGGCAGCAGCAGGAGGCCCCATTAGCTAAAGTGGTGCTTCAGGTTAAGAACAGTTTCAGGTTAAGTACGGACCTCTGGAACGAATTAAGTACTTAACTCGAGGTACCACTGTATATGGATGAAATTATGGGGCAGTGGGTTGGGATGGGGAACCCAGCGATGCATTACCCAGCTCTCTTTTAAATAGATCCAATCACTGATTTATCTAGCCCTTTGTATTTTAAGCGACACTTCTGAAATTAAAAGCGCCTGCAGCTTGAATAAAACGCAGAGAAAGACCAGCTCTGCTATCAGCTAGAGGAATCACATTAACATGGAAAAGAGTAGATCTGGACCATCTGTTGCTGAGTGGTTGAATCGATGTCTGGCTTAGCAGCATATGAAAGAGAGACGTACAGTTCAGACTGCCGAACAGGGCTGATATTTCGGGTGACATCTGGATGCTTTTTATCAATGATATAAACAGAAATTCTGGGGGAACAACAAACTGTTAGTCACGAGCACTTTAAATATCGACAGACACAAGATCATAAAATTAAAGCAAGTAGCTGGCCCAAATGGATTTGTATGCATGTGCAATGTCACTGGTTTGCACATTGATTTTCATCGCTCTTTGACGGCAGCGTCAAGTGATGATTTGCATGTGTGAATGAGAAAGAGAAGTTTCGTAGCATCTGATGCCAATGCATGCGTTTGGCTCAGGTTCACACACGTAGAGGTGTGTGATCTATCTTTCAGGCATAACTGGATATTATTAGAGATTGGTGTTTGCTTCTGAACTGGCAGTCTCAACTCTCCGCATCCTCCCACCCCACTCTCCACCAGTTACTTATATCTGGTAACTGAGCACCTAGATTCACTTGAGAATGAAAGATATATTAACCACAACTGAGTCCATGGCATTCAATAAAGAAGTCAAGATTCACATTAGTCCCACCCACCCACCCCACAATGAAGAAATATTAGATGCCTGAACAAAATGTTATTGCAATTAGCATCCTGGAACTGGTAATGAAAAGCTGGCCATGATAAAAATCCATTCCAATTATTTGACAGAAAGTGTCGCTGTGGTAGATGTGCAGCTACGAGAGCATTAGTAGAAACCAGAAGTAGCAGCTTACCTTCTGAGGCTTCTTAACACATGAGTGTGATGAATTTCTATTTCCACAATGGTGGCCTGGGAGTGACATCTCCCCCACCAACCAATTTTATTTCACTTCTGCCGGCTGTGTCAATATTGAATGTGTGGTGAAAAGCATACCCACAATTGTATTCCTCAGGAAATAGGTTGGGGGGGGGGGAATCCAAATGGTAAGGGACAGAAATATGCCTGACCACATGCATAAATGGGGTTTTGCATCCTTATTGCCAAACGGAGCCTAGCTGCTGCTGCTGAAGGGTGGAGCGCCTCAGATTTAAAGCAACACATCGCCTAGTCTTTGGGCCGGTGCTTAGATAATATACAGGCAACTACCCATTTAAGCGGGGGTTATGTTCCGAGGCAAAGGGACGCTGGTGGCGCTGTGGGTTAAACCACAGAGCCTAGGACTTGCTGATCAGAAGGTCGGCGGTTCGAATCCCCGTGACGGGGTGAGCTCCCTTGCTCGGTCCCTGCTCCTGCCAACCTAGCAGTTTGAAAGCACACCAGTGCAAGTAGATAAATAGGTACCGTTCTGGTGGGAAGGTAAACGGCGTTTCCATGCACTGCTCTGGTTCGCCAGAAGCGGCTTAGTCATGCTGGCCACATGACCTGGAAGCTGAACGCCGGCTCCCTTGGCCAATAAAGCGAGATGAGTGCCGCAACCCCAGAGTCGCTCACGACTGGACCTAATGGTCAGGGGTCCCTTTACCTTTACCTTACATTCTGAGGCACCGTGAACAGGAGAATCCTGGTGGTGGAAGATGCCCTTTCAGGTGGAGGATTCTAAACACATTCACCCTTGAGACCTTCCAGTTCAATTTGTTTAGGGTGTTGGGAGTGAGGCTGCTCACAGCGGGAATTCCCTGTTAGGCATAAAGCTTTTTGCAGAAACCTGAAGTCCTTTTTCCCTTTCAGAATGACATTTCTTCTCCTTTTGGAAGCATGTCAGCCTCTGATTGCTGGAGTGAAAAATGAGGAGCAAGGAACAGAAAAGCTGATGTGCGGCCCAGACATTTGCCACATCCCCAGCCCACGAGATCTTTCTGGATTTGGTGGTGAGCGACAGGAGGATATGAACTCCATATGAACTCACCAAATGCAGAAACACCTCGTGGGCTGGTTGATGACACATGTTTGAACTGTACGGATTGGGTTTGATTTCTTTGTCCTCAGCAATCATTATTACAAAAGTCTGCAAAAGAAAAAGGAAAAAAAAAGTGGGGGGTGGGGAGGAAAAAATTGGACAGCACCAGCGCATGGTTTTGGTTTGAGCTTTTAAAATTTTTTATTAAGGGAAGTGGGAATCTGGAGGGGGGAAATGCTGTAATGGCATCATTCAACTTTTCCAACTTGTTTTGAATAAATAAGGCATTGAAATCAATACCAAACGCTGTGGGTTGCCCTGTCTGTATTTCACACTGAGCTAGCTTTGCAATTCAATTTTTTTTTCCAGAGGATTAAACTAAAACAGCTTTAAGGAAAGCTCAGTAGCTGCTCTAACTTCATAATCTCTTAATTATCTTGAAGCCCGATTGAATAGTGTTTAATATTCCGGCCTATCTTTGCTTTTGGTTCTCTAGACCATATCGCTCAGCTGGAAGAATAAAAGGCTGAAAAAACTCACTTGCTATCTCAAGTACTTTCCATTCTTGCCAATTCCTGTATCCCTTTCTATGCTTCCACACTTGCTTAACTTTACAAATATGAGTAGCCCCGCTGAGCTCAATGGGGCTGTTCTGCTGTGTAGAAATGTAATTTATGTGCAAGGCTGGTTCCAAATTCTGCTTTTGCCACATGGCAAAGCTGAGCAAATAACCTTACGGTGTTCTCTTGGTATTACCCATCCATTAATGGCAGTTTAAGCATGCCAACCAGTCTTGGCATTAATTGAAACGAGCACAAATCTTTAAAAATGTGGAATACTGTGGAACAGGGTTGTTGGTGACTTGTGGAAGTCACTCGGCAGTTCACCACACCTCAACCGGTGTGATGTATCAGCAGAGTAAAATAGGCACCGCTGTAGCGGGAAGGTAAATGGCGTTTTCATGCCCTCTGGCTTCCATCACGGCGTCCCATTGTTGCAGAAGTGGTTTAGTCATGCTGGCCACATGACCCCTCTGGAAAGCTGTCTGTGGACAAACGCAATCTCCCTGGCCCTGAAAGCAAGATGAGCATCGCACCCCATAGTCGCCTTTGACTGGATTTAACTGTCCAGGGGTCCTTTACCCTTTACCTTATCAGTAGAGTATGTGGAGCCCCAGCAGAGTCTTCAGAGATTTTCTGCTCCCACCAGAACAGCTTTTTCCAGAGTCCCTGGTTAAGGGGGAAACTGCTCTCCCATGCAGTTCACGGTAACAAAGTGTTTATTGTCTCCAGATGCAAGACAAAGCTAAACACTGACATCTACTATATGCAGTTCTTTTGGTCTTTGAAGCAAAGATACATATGCACAGAAAGATCCACTAACGCTATCGCCATGCTAACTTAATGCTGCAGTGTAAAACTCACAGCCCTTTCCTCTTGACTCTCACAGATATCAGGATGTCAGGATGAGACATAATGAAAGCAATGGCATGAAGACTACTTTACCTGTCTCTACATGTAGGCATATTCCCTGAAACAATGAGAGGGTCAGTGGAGCAGCAAGGCATACATTTGACCTCGCTGGTGTTGCTATGGCAACCCAGTGCACCTGACACCCTTATTTCAGAACATCCAGACGTGTGGGGGATGAGGCAAAGCACTGTCTAATTTAGCCCATTGTTCACATTGCACCAACAAAAGCGGCTACATGTCTTACTTACATGTGAGCTTCCTGGGTTTCAGGTAAGGGTCTTTCCCAGTCCTACCTGGAGATGAGGGGAGAGACTTCATCAGGCAAGGCCTTCTTCCACCTGTCTTGCCCCACCCTCCAGTCTCTGCTTCTCAATTTGTATTGTATTATTTCATGCACTGTGGCTTGCCGTTGTTTTATTGATTGCAGTTTAGAAATTATTTATTGTAATTGTTAAGAGCGGATTTCTGTTTAATTTTTATATGCTGATATTTAATATTATTCTGTATTATTCTAATGAGTGTTGAATGTTACTTGATTTGATGTAGGTTGCGTAGACTGGTGACTGGGGGCGGCCGCCAAGACCACATAACACCGGTCTTGAAAGATCTACATTGGCTCTCAGTACGTTTCCAAGCACAATTCAAAGTTGGTGCTGACCTTTAAAGCCCTAAATGGCCTCAGCCCAGTATACTTGAAGGAGCCTCTCTACCCCCAACGTTCAGCCCGGACGCTGAGGTCCAGTGCCGAGTGCCTTCTGGCGGTTCCCTCACTGCGAGAAGCAAAGCTACAGGGAACCAGGCAGAGGGCCTACTCGGTAGTGGTGCCCACCCTGTGAAATGCCTTCCCATCAGAAGTCAAAGAGATAAACACCTGACATTTAGAAAATACCTGAAGGCAGCCCTGTTCAGGAAAGTTTTTAATGTGTGACATTTTGATGTATTTTTAATCTTTGTTGGAAGCCTCCCAGAGTGGCTGGGGAAACCCAACCAGATGGGCGGGGTACAAATAAATTATTATTATTATTATTATTATTATTATTATTATTATTATTAAGCTATGTTTTATCACCACATTTTTTAATTGCTTTAGATTGTTCTAAGGTGTACATTCTTTGTTTCTTCAGCTTGCAAACCGCCTTGGGTATTGTAAGATAGAAAGAGGGTATACAAATTAAAAATGATGATGAGTGATGATGATGCCAGAGATTGAGCCTGGGACCTTCCATATTCAAAGCAGGTTCTCGACCCCTGAGCTGCAGCCCGTCTCTCATAGGTCTCTTCCAGGCATCCTCTTTAGGATGCATTAATACGATTCGTGCTTATGGCGGTATCAGAACGGTTATACACAATCCCAGTTTCAATACTGTATGCACCTGCAAATGTTTCAGGGCAGATGTACTAATTTGTTTCCCATTGGTGCATGACCTGTAACATCCAGCTGACATTCTACAAATTTCCATGCTACAAATGTCCCGGTGGGTTTGTGTCTGTTGGTCTGGTTTTCATTGTGCTGTAGCACAAGAGGTGGCCCTGGAGATGGCAACAATGTGGTAACAACTAATAAGGTAAAAGGTAAAGGACCCCTGGACAATTAATTTTTTTAAAAAAATAATGTTTATTAAAGTTTCACAAACAATAAAAAGTTTCAAAATTTAGACATAAGAAAAACTACAAAAATGGAAAAATACAAAAACAAAACACATAAAAAATACACAATAGAAAACAGTTAACAAAAGAAGGGAAGGAAAAAAGGGAAAAAAACAAAAACAAAAAAAACAAAACAGAAAATAGATTAGTATTTTCGTATCTTATACTTCATTCACTAGTTTCTTGACCTCCTCACACCTCCCATTTTGTATTCCAGTTCAGATATTAAATTCAGCAAGTCCTTACCCTCTAGCATTTATCCTCACTCAAGATATTAACCTATTATAAATATCAATTTTCCAGTTATCAATCCTTATTTACATTTTCTTAGAAATCTTTTTACCAATACCACTTATTTTCCATCAGACATCGTTTTAACATTCCTTAATTTTACAGTGCTTCTGCAAGTAGTCTTTAAATTTCTTCCAGGCTTCCTCCACCGACTCTTCTCCCTGGTCACGAATTCTGCTAGTCATTTCTGCGGACCCCTGGACAGTTAAGTCCAGTCAAAGGCAATTATGGGGTTGCAGCGCTCATCTCTCTTCAGGCCAAGCGAGCTGGCGTTTGTCCACAGAGAGCTTTCCGGGTCATGTGGCCAGCAGGACTAAACCACTTCTGGTGTAATGGGATACCGTGATATAAACCAGAGTGCTGCTTACATTCCCACTGCAGTGGTACCTATTTATCTACTTGCACTGGTGTGCTTTTGAACTGCTAGGTTGGCAGGAGCCGGGACAGAGCAGCGGGAGCTCACACCACTGTCGCAGGGATTCGAACCACTGACCTTCTGATCGGCAAGCCCAAGAGGCTCAGTGATTTAGACCACAGCACCACCTAACAACTAATAAAGTGGAATGACGTCTGGAAAGTCCAATATAAATCCACCATAGTGCACTAGCAATGACATTTTGCAGGATAGAACAGCAAAAAATACGCCCATGTGGTGACGAAGTACATAGACTTCATGTGTATATTCTTGATAATTATGATGCTGATATAAAAAAATTCCTTCAAGTAGCACCTTAAAGACCAACTAAGTTAGTTCTAGGTATGAGCTTTCGTGTGCATGCACACTTCTTCAGATACAGTGTATCTGAAGAAGTGTGCATGCACACGAAAGCTCATATCTTGAACTAACTTAGTTGGTCTTTAAGGTGCTACTTGAAGGAATTTTTTTATTTTGACTATGGCAGACCAACACGGCTACCTATCTGTAACTGGAACTATGATGATGATGTATGTCTTACTGTGTTTTTACATTTTGTTGGAAGCCTCCCCGAGTGACTGGGGGCGATCCTGTCTGATGGGCGGCATACAAATAATAAAATTATTATTATGATCACTGGTCAGTCCTTACATATTGTGGTTTTTATTGTTACCTAATGCCTGCTAATCTATTTTCATTTGTGTGTGCCTGCTTGTGGGATTGTTAAAAAAAATTGCATACAATTTGATTTTTAAAAGACCATGAATATTGTTTTTGAAATGAAAAGATCTAAGCACTTCCTGGAACTATGTGTGCTACAGAAGCTCTGTCTGAAGCCTTCCTTCCCAAATACCACAGCACCTGGCTGTTTTGTTACTCAAGCAAAAAATATGCACATTGTTCCCATCTGCTGCTTGTTGGCCACCTAGCAACCCCCACCCCCAGCAACAATGATTTTCACTCCAAACTCAGCTTCTCCCAATATCCTTTCCCCCCATCCTCACATTTCCTTTTTTTCATCCCCGTGAACATTTGATTCGCCTGACTTTTGCTCCTTCCCCCCATTTAGATTTATTGTATTTATTTATTAAAATTTCATACTCCCTTTTCGTTGCCACAAAGCAGTTGCTCGATGTTGCTGACAAACGTGAATGCGGCCATAAAAACAACAGTAAAGCACAAATGACTAAACTAAAGGGAGAAGGTTTATTACGAAAATACTATTTCTTACTTTATTGTTATCTTATCTGCTTGGAATTTTATTCTCTTTAGTTCTCTCTTTTTAAAAAATAACCATGGATTGGAGGATTGGGAATGGTTTGTGTGACAAGCTTTCACACCTGGTTCCAATATGATGCTTCCGGTGCTTCCTGACAGGGGCTTAATATTCAAAACAAGTCATTCAGATATCACAAATGTGTCATGGGTGAAAGTTTTTTGTTTTTTCTTACCTAACCAGATTTTTTGTGAAAAGGATAAATTCAGATTATAGGGGAGGGGAATACAGGGTTGTATCCAACGAAGTTGCATTATTATTATTATTATTATTATTATTATTATTATTATTATTCGTTTGTTTATAACATTTCTATATTTTCCTTCATCCTATCACAGGGCAATTTTCAATATGAAGACACCATATATATATATATATATGTAAAAGAGCATGAGACAGTTAATCTCTGGGCAAAAGATTTCGTGGTGTAGTGGTTAAGAGTGGTAGTCTCGTAATCTGGTGAACCGGGTTCGCTTCCTCGCTCCTCTACATGCAGCTGCTGGGTGACCTTAGGGTAGTCACACTTCTCTGAAGTCTCTCAGCCTCACTCACCTCACAGAGTGTTTGTTGTGGGGGAAGAAGGGAAAGGAGAATGTTGGCTGCTTTGAGACTCCTTTGGGTAGTGATAAAGCGGGGTATCAAATCCAAAAAAACCTCTTTATTGGAGAGGGTTGGCCAAGATAACACTCATGGTCCCTTCCAACTCTACAATTCTATGATTCCATGTATTTATGTGACTTTAGAAATACCGTATTTTTCGCTCTATAAGACGCACCAGACCACAAGACGCACCTAGTTTTTGGAGGAGGAAAACAAGGAAAAAAATATTCTGAATCTCAGAAGCCAGAACAGCAAGAGGGATCTCACTGCAATCCCTCTTGCTGTTCTGTCTTCTGTTATAGCTGCGCAGCCTGCATTTGCTCCATAAGACGCATACACATTTCCCCTTACTTTTTAGGAGGGAAAAAGTGAGTCCTATAGAGCAAAAAATACGGTAATTATTCTACTTAAAAACAATACCTCTCCGGCTCAGAGTTAGCGATGGGGGGAAAATTCAGTTCGGTTTGCATTTAAAAGTGAACCTACCTAATTTGCACTTTTCAGAACAATGCAAAGAATCAAAACACTGCCATCCTTTGACATCTGCACTTCTCTGAACTTTGCAAAGCAGTGCTCCAATCAAGTAATTTCTCCAAAAATGCATGTGCTGGAGTAAGTGTGTATAAAAAGCCATAATAATGGTGAAAATCAATTACAGAAATGTGTTGTTTTAGGGGAAACTGCTTTGCAAAACTTTGGTTTAAGGAAAAGTGCATAAACATTTGTATGGCGCAATAAACTTGCACTAAGATGCTCATGAATTTTCATAGCTTTTAAAACGAAATTCTCAAATTGATGTGGAAAAATAGAGAATTGAGCTTAAGAAGGGAAAAAATAAGAAATTCCGAGAAACTGAAGTTGGCAGATTTCTCCAGCCCAGTACATCCATACTTCTTCTTCGGCGATCACTTGTAGCCGCGTAAGATGGTCTTCCATGAACACGGTCTTAACAGTGAGAGGTGGAGGTGAATTCAGGACCACAACTCTTAGATTCTATGAGTGATTCTGATGAAATCTATGCTATTGTACTGTCATTCACATGGAGCGAAATTGCCCTTTATTAGTTCCAGTTCCTGCCCTTTGCACATAATTTACACTCACCTTCTTGAGAGCATTGCTGTAGTACCTTTCTGCTTCTGAGGGTAATCCTCCCTCCCCTCCCCGAGCCAAAGTTATAAAAGTCTATTGTTTGCTTATGGTGATTTTCCCTATTTGCACACTAGCAATCTTGTAAGCACAGTAACTCTCAGGAGAACCTCTCCCATTTATCTGTGTATGACTTAAACTTTGGAAGCAAAAATCAAGGAAAAAAAAGAACCCCCCCTTCTAAATGTTGAGCTTCTGCATACTGTTCAAATCTACCTATTTAACAGTATTTACTTTCCTGTTCTGTGAGCAGGCTGCCGAATGGTATGTACTGAATCTACTTGCCAATTTTACCTATTTTGACTGGCACAATACCATCTGCCCATGCAGTTACTTAGGAAATGGATCTCGCAGCCTTGCTACTGTGTGAGTGCTGAATTTTGAATAGTTTAACATTTGGAGATTGAGATGCGCTGTGAAAATATTAAAATATCTATTGGGAGATGTCCATATTCTGAGCTGTAGAACTGTTGCAATCTGCCCTGGGTACTCATGGTGAACTGCAGGTAAGAAATCCCCCTTCTCCTCTCCATATTATCGAATGGGCAGAATGGCTGGGGATGACTCCAACAAGGTACAGAAAAGCTAAACCGCTTTTTCCCAGAGAGGGGGAACCCTTGTCCTTGTCAGGAGCTCAGCCTACACTCAAGGAGGACCCTGGTAGAGACACATGCCCAACTGGCATGTTCCCTCCCTCCTGGTTGATCATTCGGGAGCTTCGTAAGTTTTCTTCAGCCTGAACATCACAGCGACTGATGCCAACCGACACCAGCACACTTAGGGATCCGCAGAGTTTGCACAACTTGCGTGACAGACCTCAGCAACTCAGCATTTTGGCTAATCTACTTTATTTACATATAAACACACACGGAGCACTGCAACATGGCTCCCTCTCTCTCTAGCATCAGACAGTGTGGGAGCCATGAAGTCATGGCAAAGGCTTGTAGCGCCACCTGGTGCCTCGCTGACCTCGGTGACCTGCATGTCCGTGCCTTGCAGTGTATTAAGTGCATAACCTTATATGGAGTTATGTTCCCCCTCTGGGCAGTAATTATCTTATATGGCGATGGGTGGGTAAAAGCCATGACCGGATGAGGTAACGTGAGACATTGGCAAACGGCCATGCGAGAGGAGAGAACAAAGGAGAATATAATCGGAGGAGAGCGGTCGAAGGAGCTGCTCATACCTTCCTGAAAATATTGCTGGCTCTCTGTGTGTTTTTCAAATGCTATACAGCACCATTTGTGACGGCTGGCTTCCGTCAAGACAGCAAAGAGAACAAGAACAAAGGACAATAGTCCCACTTCAAGGAACAAAGTAACACTTGTAACATCCTGTCTCTGTCACTTCCCACTCTGTGGAGTCAAAACATACACCGTCATGTGAAAGACAAAAATCCCATGACTGCAATCATAGATCAGGAATTCTAATGGCCCTACCAGATGTTGCTGAACTACAACTCCCATCAGCCTGAGAAAGCACAGCCAATGGTCAGGTTTTATGGGCGTTGCAATTCAGTAACATCTGGAGAGCAAAAGGTTCCCAAACCCTGTCCTATCTGAATTGGGATTCAGATACCATCTGCAGCCATATCAGCAGCCACGAAGAGCAGGGACTTCCTAGTGTTAGCACCCATCCATTTTAGAAAGCCTCTGAGTGAAGTGTCTTCAGGAAAGACCTGGGGAAACAATAATGAGAATACTCTCCTTAATCCCCTAAGAACCCATAATACTATCGCTGCATCATGCTTTGGAACAGCACATAACTTGGATGCAGAAAGCAGGCACACACACACACACACACACACACACACACGGATGTATCCATTTAGTCTTGTCCATTATCTTCAATGAGTTTACTCTGAGTAGGACTCGCATTGGAAGCAACCCTGCGCTAAACTGATCTGAAATAATTTTTCCGTCAACTGAAGAATTAGTCGACATTTGAAATCTGTTTAATTAAGCAATTATATTTACAAATAAGCCCTTGTGACATACGTATCCAACAACCCCATTTCACAGGTGGAAGAGCAGAGGCTGAGAAGAAGTAACATGTCTCAGACCATACAATGAGAGCCCACGGGCAGCATTCAAATAAATATTTGTGCAAGTGGAAGGTGTTCCACTTGTGCAATGGGACTTTGTGCTGATGGAATGTTCGCTTTTGCATTACGTTGAATTCCACCCTCTGTCAAGCCCAGGTGGAATTTGAACCGAGGTCTCCCAGTTGCAACAATAGGTTTTGAGTGGCAGGTGCCGTGTTATGCTTCTCCCCGTGTCTTCAAAAGAGCACCTCCTGCGAGATTTTGGCAAACTCTCCCCAAAGAATTTAAGCAATTTAAGCATTCAGTCCTTGAGCATCCCTAATTCCTAGCTATGTTTTTATATCTACACTTTGTTGAGGTCTGCATTTGCTGACATTTTTGTTTTTTTAAAGAAAGAAACAAACACATATGAAGTAATTTATTTATGAAACCACAGGACTTCATGGGGAATATAACAGCAGGACCATAGTGATTAATGAAGGCAAGACAGCATGTTGCATCCCATCCAAGATGAGTTCTGGGGAGATCTGGTGACTTATTAGCAATATTCTCTAGGGATGCATGGGGCGAGCATAGCAAAGCATCCTTAGGAAGCAAGGCAGCCCAATTTCATAGGTTATTGTCTTTCAAATGCTGCATTTTCGAGTCCTCTTACCGAAGAGGAGTGAGTGTCAATCAGCCTAATTGCTCAGTTCTAATTTAACACAGTGGAGGGGATGCTTCTCCTATCCCTCAAAAGCTGTTGTAATGTCCTCCCCCCCATGAGTTCAGAACTTTTGGCTTAACACTTGACGTGGGTGACCTCATCCCAGGGAAGCTTGATAATCTGTAGGGTGGTTGTGGGCCATCAATGCTTTTATGTACTCACTGTCCTTTACAACCTGCTTCAGTGGTTGGGGAATACCACATCAATTGCCATGTAGGGCTTTTGTCTTCATGCTTGTGCACTTTCCAGAGGAAAAAAAAAAGGCTAATGCTTTTCTAGGCTGCATCAACAGAAGCATAGTGTCCAGGTCAAGGGAAATAACAGTGCCACTCTATTCTGCCTTGGCCAGCCCACACCTGGGATACGGTGTCCAATTCTGGGTACCACAATTTAAGAAGGATGTTGACAAGCTGGTATGTGTGCAGAGGAGGGCAACCAAGATGATCAAGGGTCTGGAAACCAAACCTTATGAGGAGCAGTTGAAGGAGCTGGGTATGTTTAGCCTGGAAAAGAGGAGATTGAGAGGAGATATGAGAGGTGTCTTCAAATATCTCAACGGCTGTCACATGGAAGATGGAGCAAGCTTGTTTTCTCCTGCTCTGGAGGGTAGAACCTGAACCAATGGCTTCAAGTTACAAGAAAGGAGATTCCGACTGAACTTCAGGAAGAAATTTCTGACATTAAAACTGTTCAACGGTGGAATGGTGTCCCTCTGGAGGTTGTGGGCTTTCCTTCCTTAGATTTTTTTAAAGCAAAGGTTAGGTGGCTGTCTGTCATGGATGCTTTAGCTGAGATTCCTGCATTGCAGGGAGCTGGACTAGATGTCGCTTGGGGTCCCTTCCAACTCACCAGTTCTACAATTCTATTATTCTATCCGTCAGCTTTGGGAAATGGATTGCTAGTCTACAGGGTGATGCAACAGGACTGTTCTTAACACAGGACTGCCATAGTCACCTTTAACAGAGGCTCTGTATATTTGAAAGCTTCCTAATAGGCTGAAAGAAGAAGAAGAGGAAGAGGAAGAGGAAGAGGAAGAAGAAGAAGAAGAGGAAGAGGAAGAGGAAGAGGAGGAGGAGGAGGAGGAGGAGGAGGAGGAGGAGCAGCAGGAGGAGGAGTTTGGATTTGATATCCTGCTTTATCACTATCTGAAGGAGTCTCAAAGCGGCTAACATTCTCCTTTCCTTTCCTCCCCCACAACAAACACTCTGTGAGGTGAGTGAGGCTGAGAGACTTCAAAGAAGTGTGACTGGCCCAAGGTCACCCAGCAGCTGCATGTGGAAGAGCGGAGACACAAACCCGGTTCACCAGATTATGAGACTACCGCTCTTAACCACTACACCACACTGGGGATAGGTATGTGCATCACCTGTTAATATCTGTTTCCCCTGCAACCATTAAGCTTCCAGGTTACCAGAACCAGAGCCTCCAGGTTAGCTTGAGAGTTTTTTTTGCTTGTGACTAATATGGAGAGCAATTTTAAAAGAAAGAAGAAGAAGAGAGGAACGAAATTACCCAGCTTTGTGGCATAAAGTATAGCTCTGTGCCTGTTAATTGCTCGTGTACTTTCATTCATTGTGACAGTGTTCTATGATGCATTATCACTTGGGTGGTTTTTATCCCCTCTTAACAGCTTTGGCTTGATTTAATTTTTGTACGTCTCTGCAAATAGGCCCACTGAGCACACGGCACAATACGTGACTAATAGGACCTCTCCCATCTGACTCAAAGTTGCCATGAAGGGAGGGAATCTTTTCTCCTTTGCCATTCCATTTCAGATCACCTCAATCAAGAAGATTCAACGCCCTTATCCAAAGACCTTAGGGGACGTGAGTCTGAGCACATCGCTCGCTGTCCACCTCCTTGTCTCTGCTTTTACGTAACAGCTGCTGTGTCCAAGTGGGAGGATTCCCTTTTAGTTCAGTTTTTGCAAACCTGGTTTCCAGCAGATGTTTAGGATTACAATTCCTATCAACCCCAGCTAGCAAGGGCTGGGGATGGTGGGAGTTGTAGTTCAGAATTCTGAAGAACACCAAGTTGGCAAAACTGGGTCAGCTCCATTCAGTTCCCATCTTTGAAACTCCTTCTGTTTCTGGTTGCCTGATTTGTATTTATAGCCAGACACAACAAAATGGTACATGTGTGCATTTATTTTACACATACCTTTTGGCTCTGTCCTTGGGATCTGGGGGTCACTTCTGCTTTGAAGACCAAAGGAGGGTGGCGACATGCCCTGCTTTACAGTTGTGTATTTGAAGGTCTGTCAGGCCTTTCCATTCTATTTGATGGGATTGTCCTTTCTGAAGGTATCTTAGAGGACTTTTTGAAGGCATCATCTATTGCAGGGATCGGGAATCTGTGGCTCTCCATCATCCTTGACCAATGACCATGCTGGCTGGAGCTGATTAGAGTGGAAATTCAACAACATCTGGAGGGCCACACAGTCCCCAGTCCTCAGCTATTTGAAGAGCTGTCTATTGGAACAGGGAACAAGCTTGTTTTCTCCTGCTCTGGAGAGTAGGACTCGAATCAATAGCTTCAAGTTACAAGTAAGGACATTCCGACTCAACATCAGCAAGAACTTTCTGACAGTCAGAGCTGTTTGACAGTGGAACGGTCTCCCTCCAGAGGTTGTGGACTCTCCTTCCTTGGAGGTTTTTAAGCAGAGGTTAGATGGCCATCTGTCATGGATGCTTTAGCTGAGATTTCTGCATCGCAGGGGGTTGGACTAAGTCAGGCATAGGCAAACTCAGCCCCCCAGATGTTTTGGGATTACAACTCCCATCATCCCTAGCTAACAGGACCAGTGGTCAGGGATGGTGGAAGTTGTAGTCCTAAAACATCTAGAGGGCCGAGTTTGCCTATGCCTGGACGAGATGAATCTTCGGGTCCCTTCCAACTCTAGGATTCTATGATAATCCAGTTCCAGTTCAGAGATAAAGAACCCCGAGTAGGGAGAGCAGGGGAAGCCTTGAAGTTGCCCGTCAATAGTTAATACCTGGACATAGTCAGGAGGGCTTCTCCAGGTGATCTCAGTGATTTGATTGGTGTGGCAACAGTTCAGCCCGAGCTGAACCATGTAATCCTACTGTTCATTTAGCTCAGCTGTGAGCAGCTCCCTCTCACCTCCGCCGCTACATATAATGGAAAAGCCTGCAGAGTTTGAAGCTCGGAGCAAGCATAACATGGAAGGTTCACATACCAAAAAAAATATTCTGCAATTATGAAAACCCACATGCAGAAGGAACTAGAGCACGGTGTACTTTTCCTTCCTTTCAATAATACTTCATCACGGCCTTCAGGATATTATCTCACTCAGGGGCCCGAGGAGCAGGACAAAGGAACATTGACATCACAAATCTCTTTAAAGTTCACATTTGGCGGGGAGTAGTCTCCAACATTAATTTGTGCTCAGGGTGTGGGCTTTCAAAGATAAGCCAAGCTCTAAGCCAAAGCAAATGCCTTCATGTTACAGGAATTCAATCCGGCAAAGGAAGAACTCTACAGAGAACTCTGAAGAGAGAAAAGCGCCGAGTGTACGGTTTGGAACACTTTCCTCGTGCCAAGAGACAAGGGCCTGGAAGAAGTCTTTGCTGTATTTATAACTGTTTTGAGTAGCTGTGGTTCTGGCTGAGGGACTGAGGAGCCATCTGTGAGATTCTTACACTTTCCATGCACCTGTTAGAGGTCCAAACAATGATAGCATGTCAGATTTTTATTTTATTAAGAGCAGGCTTCTTCTTTTGTGTGCGGTGATATTTGAAATTCCAAAAAGTCATACACAAAGCATTTCATGGAAAGAAGCAAAGGAACAAAGAGCAGTTCACTTTGCCTTGAAAATTCCCCATTCCTAGGCACGGTCTAAAAATACAAGTCACATCCACAGGATATATTGAAAGCAGTTTATAGCACTTTACCAGTCATGGGTTCCCTGAGAATCCCGAGAGTTGTGGTTTACTCAACACAAGGGTTAAACTCCCAGCACCCTTAGCAAATTGCAATTCCCAGGCTGCCTGATTATTTACTAGCATTGAAAAGCAGCCCAAACTGCACACAGCACGTAGCAACCCTGACTGAGAAGGTAAGGAGAAGCCCAGTTGGTTCAGACCAGATCAGTCAATCTAGTCTGCCATTTTGTTTCCACAGTTCTCAACCCAGACTGTTTCCACACTGGGCACTTAACTGTGGAGTAGCCTTTGTGCAGAAAACCTGCATGGCAACATTAACAAGACTTGTTTTCCCTTCCAAATCTCTGAAAGTATTTTTAAAAGTTCAACTTAACGGAGTGTCTGCATTATTTCCCCAGCCATAGACTATCTTTCTTGTTGTTGTTCCAGCTGGATTGTGTCCTATACAGAGCGCTCAACAAATTTTCTTGAATGCACTCTATCTATTTCTCTCTCTCCTCCATACTGTCATTTAAGGTGGATAGAAAGCTTCCTGTATCGCCATTTATTCTCTATTGTCCGCATGACATTCTCCTCCAAATCACTGCCTCCCCACAACACTTCCCTTCCCTCAGTCCTGATTTTCTCATACCCTGTCCTTTCTGGGGTATGAGAAAACTGGGGGTGAGATAGGGTAAAATGTGGGAAGGCTGTGATTTGGAGGAGAGCATCACATGGGCAGCAGATAAGTCATGGAGGTACAGGAAGCTGTACCCTAAGTGTCAGCTCTGTCCTTTGACTCCATTCCAAACAGCATTGCCTTTATATCAGTTTTTCTTTGCACATACCCGTTGCATGGGGTGTGTGTGTTCATGATCAAGAGTCTTCTTCTTCTTTGGCGATCACTTGTAGCCAAGTAAGATTGTCTTCCATAAACATGGTTTTAACAATCCAATTCTGGATTCACACGTCCTTCCACAGTGGGGACATTGGTTTCCAGATGGGAGGATCATGGTGTGGATTTGCCAAGCGTGCCTTCCTCCTAGCACATTTCTCCCTTGCGTCCTGAGTTCTAGTGTCTTCAAAGCCCATAACACCTTTGGTAAAGGCTGTTCTCCAACTAGAACACTCACAGGCCAGTGTTTCCCAGTTGTCAGTGTTTATACTACATTTTTTTAGATTTGCCTTGAGACAGTCTTTAAACCTCTTTTGTTGACCACCAGCATTATTCTTTCCATTTTTAAGTTTGGAATAGAGTAGTTGCTTTGGAAGACTACCATCAGGCATCCGCACAACATGACCGTCCAACGAAGTTGATGCTGAAGAGTCATTGCTTCAACACTGGCGATCTTTGCTTCTTCCAGCACACTGATATTAGTTCACCTGTCTTCCCAAGTAATGTGTAAAAATTTTTGAGGACACCGTTGTTGGAATCTTTCAAGGAGTTGGAGATGGCGTTTATAAGTGGTCCATGTTTCACAAGCATATAGTAAGGTTGGTAGTACAATAGCTTTGTAAAGCTAACTTTTTGTACAGTGAGTGGGGAGGGAGCACTTAAACTCTTTCTCCCCACACAATGGTTCCAATACTAATTGCCTCCTCTCAAATATGGGACTGGAGAAAGAGGAGCTGCTCACTTGGTCACAGGGTGTTAGATGACCTGAAGATGTCCTATTCCACTTCCATCTTAAAGCAGAACAGCAATGATTTGGTGCTGCTAAATCATGCACATCTGGATTCAGTCCAGATGCCATGGGGAAGCCCCCAAGCAGGGCACAAGCATTCTTCCACTCCTGCATCTTGGCAACTGGCATTCAACGACATGTTCTTTCTGATCCCAAAGCCCCAGTAGCTATTGACTGACTTTTCCTCCTAGTAGTGCAGCAATAAAACTGCTAGCACATTTGCAAAGCTAAGCAGGGTCCGGTATGGTTTCAAATTGGAGGGGGAACGGCATGTTGAGATTCTTGCAGGGTGACTGGACTGGATGACCCTCAAGCTCCCCTTCCCACTCTACAATTCTATGATTCTATTAAATCTGTCTGGTCCTCTTTTAAAACCATCCATGTTGACCACCAGTTCTAAAAACCAGCACTTACTGCAGGGCACATACATTCCCAGCTTGTTCTGTTTCTCTGGCGTGAGGCCAGTCAGTTAGAAGAGATCTAAAAGCGTATTCCTCACAGGATCACTTCCAGTCCTATAATCCTATTAATTTGAAAAACAAAACCTAACAGTGGATAGAAGGATCCAGTAGTTGGTCGGGTTAGTTATTATTGAACAGGATGGGCCAAATGAAAGGACGGAAAGCAAAGGAGCACACCATTCTGATGAGCCAAATACCCAAGCAGAAGAATTATGTATAATATAGCAACTGTACTTGGCAAGACTCAAGCACAATGGCCCATTTCCATTTCCATTGAGGTTTTCCTTTAACTGAACAGTGCATTGGGCTTGAACCAAACCCATGCAATCAAAAACCTTCTGAATAGGGGCCAAGATTTTAGTTTTTCATCTTGAACTCATATTGAAGTCGAGCAACCTCCCCCTCAGTTCCACATTCTAGCAAAAGCATTGGGTTTCCTGAAAATTTGTGCCAAACCACATCTCAGCTAAAGCTCGCTTGTAATCAAACCTAATAACTGATACCAGATTCATGGCTGGAGCCAGCCCAGAGTTAGCATTTTTCTTTTTTTTTGTTAGAAATAGGACTAATACAAACCTTTACAGCCTGTAGCAAAGTCTGGGCTTTACACAATTTCAACAGAGCTGTTGGGGTCCAAGTCATAAAATTCAAAAGGTACCCTCTTCCTGTTAGAAATGGGTGAATCTACCACTTTCAACTTCTCATTTCTCCACTCTTGAATCCAGTTTGCAACTTTTCCACATTAATTTGCACATTTTTTAAAAAATCAGTGACATTTTAGTTCGAACTTCTCCAAACATATACATCTTTATATGTAATTTCCCCTAATGTACACATCCTATCCTTACTTCCCATTTGAGGCACAAGCCACAGAAGGCTCTCCTGCACAATTGCCATTGAAATGAATGGGAGATGGGCAGTGCTTTTTTGCTAGAAAAATAGGTGCCAGTACTCACCATAGTCACAGTAAGTATCACACTTTTTAACACCCCCACAAAAAAGAGGTGTCAGTACTGTGTACCCTTGAGTATCCCCTGAAAAAAACGTACTGGTGATGGGACTTCTGGGGAGTGAAATGGTGGACTAGTCATTGACTGCTGACACTCTTGTTGGAAGAGATAATTATGTGGTGATTGAAGATAGCTGAGGTATCTTGGTTTCCAAAACTCCCTTTTGAAATAAAAGAGTTCAGGGATAAGTCTCATATGCCCAGAAGAAGACATTAATCATGTAGGAAACAGAAGTTTTCAGGAGTGGAGGACTGTCTCAAGTGAGGAACATTCACCAGGCCCACACATCTCATAATAGCCCTTAAATTAGGACACCAGGTTGACAAAACCTCCATCTTTTAACTATTTCTAAGACTGGAAGCAAATACAAATTGGATTTTCTATCTGCCAGTTAATTAGCAACCAGAAGCAAATGGACTGCTGGAGGATGAAAAAGCACTAATTAACAGACTAAGAAATAAGCCAAAAATTACACCAGTAATTAACTTAATTACTGGTGACTTCAAAGGAATATAACTGATTAGTTAGCTCTAAATCTGTTTCAAAATTTCATTTTATATGGCTTGTAAGTCTCTGTCTGGTACGTAGGGTGTTAGCTGCAGAAATGAAACTGAACCTTAACTATACGAGAGAGAGAAAAGCATACTTAAAGAAACCGACACAAGTTCCTGGAAACAAAGTCTGCCAAGGGGGAGATTACTAGAACCCAATATGGCAATGGCAATGCTGAATGCATTGTCTTTGCCATACAGTGGCACCTCGGATTACAGATGCTTCAGGTTACAGACTCCGCTAACCCAGAAATAGTATCTCAGGTTAAGAACTTTGCTTCAGGATGAGAACAGAAACCGTGCGGCGGCAGCGTGGCAGCAGCAGGAGGCCCCATTAGCTAAAGTGGTACCTCAGGTTAAGAACAGTTTCAGGTTAAGAATGGACCTCCAGAACTAATTAAGTTATTAACCCAAGGTACCACTGTATTGATGAATCGATTGTTGGTATCATGTGATGGCCGCTAGATGAACAACTGACAGAATGAAGAGCTGAGATGCATAGAATGTTAAAATACATTGGATCAGAGATACATCAGACTAAAGAATGCATAGGACCTGTGGGAAAAGATTTTGATCCACCTCTGCCTGAACATGAGACGGTAAAGGTAAAGACAAAATGGATAACAGCAGATGAGGAATTGGAGTGTATATCCATATAGTTGTCTGGAGGATTGAAATGAACAAAGGATGCTGTTGTGAGGCCAGAAGGGATGAATGAATTTATGGATTTATGAAAAGAGACATTAAGAGACAACCAGAGAGGGCAGAGATGGAGCTGAGAGAGAAAAGGTCTTGCACACAAATTGAAGTGAACACAGCAGAAAAAACCTACAAACACTTGGAGACTGGTTTGGGGAAAGAGTGGAAAAAGTGGAAGAATGGTTTTCTTCTTCTTCTTCTTTAAATCAGGATGTAGCACGACCAACAGGAAATGGGGTTGAAATATATGGAACTGAGTATGAATTAATGAAGATACAACAAGCACATAAGTATGGACTATTACACTATTAAGATTTGTTGGAACTCTTGGAGGGGGGGCGTGGAATGAACATATTGGACCAGAGAATTATTATTTTGGACACTGAATGATAATAATAATTGAGTAGCTACTTTTGGACTTTTTGGGTGGAAAAAAAGGCTTGGGATTGAAGATGCTTGGGATTGAAGATTGAGAAAACAATGCCTAGCAGATTGAGACACAGCTGGACATTAATAGAGCTATATGCTATCCTGGACTGAATACTTTGAAAAATTGTCATATTTGGCAGACAGAGAATCTGAAGCCCTTATTTTCTTTTACAGTGGACGCTCGGGTTGCGAACGTGATCCGTGCGGGAGGCACATGCGCAACCCGCAGAGTTCGCAACCCGCAGAGTTGTGCACAAGCGGGTCATGATTTGGTGATTCTGTGCATGTGCCAAAACCCGGAAGTAACCCGTTCCGGTACTTCTGGGTTTGGCGCGGTGCACAACCTGAAAACGCGCAACCTGAAGCATCTGTAACCCGAGGTGTGACTGTATTTCTCATACTATCTTTCTATGATCTCTAATTCTTATTTTCTTTCTGGTAACTCTATCTATGGTCCGTATAGTTAAAGCCATGGTTTTCCCAGTAGTGATGTATGGAAGTGAGAGCTGGACCATCAAGAAGGCTGATTGCCAAAGAATTGATGCTTTTGAATTATGGTGCTGGAGGAGACTCTTGAGAGTCCCATGGACTGCAAGAAGATCAAACCTATCCATTCTTAAGGAAATTAGCCCTGAGTGCTCACTGGAAGGACAGATCGTGAAGCTGAGGCTCCAATACTTTGGCCACCTCATGAGAAGAGAAGACTCCCTGGAAAAGACCCTGATGTTGGGAAAGATGGAGGGCACAAGGAGAAGGGGACGGCAGAGGACGAGATGGTTGGACAGTGTTCTCGAAGCTACAAACATGAGTCTAACCAAACTGCGGGAGACAGTGGAAGACAGAAGTGCCTGGCGTGCTCTGGTCCATGGGGTCACGAAGAGTCGGACACGACTAAACGACTA
Source organism: Podarcis liolepis (assembly GCF_965112155.1). Classification (NCBI taxonomy): domain Eukaryota; kingdom Metazoa; phylum Chordata; class Lepidosauria; order Squamata; family Lacertidae; genus Podarcis; species Podarcis liolepis. The sequence continues at coordinate 14,714,591 of NC_139559.1, forward strand.
AACAACAACAACAACTCTATCTATATTTATGCTTTGCTTTTTGAACTTCCCTATCTTGGATTAATGAAGATACACACAGGAAGGTGACGGATGGAAAATGAAGGGCCTTGCCTGAGAGGCAGGCTGGAGAGGATGTCTCAGTGTGAGAGGCTGGGGGAAGAGGGGGAAGCTCCCAGGTCAGAGCTGGGAGGGTTCACTCTTCTGTGTTTGGAATAAGGGTTCAGATATAATTGTGACAGAGAGCCTTGTATTTTTTTTTCTTTTCTCTTCTCATTCGTCCTTTTTTCTTATTTCTCTTTTCTAGATTAATTTGGCTTTCATTGTATTTTATGCTGAAAACTTTTAATAAAAATTGATTTAAAGAAGAAGAAGAAGAAATGAATGGGAGACGCCTGAGAGCATCTCCTGTTTATTTCAGTGGGGCAAGCCCAGGACAGCCTCCAAGCGAAATGTGCCCAAACCTGTGCCTCTCTCATTCCCTTAATGACATCCCAAATCTGCTCTTTTGTCTCATAGCAGGGATGCTTTTGGATTTGGGTTTTATGGTGGTTATTTGAAATGGATTTGCGCATCAACAGGAAGCATAATGCAACGCTCGTCATGCTGGCCAAGGACTTAAAATTCTAAGAGAAAAACCCCTGCCAACTCCTTCATTTTCATTGATAAGAGCTGTTAGCAGAGTTTCTCTGGCATTAAAATAAATTGAAATAAACGCCTTTGAAGTTGTTTCATTTACATAGGTTCACCCTCCCTCTCCTACTTGAGACAGCCTGATGGTTCCTGAGGCAGGGATAATGTTTACCTGGAGAACTGAAGTAGATTTGCAGGGGGAAAGGAATTTGTATCATCAAATGCTGTAAGGTTAAAATGCAGACTTTCGACTGCGGTTCCAGAGAAGGAACAAAGCTGTGTCAAGGCTGTTTTTGAAAAGCTCTTCTCTGTTGTGACCCTGAAGCCTTTACATTAGTGTTAATATAAAATATGTTGTTCAGAGACAATGCTGTTACTTCTATGCAACATAGGCATTGCTGTCAATGACTTGCACCACATGACTGGTTCGTCCTTAATGATATCACGTTTTTTTCACCAGAAAGAGATCAAGACTTATGGAACGAAAACACCCACACAAAGTAAAACTAAACAAAAGTTCTTTAGAAGGCCAATTATGAACAAGAGGATTCATGCAAGGAGTCTGAATACATGGAGCTTATTTGTGTGTGGAAAAACCTTGACGATTTCAGGTTTGGAAAATGAAGGAGCAGAGACAGTCAGTGTTCTGCCTGTTGCTGGCTATGAGGTGAGTTTGGGTCCGCGGTTTTAAGGAGTCTCTGGAGAAGCAAATCACAGAATCATAAAACTGTAGAGTTGTAAGGGACCCCAACGGTCATCTAGTCTAACAACTTGCAATGTGGGAAGTCGGGTCCTCCATCATGGAGGGCACGTGTTGCGGTGAGATCACCAGAAACCACCTCTCTGTTGTGGGGCGGGACCGTTCGGATGGCCACAACACCCCATTGGTTGCCCCTCTGTTGCTGGGGCAGAAATTTGGTCAGTTGGGTTGGCTATTGGCTGCTGAGGGGCTACTTAAACTGCTGCACGTTGCTGGAGAGTTTCACTTTCTTGCGACGTGCAGCGGATCACCCACCCTCCTCTCCCTATATTTAGGGTTGTTCTTATGGCTTTGCTATGCCTGTCTAGGGGTCGTCTGTTTTGGAGCAGGGGCCCGGTAGGAATTTTGCCATTTGGCTGATTGGCTGGTGCCACTTGGTTTTTGCCTACCGTGTAGCAAATCATCACAACTTTGTAAGGTTGGCGGTTAGGCATTTGGTTAAAAGTTTTGGGGAGGGGACGTGGTTGGCTGTGCCTGCCCCTCCATTGCTGCTGCTAGAGAATTCCGTTAAAGGAATCCAGGGGCTCGCCTTGCTTTTGTCCAAACCCTGTCAAGGGGCTAGGGCCATGCCAGAGCCCCAGGGAGCATCTGGGGTGAGCTGTGAGATTGAAGGAGTTCTCGCTCCCCCAGGATGCTTTCCCTTACTGACATATGGTGGTGCCCAGTGCCAGTCCTGTTCCTGCCACCGTGCAGGTTCAGGTAGTCTGGAACCAATGCCTAAGCAACCACTCACATGCTGTAATCAATAAAGTTGTGGCCAAAATTTAATGCCAAAAACCTTAAACTAAAATCTGTGTCTAGTGTGTCTTCATTTGGGGGTGGTTTGGGGGGTCTTCACACGCAATCTGAACTAAAGCATCCATGACAGACAGCCATCCAACCTCTGCTTAAAAACATTGAAGGATGAGATTAGAGAATATGTTCATGACTGGCTACAATACTGTCAACTATATGAGGTTTTCAAGGAAGATAATAAGAAAGGATTCAGTTATACCATATCTAGATTTCAAAGAGAAATTGTAGACGATGATACCAAACTTCTGAAGAAAACCTACAATTTATTATTAGAATGGGAAACCAAAAATGAGGAGGTCGAATGTGTAATGATCAAGTGGGCATAAGATATAGGACATAACATACAAATGGAAGACTGGAAAAATTATGGAAAGTGAATTTAAAATTTACTGATTGTATATTGCTAAAAGAGAATTATATGAAAATGATGTATAGATGGTATATTATACCTTTAAAAATGGCAAAAATGTATAAAACAGGCTCCAACAAGTGTTGGAAGTGTAAAGAAAAAGAAGGCATGCTGTTTCACATGTGATGGAATTGCAAAATAATCAAAAGCTATTGGGAAATTCTTTATAATGAAATGAAAAGAATGTTTAAGATAACTGTTGTTAAAAGACCAGAAGCTTTTTTACTAGGCATTTCAGGTGAAGAGTTGCCAAAAGAGAAGAAAAAACTTTTCATGTATGCAACAACTGTGGCTAGGATACTGCTAGCCCAAAGATGGAAAAGTGAAGAAATACCAACAAAAGACGAATGGCAAGAAAAACCGACGGAATACGCTGAAATGGCAAAGTTAACTGAAATACTTTACGATAAGGACTATAGAGACTTTAAGAAAGATTGGGAACTATTTATGTTATGCTTACAGAAACAATGTGGAGAAATGGACTCACTAGCAGGTTTTGATTAAACACAACTACCAAAATAAATACAGAAAATACAACAACGATGTTAAAATAACAAGAGGACAATAATAATTAATTTAAAGACTTTAAGAATAACAAAACAAGTAGGAGAAATCAATACGTAAAAAACCTGAAGAGGAAGTTGAGGGAAGGACATGGGAATTGTATTTTTCTGTTATGTGAATGATACAGTGATGATAAAATTATGTAAAATTTAATAAAAATTATTTATTTAAAAAAAATCAAAGGAAGGAGAGTCCACCACCTTCTGAGGGAGTCCTTTCCACTGTCGAACATCTCTTACTGTCAGAAGGTTGGAATTTCCTTTCCTGTAACTTGAAGCCATTGATTCAAGTCCTACCCTCCAGAGCAGGAGAAAACAAGCTTACTCCATCTTCCATGTGACAAACCTTGAGATATTTGAAGATGGCTCTCATACCTCATCTCAGTCTCCTCTTTTCCAGGCTAAGCATACGAAACTCCCTGAACCATTCACCCCTGCTGAATCCCATGAAACAGTGGGAGATATGCTTCTTTCTGAGAGACACCTGGATGTACACATCCCTACTAGAAGATTTACAACGCCTGACATCACATTCTTTATTTATTTGGCCTGGCACTGGAAAGAGAAGGGGCCTACATTCATCACCCTTTCTCAGGGCTGGGCTGAGAGAGAACTGGGCGACCGGGGTTGCATCTTCCTTTGGAGTTGCATCTCTCTGCCCCTGCCTCCACCCTGCCCATTGTCACCCTCGCCTCCCAGTAAAGTTACTGTTGAAGGGATTTGCCAGAGTGGCTCTGGGGAAGGCAAGGAGCACATTGTCCAGGTCTTCTGAAACCTAGCCCTGCTCTCTGTGCACAATTCCACCCTACTCTGACAAATGTAGATTAGAAGAGCAGTTAGCAGCAGCTCCTGACATTCTCAGCTCCCCCCGGCAGGTGGCAGCAGTACAGTGATTTCCATCGCAACACATTTGGGTTTCCTAGCTGTTTTATTCCCCCTTCCAGGAGTGAGTGGCCAACCCAGTGAAAGAGAAAACCTGGGCTCCACCATCCCTAACCTTGGTACACTCCTGCAAATGCTCAAAAAGTTGCATTTTGGGGAAACATTTAATAATATTTTCAATCCATGAAAATCGTTGGGCCCTTAGCAATGAGCTCTTTTTTCAATAAGAGTTGGGGTTATCCATATTGATTTGTAGGCTGTTGGTGGATTTTTGTCATTGTCTTGTTGGGCTGTGTATGTGATAAAGGGGAGCTATACTGGAGTGAAGGCATCTTCTTCTATTTGTCCACGTGTCAATTTCAGGTTATTGGTTAATTTCACCACCAAAGGAACACAAGTGAACAGCAGAGAACCTGCACAAGCAACGCTGACACCAAAGCCTACATATATTAAGTAAAATAGAAAGATCGCCACCCGACCCCACCCCCACCCCTCTTTTCCCCCTCCCCCCTTTCCCCCTTTTCTTCCTAATGTCTCAACAAATGAAACTGATTTGTAAAAATGTTACATGGAAAAAATGCGCGCGAGAGAGACATTGCACATAAAGTACTTTTGTAAATCAAGAAAATCTTTAATAAAAATACATTTTTTAAAAAAGAGTTGGGGTTAGCTCACTGCTTGGAGTGAACTGGTTCGGCCCGCTGAACTAGTTAAAAAACCTCTGAACTACACCTGAAGGTAGTTCCCATAATGGACACTGGAGTAGAACTTTGAACAATTTCTAGTTCATCTTCAAATTCATTTTCTTACCCATGCTTTACTCGTTAAGCTGTTTGACCCTTTAAGCTTAAAGATAATCATTGTTGGGGAAAATAAACTAAACAATTTGCATTCCACTGTGTGTGTGTGTGTGTGTGTGTGTGTGTGTGTGTGTTAATGTTTTCTTAGACTTCTTAAGCATATTTTTCACTTTATAACAGCAGCTTCTGACATTCTGAATGCTGAATTTTTTTTCTGGCCAAGGATCATTTGGATGAACTTGAATCGAACTGTGAACTGAACTTGAACCGAACTAGTTTGTTTTGCAAACAGACGGACATGAGCCAGAGTTTATGGACATGTTGAAATTGAATAGAACAAATTCCTTTTTAAAAAACCAACTTTCCAAGCTCTGGGCTAAATATGTTATAACCAATTTAAGGCCCAAATTAAACTACTGGGTTTTGGAGCAAATTGCGAGGGCTGGAACTTTCATTAGACATAGTGAGGCTGCCGGCTTAGCAGATTGAGGCATCATGAAAGGGGTGATAGAATGAGAGAAAAGGGTGTTGTAAACACGGATGAGATTGGCAGTTCCCAAACTAATATATGGGTCAGCGCACAGCCATTCTTTGGATTTGTACACTTTTCTGAATTTTGCAGTGTATTTATTGGCTCAAAATGCATACAGAAATGCATGTGCGAGGATAGAAGGTATACAAAAAGGCATGGAGAAAATGCATATTTGTGAAAAATACATTTAAATGAATGTAAAGGTAAAGGTAAAGGGACCCCTGACCATTAGGTCCAGGCGTGACCGACTCTGGGGTTGCGGCACTCATCTTGCTTTACTGGCCGAGGGAGCCGGCGTACAGCTTCCAGGTCATGTGGCCAGCATGACTAAGCTGCTTCTGGCGAACCAGAGCAGTGCACGGAAATGCTGTTTACCTTCCTGCCGGAGTGGTACCTATTTATCTACTTGCACTTTGACATGCTTTCGAACTGCTAGGTTGGCAGGAGCAGGGACTGAGCAACGGGAGCTCACCCCATCGCGGGGATTCGAACCGCCGACCTTCTGATCAGCCAGTCCTAGGCTCTGTGGTTTAACCCACAGCGCCTGCATATTTGTGAAAAATACATTTAAATGAATGTACATTGTGGCTTTTTGTTTGCTTTTTAAATGGCAATTGATGCAGAAATCGGATATAGCAGTCTTACGAACGAATGCAAGGCAAACGAGCCTGGTGTGCCAGTAGACTGATCTGTCCATTTCTATGAGGGTGACAAGTCAGCAGACAAGAGATGTGGCTCACAAAGGACAGCGCGAAAGTGTGGCAAAAAGAAGACCTAGAAGCCAAAGGGTGCGGTGAGGTGGACTCCACTTGACCCCATCTTCCTGGCTGTTATACACATTTCCATAATTTGATGGCCACTTCAATAGTGTTTGATAAGGCCTGGAGCAGTTTTCGGTGAAGGGCCGCTTCAAAACAATTTCTTGGCCACTTTGGAAGGAAGGGTCAGACACACTGAAGTTTGTTCACAGCAGAGCTTTTCCGTTCTCCGTGGCTTCTGTACGAAGGAACTGCAAACAAGGGTTCAGCTGAGTTCAAGAGAAGAGCTCTGGGCCACTGCTGGGTCACGTGTGACAGCACAGATTTAAAAGTGATAATGAGCCCGTCCTTCCAAGGGGGCTGATTATAACTGCAAATTGTTGAAGGATTTTAAAGATTTTTGAGCAAAACATTGCCTCGAGCCATCTTAATGCAATATGCATTTGCTTTTTGGGCAAACGTACTGCTTTTCCATCAACAGAGCAACAAACTCGCATGTAGGGAATCAGACTTCAAAGAACAACGCAGGCTCACATCACTGATGTGAAAAAATACCGAGAAGTATGGAATTTACCACTACGCTTTGCGAAATAACCCTACCTGCATGGGGACATCAAACAGGCCCTCTTAAGAGGTGATGTTGGAGCAAGACTGGCTGCTCCCATACACAGAGATGTAAGAACCCTAACAGTGAAGTTATTATTATTTGATCTGCAATGGAGATCTAAAAGACATGAAGTGAAAACAGCCACCACAAGTTGAATTACATGGCTTGTTTTGCTGCTTTTTTTGGGTCCAGTCGTGACCGACTCTGGGGTTGCAGTGCTCATCTCACTTTATTGGCTGAGGGAGCCGGCGTACAGCTTCCGGGTCATGTTGCCAGCATGACTAAGCCGCTTCTGGTGAACCAGAGCAGCACACAGAAATGCCGTTTACCTTCCCGCCGGAGTGGTAACTATTTATCTACTTGCACTTTGACGTGCTTTCGAACTGCTAGGTTGGCAGGATCAGGGACCGAGCAACGGGAGCTCACCCCGTCGCGGGTGATTCAAACCACCAACCTTCTGATCGGCAAGTTCTAGGCTCTGTGGTTTAACTCACAGCACCACCCGCGTCCCATAGTCTGCCTTCTTACTTTCTACCAATCAGGGGGAGCCTCCTTCAGTCAACTGGGCTGTGGCGCCACCTACTGTTGCTCTTCCTGCCTTCCACCCCACCAGTCACAATGGGCACCAGCCACCTGGAGTCTGGCCTGCTCTTAAGAACTAGTTTGGCATGATTCAAATCTGATTAAAAATGTCATGTATAGTCCTCACCCCTTTGCAATCTGCTAGTCTGTCTGTCTATCTATCTATCATCTATCTATCTATCTATCTATCATCTATCTATCTATCATCTATCTATCATCTATCTATCTATTTATCATCTATCTATCTATTTATCATCTATCTATCATCTATCATCTATCATCTATCATCTATCTATCATCTATCTATCTATCTATCTATCTATCTATCTATCTATCTATCTATCATCTATCTATCTCTATCATCTATCATCTATCATCTATCTATCTATCTATCTATCTATCTATCTATCTATCTATCTATCTATCATCTATCTATCTATCTATCTATCTATCTATCATCTATCTCTATCTATCTATCTATCTATCTATCTATCTATCTATCTATCATCTATCTATCTATCTATCTATCTATCTATCTATCTATCTATCTATCTATCATCTCTCTCTCTCTCTCTCTCTCTCTCTCTCTCTCTCTATCTATCATCTACCTACCTACCTACCTACCTACCTACCTACCTACCTATCATCCATCTATTTATCTATCTATCATCTATCTACCTCTCTCTCTACCTCTCTCTCTCTCTCTCTCTCTATCATCTATCTGTCTGTCTGTCTATCTATCTATCCACTGGCTGAGTTTCAGTCTTTGGGAAGACAAGGTTATGTGGTTCTCTTCATTTTATATTTCAGGACTGAGACTTAAACATCATTGTTCAGGGTATTAATGGGAATCAGATGTATCTGAAACCAAAGAAGGTAAATTATCCACATGGGAGGAGCAAGTAAAACATACTTGTGAGAAAAATAGAAATACTGTTATTGAAACCAAGTATTCATCCCTTGCTAGATTTTAATGGACACCTGTGAGTTGAGGTTCTTAAATTGTAAATGTGTTGCTGAGATATAGCAAGAAGGTAATTGGTGACAGGTTTTTTTGTTTTGTTTTTTAGTGTATTGGATTTCCCCTGGAGAGGGTAAATGTGGATTAAAGGGTGGAGGGATATAAGCTGGCATTTTGATGCCAAAAATGCCATGTGGGTGATGAGCAAAACCTGCAAGCAGAAGAGCAACGATCCCACAGCAGAAGCACATCTAGAAGTATATAAATACCACCTTTCAAGTTAGAGTGAGAATCCATGTGGCCAAAAGATTTCTGTGTGCGTTTCCTTCAGTTTCGACTTTCCTGCTCTTTTGATATTTTCTAAGATTGGTTGAACTTGAAGGACAATGTCCTTGTAAGGATTTGAAAGCTGTATGAACCATTGGAAAGAAAGATTGAGTCAAACAAGACCATACATTTCGCTTGAATGATGGCTATATTGAGTAACATCCTGATAAGGAAAATGAATTAAAATGATATATTCCTCCTCACCTTCATTCTCAACTTCTGTACAGATGTGTATGCTATAAAGGATATTTATAGGGCTCATTTAAATTCCCCATCTTATCCCTCTTCATTTTTCCACTTTCTATTTTACGGTAGTTACATATAAAATCAATACACTCACACACCTCTCATTCCAACACCCACCCAACAAATTTAAAAAGAGCTTTGGAAGGCTTTGTCTCAGTCCTCCGCAGAACCGCTTTTCAAATAATTTTTTTAAAAGACAAACCTGCACTGAATGTAGTCGGAGCATCATAATCTAGTCATTCTGGGCTGTTTTCCAAAGTTTTAAATAAAAATTACAAGCAATCAAAAGGTCCTCAACAATATTTCATCGGTTGGGTGGGAGGAAAGCTTCCTTCAGTGGCTTCATTTTACAAAATTGAATAGGGTGCTGTTGCTGCTGCTGTCGCCACCGCCGCCCCCACCCCCTTTCACAGAAGCAGAAGCAGTGGCAGAGCTACAGTTCTTGCGCACAATGACAAACAATAACAAGGAAGGGAAGAAGGCATCACCATGTCCTTTTGCTGCCATGACAAGTCTGCACCCTGCGGCCAAAGCAGTTCAAACAATTTGGCCTTCTCCCCAGAAGCAATGGAATTTGTTATTGTTGTTTAGTCGTTTAGTCGTGTCTGGCTCTTCGTGACCCCATGGACCAGAGCACGCCAGGCACTCCTGTCTTCCACTGCCTCCCACAGTTTGGTCAAACTCATGTTAGTAGCTTGGAGAACACTGTCCAACCATCTCATCCTCTGTCGTCCCCTTCTCCTTGTGTCCTCCATCTTTCCCAACATCAGGGTCTTTTCCAGGGAATCTTCTCTTCTCATGAGGTGGCCAAAGTATTGGAGCCTCAGCTTCAGGATCTGTCCTTCCAGTGAGCACTCAGGGCTGATTTCCTTCAGAATGGATAGGTTTGATCTTCTTAGCAATGGAATACTGCTCCCAAATCTGCCACCTACAAATGGGGTTGGTGAGAGGTGGGGGTGTGCCAGGGGTGTGCAAGAGGTGTGTATGTACTGTGTGCTATGTTGAGGGGCCCCCATCTCAAAACCAGGTAATCAAGGTGCTGGGCTTTGGTAAGAAGACATGAAGCTCTGATCAGGTCCTAGAGTTCTCCCAATACCTTTTAGAAGTGTAGGTGGGTTCCCACAAGGCAAGACACAGTGACAATAGCAAGAACTTTATTGAACTAACAGAACTGGGCAACAGGGGCAAAGCAACTGCTTTTCTGAAGGCCTGGGCCACTCCCATTCCCAACATGATTGGCTGTCTAAACTTCCAAGCTGCGAATCATGACTCAGAGTTTAGGGGCCAATGGCAGAGGCCCAAATCCTGAAATGTTCTGTGATTGGATATCATGTATCGAATCAGAACACAGGGGCTCAGAATCCTTAGTCCAGACTCAAGCTCAGGCAAACACAGAGCACTGAATACACAATACTTTCCCCAAGCCTGGCTAGTACAGGGTTGCCATATTTCAAAAAGTGAAAATCCGGACACAGAAGTTGTTGAGATTCTTTTTTTAAAAAACAAGAGTTTTTGAGATATTTTTCATGAAATACGGCAAAAACTACACTTCCGACATGGGCTGCCGTATGTCTGGATTTCCTTGGGCATTTCAGCAATTTCTGCCTGGAGACTGTTTATGAGGGCTGAATGCCAGACATATGGCAACCCTAGGCTAGTGCTTTCCGAGCTTTGGGAAGAAGGTAGGAAGGCTCTAGGACCCTGCCAGAGCCCTTGCACCTCCTTCCTAAAACCAAGTGCCTCCTTAGCCACCTTTGGGAAGGCAGCGCAAGGATTGGGGGGGGGGGGCACCAAATATTGGCCTCGCACAGGGAACTGGCTGGACTACAATTCTAATAAGATTTGCGTTTCTGGTTTAGAAACTAGACTCTCATAAACATTTTGTGTGAAAAAGAAAATGAAATAATGACATTTGGATTTGAGGATTGAGGATAATGTTTGTTTATAGAAAGTGACTTTGTTGGTTGTTATATTGGAGTGGATGAAGTGAATATTGTTTATAGATAGTGGAAGTCCCTTACCTTCTGAATTTTATCCCCCCCCCCTTTTAACCTCTTTGTAATTTCTATTTCTTTATTTCTCCCTGTCTCTTTATTCCCCCCTTTATGTTTTTATTGCATTTAGAACAGAGTCTTAGTTTGCACAAAAAAGGAGGGAAAGATATTTCATATTAAGTTTTGTATTTTTCTCTATAAACTCTAATAAAATTTATTCCCCAAAAAGAGAGAGATTTGCCTTTCTACAGTGGGCTTTGGGGAGGCGCTTTTCGTGACCTTTACAGGCACATTTGGTGAGGAAACAAGACAGCGCCTTTTTGTGGCTGCTCTTGCCCTTTCTCTGTTTTCCTTTTGCTGGGAAGCAAAGACTTGAGGGGCCACTAACTGGCTTTGCGGTATGGATGTTCTGTTGTGCTCTTGTGAGTATGTGCTGTTAAATGGTGTTAAGTGTTTTCAGTGATGCTTTTTAAGGAGAGCTATTGTGGGGATGATTTGACTGGGGCATCTGCCACTCCACGGATCACCGGCTCTCACTTTCAGAAAGTTTTTCCTGGTGTTTAGTCAGAATGTCCAGTCATGCAACTTGAATCCATTGGTTCGAGTCCTACTCTCTGGAGCAAGAGAAAACAAGCTTGCTCCCTCTTCCATGTGAAAGCCCTTGAGATATTTGAAGATGGCTCTCATATCTCCTCTCATCTGAAGATGGCTCTCATATCTCCTCACAATAACTGGATGTGAATGTGCAGTTCAAGTATTTGTGTGCAGCAGGTGCACCGATTCGACATTAGTTGAATACATAATAATAGTAATATAATAATAATTTATTATTTATACCCCGCCCATCTGGCTGGGTTTCCTCAGCCACTCTGGGCAGCTTCCAAAAGAATATTAAAATACTGTGATACATCAAACATTAAAAGCTTCCCTAAACAGGGCTGCCTTCAGATGTCTTCTAAAAGTCTGGTAGTTGTTGTTCTCTTTGACATCTGGTGGGAGGGCGTTCCACAGGGAGGGTGCCACTACCGAGAAGGCCCTCTGCCTGGTTCCCTGTAACTTGGCTTCTCGCAGTGAGGGAACCGCCAGAAGGCCCTCGGTGCTGGACCTCAGTGTCCGGGCTGAACGGTGGGGGTGGAGACGCTCTTTCAAGTATACAGGACCGAGGCTGTTTAGGGCTTTAAAGGTCAGCACCAACACTTTGAATTGTGCTCGGAAACGTACTGGGAAACATACAGTCATACCTTGGGTTACAGATGCTTCAGGTTGCATTTTTTCAGGTTACAGACGCGCCAAAACCCAGAAGTACCAGAATGAGTTACTTCCGGGTTTGGGCAGTTGTGCATGCGCAGAAGCGCCGAATCGCAACCCGCATGTCTGTACATGCGGCGCTGTGGGTTATGAACTTGCTTGTTATTATTTTGACTCCCTCCTTTGTAAATCCACACAGAACTTCAAGCCCAATGGTTGCCATTAATTTGATTGGAATTAATTTTATAATGAAATGATTTTAGAATGTTTTATCATTTTACTGTTGTTAGGTGCTCTGAGCCCGGCTTCGGCTGGGGAGGGCGGGATATAAATAAAATTTATTATATCTATTATTATTCCTGCATGGATCACATTCGCAACCCGAGCGTCTACTGTATTACATGTAAATGTCCCTTTTGTTGTTCAGCATTAAGTGACAGAAGGATGGCAGCACAGTGGCAGAGCATCTGCCTTGCAGGTAAAAGACCCCAGCTTCAATTCCTGGCATGTCCAGGTAAAAATGGGAGGGACCCTCTTCCTGAAGCCTTGGTGAGCAGCTAGCCAGTCAGTGAGTGAGATGGCACTGAGATGCATGGTATGGCTTGTGTTCCTCAGCACCTAATGGAGCTAAGGGAGCTGGGCATGTTTAGCCTGGAGAAGAGGAGGTTAAGAGGTGATATGATAGCCATGTTCAAATATATAAAAGGATGTCACATAGAGGAGGGAGAAAGGTTGTTTTCTGCTGCTCCAGAGAAGCGGACATGGAGCAATGGATCCAAACTACAAGAAAGAAGATTCCACCTAAACATTAGGAAGAACTTCCTGACAGTAAGAGCTGTTCAACAGTGGAATTTGCTGCCAAGGAGTGTGGTGGAGTCTCCTACTTTGGAGGTCTTTAAGCAGAGACTTGATAACCTTATGTCAGGAGTGCTCTGATGGTGTTTCCTGCTGGCAGGGGGTTGGACTCGATGGCCCTTCTGGTCTCTTCCAACTCTATGATTCTATGATTCTATGATTCTACCTCACCTGGTGTAGCTTCTCAGTGGGAATTCATAATACACCTGCGCAAGGGATCTGGCAATTAGCCTGGCACAGGGTGTCGTGCCTTGTCCTTCCGAGGAGCTCTGCTATCGGTAGGTATGTGTCATATGGCTGTCGACATGGCTTAGGCGCGAGGGATGGAAGATGCCTGACTCTCTCAGACAAGCGTATGAAAAACATTTGACATTTCCCAACTCTCTTAAGGGGTAATAAACTGTGGCAGGCCATAATATTAATGGCGAGAGAGAGAGAGAGAGAGAGAGAGAGAGAGAGAGAGAGAGAGATGCAGTGGGGGTGTAGGAAAATCGCCTGGCACTTTGTTTTAGACTTTATAGTGTCTCTCATATTTCAAGCCATTTTTCTCCCACCGATAAATAAATAAATGAAAAATCTTTTTTGCTCTGCCATTGGCTTTAATGTTAGAAAGGAGAGCCTATCGCTCCGAGCTGACTCTCCCGCCCTCCCCCTCAATGTTTCTCGGGGGGTTGTTTGGTACAAATGTCTTTTTTCTTACATCGGTTATGTCTGGGGGGTGGATAATGCAGAGGAGACCACGGCAAATTCTTCATTCGACGAGACACTGGCGAATAGAGGATGCTGTGAAGCGGCCTTTTGGAAAACATTCGATGCTGCTGTCTAGACAGGGGGAAGAAGATGCACTCTCTCCTTAATACCTCCCCTTCCCCATTAAGCCCCCTGGAGCGACTTCATAGAGCTGTGTCTGTCTGCTCATTAAACTGGAGGGCTTTTCTTTTTTTTGGTACCTCACCCCCTAGGAGGGTCCCCCACCCCTCGGTCTCCTTTCAGTAGAAATGTAGGTCATTTGATTGACATGTATATTTCTCATCCTCTCTACCTAAAGTGAGAGAATGCAGGAAGGAAGCAGAACATACAAAAGAAGCAGCAGCTATGTTTAAATGCAACGGGGTGGGGTGGACCTTTGCAGCAGAATACAAATGGAATGGTTTATTGCATAAAGGTTTTGGAAAGCCACTTTAAAATTGTGTGTGTGTGTAAATCCTGCAAGCATAAGCAGTTACAGTACAATGACACTGGGACAGGATGCGCTGAGGCATAGCCAGGCAGCAGCGGCTAGGAGCAAAGACTGCATTTTGAACATTTGCTCTTGAAATGTATGTTGGGATTAAGCGTTTGTGACATAATGTTCAATATTCATATATGTGTGACAATGCTAATGGGAATGTTAATTCGGGCCTTGACAACCTTTGCTGCAGTGCTACGAAGACGCTTAAGAAGTCTGCTGCTTTTCCTGGCAGTCAAATGGAAACTTCCTTTTGGGCAAATGTTTTAGACTGGACTTCTTAATCTCTTAAGTGTGGAATCCTCTACATGTCTACTCAGAAGCAAATTCAATGGGACTTAGCTCCTGGTAAGTGTGGAGATGATAGACTAGATATAGCCAGCATTGAACCATCCAAATATTGTTGAACTGCAATTTCCTACATCCCTAACCACTGGTCCTGCTGGCTATGCTCTGGAGGCAGTAATGCTTCTGAATACTAGTTGCTGGAAACCCCAGGTGGGGAGAATGCTCTGGTATTTGGCTCAAGACCCTCCAAGTGTCCCTATTTTCCAGGGACGTCCCAGATTTTGAGAAGCTGTCCCGGTTTCTGATTTCATCCTGGAATGTCCCACTTTTCATTAGGTAAAGTTAAAGGGACCCCTGACCATTAGGTCCAGTCGTGACCAACTCTGGGGTTGCGGCGCTCATCTTGCTTTATTGGCCGAGGGAGCCGGCGTACATGTGGCCAGCATGACTAAGCCGCTTCTGGCGAACCAGAGCAGCACACGGAAACGCCGTTTACCTTCCCGCTGGAGCGGTACCTATTTATCTACTTGCACTTTGACGTGCTTTTGAACTGCTAGGTTGGCAGGAGCTGGGACCGAGCAACGGGAGCTCACCCCGTTGCGAGGATTCGAACCGCCGACCTTCCGACCGGAAAGCCCTAGGCTCAGTGGTTTAACCCACAGTGCCACCCACATCCCCACAGCACTACCTGAGTCCCTATTTTTATTGGAGAAATATTTCATTAGGACGTCCCTATTTTCATTGGAGAAATGTTGGAGGGTATAGAGCTGTCTGACCCATGAGCCATCTGAAGGCAGTTTAAAAAAAAGTTTAATGTTTTATTAAGGTTTTATATATGTTGGAAGCTGCCCAGAGCAGCCCTGGGCAACCTAGTCAGATGGATTGGGTTTAAATATGATGATGATGATGATGGTGAATAGAACAGCCCTGAGAGCTGGACCATAAAGAAGGCTGATCGCCGAAGAATTGATGCTTTTGAATTATGGTGCTGGAGGAGACTCTTGAGAGTCCCATGGACTGCAAGAAGATCAAACCTCTCCATTCTTAAGGAAATCAGCCCTGAGTGCTCACTGGAAGGACAGATCGTGAAGCTGAGACTCCAATACTTTGACCACCTCATGAGAAGAGAAGACTCCCTGGAAAAGACCCTGATGTTGGGAAAGATGGAGGGCACAAGGAGAACGGGATGACAGAGGACGAGATGGTTAGATAGTGTCTTCAAACATGAGCCTGACCAAACTGTGGGAGGCAGTGGAAGACAGGAGTGCCTGGCGTGCTCTGGTCCATGGGGTCACGAAGAGTCGGACACGACTAAACGACTAAACAACAACAAATTTTCATCGGAGAAATGTTGGAGGGTATGAGGTTTCCCACAGACATCTGTTTGGCCACTGTGAGAACAGGATGTTCGCCTCGATGGACCATTAGCCTGATCTAGCCAGCTTTTCTTTTATACTGGCTGGGGCTAAAGTGCACCATGTTGGCTACTCTAACTATAAAGATGCCAGGAAAAGTCTTATTAAACTTACTTGGGTGGAGGCATGTATAAGATAGCACTGCTAAAAGATTTAAGAAGACAAATCCAGATACATTGTGCAGGATCACAGCCTAGGGGTGGTATTCCATACTAGTTCTACTCAAAGTAGACCCAATGAAGTTAATAAATATGGCTTACAGGTGTGTTGAGCTCAGCGGGCCTACTCTGAGTAGGACTTGGTTGACTATAACCCAAAGGGCCAGATTTAGCTAACCTGTTGTGCTAACAGGTCTCTCTTCCCCACATGACCGCTTTAAACAGTCATGGCTTCCCCAAGGAATTCCGGGGGCTGTAGTTTGTTAAGTGTGCCCTCACACAGCTAAAACTCCCAGAGTTAGGGGTGCCAACTTGAATAAAATACTGAAGTTTCCCCCACTTTTGAGAACTATGGCATATATACAGCACATGTAGGTTTCAATCCCCTGATGAGGTCTGAAGAGAAAGAATGCATGTATGGAATACCTCCAGAGAAAGTGTAGAATCCAACATGCCAGACGGATTCTCCATAGAAATGCATGGATCTTGACAAATGTGATTTTATTTTGTGTGATCAGGCGGCGACAGCCCCAGCCCCCAGGGATCATAAGGAAGTAATAAAGCCTCTGACAACGTTATGTGGAATTAAAATTAGGCCACAACTTTATTAAACTTCCGAATGTAGGAAGACCTTGGCTTAGGCCTTGGGAGTGTATCCCTCCCAGCCCCCCGGCCTGGGGGAACTGGCGCTCATCAGGGTAAATGGGATATGGGGGTGCACTGCGAGAGTGTAGCAGGCAGCCAAGCCCATATCCCTGCACGCAGGGTAGTTCACTGACGACCTTTCAGTGTATGGCCAGTCACACCCATATATATAACCCCTTTAAGAGGGGGACCCTAGAATCGCCGCCGCAGGGGGGTGAGTCAGCACTTCATGCCCCCCCCCCATATAGGGAAGAAAAGACTAAAGGATTCCACCCAAGGCCAAAACCATCAAAGTTGTGATGAATTGCTACGGGGAAGACAAAACCTGCCAATGCAGGAAAATTTCTTCCCGGTCCTTCAACAGCAACCAGTCAAAGACCATAGCAGCGCCCACTAAACAGGAAGAAAAAGTTAACCTGCAAACAAGAAACATTAAACAAAGGGAGGGTAGGGAGGGTGAATCTCCAGAGCCCACCGCTTGGCTATTATCAGCTCCACCCCCTATTTATAAATGGGGCTGACCCCACCTCCCAGCAAGAAACTTGATTACTGAAATATACTTGGAGTCGAGAGTGGATTTCATGCTCTTTATTCAGCTCATAGTGGTGAGGAGGAATGGAAGTTCCCCCAGAATGTCTGCTTTATATACATTATTTATACAACGGACCCCATGTGATTGGCTAATTCCGGGATTCTCCTGTAGGCCAATCAGGTTGCGGATTCACTTCCACCTGGAGCTGGATTGGGTGGCTCCTGTGGACCAATCAGACTGCTGCATTCTGGATCCTATTGTTCTAGGACCAATCAGACTGCTGCATTCTGAATCCTATTGTTATAGGACCAATCAGACTGCTGCATTCTGAATCCTATTGTTCTAGGACCAATCAGACTGCTGCATTCTGAATCCTATTCAACTCAGTACATAACAATTACTGAGTCTGGGCGTGAACCTCCAAAAATTAACACCGAGAGGCAAGCCAGCCCCTGTTTGCCAGTAAGCTCCCTGGGAACTGTAGCACTACGCGTGATCCCACAAAGGGCACTCACAATGTGAAGTGTGAGTGCTCATTATTGTGAAGTTCTAGATGCAAATTCAAATGCACATATGCGCTCCTATCAAAAATGAATCTCCATGAAAAAAATTCAGCTTTTCAAAACCTGTAAGATGCCCCCCCTCCATCCCTAAGGTCTGACTGGGTTATTTTCATTTAAAACTACTACTACTACTACTACTACTACTACTACTACTACTACTACTACTTTCACTTGAGTGATTGAAGCAAAATGATAGTTAAGACATTAAGGAGAAATTCTGTAATTTATAAATCAACAAAATGTAAGATGCATTTCCCTGCACTGTGACTCGTGCAATTCCAAATGTTCTGGAATGCTTTTGATTTTCTCCTTTGATACTAAATTCCCATAAGCCTGAGTTTCACAATAAAGGAGACACACCCTCCCCGTTCACTGAAATTCGTGGGGTCTGTCACATTAACTCAAGCAGAAAAATGACAGAGAACTTTAAAAACTAAGCCAAGACATATGGGTGTTTGAAGCGCAGCAACAACTGAAGGCAAGCTGTGTGCCTCCAAAGAATTACCGTTAATCGTGGGCTGTGAAATACGATGACATGATGAAAGGCAGGATGAACAATTAAGGCTGATACATAACATATGACAATCATAAACTGCCCCACAATGTGGCTAATCTAATAGAGTAATGAAAGGGGATGTCACACAAGACGGACGGGGAAAGAGAGTAACACATGAAAACCATTAATGGGAGCTGGCCTGGCTTGATTTAGATCTCCATTTGGTTTGGTTCTAAGCCCACATTTGCGTGCAAGTGTGGTTCAGAAATTCTCCTCAGAATGGAGAAAGTAGGGACAGAATAAACAGAGGCCTGTGGATCGGCTGCCTGTTTTGCTTGTTTGTTTTGTTGTCCTCTCAAGTGGGTGACCAGGAACATGTTTACACTTTGGCTCTGTATGCATGTAATAATATTTATTTATTTATTTATTTATTTATTTATTTATTTATTTATTTATTTTGCCCTGTCCATCAGGCTGGGTTTCCCCAGCCACTCTGGGTGGCTTCCAACAAAGTATTAAAAATACATTAAAACACCAGTCATTAAAAGCTTCCCTAAACAGGGCTGCCATCAGATGTCTTCTAAAAGTCAGATAGTTGTTTATCTGACTTCAGATGTCTTCTAAAAGTCAGATAGTTGTTTATGTTTCCTTGACATCTGATAGGAGGGCATTCCACAGGGCGGGCGCCACCACCGAGAAGGCCCTCTGCCTGGTTCCCTGTAACTTCGCAGTGAGGAAACCACCAGAAGGCCCTCGGAGCTGGACCTCAGAGTCCGGGGCTGAACAATGGAGGTGGAGACGCTCCTTAAGGTATACTGGGCCAAGGCCGTTTAGGGCTTTAAAGGTCAGCACCAACACCTTGAATTGTGCTCGGAAATGTACTGGGAGCCAATATTGGTCTTTCAGGACCAGTGTTATATGGTCTTGGCGGCCACTCCCAGTCACCAGTCTAGTTGCTGCATTCCGGATTACCATTCCAGGTCACCTTCAAAGGTAGCCCAACATAGAACGCATTGCATTATTCTACGTGTGGCAAGATGTTCACGTGGACAGGTGTCATACTTCACTAAGGTTAGTCCTCTGTTTGAAGGGCTATCTAGTCATGGTTTATAATAATGATAATAATTTTATTATTTGTAACCCCCCCCCCCATCTGACTGGGTTGCCCCAGCCACTCTGGGTGGCTTCCAACAAATATAAAAGCCTAATAAAGCATCAAACATTAAAAAAAATCCCTCTACATGGCTGCCTTCAGATGTTACTTACCTTCTTGACATCTGATGGGAGGGAGTTCCACAGGGTGGGCACCACTATCAAGAAGGCCCTCTGCTTGGTTCCCTGTTGCTTCTTGCAGTGAGGGAACTTCCATTAGGCCCTTAGAACTGGACCTCAGTGTCTGGGCTGAACGATGAGGGTGCATAAGGTATGCATAAGAAGCATAGGAAGGGAGTGCATTAATAGATAACAACAACAACAACAACAACAACAACAACAACAACAACAACAACAACAACATAATCTACCCTACACCAGCAGGTCCCAGCGTAGGTCACAACAATTTAAAATACAACATTAAAACCAGTTCCAAGGAAGCTGCAGTCACAAAAGTAGGCTGGGTCCTACAAAGGAACATCTCATGGTCAAAGTCTAGGGTAAAGAGGAGAGTCTTTGGCATCCACCAAAAGTTGTCTAGTGAAAGTGCAAGAAGCATCTCTGTGGGGAGGGAGCTCCATAAGTGTCACAGAGAACATCCTCTCCCAGGCCACCCCATTTGAATTTCTGAGAGCAACAGACAGAGGACGTGGGTCCCATTTTACCACTTGAAGTGAAACGGGAAGTGCCACCCTGCCCTGCTGCTGCCACGTGCCCCACTTGCCTCACTGTTTCCACCACTAATGGACAAGTGCAGCAGCATCAACACAGATTTCAGGCAAGATCTTGTGTGTTTCGCAAGACCTTGTGCAATTTCGGCGAGATCTTGTCCCCAGTCGGCGTTGGTGCTGGTGCTTATTCACCAACAAAGGCAGATGTGGCAGGGCAAGCAAAGCCCCTTTCACTGTTGGAGGCAGCAGCCTCGCCCCTTCTAATTTCTGCGTTGGCCCTGGCAGCAGAACGACCACAAACGCCATCTTGGCAGAGAGATAGAGCTGATTCCATTCAAAACAGTGGCTTCATATAGATGTTAAATAGCATGTGGGACAAGATGGAACCCTGCAGAACACCACAGGAAAGCTCCCATGCAGGGCGTCTTACCCATAGGCGCTAGGGGTGCAGGGCACCTGGGCACCGGGCTCTCAGGGGCGCCAGGCTGAGAGTCCGGGGCCTGGGAGTTGAGCCTGGGGAAGAGCCCATCCGTTGGAGCGCTGCGGTGGGCTCTTCGGCTGCAGGGGGCTCTGCACCATGAGTTCGGGGGTGACCAAGCCAGCGAGATGCTGAGGCAGCCGGCCGGCTCTGCCCTCCTGCACACTTGGGACTGGGCAACCTGGAGGGGGGCGCCGGGTGGATCTTTGCACCCCGGCACCGCATATGTTTAAGACAGCCCTGCTCCCATGGCATCAAAAAGTGGGCTGTGCCCCCCAACCCCATGAACCATTCCAGAACCAGTCTATGGCATCAAAAGCTGTCAAGAAGTCAAGAAGAACGAGCGGGATCACACTCCCCCTTTCTCTCTGCCAACAAATGTCACCAATCCCTTGTGGCCAAGGCTGTTCCTGTGCCCGAAACCAGACTAAAACGGATCCAGATATTCAGTCTCCTCTAAGTATTTGGCACGTGGCAGGGTGGGAGGAAGAAGCAGGAAGCAAAGAGGCTGGGGGGGAGTTTTAATATCCAACACATTTCAGAGATCTCAGGCAACTGAACAAATAAAAATATTTTCTATAATTTCAAAACTATGTATAGATTTTTTTCCTATTCATTAGACGAAGCCAACAGGTGGCACTACACTTTACAGAAAACTGTGCTTTGCGGGAGATGAGAAAAGTGCATGCTGTAATATAAATAATATTTTCAGTATCTCATAGGCAGCTCCCTCCCCCTCCCTCCCTCCCTCCCTCCCTCCCTCTGTCCCTCTCAAATATCATTAATCGAGCAGCATCAATCCATTTTTTTAAACTACACAGACATTACTCAACTAGACACTAAATAAACAATAATGTATTAGATCAAGGGCCCTAAAGACTCATTAAGCTATCTAATTAGTTTCACCCTAAAGGCCATTTAAAAAGAATCTTTGGCATGATGTTTAGAGGCTGAGATATTCAGATTCCATCATCGCCAGTGAGGTTAGCTGATACGGTGCAGCACATATTGTAGGCTGGGTGCGGTGATCAAAAGCAGGTGTGGTTTTTTGGGTGGAATTCCAGCTGAGTCCCACTGAAGGAGTGCTGGGGGAGAGGGTTTTAACCAGGGGAAGGCAACCTAAGGCCCATGGGCTGGATGCAGCCCAATCACCTTCTCAGTCTGGTTCATGGGCAGTCCAGGAATCAGCGTGTTTTTAAATGAGTAGAATGTGTGCTTTTATTTAAAATGCATCTCTGGGTTATTTGTGGGTCATTGGAATTCGTTCATTATTTTTTTAAAAAAATAAAGTCCGGCCCAACACATGGTCTGAGGGACGGTGGACCGGCCCACGGCTGGAAAAGGTTGCTGACCCCTGGTTTTAACCCATCCTCTGCATACTGTAGTTCCCTCAGTTACACTGCCCCCTAGAGGCTGCTATTGGCAGCTATCCATGCCTGTGTACAGTTAGGCATCAGCTATAGGAACTGCATCCAGTGCCTTAGTACAGGTCATGCCCAAAGGCTATTTAACATAGGGGGCATTGCCCCCAACACTGAGGGGGGGGAATGTGATGGGGATGACATAAAATGTTGGTTTTAAAGCTGTGTTGAATAACACCTCTCTCATTACACGGTTAATGATTTCAACATCCATCCCCCAATCTTTTCTGTTCCTGTACATGAATTTCAAACTTTTCAGTGAGTTCATAATCTTGGATTGCATGCACAACCTTCTCCCCGCCATGTTCCAGATGTTGAGAGGAGATCTAAAGCTTGAAGAATTCCTAGGATATATTTTGCTGTTGCCCCATAAAGCACAACATCTCTCAAATCATCTTAACTGCTTCTCCCCCCTCCACTTTTTTTTTTTTTTTGGCATAGCTTAAAAGCTCAGGATGTTTCTAATAGATGAAATGTGTTGTGTCTCTTATTTGTGTCAGCATTCCTCTGGGGGAACCGGATTGTTCTGAAATGTTTTTTGTTAGCTGCACATATAGATGCAAATCCTTCAGACCTTAGTTGGAGGCAAGAGCGCTATCCAGGGAATAAGGCTAACAGGCTTTCATCAAGTAAGAAACTGAGGACTACATTTCATAAAGTGTGATCTTCAATGATAGGCCGCATTAACAATTGTGTTCTGTTTGGCATTCCTGTGCATCTTATTAACTTCATCTCTAAATAGGCCAGGCTTAAAGCAGCAGCAAAAAACTCCAAAATATTTGGCTGCCCGACACTACAGGCTGAACAAAAGGGAAATCTGAATGGTAGTATATAGCTACAATTCTTTTTTCTTTTCTTTTCTTTTCTTTTCTTTTCTTTTCTTTTCTTTCTCTGTTTTTGTTTTTATTTAGATTAGTTTCTTTTATCTTAGTGTATTATGAAAAAGCTTTAATAAAATCTTATTATTTTTTAAAAAAGAAATGAAATGAAGGACAGGTGATTGTCACTGATCCATCATGCCATCTGCTACGCTGAGAAAACTGTAAGTCATGCCAGATGCGGTTGGACTAAAACTCCCACCATCCCTGAGCATTGGTCCTGCTGGCTGGGGCTGATGGGAGTGCACCTGACAGAGCCTGAATCATAGGGAGGGAATAGACTCCTAATGAAATTATCAAGCTCTTTGACCCCCCACCTGTTACAACCAAATTATGACCCCTCCTGTAGCCTTATAATAATAGTAAATTAGGGGGCTGTCAGAATAGATAAGGGGGGCAGTACACCTCTGGCTCCCCATAATTTGAACACTGCCACCCTCCTCCAGTTTTGTCTAGACATGCTCATTATGCTACCTGTTGTGATGAACAGTGCCGGAGTTATTTTTCCAGGCGTTTGTGATTCAGAGACTATTCTTTCGGTTACTAAGCATGCCTCGCTTATTGTAAGTTCATTCATAGTGATTCATGTAGCTTAACTGCTATTTTTAACTTATCTCTTGGCATGTACTAGAGGTGAGAAAGAGCTTCGTCTCTTACAATAAGGACCCCAATGTCTTTCTGTTGTTGTCGTTTTAAGGGAGAGGGGCAACTACTGCAAGCATATAAAATACAATGAACTTAGAATTATCTTCGGTTTAAGAGAAGAGTTAAGGCACTTAAGAATCCATTTGCAGGCCAAAATAAACTAAACTGGCAGGGAGTTTTTAAAAGCTGCTTCAGCTTCTTAGAAGCAGAACACGTTTCCTACAACAGCCTCCCTCAACCAATGCCATTCAGATGCTTTGGACTACAGTACCCATCATCCTCAGCCAGCTGCTTGGGAAAGATGGTTCTGAAGTGTTTCGAGAAATAATTCTGAAATTATCTAAGAAGCTAAAAGAAGTGGTGGCGCTTAGTTCACCTCTGGCGGATCACATTCCTGCTTCTTACCAGGCGGTAGACTGGAAGGGCTGAAGTAGAAGAAGAAGAAGAAGAGAAGAGTTTGGATTTGATATCCCGCCTTTCACTCCCCTTCAGGAGTCTCAAAGCGGCTAACATTCTCCTTTCCCTTCCTCCCCCACAACAAACACTCTGTGAGGTGAGTGGGGCTGAGAGACTTCAGAGAAGTGTGACTGGCCCAAGGTCACCCAGCAGCTGCATGTGGAGGAGCGGAGACACGAACCCGTTTTCCCAGATTACGTGACTACCGCTCTTAACCACTACACCACACTGGTCATCACGGTGCAAACCTGCTGGCGGAAACACTGGATTGGCTCTGCTGGTGTGTTTGCACCGCATTGACCTTGCTGCCCATCCGTCCTCATCTACCTCCCAGTAAGCAGCAGTGATGCAACCAACTAGAGGTCTTGTGAGCTCTGTCACCCCACCAGGCAATCTGCGATTGTGCCTAAATGCAAAAGGATGGAGACTGACCTATAATTTTTTGATTCCAAAGGCTCCAGGAAGAAAGTTCCACCCAATGGTTGCTCGGCTGGATTTTTCTCCAGTAGTCCTTGGATAAAAGTATCAGGAAGCATCGTGGGCTCTATTCAGAAAGAGAGGAAGTACCGTATCCTATGCAAGGCTCCCCCAGACATTCCGAAAACATGAAGGGTTTGGTATGGGAAGATATATTCCTCCAGAATTCTTTGAAGAAGGCCATGTCATCCGCTTTCAATGTACGATGTATATGCAGCCACTTGATTTCCAGTGACTTGCCAGAGGTTTCTGAATATCAATTGTTTAACAACGGCAAGAACAAATATGCACATTTCTCCCTTAAATTAAGCTTCTTAAATGAAGAAAGCTGGGAGTAATCAGAAGTGAAATGTTGTGTGAAAGAACTGTGGCTGCAGTTCAGCCCTGGTCTGCCCCCTATGGCTTTATCACCAGTCGGATCTGCATACATCAGCCGGCAAAGCTTTTCACCACCCGGAAGTCAGCCCTTTAACCCACTAATTTCTGCAGTTCACTGTTAAAGGCATGGCTTAAGGAATTGGTTCAAAAGGTGGCAGCCTTCTCCGCGATGTTTAAAATTACAGCTCCCCTATTCAGCCAGCCCTTTTAGCTGTCTCTTCAGCTGCAAGAATTGCTAAGTGAAGCTTTTCACAGCACACAGATAGACATGGTCACATGTCAAGTTCCACAGATCAAGCTGCTGTCTAATTCCTACAGATCAGGCTGCCACCAGCACTGGTTAAAATGTTGGAGAGAGAGGCCATACTTGTAAAATGCTAAGATTGGGGGGGGGGAGATTGTTACAAAAGTTGAGCACCACCCCCACTCTCTGCCGAGCGATAGCAAGAGCCCAGGATGATCCAGACACTCACCTAGGGTCTGTGTTCCTCTGGATAATTGAGACATAGCAGAGACTGTTGTAGCTTTAAGAAATATGGTTTATTCACCTTAAGTCTGCATGGAGGGATTCCCGATCTTACAGCATGGTCATTTCAAGGGGGGCTTGTCCCCCACAGCCCACAGCCCTGAAATCCAAGGCATCCCTCCCAGCCAGCCTTCAGCCAGCCTGCCCAAGATGGATCCAAGTCTTTTCTCTCTCCTCTTCTTCTTCCCAGAACACCTTGCTCAAAAACTCTCTTTCCCTGTCACCTCGGCAACATCTGTCTCCCCAAGCCAAAGGATTCCTCTCAGATGGTCCATCAACATCTTTTGTCATGTTAACAGATTTGCTCTTCGCTAGGTCAGCCGGGTTGGTTTGCATAAGACCTGGGATTCCTTGTCTGGCACAGCTCCACAGCTTGTACTTTAATTCATACCCTGATCAATCCAAATCCTACCATTTATTAATTTCTAGGGTATGGGGGGGGGTCCCCCCTAATCTATAACATCATTAAAGGAGTAACTAATCCATAGTAATTGATCTTGAGTGTGACCTCCATCATCTCCTAATGTTATATTTCTATCATAAACATATATAGATGTTGTCCCTGTCATGGCTTTCCCCCAAGAATCCTGCAGTTTATAGTTTGGTAACTTTAGTTTAAGAGCTACATGCCCTCCCTACACAGGAATTAAATTCTCAACATTTTCTGAGGGGGACGGAATGGCTATTAATCCAGTATAAATCTGAGGATATTCTCTTAGCAGGGTTGTATGTTACTCTAACTCTTGTGAACTTTCCCCATACCCAGGAAGATTTGTTTTCATTTTCCTTAATGGGTTCCTCATGTCTCCTCTCCTCATCTTCCCCTGCCCGATTTCCAGGATTCCTGCTTATTTTCCCAGCGGTTTTCCTTCGCTCCACCAGCATTTGCTGACATCTCCTTTTCTGACCTGCTTTGGAGCTGCTACGCAAGGTTCTGCTTTCCCTGCTTCTTCCTCGGTCTGCAGCAATCAAGGGCGTTGCTTGGTATTTATAGGACTCCAGGGAGGAAGGGACACAAGGCACAAATTTGCATAACATTTGCACACGCTAACTTACATGTATAGTGGTTGGCACCCATCTGTCTTGAGTTGCCAATCTGATACCAGCAGATGAGAGGCAGAAAATAACATTTTGACTCAAGAGTAGGGATGGACTGATCTGTTGGTTTCTCCCTCCTTGCCCAACATCTGCAGCCTGAGGGAACTGCCTCGCTGGTAGGGCTGCCCTGATATGGAAGCCTAGTCTGTTAATTCCTACATAGACAGAATTAGGATTTGCCTGGACTCTGCTGCTTTTGGGACCAACCCAAAGATGAAACACAATTATTCTGGGCACTGAAGTCTGGGCAGCTTGTGATTAGACTTAGATCGGAAGAACAATGGTTATATTATCTGATGAAAAATGCTAATTTGAATGGTTTTTCTTCTTCTTAAAGTTACCAATTGCTAACATTAAAAATATTACCGAGTACTTAGTTAATAAGAGATGCTTCGTGTTTTTCAAATACTATCAGCACAAATATGTGTACTAGCCACAATTATGAATTTTGGGAAGAGCTGCCAGGCAATGAGAAAACTCTGTTTGCAAGAACTTGGCTTCCAATTTCGATTTGGCAAACTCCCTTAAAAAAAGAAAGAAAGAAAGAAAGTACAGTTTGATGGTAGTTGGTCCTTTGATTCTGTAATTTCAAGGAACTGAAGTATATATAAGCTCTCAGAGGGAAGAACTTGCTCCATTTCAAATGTACCGTAACATAGTTAAATGAGTTGCATAATCATGATTTATATGTTTGTTTAGCAAGATATCATGGACTTTTGGAATGTCTTAAATAGCAGCTTTGGATTTGTTTCCCGTTGTCTTTTTTAAAATGCAAAAGGTGGCTCCATCTTGGTGTTTGGGATTCTTGAATTGGATAGTTAAATAGTGGCTGCATCCCAACATCCACTCACCCCCCTCATTTAAGAAAGAATACTTGTAGACAACGTGATGAGAAGGGAATGTGCAACCCACATGGGATTCACAGTTTTAACACGCATATTCTTCTGGTTGGGACGCGGGTGGCGCTGTGGGTTAAACCACAGAGCCTAGGACTTGCCGATCAGAAGGTCAGTGGTTCGAATCCCTGTGATGGGGTGAGCTCCTGTTGCTTGGTCCCTGCTCCTGCCAACCTAGCAGTTCGAAAGCACCGCAAAAAGTGCAAGTAGATAAATAGGTACTGCTCTGGCGGGAAGGTAAACGGCATTTCCGTGCGCTGCTCTGGCTTGCCAGAAGCGGCTTAGTCATGCTGGCCACATGACCCAGAAGCTGTAGGCCGGCTCCCTTGGCCAATAAAGCAAGATGAGCACTGCAACCCCAGAGTCGGTCACGACTGGACCTAATGGTCAGGGGTGCCTTTACCCTTTACCTTTACCTATTCTTCTGGTTAGGTAAAATAGCATTGGAAAGAGTTTCCATTCATGGAGAGTGCTTCCGTACCAGGGTCTTCCACAAAGGCAGTGATGGCCACCAACTTGGATGGCTTTCAAGGGGGATTTGAAAAATCCCTGGAGGATACAGGTATCAATAGGTATGTGCTACCTCCACTATCAGAGGCTGTGTGCTGGGAACCACAGGAGGGGAGAGTACTGTTGGGCTTAGGTCCTGGTTTTGGGCTTCCCTAGATGTTGTCAGCATGTGACAGCAGCCACACCCTAGGAAACAGCCTCAACTGGCCAGCTAAACCTGGCCTATAGGTCTCAAACTGATGGTGAGCTAGGGACTTCCCTTGCATGTGACTTGGTGAGTTAGGGACTTCCCTTGCTCTGGCAGATGGAGTGAATGAGACCAGTAGTGGGTCCAAGGGTCAAGAAGGCAGCTTTTGCCCATGCTGTAGAGGGAAATGGGGGGCAGATGAGGCTCATCAACCTGGGAAGGCAACCCATTCAGGGCTGCCTTGCAGGATAACTTCAGGAGAAGAAAAGGCTAAGGAGTGAACCCTACACAAATCCATATAATGCAACATCTCATATCTATTTGAAAATATAAAAAATACTAGAGGCTGCCATCCCTGCTCACATTTCTTGCTACCCACCGCACCACCTCCTTGCCAAACCCTCATCTCCCCACAACTCCTTTAAGAGCTCCCTCAAGCCCCCATCCCTTTATAATCCCTCAAAAACCCCATCCCCTCAACTTCTCCTTCACCCTGTTGCATGGCAACTTTTTTCCTTCTAACAACAATATTGAACAGATAGACAACGGAAAACAGCAGCCACATAGTGTACTGTTGATTGCTCTTACTTAGAATACGCCATTCAATTTTCCCTCTCAGCTGTCAGTCTTTATTCTGTTGCCTCTGGGCAACCTCAGTCCTCATTGGGCTTTTTTGTTTTTTTTTAAAGGGGGAGATGGCCCTCTGTTGAGTTTTTCTCTACCAATTTCTTTTACACTCCTGCCGAACTCAGGGTCCCCCCCCAACAAAGCCCAATTCACAGGTAGAGCTGTTTTGTTTGCATAAGGAACGGCACTCACAGCCCAAACATTGGAAATAAAGGGAAGAATAAAATAAAGTTTCATTTTCAAAGTGCTTTGAGAAGTTTCCATTAGCCTCACATCTTGGAAATGTCATTCTGCGCCGTCTATCAAGGGCTGGCTTGACAAGATTTGGGAATTGCTCATTATGGGCAAGAGTGTGAGAATCAAAGCTTCCATTCACCCAAACTTTAAAGATGATTTTCTTGACAAATGGCTTCCATTTATTACCGGTGTAGGCAGAAGGAAAGAAATATTGAGGTGACCGGCGAGATTAAGGTTCATTTTTATTCTGTGATGCTAATAGAAGCTCACAATAACACAGGTGTCGTAATCAACTGACGCAAGCTGGATGGTCATTTGTAAGAGCCATGGCGGTTCGAGTGAGGTGATATCAATTGTCCTGGACTTGGATAAATTAAATTAGAGTTATTTGCTCTCGTCTCTGCTGTCTGGCCTGAGATACAGGCAAAGGTGGCAGCAACCCCCTCCACTGACCCACTGTAAAGAGCATGGCCTGAGAAGCAGGAGATAAGGGCTAGAATCCTACTCACCTTTAACAGAAGGGTCATAGCTCAATGACAGAGCATTCAAAAGACCCCAGATTTGATCCTCAGCGTCGCCAGATAGGACAGGGCATGTCCCCTGTCTAAAACCTCTGACAGCTGCTCACAGTCAATAGGGAAGACAACAGTGAGCTACCATATTGGTCTGAATATAAGCCGCACCCGAATATAAGCCGCACCTTTAAAATTGGAAGGGGGAAAAGAAAAAAAGAGAGGGAAAAATACTTGAATATGAGCCACTCCATTCCTTGCTGCTCCTGGCTGCATACTGCATACTGCATACTTCCTCGCTCTCTCCCTTCCCAGCCTTGAGGGAGAGGACAGGGGACTACGTGTGGGACGGGCGCTGCTTTGCTGCACTCCCGGCGCTGTTTGCCCCACGCTCCTAGCTGCATAACGTAAGGTCGTGAATATAAGCCACACTTTAACTTTTCCACGGTCGGAATCTGGGGGGGGGGGGAGTGAGGCTTATATTCAGGCCAATACGGTATACAGACCAGTGATCCAACCTGGTGTAAGAAAGTACCTTATGTTCCTACATCCCTCGTATTATCCAGGTTGTTGCCTTGCTATTGTTATGGGGGAGGGGAAATCCTCAAAATAAATTTAGGAAAGGAGAATAATCAGTTTAGGCATTAGACTCCGCCCCTTTCCCATCTGCAGCAGGGGAATGGCAACAGCGGTTGACTTTGCCATGATGACAAATGGACCATTGAGAAAAGGGATGCAGGACACTTAAAGCAGTTATTTATTTACTCGTTGATTATTTCGTAAAATTTATACAGTGCTTGGTTGCATGAAAACCCAGCTCCGTGTGAAGTGCCAGCTCTGAGGGGAGGGCAGAGGGCAAGGCAGTCCTGGGCAGGAAGAAAGGAGGAGCGGAGAGCAAGGAGTCTCAATCTTTTTTAAAAATACTGTGTCTAATCTTGGGGTTTCCTCAGCATGGTGGAGGGCTGTGTCTTGTTGGTGTCTTGTTTCTGATAGGAAATGCTCTGTGGTGGTGGGACAAAAATGGGGGGGGGGCGGTCAGCTGTGGGGCAGTGAGAAATGTCCCTATTTTCATCTGAGGAACATTGGAGGGTTCACTAAACATTTCTTTCCTGCATCGGTTTCTACAGCCACAGCAGGCGCTGTAATTCCCAACGGTTTGACTTCATCCCAAAGGCATACTTTTCCGTGGTCTCCCGAGACAGACAGATTGCAAACCAGTATTTGACAAATGCAGTTAGCTGACTGAGATTTATTTAATTCCGTGACATCACACAGAGAAAGGGAGTAGATGTGTCTGTGCGCGCCTGTGATTATAAGCACAATATATTCCCAAGACTGTTTAATCTGTCTGCGGAGCAGTCTGGGAGAGCGGCAGCCAAGGAGAGCTCTTGCGCAGCAGGGAATATACTCGGTTCTATCCAGCAGGGGACACATCTTTTGCACATTGTTCCTTCTGCCAGTTTGTTTTCATTAAGGGGAAAGAGAACAGGGAAAGTTCTAGAGGAAAGGCCTGGCCTTGTTATTTCAGCTGGTGGAAGGAGCTCCTAATAAAAATCCTCTGGAAATAAAAGTCCTGAGAAATACGCATTGCAATCATGTTAAGCATGTGAAATATTTTTACTAGAACAGGTTTGTTTTTATTCTCCGCTTCAGATGTTTAGATTTGGAAGAGGATGGCTGAACCAAATACAATGTGGTGAGCCCCAAAAGGTAAACACTCAGACAACGGTCACTGCCGCTTGTTTAAAATATCGCAGGGGCAAAAGAAAGGCTTTCTCTGTCCTGATCAAAACCAAAATTGAACCTGAAGAGCAGGAAGAAGCATGACTTGTGACATGCATTTTCTCTTTCCTTTCACAAGCACAGGAAAAGTGGAGGACTCGGCACCTGAATGTTCAGTTTTCAGCATGTTGCCTGGTCCTCAGGGCCACAAACTTTGGCCATTTTACTCAGTCGGCCCATTGAAATGAGTGGATCATGTTCATTAATTTCAATGGGTGGCATTCAACTAAGTTTTACTCACAGTCAGGGCCGGATTTAGGTTTGATGGGGCCCTAAGCTACTGAAGGTAATGGGGCCCTTTATATGGCCAGCTGTCCTTTGTCAACAACAAATTGTCACTGTTTTTTTGTATTGAGAAAGCAGAGACATCACCTTGCCAACAAAGGTCCGTATAGTAAAAGCTATGGTTTTCCCAGTAGTGATGTATGGAAGTGAGAGCTGGACCATAAAGAAGGCTGATTGCCGAAGAATTGATGCTTTTGAATTATGGTGCTGGAGGAGACTCTTGAGAGTCCCATGGACTGCAAGAAGATCAAACCTATCCATTCTGAAGGAAATTAGCCCTGAGTGCTCACTGGAAGGACAGATCCTGAAGCTGAGGCTCCAATACTTTGGCCACCTCATGAGAAGAGAAGACTTCCTGGAAAAGACCCTGATGCTGGGAAAGATGGAGGGCACAAGGAGAAGGGGACAACAGAGGACGAGATGGTTGGACAGTGTTGTCGAAGCTACCAGCATGAGTTTGACCAAACTGCAGGAGGCAGTGGAAGACAGGAGTGCCTGGCGTACTCTGGTCCATGAGGTCACGAAGAGTCGGACACGACTAAAAGACTAACAACAACAACATATGCTATATGGTAATTTATGGACCTAATATGTATCTAAAGCCATTTGCTGTATGTAGGTTTTATTTTATTTGTTATTTTATTTGGAAATGTACATCCAGTTTTTTTCCCCTTTAATTTTTTGGGCCCCCCAAGAAAGTGGGGCCCTAAGCTATAGTTTGTTTAGCTTATACGTAAATCCGGCACTGCTCACAGTAGACCCAACTGAAATTAATGGGCCCAATTTCAACATGTTCGTTAATTTCAGTGGGTCTCTACTCTGAGTAAAACTTCACTGAATACTATGCAGTGGGCCTCCTCTAGCATTGGATACAACCCACTGTATGAGAAGTACAGTGGTACCTCAGGTTACATATGCTTCAGGTTACATACACTTCAGGTTACAGACTCCGCTAACCCAGAAATAGTACCTCGGGTTAAGAACTTTGCTGAGAACAGAAATCGTGCTCCAGCGGCGTGGCAGCAGCGGGAGGCCCCATTAGCTAAAGTGGTGCTTCAGGTTAAGAACAGTTTCAGGTTAAGAATGGGCCTCCGGAACAAATTAAGTACTTAACCCGAGGTACCACTGTATCTGGTAAAATCTCTGACGCCAGGGAAAACCCAACCAGATTTCCAGCAGGCAAGGTTGAAGTTTGAACAATGGTTTGCCCAAAGCTATGCGACTGGATTGCCCAGATTGAATCCAGTGGATTTTAAAATTTGGGCAGGCTGTCTCCACATGAATTTTTGCTGTGGGGCCAGTATGCTAGCTCCATGTGTAGGGCTGGATTAGACCCCTGAAATATTGTCTGAGTCTTAGGTGTGGGGGTGGGGGGACGACTCAGATTTATACCTGGCAAATATTTGATCTGAGTCCTTCCCTGGGAATTTGATGACGTGATTATCTTACTTCCAACTCCTGGATAATTTCAGTGTTTTGGAAAATGCCCCAAACAGTAGTAGATGCACAATGTTATACATAGCCCAGTCATTTCATGGAAGATCTATTTTATGTTCGGTGCAATGCTTTCATTGTTGTTAGGGTTTGTATGGATCGTTTTATTGTTTTAGAGTTTGATGAATTGGTTCTGTTGTACTTAGAGCTCGGGTTTATGTTTTTTTATATTATGTACCCCGCTTTGAGGGCTTTATGCCATGAAGCAGTCTATAAATTTGCTTAATAAATAAGCATAGTTGTGTGGGGTGAAAAGTTGGGATGTCACACTGCTTGGAGATATAATCCCATCAGGAATTTGCATATGCAATGAGCAATGCAAACAGGTGGTGAATACCTAAGGGCCAAATGGCATATTGCATGGGAGTTCCATGTTTCATGTCAATTTTTTTAACTTTAAAGCATGAAATAGATTAGAGCACAGGTGCTGAGGAATGTTTAACCCTCCCTGCACTATCCTTCTCCTTATCTAAACCACCCCAAGCTGCAGATTGCCTGTCGGAAAGCAGAAGCTGGGTACCGTGTGGTTTCAATTGTGGATAAACTTGGGATGGTACAGTCTGTTCTGGTCTGTGTCTCTTTTGCAGGTGTTCACTCATAAGTCCATCTTGTCCCTTTTTTTGCATTAATCTGCTCAATTGGTTTTGAAAATACACATGGCAATTTGCATTTAAATATGCTTTTAAATATGGGTTGGGAAACATATTTTCTCTGCTTATTTTTAAATGCATTTTGATTTTTTTAAATAAATTGAGTTAATAAGCATGTTGCAATATTTGGGGAAAGACGAAACCCAGTGAATAGCTATGATATGCACCACATGAATGTTTGGGGTGTGTGCATTAGAACAGCTCATTTTGAAATTGAATTCCTAGGCTAAACTGTCAACTCCCTCTGGGTCGGTTGTGGTTAATAGGTACACTAGATAAATGGAACATCCAAATTCAGAATCCCAGTTCCTGATGAACAAACACAGCAGGGTCATTTAGTCTGCCTCATGTGCTTTTTTTTGGGGGGGGGGTCAGCTCAAGGACCTTCCCTCTGGTCAAGAATCCTTATCTTGTCTCCAAATATCAGGGGTCTGGGATCTGTGGATTTCTAGAAGTTGTTGTTGTTTATTCATTTAGTCATGCCTGACTCTTCGTGACCCCCTTGACCAGAGCACGCCAGGCCCTCCTGTCTTCCACTGCCTCCCGCAGTTTGGTCAGACTCATGTTTGTAGCTTCGAGAACACTGTCCATCTCCTCCTCTGTCGTCCCCTTCCCCTTCCAGTGAGCACTCAGGGCTCATTTCCTTCAGAATGGATAGGTTTGATCCTCTTGCAGTCCATGGGACTCTCAAGAGTCTCCTCCAGCACCATAATTCAAAAGCATCAATTCTTCGGCGATCAGCCTTCTTTATGGTCCAGCTCTCACTTCCATACATCACTACTGGGAAAACCATAGCTTTAACTATACGGACCTTTGTCGGCAAGGTCATGTCTCTGCTTTTTAAGATGCTGTCTAGGTTTTGTTGTCTTTGTCCATGGAGTTTTCTTGGAGGGATACTGGAGTGGCTTGCCAGTTCCTGCTCCAGGTGGGTCACGTTTGGTCAAAACTCTCCACTGTGACCTATCCGTCTTGGGTGGCTCTGCATAGCTCATAGCTTCTCTGAGTTATTAAAGCCCCTTCGCCATGGCAAGGCAGTTAACTTCCACGCAGCGTGTCCAAAGGTGAGGGATGATAGGACCTGGAGTCCAACAGCATGTGGAGTGCCACAGGTTCTCCATCCTTGCCCTAGACACAAGTGCTATAGAATCATGGAATCATAGAAATGTAGCGTTGAGAAGGGACCCCAAAGCTCATCTAGTCAAAACCCCCAAGCAGGCATCTGTTTCTGCAGAGTGTAAAACTCCATTAAAAATCTTCAAAACCACCTGCAAGATGTTAAGCATTCTCAGTGCAGGCACACCTGCCTGGGACAGTCTGGACACTATTTGCACCATCTATGTACAGAAGCAAACATTTAAGAAGTTGCCATTTTTAAATTTGGCTTCAAATGGCATGGTGAGACCTAAGTTGTGGAGGCCTGCTTCACACAAGAGAGAAGAGCAGAACTCAGAGGTGGAGCATGTGTTGTGGATGCAGAAAGTCCTGGGTTCAAGTCCTGACATTTTTATTTTCTGTTTAGTGCTTTTCCAGGGTCGTCCTGACAAAATTAGGACAGTTGACAAGATGGCACACTGCGCTTCATCCCTTCTAAGAAGACCATTGCTTGCTAGGAAATAACAACATTGCTTGCGGTTCAAGCACTTCTTTGCAAAAAGCGCTTCCTTGGAAATGTGACCAAGCCACCAACCTCAGTGCTCCTATAAAGTCAACTTCAATTACGTTTCTTTTATTGTGCAGATATTAGGCTTCTATTGCACGTGGGACAGCTCAAGCAAGCAAACGGCGGGCCTGTTTAGTTTATTTCAAAGGCTTTTAAATTCATCTCCTTTAAGCTCGAAACAAATCTCTCATTCGGGCATTCCATGTTGCTGAAACCCCTGCGCCCGTAATTCTTAATGACGTGTGCGTCTAGCCAGAGTAATTCTCTTCATTCAATTTGCAAGTTTTCCAAGTCAATCCTTTCAGCATTCAGACCGAAGCAGTTTGTTTATTTTTCCATTTGGAGACACACAAGCTTGCTCATACTAAATGATCCTGAATCTGCAGATGAAGCAATGCATACTAATTGCACCTAGGTTATTCTTTGGGGCTGGCAAAAATAGATGGGTAATGGGGGCAGATAATGGGGGGTATCTCCCCCTCCTCATTTAATCCCACAATAACCCTGTGAGGTAGGTTATGCTGAGAGGCAGTGACCGGCCCAAGGTCACCCAGTTAGCTTCATGGCAGAGTAGATTCAAACTCTGGTCTCTCAGGTCATAGTCTAACACTCTAACCACTGCCCCACACTGCCTCCTTATGGTTTGGGGCCATCCAAGGCAAGCTCCCTATTTGGAGGTCCTCTGCCCCACATGATATGTTGAACTCTAACTCGCTGTTTCTCTGCCCATGATTGAGTTGCCCACCTGACATTACCAGATGTGAATCACTGCTCTGCAATGCAACGCAAAATGTGTTTTGCAAGTGCCATTATCCAGGAAATAACATTGGTGCAAGTGGCTGAATACTTTGCAGGGAAGCTGGCAAAATGCGGCAACCAATGTGATGACTGAGAATGAGATGGCTGCCTTTGTGGTTAGACACATCCAAGAGATCAAAGGCAAAAAAATAATAATAATTCTTTAGAGATTCATAAGCAGCAAGAGGAGACTCAGAGATGATGCGCTACATCCTGAGATCTCCTGATTCATACAATGAGTTTCACAAGCAATTTCAGCCAAGCACATTATGGAGGTGAATCAACTTAATCTCAGTCACCATCACTCACCCGGCCCAAATGACATTATTTCTTTTCTTGGTTGCTCTGAAGCAAAACAAAAAAGATTTGCGGCAATGCGGGATAATAGCCTGGCAATGCATTTATGAAATAAAAAAGCTGCAGCAAAAATATGTGGCATTGAGGACCAGATTATTTGAGGGTTGCTGTATCATTCATCTCCATTGCAAAATCTGGACAAGAACAAATAAAAATGTACAGACATGATCCATCCTAGATTAAGCCCAGTGCCAGCAAACAGTGGGATTGACCAAAGACTGTAAATTAGTGGTGGTGTGCATGCTTTTCCTGTAGAGAGTTCCTGGTTCAATCCTGGCAAAAGCATCCAGTGGCAGGTGATAGAAAAGGCCTCTGCTGGCTGGTATCCGGGAGAGCTGCCACCATTTGGAGCAGACAGTTCTCAGCTAGATGTACAAATTACTGCCCTGGTATAGGATAGCTTCATATGATCCCTAAGGCCCATAGAGTTCTCTTGTTCCCATTGACACAGCCCCATATATGTGCATGTTGGAAGTGCAACAGCAGGGATCATTCAGTTTGTAGCTTCAGTCAACTAGCCAAGTGGAGGATGTGCGATGGTGTTGCTTAGCCACTAGGCAGAATGGCATGACCTTCACTAACGTAGCATGGCGACATACATTCTGGCCCCGAACCGGAACAACATCTTCTGGGGCTGCACTCCTGTGCCAGTCACATGACCCAAGCAAGATCGTGCACCCCCCAAAAAGCATATTTTTGGGCACAATGCCCCCCAAAAGTGTTTTGGGGCACCACAGAGAGCCAGTGTGGTGTAGTGGTTAAGAGCGGTAGTCACGTAATCTGGGTAACCGGGTTCGCGTCTCCACTCCTCCACATGCAGCTGCTGGGTGACCTTGGGCCAGTCACACTTCTTTGAAGTCTCTCAGCCCCACTCACCTCACAGAGTGTTTGTTGTGGGGGAGGAAGGGAAAGGAGATTGTTAGCCGCTTTGAGACTCCTGAAGGGGAGTGAAAGGCGGGATATCAAATCCAAACTCTTCTTCTTCTTCTTCTTCTTCACACAAAATCGCTGCTTTATCAGGGCAGAGATCTTGCACAGCACCCCAAACTGCTTGTTTTTGGATGCCACCCCCCCAAGTGCAGCTCAAAATCACACAAGATCATGGCGGCCATGATCTGTCCTCTCAGAAGAAAAAACGGGAGGCCCTGTTTTTTCTGGGGCAGTTGATGGGTATGTGGCCATCTGATTTAAGGTTACCAGATTTTTTCAATGAATCCGGGGACACTTTAAATAAATAAATGCTGCACGTTTGGGACGTTGATGCTGCAGCGACGGCAGTGACAGAGGGGCGGCGGCCGCCTTGACCACAACCGCCATGTTTCCCCTTCCTCCGATGCTTCTATCTCCTTTCTTCATGAGCCTGGGCACCCCTGAGTTGTTGGTCCTTTGGTGGTGGTGGTGGGGAAGCAGTGTGGGGTGGGTCAGGCATGGAAGGCGGAGAAGGAGGGCAAAGAGTGGTGGCAGCGAGGCTCGGGCAGCATGATTCCTCCCTTCCGATCAGAGCAACCCCAATCCCATTCCTACTTGCGTGCAAGCAGGAGGGGGCAGGGATCCCCCACCTGGGAAGGGAGGCTTACCGTTGCCTAACTGAGAGATCCCTGCCCCCTCCTGCTGGCACGCAAGCTCTGATAGGCAGCGTGAAGCCTCCCTTCACAGCTGAGAGATCACCCCCCCCCGCTCCTGCTTGCATGCAAGTAGGAGTTGGGAGGTTGCTCTGATAGGCAGCATGAAGCCTCCCTTCACAGCTTAGTTGCTGGGGTCAGGGAAGGTGGAGGCAGTCCGGAAGCTGCATCTTGGAGCCCCTGTACCACCATCATATGGGGACTTCCGAGCAGCTCCTGAAGCCAGCCAGAGCATAGCTGTCAACTTTTCCCTTTTCTTGCGAGGAATCCTATTCGGAATAAGGGCATTTCCCTTTAAAAAAGGGAAACGTTGACAGCTGTGAGCCAGAGCCAACTGCTCCGTGCTGCTGAGACTGCCGCTGCTGCGTTTCCCGGTGACATTAGATGAAATCCGGGAACATTCCTGGGATAGAATTTATCTGGGGACTTATTCGCAAATCCGGGAACTGTCCCCGGGAAACAGGGACGTCCGGTAACCCTAATCTGATTGGCTGTGTAGTTCTGAGGGAGTTTTCCCTCCATATGTTTGATTGAAGTGCTAACTGGGGCTGTAGTCCAAAACATCTGGAGGTCACCAGGTTGACGAAGGCTGCTGTGAAGAACTCAGAGTAGCCTTTCCGGCTCACAACAACCCTAAGTGGTAGGTTTTGACGGAGACAAAGTGCATTTCATTTGGCCTGTTCATT
Source organism: Podarcis liolepis (assembly GCF_965112155.1). Classification (NCBI taxonomy): domain Eukaryota; kingdom Metazoa; phylum Chordata; class Lepidosauria; order Squamata; family Lacertidae; genus Podarcis; species Podarcis liolepis. The sequence continues at coordinate 14,753,348 of NC_139559.1, forward strand.
GCTGTCTATGGTGTCTGTACATACTTAACATTACCCAATTGTATGTGTTTTCTTCTGACAACTGAAGGGGTGGTGGTATTCCTTTATTAAACACCTTCTCCTCCACTCTGGCCCTGAACAGAGAAGGGAGCATAATTTTCTAAGGCCTCCTGAGAGCAAACTCATTCTTTTAGTGCAGTTCTCGCTATGCAAATCACTCTTGTGGGCTTTCTCCGGATTCATAATGGCTGTCATTATTATTGTTATTATTATTATTCCCAAAGATTAATTAGTCGCCACAACAAAATTACCTTTTGCAATTAAAAGCATAATTTGCTCGGAATGATTGAGTCGATGGCACAGATTCATCATTAAGCTGCTCCTAAACTCCTAACTCCGAGCTCCTCTTTCTCCCCCTCTCCCTCCCTCTCGCCTGCCTTTATTGCTAGCATTGGAGTGTCAGGAAAACAACACTGATTAAAAGAAACAACCCAAAGTTAATTTGTTGTTTAGAGTGACTCACACTTGTCCTTTGGCATTTGGGGGGTGATGGGTAGGGATTGTTATCTACATTATTAATAAAGATCATTTGGTCGTTGGGACCTGCTGAAAGGGACTCTTTTGATGCACAGCCATAAAGGCCAATAGACAAAATGGAATATTATTCCGACTCTCACCTCTCTCCCTCTGTCACTCTCTTGCTCTGTCTCTCCTTCCTTAAAGAAAGTACCTTGAAAGTTGTTGCTTTAGTGAAAAGGCCATATGATTCAGCTCTTGCTAGTATAATTGTTTAGTTATCCATCAAATTACTCTCGACTGGATGTGTGCAAATTTCAGAGCGCTGCAGAGCAGACAGATCCAGACCTTTGCTGTGGAGCAACCCAACGATCTGCACCCCTCTGGGAATCGTGGGGCTCGCCGGAGTCCACTTAGTGACACTGACGGGTCAATTCTCTGGCAGAGCAAACAACTCATCTTCATCATCTTCTTTTGCAACTTCACATCTATTAACGATCAGTCCTGGTAATGAAGGCATTTTTCACCGTCAGGAGTCACAAGGAGAAAAATTGATTGACAGAGTTATCTGGATTGTAGTAATTAAATCAGGGCAGACAAATCCCAACTCTCATTATATTTCAGACATGTCTGCACCAGGAAAAACAGAGGTGAAAAATGAGGGGCTCCTTCTTGCAGATTGAAAGGCACCATGAATGCACACGACACACACAGATTCTGAAGCAAACGCCCAGCGTTTGGTAAACGCTGAAAATCCCAGTGGGATTTAGTGAATACTCACATCTCCCCCCACCTTTTGGGTGCATACAATGGAATGCTGATAAGCCCTTTTAGGGGACTGTCAATATTCTCTGGCGTATCTTTCAGTTTCCAAGCACACGTAAAATTTGTCTTGGTTTGTCACTGTTAACTTGTGAATACGTTGACTTTCACTGCATGTTTGAATGCTTTCCTTCAGGGCTAGCAAACCTGCTAGGGTTGAACAGGCAAGATTCGTATGTGTTTAGACTGGGGAGCTTTCAAATATGGGATTTCCCACATCTGTAGTTTGAAGCTATGCTAAGAAAAACTTTACTGATTGATTTTGCTGAATTTGGGGCCCTCAATGGCTGACCTTGGCAAATCATTCTCCCTGAATGGAGTGCATATGGGTGCAAACAACACTACCAAATATTCTGTTGTGAGGACAACCCAATTTAAATGTTTCAATACACAATCAGAAAAGGCCATATCTTGGGGGTAGAGCATCTCTTGTACATGCAGAAGTTTCCAGGTTTAATCCCAGGTATTGTTGGGCTCCATGATCACTGCAGATGGTGACAGCAGTCACAAAATTAAAAGACACCTGCTTCTTGGGAGAAAAGCAATGACAAACCTAGACAGCATCTTAAAAAGCAGAGACATCACTTTGCCGACAAAGGTCCGTATAGTTAAAGCTATGGTTTTCCCAGCAGTGATGTATGGAAGTGAGAGCTGGACCATAAAGAAGGCTGATCGCCGAAGAATTGATGCTTTTGAATTATGGTGTTGGAGGAGACTCTTGAGAGTTCCATGGACTGCAAGAAGATCAAACCGATCCATTCTTAAGGAAATCAGCCCTGAGTGCTCACTGGAAGGACAGATCCTGAAGCTGAGGCTCCAATACTTTGGCCACCTCATGAGAAGAGAAGACTCCCTGGAAAAGACCCTGGTGTTGGGAAAGATGGAGGGCACAAGGAGAAGGGGACGACAGAGGACGAGATGGTTGAACAGTGTTCTTGAAGCTACCAGCATGAGTTTGACCAAACTGCGGTAGGCAGTGTAAGACAGAAGTGCCGGGCGTGCTCTGTTCCATGGGGTCACGAAGAGTCGCACACGACTAAGCAACAATAACAACAACAAGTGCTGGGAATGTCCTCTGTGTGCAACCCCCAGAGAACTGCTGCCAGTTAGCTAGGCAATACTGAGCTGGATGGGCCAATGGTCTGAGTCCTCATATGGAAGATTCCTATGCACAGATACTGACTTACCTGGTGTGTGAATTGCTTAACTTCACTGGAGGTATTGAAGTGGTGGTTGAATGGACCACTAACGGTTGCATTCTGCATGGTAGATCCTTCCATGGGGCAGAACCACGCAGCAGATGGCGGAGGGTGGCAAGCAATAGTGAGGGATTGGACGGCAAAATTGTGCCTAAACTAGTCTACTGCAGTGGAGAAATTTCCAGTCACCAAGTGCTTAGGGACAATGAACGGCTCATCTGGTTTGAGCATGGTGCTGATGAACCCAAGGTTGTAGGTTCGATCCCCATATGGGACAACTGCATATTCCTCCATTGCAGGGGGTTGGACTTGATGATCCTCAGGGTCCCTTCCAACTCTACAATTCTACAGTTCTATGATTCAGTTGCCATTCTGGTTGGCTTCTAGTTGAGGAATGGGTACGGTTCATGTTGTCCTTTGCCCCGGACAGCAAAGCATCATTGGCCAGCCCTGCATCGAGTAGATGGGTTGAGCTATATGACATCCAAGGTCTCTTCCAATTAGATTTTCATGGTTTTATGTATTGGGCATCTTGTCTTGCAGTGACAGCTGATGACAATTTCATTTGATTAGTTCCTATTTCTAAATCCTCGCTAGACAATCCACTCAGATGCATGATTGACACGGGCGAAGCTGTGATTCACTCTGGCATGAATGTGAAATACCTGCGCTTGGAAAGAGATGAAATACTGCAACTGACGTCGACCTGCCACTGTCTGTACACAGCACACGACTGGCATCAGGCTGCCTTCTTTGGCATGCTCATTCTTCCTAACAGTTGTAGGCTCTTCTCATGGAGATGGCACTAGATGCCCTTAAATAATTTTGCACAGCGGAGCCCATAAACTGACTCATCACTTGCTTTTGCCTAGAGCCTCCTTGTAATAATATCCTTCTGTCCTGGAAGCTTCCTCTAACCTCAGTCCCAGATGATCTGGGGCTGGTTTACCATGAACTGGGTGCTGGCCAGCTGGTAATAATAATAATAATAATAATAATAATAATAATAATAATAATAAACCAACTTTTATTTATATCCTGGCAGAAGTCGGGCTCAGGGCGGCTAACATCAGATATATAACATTGGTATAAAATCAAACAATAATTAAATTACCTCCTAAAACAGGTCAAAATCAAATTAAAGTCTAATTAGTTGGCTTTCCTCAGGGTTAGGGTTGGGAACAGTAAGTGCTCATCGGCCCAACTGTTTATGCTGATCTTATATGGGCCTGTGAGAATGCTGGGAGGCCTCTTTCATATTAGTTCTTATACAAAAAGAAAAGGGGAGTCAGGCTGGGCCCTGACCACAGACCTGCCATTGACCCATGGCAGGGCCTTCTTGGTGGCGGCTCCCCATTTGTGAAATTCCTCCATGGTGAGATATGTCTTTCTCCCTCATCAAAGCTTAAAAACCATTCCTGCTTCCTTAGGCATTTGATGACTAAGATACTGTTTGTGGCAACCCTGAAATCATTAGCTGTGAGGGTTTTTAAAATGTTTTTTATTTTATTCTTTAATTGTATCTTTTTACCGTTTGCTGTCCTGGACTCCTTTGGGAGAAAGGGCAAGATAGAATGTTAATTACAAAAATGCTAAATAAATTGAGACCTTTTTGATACATGATCAGAAGCCCTGTTTTCTTACCTGTTAACCCTGTTTTCCTGGGTTGAATGCTCGGACTCAAAATCCTGGTGACCCACGAATCCTATATAGTTCCAGAATCAGAAGCATTGTGATGAACTGGTTTGAGTTTAAGCACAATAAAATCAACTCCATCTTGAGCAAAGCATCTCCTTTGCAGAATAGAAGCATATTCCTAGGCATTTAACTTGACTGGTAATAATTTCCATCATATTTTTGAGGTGCCAGGGCTTGTTGCGGCAACATGTGACTTAGGCGGCCAATCACATCGTAAACAAAAAATGTCAGTTCCAACTGGGGAAAGCCGCACCGTAAATCAGAAATCACAAACATACAGCTTCATGGAAGCATTTGCAGTGGTAGATACATTGATTAAGATTGCCAAGTTGTCTGTTTGTCCTGTCAAAAGAAAGAGAAGGGGAAGCCACAGGATAAATGGCTCGCTGCAAATATTTACTCAGCTGTAATGCCCAACAGAAGAGCTGAACAAAGTTCTATTAGAAATAGGAAAGACAAGTGGAAATCTGTTATGAATCACATTGGGCTGATTTGGGGTAGTGGTGGAGGAATGTAGACTGGTACATTTCTGTGATCGCTTTAAATTTGTGGATACCATTTTCACTCCTTGGGAGAGCTTTGTGGGAAGATAGAGGAAAGGCTCCTTTAGAGACTCAGGCTTCATCGTCCCACACGGGAAAAAATTTAATGGTAGAATCCAAAAGGTGATAGAGTGGACTGCGCCACTTCACTTGCCAGATGGGGGCTGCCGTGTTGTTGGTGCAAATAAAAAATTCCATAGAAGTAAAAAAGCAGCATGCTAAATGCTCAACAATCACAACCATCCATTATCCAACAACACATGAACTTCACAGTTACTTATCTTTAAAAAAGAAAAACTAAGCATGGATTCAGGGACGTGGGTGGTGCTGTGGGTTAAACCACAGAGCCTAGGACTTGCCGATCAGAAGGTCAGCGGTTCGAATCCCTGCGATGGGGTGAGCTCCCGTTGCTCAGTCCCTGCTCCTGCCAACCTAGCAGTTCGAAAGCGCATCAAAGTGCAAGTAGATAAATAGGTGCCACTCCAGTGGGAAGGTAAATGGCGTTTCTGTGTGCTGCTCTGGTTCGCCAGAAGCGGCTTAGTCATGCTGGCCACATGACCCGGAAGCTGTACGCCGGCTCCCTCGGCCAATAAAGCGAGATGAGCGCTGCAACCCCAGAGTTGGGCACGATTGGACCTAATGGTCAGGGGTCCCTTTACCTTTACCTTAAGCATGGATACATGGTACATTTTGAGTGATTATATGTATTATGTACTAGATGAGCCCCGTGGTTTACAATTCTATGATTCTCAGAGCCTTTGTATATTATTTTGGCTATCACATTTTACCGTATTTTTCTCTCTATAACACTCACATTTTTTCTCCTAAAAAGTAAGGGGAAATGTCTGTGTGTGTTACTGAGCAAATGTGTGGTCCCTGGAGCCGACTGGCCTGAGTGCAGGGGGCAAAAATCAGGCAAAAATCAGATCGCGCGGAGGAGGGAAAGCTGTAGAGAGGAAGCTGCTGCTTTCCTGCATTCTGCCTCAGGGTCTTACTGCCCACCCTCTTCTGTTTTCAGTTGCCGTGTTTGCTCAAACGCAACAAAGAGCAGGGAAACCCCCTGCCCTCCTAGCAAGCAATGGTGCAAAAACGTGGTTACAAGGCATGGGTCCACATGGATCCTCAGGATCTTTGCATTGGGTCACCCCAAATTCACCATCAGATCACATAGCATGTCCGTGGCTACAGCCTGCACCAAAAAAATCACACACCCACTGTTGCCTGGGGCCACAATGGTACAAAAACGTGGTTACAAAGCACAGATCCACATGGATTCTCAGGATTTTTGCATTGGGCTACCCCAAACTCACCGTCAAATCACATGTCTGTGGCCACAGCATGAAGCACAAAAATGATACATCCACTGTTTCATTCAGATTTTTTTTTCTTGTTTTCCTCCTCTAAAAACTATGTGCGTGTTATGGTCAGGTGTGTGTTATAGAGCGAAAAATACGGTAATTTTCAACACATATAGTAATCTGGTTTTAATCTGCTTTATGTATATAACTTTAAAAAATTGTTTTCTATATGGAATTGTTTTAACTGTTTTCATAGATGTGCAAATGTTTATATATGTTTTTGTTATATTGTAAATTGCTTTGGGATGCCTCCGGGTAAGTAATTCACATTTGAAATAAATTAAATTATAAATAAAAAACAATATCTGCACTTTTATTCACACTATACATAGCTCAGTTGGTAGAGCATGAGACTCTTAATCTCAGGGTAGTGGGTTGGAGCCCCACATTGGGTGAAGGTTTCCTGTATTGCAGAGGGTTGGACTGGATGACCATTCTGGAGGAGACTCCTGAGAGTCCCATGGACTGCAAGAAGATCAAACCTCTCCATTCTTAAGGAAATCAGCCCTGAGTGCTCACTGGAAGGACAGATCCTGAAGCTGAGGCTCCTATACTTTGGCCACCTCTTGAGAAGAGAAGACTCCCTGGAAAAGACCCTGATGTTGGGAAAGATTGAGGGCACAAGGAGAAGGGGACGACAGAGGACGAGATGGTTGGACAGTGTTCTTCAAGCTACTAACATGAGTTTGACCAAACTGCGGGAGGCAGTGGAAGACAGGAGTGCCTGGCGTGCTCTGGTCCATGGGGTCGGACACGACTAAATGACTAAGCAACAACAACAACAAAGAATCTTCTAGCCCAGCTCCCTTCAATACAGGAGTCTCAGCTAAAGCATCCACGACAGAGGGCCATCCGTCCTCTGCTTAAAAACCTTCAGTGAAGGGAGTCCACAGCCTCCCAAGGGAGACCGTTCCAGTGTCAAACAGCTCTTGTGTTCCCTTACAACTCTATGATTCCATGATTCTAAGACTCACAGAGGCATACCAACAAACGAACGTGTTTGCCTTAAGGGATGTCCTGAAGTAGAGGACCTTATGCATTATATCTTGCGCTGCCCATTATATAATGAAGCAACCTTTTTAGCACCTATAATGACAAGGTCCCCTGACCAGAAACCCCTCTGACATGATTTTATATCTCCTCGCGGACACAGATAAGTATGTGACCTGGCATGTAGCACTCTTTGCAACTGCCGCTAGGAAAATTAGAGCAAATTATATAGCCAAGGTAGCCACCAACTGTAAAGGAGATGAATTTATTTGACCCTATCTACATCAAGCTATATTCTATCTTTATCACCAAACTCCGAATATACTTGAACATTGTATTGATTAACATTATTTTTTAATATATTAGTGGCCATGTGATAATTTTAGCTTATAAATTTTATTGTTTAATGTCTTAACTTGTATATTAAGGTACTTTTATAGCTCTGTTTAGGGTAGGTAATGTCTTGATAATATAAATGTTTAAAGTTTTTTGTATCAATCCAGCATATTTTCTTTTAATTGTTGAAAGATTCTGTGTACATTGCGGCAGCCTTTGGCTATGTGCAATAAAACTGACTGACTGACTGATTCTAAGACTTTCCCTAATACATGCATTTTGTGCAGGAGTCACAGTCCAGGCGTTCAAGATCAGGCAAGACATTCAGGATTGACTGGAAGCAACGAAGATGCCTCAACAGTTTCCACTACCCACCTACCCAGATTTTAAAGACTCGTGAGACTCCCCTACTTTGTGGGAATGTTGGGGTTGCAAATGTGCATTCTTTGGGCAGGGGGTCTGCAGAGGTGACACCTGGTTCTAGGCAGCAGGGCCTTCTCGGTGGCTGCTCCAGCTTTGGAACTCCCTCCTTGCTATTCTTCCGCTACCAGGGGAAGACCTTCTTGTTCCAACACGCTTTTGGGATCAGGCTGTGCTGATACCTGAGATCAAGAGTCTCATGCTCTACTGACTGAGCTACCTTGGCTACTGAGGCAGTTATGTATATTCATTCACAGATGTCTCTACAGCACATGTTTTGTATTCCATGGCCTAACTGCACTTGATGTTAATCAAAGTGTCATTAGCGGCTGTGCCTGTTTTAAATAAATTAATAGCAGGTGCCTAAGGGGCTGGTTTTCAACAGGACCACAACATACAGGGAAGGTTTAACTCATCTCTCCCCAGCTGTAGTCCCAGCAGAAATGACACACCCTCTGCTGCTTTTAGCCTTAGAAACAAAGTTCCTGTTGTTGCACTGTGTGGTAGTTGTGGCGGGGTTTTTTAAAGAACTTTTATTAAGGACATTTCTAATGTCATGTTTAGCATCTTGTGTAACTAGGCTCTATATCTTCAGTTTAAAAAAGGTAGAATCATAGAATCATAGAGTTGGAAGAGACCACAAGGGCCATCGAGTCCAACCCCCTGCCAAGCAGGAAACACCATCAGAGCACTCCTGACATATGGTTGTCAAGCCTCTGCTTAAAGACCTCCAAAGAAGGAGACTCCACCACACTCCTTGGCAGCAAATTCCACTGTCGAACAGCTCTTACTGTCAGGAAGTTCTTCCTAATGTTTAGGTGGAATCTTCTTTCTTGTAGTTTGGATCCAAGGTATTTGAAGGAGGACTGGGAAATTGTAGAATTGTAGAATTGGAAGGGACCATGTTCAGGGTTCCCAAACATAGGTCTCCACCTGTTTTTGAACTCCAACTCCAACCATCCCTAGCTAGAAGGACCAGTAATCAGGGATAATGTGAATTGCAGTACAAAAACAGCTGGAGACCCAAGTTTAGGGAACCCTGATCTAGTCCAGTCCCCTGCAATGCAGGACTCTTTCACCCAACATGGGGCTCAAACCCCCAACCCTGAGATTAAGAGTCTCATGCACCACCGAATGAACTATCCATCAGCTTCCTTCTGCCTGTGACCTGGGAGAGCTGTTGGAGCTTCCGGCTCTCCAGATGTTGATGGACTACAGCTCCCTTCATCCCTTGACCACCTGCCATGCTGGCTGGAACTGATGGGAGTCCAGATACACCAGGAGGTCCACAGGCGTAGACTGGAGTAGACTGCACTAGTGGACTAGATTGGCCAGCAGTGTACGGCAGCTTCTTGGATGAAACCAAACATTAGAGGAATTTTTACAAATAATGACAAATCCACATGGAACAAGCACTTGAGTGGAACTGGAGCAATGTCCTGGATGAAGAAATCTTCCCAGTTTTGGAGCAGGAAGGGAAGGCAAATAAGAGTCAGAGACAACTTCAGAAGTTAACCTGGAAACAGATTGTGCAAGCTGATTCTCTCTCTCTCTCTCTCTCTCTCTCTCTCTCTCTCTCTCTCTCTCTGTCATTTTCTCTCTCTTGCAAGATATCCACAACCATTTGCTCTCTAGTTTGAACAGGAGAAAGAAGGGCAAGCATCCAGAACAGCAAGATGAAAAATGACATGTGGCTTACTCACAGCCTTCTCCATTTCACAGAGCTTTCGGAGAGGGCTCGCTTATTTGATGAAGTCGGGATTTTATTTTTTCTATTTTTTTCTATTTAGTCATAAACAGATGAATCCTATAATAGCCTTTGTTTCCTCTGCTACAGGAGGTCTGTATGATTAATCAAATCTCCTGCAGTCAATGCCAACCCAAACAGATGAATGCAAGGCGCATCTGCTGTAGATTAAACATTTGGAAAAACCATTTTATAAATATTTTTTTTCCAAAACAACACATCCATATGGCAAGTTAACTGGGGTATATATTTAAAACCTTCTGTGTACACTCTGTAGCCTTACACATGTATTTATTAACATACAGTGTCTAATTGGTACACTCGTCATTCAACAGATAATGCTCCGGTCCCATTTTTCAAGTGTGTACCCAATTTGAGCGGTGAAACGACTGTGGAAGCACGCTCCCTGCATTTTAGGGAAATGTACACTCTTCCTTCTGGATTGAGTTCAAGGTAGAAATTGGCTGTCTGCAGTGGCGATTGGCTGGGAACAAGTGATGTCATTCACCACATCTCCGTAGCAATTTTTCAGGGTTATAAAAGAATGCTGTATCTGCTTATTAAAAATAAAAAGGTACATATGCATATTTACTTGAATAAATGGACATGTGATGCTTCAAAAAAAATTTTTTTTAAAGGATGGTCAGTCCCCAGAAGCATACAGGTCATGATTTAAATGTTTACATGCATCCTTATTTTTCTCCATGATGAGATCTTTGTGAAGGGCTGGTTCCCCAACTTTGCTTGGTGTGCCCATTGCAGCATTCCTTAGAAAAGATCTGATAATGAAATATGTCCTGGATTAATGCACTCCACATGGGGTTGCGTTTGAAGAGTATTCAGCAACTATAGCTGGTCTAGAAGGCACCGGCTGTTGATTAACTAAAAACCAATCCTTAAAGCTTTGAGGGCTCAAATCTAAGCCCAGTAAAAGGTGCTGTTTTTGACGCAGGAACCCCCCCCCCCCATCATTCAGTTTGTGCAAACTACACACACACACACACACACACGACATACGCTACTCTTCTGTTATAAATTCATAGAAAATCAACCATACATCAGATCTGCACCGTTCCACTTTTATTTTACTCCTTGAAGGAAGGACTACAAAATGGGGAAGGTTTGATACAGGGCAGCCATAATCCCTTGAGCATACCAGCACATACACAGGAGCCCTGCCCAGTTGCTATGCCAACTCTGATGGTCCTAGACAGAAGACCACCAAGGTCACAAAGGACTTGCATATGGGAGTGGATTCAACACGGACTGGAACAAAGGACAATGATCAGATCTTCCCTCTCTGGGCAGGAAACTGCCAACTCCCCTTTGTCCTCTGGAAATGACTCATGGGGAGGGGGAAGGGAGGAACCAGTCAGGTGACAAGATACTCAGGTTACCTCCACAACTCCTCCCTCGACCTCTCCTTTTTGTGATGTGTCAATGATGTAGTCATGATGTAGTTGTGATGTAGTTCTAGGGGTGTAGTTTGGGGGATTAGTAACTAATAAAAGTTGGGATCTTCTTTTGTTCTGGGCTTCCATTTTGTTTCACCTGGTGGCAGGTGGGAGTCCTGTTGTGACAGTCTTCAATAAAGACCAAGCCTACTGGCTGCTGTCTTGCTCTGGTATTCCCGGCTGGTGTCCTTGTTTTTTTGTCCAAGGGAGCCCTCGGATTTCTCCGTCAACAGTTTCAACCTATGAAGCCCCCAAGGCATGAATCCTGCACCCACATACTTGGGAGTGAGCCCCATTGAACCCAATGTGAATTACTTCTGAGTAGGCATGCCTATGATTGCAATGCAAATTACTTTGGAGAAGGGCATCTGAAACACAATTCCTCCTCCAAAGGTCGTCGGACTCCAACTCCCATCAGCCCCAGCAAGTGTGATCATTGACCAGGGATGATAGGCGTTGGAGTCCTACAGAATTTTTTTTGGGGGGTCACAGGTTAGCCATCCCTGCCTTGTTGTCTCCGCACTCCCCACTCAGTTTGTATTTTTGAGAGGAATAAATATTTGTTTGATTATTTGATCCAGGCTGCTCAAGGTGAAATGAAATGGTTTCTCTCCGCGCCCCCCCCCCCCCATTTTATCAACACAACAACACTGTGAGGCAGATTAGGCTAAGAGAACAGTGGACTGGCTCAAAGCCACCCATTGAATTTCATGGCTCAGTGCAGATTTGAACCATGGGGATTCTAACCATTATGACACACTGCCTTTCAGTAGATAACAAGTGTTCAGTGCCCTTTACATCCTAAGGAAATATTATTTAATCACATTATTTAATAACTGTCTCACCAGAGTGCTGCATGCCCTAGTTTTCTCCCACTTGGACTACTGCAATGCGCTCTATGTGGGGCTACCTTTGAAGGTGACCCAGAAACTGCAACTCATCCAGAATGGTGACTGGGATTGGCTGCTGAGACCATATAACACCAGTCCTGAAAGACCTACATCGACTCCCAGTACGTTTCCAAGCACAATTCAAAGTGTTGATGCTGACCTTTAAAGCCCTAAATGGCCTTGGCCCAATATAACTAAAGGAGCGTCTCCACCCACATCGTTCAGCCTGGACACTGAGGTCCAGCTCCGAAGGCCTTCTGGTGGTTCCCTCATTGCAAGAAGTGAGGTTACAGGGAACCAGGCAGTGGTGCCCACCCTGTGGAACGTCCCCCCCATCAGATATCAAGGAAATAAACCGCTATGACTTTTAAAAGACATCTGAAAGCAGCACTGTTTAGGGAAGTTTTTAATGTTTGAAGTTTTATTCTGTTTAATATTCAGTTGGGAACTGCCCAGAGTGGCTGGGGAAACCCAGCCAGATGGGTGGGGTATAAATTATTACAATTATTATCAGTGGCGTAGCGTGGGGGGTGCAGGGGGGCCGGCCGCACCGGGCGCAACATGGGGGGGTTAGGCAAATCCACTGGTTAGGGGGCGCAAATCCACAGGTTAGGGGGCACAAATCCACAGGCTAGGGGGCGCAAATTACCCTTGCCCCAGGTGCTGACAACCCACGCTACGCCACTGATTATTATTATTACTACTATTAATAATAATAATAATATCTCAATTTTGCTGCAGGGAACTCAAGGTGGCACATATGGTTCTCTTTCTCCCCGTTTTATCCTCTCAGCCACCCTGTGAGGTAGGTTAGGCTGACTGATCCGAGGTCATCCAAGTGAGTTTCCTGGCTGAGCAGCAATCTGAGCCAGCCCCTACTCCAACACTCTAACCACTACACCACGCAGCCTCTGTAGACCTGTAGAAGCTGCCCCTGGATCTTCCCATTCCTTAAGGTAGCAAGGAGCTGGGCATCCAAGACATCCTAAACTGGTTCTCTTTTTGTCTCATCCTTATGGACCAAAAGGCCTTTGCTTCCCCTCCAGGGAGCAGCAGTTGGCTTACAGCTCTGAAAATCTCCTGCCCCCCCAGATGGAGCAAACACTATTTCTCGTGGGATGGAGAGTGGATGGGGGTGGGGAGGCCCATGCCAAGCTCGGTCATCCTTAGTGACAGCTTGAACTTGGAAACAAGGATTTTTTTAAAAAATAAAAACCCTCACCACCCAAACAGTACAAGCAGTTGGGCTCTGAGAAAGGAAGTTTGTGTTTCCATTAGAACTGAGATAAAATGTCAACTTTGTACAACTAGAGCTCAGATCTGTTTGGATCCAAATGTAAATATTAGCATTTCCTGCCCCCTACACTGAATGTCAAATAAGAGGGGGGTGGGGAGCTGCTTACATCTTTCCCCTTCTCCCTGGAAAAGACAGTAATGTCATTTTGAGTTTCGTCTCTAAAGATATGGGACATCTATTATAAATACCAAATAAAGCTACAGAAAGTCTGGAGGTACATCATGGTTTTTAGGCCATTGTGGGGGTTTTTAAAACCAGTGAGTTATGGGTTTGAATGTCACAAGTTGTCACTACTGTCTTTGATGGGACGGAGGGAGGCGGCTACTCGTGGCCCTAGCATGGTTAGGTCCCAGGGCACAGGGTGTGGGCTTCTTGTTCACAGCTAACTAAGATTTGGCCTGGTGCCCAACAGCCTCTTCTCCCTGGGATATCTTATTGGCAAAACCTATTTGGTCTTTCACAACTTTCTGACTAGTTGCAGGACCTTAGCCAGACCTAGCAGAGTACACGCAGAATCCACGGAAGCAAATGGCAACTTGGCTGCAGATAGGATATACGAAGCAGGAACCAGGAACTGGTAGTTAGGTGTTTATTATATACAGTGGACTATTTACAGGAACAGAACACGGATCTTTTGCTAGCTCTCTCTGACACGACTCACAACTCCTACACTGACACAGAACTCTGAACAACTGAACTCTGAACTAACACATTCCAGTTAGTAGGCCATTAATTATCACTCCTTTAAGACAGCTTGACCAATCAGGGAGCTGTCTCCATGCCTCTGTTATCACCAGGCAGACTTACTCCTTCAGATTGCCTTCTGGCTGTCTGCCAAACCTTAATTGACTCTGTGTGAGTAGCTGCACGTACACAGTTTCCCAACATATCTAAGTTGACTTGCGTAGGGAAAGTGGTTGAGGTAAAGACCACCGATGAACCAGGGTTAGGAAATGTCAATTCCAGCAAGGACCCTGCTATCCCAAGGGCCACTGGTGTGGGGTTGACTTCTGCTCACCCAGTGGAGTTTTGGGGATGTGGTCTCTTTTCTGACAGACTGATATCTGCCTAATGACTTGCAAAGGGGAAGTAGGGTGGGAGTGGGTGGGTGGGTGGGAAAATAGCATAAATCTCCAGGAAAGACAGGGATTGGAAGGAACTGTAACGCTCCTCAGGCAAGGACTACGTTCTCCCTGGGATTGCCGGTGGAGATGGACTTCTGCTCCCTACTCAAGGACTTTTGGAGACACAGTAGAGGTTCTTCATTGACTTGCATTGGGGAACACACAGATCTGGGTGAGAAATGAACACAGATTTGATCCCTCCCCCAAATCACGACTGGAGTGCCCTGGGGAAATTATTCGCTACGATTAAAAGCCGTCTGTCAAAACAAAAGATCCTTCTCCTTCCCTCTAAAGTTCTGGACATTTCCTCAACTTGAGGAACTGAAGCTATTCTAGCGGAAGAGCAAGCGGGTTTCAGGCAAGGCAGATCCACCATAGACCATTGCTTCACCCTAGCCTATTTAATTGACAAATATGCCAAAAAATCCCGTGGGGTGTTATATGCAGCCTTTATTGATCTAAAGGCTGCTTTCGATTCAATTCCACGTGTAAGACTCTGGGACAAATTGAGCACCTCTAGCATAGACAAAAGACTATTATTTCTGATCAGCTGTTTATACAAAGACACGGTGCTGCATGTAAGAACTTCGTTAAATGGCCATCTTATAGGACCAGTTCCTGTCAGTAAGGGGGTCAAGCAAGGCTGCATCCTGGCCCCAGTTCTATTCAACATCTACATCAATGATATGGTTAACTGTTTGTCATCTCCGGACTTCCACGCCCCCAAACTGGCTGACAAAGCAATATCAGTGCTTTTGTACGCTGACGATGCGATACTCCTATCTCGAACAAGAATAGGTTTAAATAGGCTCATAGGTGAATTCTCAGCATACTGTAGAAGAGAGCAACTTGCAATAAACTATCAGAAAACCAAAATCATGGTTTTTGCAAGGAAACACAGACAGTACAGCTGGAGGATGGATAACCAGACAATTGAACAAGTCAAAGCCTTCAAATATCTGGGTATCGTTTTCCAGTCGACCGGGTCCTGGGATGTCCACCAAAAATGTGCCAAAGAAAAAGCTGCTCAAAGCATCAAGATGCTGTCCCGCTTCTTCTACACGAAGGGGGGCAGATACATCCCAGCAGCCCTTGAAGTTTTTCAAGCAAAACCTCTGGCGCAGTTACTGTACGGGGCGCAAATCTGGACGGGGATCCATTGCTCCAGTCTTGAAACTGTCCAGTCCAAATTTCTAAGGCAGATACTCGGTGTCCCCTCCTGTGTTCCAAACGCAGCATTACGACTCGAGGCCTGCCTTCCATCTGTGGAAACTCGGACCTGGCAGAGAACATTTAATTATTGGCTTCGTCTTAATCTGAATCCTCCTGGTCTACTGCCGCTAGTAATGCAAGACCCTCACGAAAGCAAGTGGTTTAAAACTGTGCATCAAAAACTCCTTACATGCGGTCTGCACTCACAGTCCCTACTATCAATGGGCCTCATTAAAGCAAAGAGTCTAATAGGCCAGCGCCTGAAAGACATTGAACGACAAAACAACCTGACTATCTTAAAGAAACTGTGCCCATGGTATACCTACTTTCCCCCTTCTCATTTTGACTCTCCAGCCTCATATTTGTCTAAACTAACCATCCCAAAATACAGACGTGCCTTTACATTGGCTAGATGGGATGTTCTTCCCTCTGCTATACTCGAAGGTCGTTACCAAAAGACTCCATTTGAAAAACGACTCTGCCCATGTGGAGATGGTAACACGGAAACAGTGTCCCACGTCCTTCTTTCTTGCCCCCTTTACAAAGACCTAAGGAATGAGATTATTACTCCACTCATTCTCTCCAACCCCGGCCGTTCAACAGACATTACACTGTATTTTCTATTATCTGATACGGATAGTCAGATAACAGAGAAGGTCGCGAGGTACATCGAGAGAGCTGCGAAATTGAGGGCCACCATCTGAGTGACAGACCTGTTCACCCGACGGACCTCCTTTTGCCTGTTCTTTTCTTCCTTTTATCCCTATTCTCACTTTTAACTTTTGTACAGCTGTGGCCTGTTGGCTTTGCTAATAAAGTTTTGATTTGATTTGATTTCCTCAACTTGATTTAATTTCTCAAGGTGCTGTTTTGTTGTTTAGTCGTTTAGTCGTGTCCGACTCTTTATGACCCCATGAACCAGAGCACGCCAGGCACTCCTGTCTTCCGCTGCCTCACGCAGTTTCGTCAGTTTGTAGTTTCGAGAACACTGTCCATCCATCTCGTCCTCTGTCATCCCCTTCTCCTTGTGCCCCCCATCTTTCCCAACATCAGAGTCTTTTCCAGGGAGTCTTCTCTTCTCATGAGGTGGTCAAAGTATTGGTGCCTCAGCTTCAGGATCTGTTCTTCCAGTGAGCACTCAGGGCTGATTTCCTTCAGAATGGCTCGGTTTGATCTTCTTGCAGTCCATGGGACTCTCAAGAGTCTCCTCCAGCACCATAATTCAAAAGCATCAATTCTTCGGTGATCTGCCTTCTTTATGGTCCAGCTCTCACTTCCATACATCACTACTGGGAAAACCATGGCTTTTACAATACGGACCTTTGTTGGCAAGGTGATGTCTCTGCTTTTTAGAATGCTCTCTAGGTTTGTCATTGCTTTTCTCCCAAGAAGTAGGCGTCTTTTAATTTCGTGACTGCTGTCACCATCTGCAGTGATCATGGAGCCCAAGAAAGTAAAATCTCTCACTGCCTCCATTTCTTCCCCTTCTATTTGCCAGGAGGTGATGGGTAGTCTCAAGGTGGTAGTGGGAGACAGAAATGGCTGTACACCTATTGGACAGCTGAAGCCACAGAACCATTCAGAAGCTTAGAGGGTCCCTGATCTGCAGAGAGTAGAAACAGCTTAATGCTAAATTCAACTGAAAGGACTGGCAACAGCATCTTGTTTCCCTGGCAAGGTAGTTTCTTTTTTCTTTTCCTTTTTTTTATTCTGTTGTTGTTGCTTTCTTATGGCGTGTGCATGTTACCAATCTGTTTATGGAAAGTTAAATGGGAAGAATGTGAACGGAAAGGACACCAAAGAAAACTGCACCAAAGAAGGGGCCAGGTGAGCCTCTCTGGGGAGAGCAGCTCACGACCTGCATGCCACCACTGAAAAGGCCCTGTAGCCGCTTGCCGCACCTCACTGGGGAAGGGCCCCCAAAGAAGGTATGGGTACATATGGAGAGAGGTGGTTCTTTAGGCAAACATTCATATGATTGTGCAGCATAAAAACATTGGAAGCTGCCTTATACAGAATCAAACCATTGGCGCTTCTAGTTCAGTAATGTCAACACTGGCCCTGACTGGCACTAGCTCTCCAGGGTTTCAGACAGGGGAGAAACCCAGACACCCCATATGGAAACCACTGCTGTAAATGCTAAGTTTATCAAAAGCTGTTGTGTGGCAGAGTTCCACTTGGGCTTCCCCTCTTCACCCCACGGTGCCCCCTTAAAATCTACTCCAAAGGATCGAGGAACTCCCCGAGCAGAAGGGGGACAGAGGACGGGAGAACAATCCTTGAAATTGTAACTCATTTTGTACCTTCTACTCTTGCACTCTTCGCGATCTTGTCTCTGTGCACAGAGAATACGAGCATGATTGCTTTTATATATGATTATATAATAAGTGTCCTATGAACAGATGCTGTATACTATATTATGTTGATTTTTCATTAGCACAATGTATTAGCATGCGCGAGGATATAATTCTCTTGCTTGAACTAAGTATTTCCTTTTATTTTATTAGTAATTTTCATTTGGACTTACAGGCTATTAAGGAATCAATAAAATGTCTAGTGCCAAATGGCTGGAGAACTGCGGTTTTGACATTCATCATCTTGATACGCTTCTTGTCTTGGTGTGATTACTGAAGACCTTACGTGATATTTAGAAGACTTAATTATGTAGCTGTTTACATGCTTGCAACATTCTTCCTGGCAAACTTCTGGATGCATATTCTTCTGTTTAAGATATCCCTTGACTTCCAGGCTGAGAGCACACCAGGAACAGCGCAACACCCTCCAACATTTCTCCGATGAAAATAGGGACATCCTGTTTCATCGTCATATCATCATCATACGTTGCCCATCTGACTGGGTTGCCCCAGGCACTCTGGGCAGCTTTCAGCATTTAAAAATGTTTAATGTTTAATTATGTTTTTGTATAAAACATTAAACATAAAAAACTTCCCTGTACAGGCATGCCTTCAGATGTCTTCTGAAGGTTGTATAGTCACTTATCTCCTTGGCTTGGGGCTACATACCTGCATACCCTCCAATATTTCTCCAATGAAAATACGGATGTCCTAAGGAAAAGTGGGGGACGCTGTGGTCTAAACCACTGAGCTGAGCCTAGGGCTTGCCGATCTGAAGGTCGGCGGTTCAAATCCCCACAATGGGGTGAGCTCCCGTTGCTTTGTCCCAGCTCCTGCCAACCTAGCAGTTTGAAAGCATGTCAAAGTGCTAGTAGATAAATAGGTACCGCTCCGGCGGGAAGGTAAACGGCATTTCCATGCGCTGCTCTGGTTTCGCCAGAAGCAGCTTAGTCATGCTGGCCACATGATCCAGAAAAACTGTTTGCGGACAAACACCGGCTCCCTTGGCCTGTAAAGCGAGATGAGCGCCGCAACCCCAGAGTTGTTCGTGACTGGACTTAACCATCAGGGGTCCTTTATCTTAAAAAGCGATACATTCCAGGATTAAATCAGACACCAGGATGGCTTCTGTAAATCTGGGACTGTCCCTGGTAAATAGGGACACTTGGAGGGTCTGTAGTGTTGTTATCAGAGCCAGATTTGACTGGACAACGCATCCGCCAGTTCCCAGCCCACTCTCACCCTGGAAGCTTAGACAGAATGTTGGAAAATTCAGAACAGATAAGAAAAATAATTTCTTGTGCAGCACTTAGTTAAAATTATGGAACTTGCTGCCACAGGAGACAATTGTGCTAGTCCCGGGGGGAAGGTTACCGTTGTCGTAGTCAAAGTCCAGTCCTGAGTCACTAGCCTGGAAACAGTTCACAAGGAGCAAGGCGAGGTCCAAAACAGGAAGCCGGGTGGGGACAGGAACACTGGAGGGTCAGGTCTGGGTCCGGGCAGGAACAGGTACTCAACAACGACGTTGCTCCCGCAACCTGGGACCGGGCTGACTGGCCTTTATCTTCTCTGAGGCCAGGGGCGGCCCCGGCCCCCAGGAGACCCGCCTCTCCTGGCCTTAAGGCGAGCACTCCTCCTGGGAGAAACCAGTTCCCTTCGCCTCTCTGCCCTGAGCCTCTGCAGTTCAGGAGAGGCTGAAGGGTTACTGGGCCCAGGGGGAGACTCACCTGTAGGCACTGAGTCCTCAACCACCTCTGGAGCCAGAATGGATTCACCTGGTGCCTGCTCCTGAGGATCCGGCACAGGTGCAGGCGCCTCAGAATCAAGGCCCTGCCCCAGTTCAGCCGGCCCTGGAGGCGGGGACTCCTGTGCAGGCTGGGATTCCTCCGGTTCACCCTCTGAATCGGATTCCCAGGCCATCAAAACAATGATGGCCATGAGCTTTGAAAGGGGATTAAACGAATTCATGGAGAATGGCTACTAGCCACAATCAGAGGCACCATCTTCTGAAGCACATTAAGGGGGTTGACATAACGTTCTGTCGTGGCAAGACATCCTAAAGTTGGCGGAAACCGCAGGCGGTGAAGGCGTTTCTGTGCTCAGGTCCTGCTTGTGAGCTTCCCAGAGGCATCTGGTTGGCCGCTGTGAGAACAAGATTCGGGACTAGATGGGCCACCGGCTTGTTCCATTAGGGCTGTTTTTATAATGTGCAATAGGGACACGGGTGGCGCTGTGGGTTGAACCACAGAGCCTAGGGCTTGCCGATCAGAATGTCAGTGGTTCGAATCCCCGCGACGGGGTGAGCTCCCGTTGCTCAGTCCCTGCTCCTGCCAACCTAGCAGTTCAAAAGCACCTCAAGGTGCAAGTAGATTAATAGGTACCGCTCCGGCGGGAAGGTAAACAGCGTTTCCGTGCATTGCTCTGGTTCGCCAGAAGCGGCTTAGTCATGCCGGCCACATGACCCGGAAGCTGTATGCCGGCTCCCTCGTCAATAAAGCGAGATGAGCGCCGCAACTCCAGAGTCGTCCGCGACTGGACCTAATGGTCAGGGGTCCCTTTACCTTTATAATGTGCAATGGCAACAGGCCTTGAGGAATGATAACAGGAAATGGAGAGGGGAGGCATCCCCCCACCCCATTGCCCTTCTTTCACCTTCTGAAGAAACGACTCTGGAAAAGTGGGAAGTTAACCTTAATATATATCCCCAACAAATTAATAAAAATAGCAGACTATATTAATTGACCTTCTTGGCGGAGGCGGTGGGAGCTTGTTGCCCTGGATGAGATGAAATCTCATTACGAGATTTTAATTACAGAAAAGGCTAAAGATGACTCCTCGTTCTCCCTTTGAGCACTTAATCACAAGGAAGATCCCCCCCCTTCCTGTACTAGGGTAAACTTCTCAAGATCTCTGGCCCCACAAATATTTACCACAGAATATGTCACCATTGCCAGGATCCGCTCAATTGGCATTTTTGCCCTTTTCTTTATTAATAGTAGTAATAATGCTTTGCTGTTTACAGCTGTGCGATAGTGTTTGACAATTGTTAAATGACACCCCTCCCCCGCCCTGCATAGAAAGGAGGTTGAGGGTGCTATCCTCATCCCATTTTAAAGGTGAAAAGGTCATGTGATTCCCCCTTGTGTGTGTCTCAGCCACAATAACTTACTTTAGAAAGCACTTACTGCTCTAGGACTTTCAGTTGCCCCTACATTAAGGTTACCAGACGTCCCCGTTTCCCGGTGACAGACCCTGGATTTACAAATCAGTTCCCTGACAAAATCCATCTATTTAGTACAAAGTTGAAAAGTGTCCCCGGATTCATTGAAAAAAAATCTGGTAACCTTACCCTACATCTAATTCAGATCTAAGAAAACATCTAGGGGACAAAGGAAAAGGACATGAGTCAATACTGTGATGCAGCAGCAAAAAGAGCTAATGCTATTCTAGGGTGCAACAACAGAAGTATAGTGTCCTGATCAAGGGAAGTAATAGTACCACTCTATTCTGCTTTGATCAGATAACAACTGGAGTACTTTGTCCAGTTCTGGGCACCACAATTTAAGACGGATATTGACAAGCTGGAACATGTGCAAAGGAGAGAGGCCAAGATGATCAAGAGTCTGGAAACCAAGCCTTATGAGGGAATTGGGTATGTTTGGTCTCGTAAAGGGGAGACTAAGAGGAGGAATAATAGCCAGCCTCAAATATCTCAAGAGCTGTCACATGGAGGATGGAGCAAGCTTGTTTTCTTCTGCTCCAGAGGGTAGGATCCATACCAACGGCTGAGGGGTGCCAGCTTGAATAAAATATGGGGGGGGGGGAGGTAAGCCGTGCCCTGCATGACACATAATTGATCACATGACACACACACTATGGCAATGCCCAGCAACTTGGGCAGGGGCTCTAATATTTTATTGGGGAAGACTCCTCCGCTCCAAGAAGAAGAAGAAGAGTTTGGATTTGATATCCTGCTTTATCACTCCCCTTCAGGAGTCTCAAAGCGGTTAGCATTCTCCTTTCCCTTCCTCCCCCACAACAAACACTCTGTGAGGTGAGTGGGGCTGAGAGACTTCAGAGAAGTGTGACTGGCCCAAGGTCACCCAGCAGCTGCATATGGAGGAGCGGAGACGCGAACCTGGTTCACCAGATTATGAGACTACCGCTCTTAACCACTACACCACACAGGCTCCTGTACAATGGCTTCAAGTTACAAGGAAGGAAACTCTGACTAAGCATCAGGAAGAACTTTCTGGCAGTAAGAGCTGTTTGACAGTGGAAAGGTCTCCCTCGGGAGGTTGTGGACTCTCCCTCACTGGAGGTTTTTAAGCAGAGGTTGGATGGCCATCTGTCATTTGTGATCTAGCTGAGTTTCCTGCATTGCAAGGAGTTGGACTAGTCTCTTTCAACTCTATAGTTCTATGATTCTAACATTCTGTGATCTATACATGATGCAAAGATGCATAATGATTTGGATCTCTGGACTGCAGCGCTTCAGGTGGAGGGGTCATATCTTCAAATGGTCCTCCACCTTAAAACGACCCCCACAACAGCAACCCTCCCTGTATGCAGGAAACTATGTAAAAACCATCAGGGCAGAAGTCTAGGGTCCCAGTCAACAGAAAGAAGCAGACCCACAAGTTGAAGAAAATGAAGTACAGTGATACCTCTGGTTACGTACTTCATTTGTTCCGGAGGTCTGTTCTTAACCTGAAACTGTTCTTAACCTGAAGCACCACTTTAGCTAATGGGGCCTCCTGCTGCTGTCACGGGATTTCTGTTCTCATCCTGAAGCAAAGTTCTTAACCTGAGGTACTATTTCTGGGTTAGTGGAGTCTGTAACCTGAAGCGTATGTAACCCGAGGTACCACTGTACAATGTATTGCATGCTGAATACTTCCACCCCAAGCTGGTCCATGAAATCTAGAGTCCAAATGATCTAGTTGCACCACTGAGGTTGACGCTTGTGTCAGAAGCCTTGATGGTGAGGAGCTCATCTTACCAGGCTTGTTGGTAGTCCTGGTCTGAGGTCTTCCCTCAGCCGCTTATAGGGGCACATCAGAGCATGCATGGGGCTCTGGAACAGGGTGCTTGTCTCTCACCTGACACCCTTGATGAAAAGCACAGTCTCGTGTCGCATTGCACCTCTGGATTTTTCTAAGGCCTCATGCATAATTCAAAATGTATTTACTGCATTAGCGCAAATATATTCGAATTACACAATCTCTCCCCCCCCCAAAAAAAAATCATGTATGACATGGTGATGAAACGAAGCAAAAGTGAAAAATCTCATTTAATATAACCCATACAATCAAACACATCGGTCTGGGCATCAGTGGATTAATGTGCCAACCAGATGACTTCAGGCTAGAAAGTGTAACATCACTCAGTAAATTAACATCAATAATTATAAGCTGTAAACAGTAGCAGATATAATTAAGATCTGAAGCCCAAGGGTTGTGTACGCCTAGCTGCTGTTGACATTCTTCAGCACGCAGTTCTTAATGTCTGAGCCCCCTCAGGAGACAGCAAATGTACCAATCTTGCACTTGGTTGAAATAATGTGCCAATGTGCTAAAAGAATTGGCAACTGGTGTTTTTCTTCTTCCCTTTTAGACAGGCAAAAACCTTCCTTTTCAAAAGATACAGGGGGTTGGGGTGGGAATAGCTCTCCATTATTAGCCTCCATTAGCTTTCCTTGTGTTGCCCAGGGTCACTCAACAGTCAAGTATGTGTCAGCACATCCTGTGGGGGAAAAACCACTATTACATTTCTCTCTCTCTCTCTCTCTCTCTCTCTCTCTCTCTCTCTCTCTCTCTCACACACACACACACACACACACACACAGTTTAAATTAAACAGATCTGTGTGCAGAAAGTACTTAAGTGGAAATATTTAAACTAGTTGGAGACAGACTGAAGCTTCTGTGGTGGAGGGAGGTGATAATTCTCACACCACCTATACTATATCATGTCCTCTCCAAAAGAGGGCACGTGTTGCGGTGAGACCTGGAGACTGACCTCCTGGTGGTGGGTGGGTCTATTGGAGAACCACAACACCCAATTGGTAGGTCCCTCGTTGCTGGGTTTAATCTGGCCGAGGGGGTGCAGTCTAAACGGATCAAGGGACCTATATAAACCCATGCACGTGTCCCAGAGCTTCCTCTTTCGGCTCGTCCATCAGAACACCCGCCCATCTCTTCCTAATTTTAGGGCATTTTGCGATTGACTTTGCTATGCCGTGGTATGTCGTCTGTCCTTGGGACAGGGGCACGGCAGGAATTTTCCCCACTTGTCTGATTGGCTGTAGCCATTTGGGTTTCGCCTGCCGCATAGCAGTTTGTCACAACTTGTAAGGTTGCGGATAGGCACTGGTTCAGGTGATAGGGATGGGATAATGCTCTCGCCATCCCTATGTGAAGGACATTCCGTTAGAGGAATCCAGGGACTCAACTTGGTTTGGTAAATCCCCAAAAGGGGGTTGTGTCCATGTCTGAGTCCAGGGGAGCACCTGGGGAGTGAACAGAGTCTGTTCCCAGGCTTTTCATCTGCCTCAGGTGTTCACCCTTGGCTGACCTATGATAGAGCTCTGGGTCAGTGCTATCTGCAAGGGTGTAGGTAGCTAGTCGAACCAGAGCCTGTGCAACCACTCACTTTTCTGTAATCACTAGTTGTGGCCTAAATTCTGCCAAAACCCAAAACTAAAATTTGAGTCAAATGTGTCTTTACTTAGGGGGGGAGGTCTCTGGGTCTGAAGATGCAACTGTTCTGGAAGTGTTCCAAGCTAAACCCCTAGCACAGTTATTCTATGGGGCTCAGATTTGGACAGTTACTCCTCTTGGATCTACGGAAGCTGTCCAATAAAAGTTCTTAAGGCAAACTTTCTTTGTACCACCCTGTGTCCCAAATGCATCATTGAGCTTAGAGGCTAATCTTCCCTCAGTAGAATTAGGGATCTGGCGCAGGACACTTAACTATTGGCTTCACCTAAACTCAAATCTCCCCGGTCTAATATTGCTACTGCTGCAAGAGCTCTTGGACTAAAATTGTCTATCAAAAACTTCACTCTTGTGGTTTATCACCACAACAGCTACTCACTTTGGGTTTTAATAAAGCAAACAGTCTAATTTGTCAGCACCTAAATGATATCAAGCGTCAGAACAACTTGGCCACAATAAGGAAATTTTGCCCATGGTATGACTATTTTCCACCTTCCCATTTTGACTCTCTGGCACCCTATCTGCATAACCTAGCAATTCTAAAATATAAACACACTTTTACTCTCGCAAGATTGAATGTATTGCCCTCGGCTGTACTTGAGGGACGATTCCAACAGATTCCGCACATAAAACATTTATGTTCCTATGGAGATGACAGTACCGAATCGGTGGTGCATGCCCTTCTGACTTGCACTCTTTATAAAGACTTGAGGAATGAGATTATCACCCCTCTTTTATTGTCCATTCAGGGTGGCCCAACCACTGCTACAGTGTCCTTTCTCTTGGCAGATCAAGATGAGCAGGTGACAGCAAAGATTGCAAGATTTTTAGCCAGGGCAATCAGAATAAGATCCACTATTTGACTATTGATTCAAAACCCTAAAATGTATTTGTCAGGGAACTGCCATCAGTGCCGGAGGGAGAGAGCAAGCTCCAGAGGGATCCCAGAGAGCGTC
This sequence comes from Podarcis liolepis, assembly GCF_965112155.1. Lineage (NCBI taxonomy): Eukaryota > Metazoa > Chordata > Lepidosauria > Squamata > Lacertidae > Podarcis > Podarcis liolepis. The sequence continues at coordinate 14,778,960 of NC_139559.1, forward strand.
CCGGGATTGGAAGAGGCAGCCCATCTTCTGGGAAAGGGAATCAGCTTAGCTCCAGTGGAGAAGGGGGTTAGATGGGGGAATCTGAGAGGGGGTCACATGACTCCTTGCCGGGGACCAGCGGGGGAAGGAAGGGTCCTCCGCTGCCTACGCCCTCCTTGCACAGAAGGCTTCCGCGCAGGGAAAGTAGGAGGAGACTGGGCGTGTAAGAACTTCTTTGTTGGAAGAAGTTTAAGAAATGCCCACTGACGGATTCTGCCAGCGATTGAGACAGCCACGGGTGAGTGGCTGTCCGGACAGAAAAGCTTCACTTAGGCAACCCAGCCAGGTGTGGGCACCGGCTTACGCACGAGCAACCCCTAGAACCGTTACAGTATTTTATATAATTGACTTTTTATTTCTATTCTTTGTATATTGTATTGTTGTTTTATTCCTACGGCCAATGGCCGACGCAAATAAAGTTTCATTCATTCATTGCTTGTGAAGACCCCCCAAACCACCCCCAAATGAAGACACAATATAAACAGATTTTAGTTCAAGGTTTTTGGCATTAAATTTAGGCCACAACTTTATTGATTACAGATTGTGAGTGGTTGCTTAGGCATTGGTTCCAGACTACCTGAACCTGCACGGTGGCAGGAACAGGACTGACACTGGGCACCACCATATGTCAATAAGGGAAAGCATCCTGGGGGAGCGAGAACTCCTTCGATCTCACAGCTCACCCCAGATGCTCCCAGGGCTCTGGCGTGGCCCTAGCCCCTTGACAGGTTCGTACAAAAGCAAAGTAAGCCCCTGGATTCCTTTAACGGAATTCCCTAGCAGCAGCAATGGAGGGGCAGGCACAGCCAACCATATCTCCTGCCCAAAACACTGAACCAAATGCCTAGCCACCAACCTTACATGGTAGGCAAAAACCAAGTGGCACCAGCCAATCAGCCAAATAGCAAAATTCCTACCGGGCCCCTGCTCCAAAACAGACGGCCCCTAGACAGGCATAGCAAAGCTATAAGAACAACCCAAATAGGGAGAGGAGGGCGGGTGATCTGCTGCAGGTAGCAAGAAAGTGAAACTCTCCAGTGATGTGCAGCAGCTTAAGCAGCCCCTCAGCAGCCAATAGCCAACCCAACTGACCAAATTTCTGCCCCAGCAACAGAGGGGCAACCAATGGGGTGTTGTGGCCATCCAAATGGTCCCGCCCCACAACATGGAGGACCTGACTTCTCACACCACCATGTTGCTATCAGATTCCACTTGAAATGGATTTCAGCATAAAAAATAGGATTTTGCCAAGGAGCAATAGAGTCCCTTTACTGGAAGAAGCCTAATAAGAATCCACATTGTGCTATCCCAAGAAGTACACAAATGCGCAAGAATTATGCAGAACTGAGGCACTAGTCCTACACACAGTAACTTTCTTTTTCTTTTTGTAAGGTATAATATAGTATTATTGATTTCCAATGTATAGTGGTACCTTGGGTTACAGACTCTTCAGGTTACAGACTCCGCCAATGCAGAAATATTACCTTGGGTTAAAAACTTTGCTTCAGGATGAGAACAGAAATCGTGCGGCGGCGGCACAGCGGCAGCAGCAGCAGCAGAGGGAGGCTCCATTAGCTAAAGTGGTATCTCAGGTTAAGAACTGTTTTAGGTTAAGAACAGATCTCCAGAACGAATTAAGTTCTTAACCTGAGGTACCACTGTATAAAGGTAAAGGGACCCCTGACCATTAGGTCCAGTCGCGGACGACTCTGGGGTTGCGGCGCTCATCTCGCTTTATTGGCCGAGGGAGCCGGCGTACAGCTTCTGGGTCATGTGGCCAGCATGACTAAGCCGCTTCTGGCAAACCAGAGCAGCGCACGGAAACACCTAGAGGAAGGCATATTCTATGACTCTCATCTTAGCCTAATAAATTGAGCATTATGCCACACAGTTCTGCTCTTTAGTGGTGCGAACGTATGTCTCTCTGTGTGTGCGCATGCAAAGAACAGATATACTTCACTTAGGCTTTGGAACAAAAGTGAAAGTAAGGAGATGTATATCATCCTTTTGTCTCTAAAGTATTGAGCCTTTTGGGTTTAGGGGGGGAAATAGCATGGATACATTGGTGTATTAGAGAGGATTATCAAATTAGGAATGGTGCAGAGAAACTCAATGAAATTGAGCTGCAGCAGTTTTCAGTATGGACAAAAGAAAATGTGTAACTAAGCTTAAAAGAACTCACTCATTGTGAAGGCCACTCATTCAGACAGCTTTTAAAGTGGATTAAGTAGAGAGGATAGGTCTACCAATATTGGTCATGGTATCTCAATGGTAGCTCCTTGTATATGTCTCTGGACACCAAAGGACAGCAACATAAAACAGAGGTAAACTGGGCCCAGACATCTACAGTAGTTGGCCACTGTCTGAAATGGAATTCTAGAATAGGTGGACTTTTGGTCTAATTCTGCAAGATAGCTCTTACATACTTATGTTTGTATGTGTTCTTATGGAAGAAATTAACTGCATGCTATATGTTTGCATTCGTCCCAAGCATTTCATAAGTGTCCACCACGCAAAAAAACCCAAAACACAATTCTCTGTCCACATCTACTATTTCAGCACAACATTTCATAAGACCAAGCCCCTGGTAAATGGCAAGGTTACCTTAAGACCAGCAGTCAGCAAACTTTTTCAGCCATGGGTCAGCCCACCATCCCTCATACCATGTGGTGGGCTGCACTATATTTTGGAGGGGGGAAATGAATGAATTCCTATGCCCCACAAATAACCCAGAGATGCATTTTAAATAAAAGCACACATTCTACTCATGTAAAAACATGCTGATTCCCGAACGGTCTGCAGGCCGGGTTTAGAAGGCGATTGGGCTGGATCTGGCCCCCGGGCCTTAGGTTGCCTACCCCTGCCTTAGACAACTCCCAGTTCCCTTCTCCTTGGCTGAATGGTTAACATGTCCCAGACTCCAGCCATCACATCCCTTGATTCCTTTGCAATGAAGTGGTTACAATGAAAATAATTTTCCACCCCACACATCTGGAGACAGAGACTTTCCAAACTATCCTGCAAGAGAAAGGCACAGGTCCCTGCATAAAATAAATTTAACTTGCTCGAGCATACCAGCAAAATAATTACAGAAGCTATTGTAGTCATTAAAGTCAAAGGAACTGCAAGTTGAATTATTGTCAATTACTGCCGAAGGTTACAAAACTGATTAGCATGTGTGGTATTTGGAGGAAAGAATTATGCACACTTTGACAGTTAACAAATTCCCCCATCTCCATAAAACACACACATTCCTGTTGACTAAAGAAGGACACAAACAAGATCCATGCTTGATGAGTTTGTCTGGCTCTTCATGCCAGGGGAAGTGACGGCTGAAGTTGCAAGCGATGGCAGAACAGTTGTCAGGTGAAGCGGAGAGTTAAAGGTTGGTATTCATCTTTTCATGGGGCCTAAAGCCTGACTGTCTTTGCTTCCACAAGAATGCTGTGTATTTCACTTCAGCGACAAGTTGGCATTTTTCAAGTGTTTGCTGATAGATTTTGTTTACAGAGAGTTTAAGTTGAGTGTGTGTGTGTGTGTGTGTGTGTGTGTGTGTGTGTGTGTGCGCAAAGCTGTTTGCAAGGTGACAGATGCAGAAGGAAAGAGGGGTTCTGCCCCTGTTGCTGGGCAACTGGGATGATGCTTCTGCACCCTTCAGCTAGGCCATGTTCACATCGTACATTGAAATCATTCTGGTAGGCATGACATCCCCCAAAGAATCCTGGGAGCTGTAGTTTGTTAAGGGTGCAGAGAGTCATTGTTGTTGTTGTTTAGTCGTTTAGTCGTGTCCGACTCTTCGTGACCCCATGGACCAGAGCACGCCAGGCACTCCTGTCTTCCACTGCCTCCCGCAGTTTGGTCAAACTCATGCTGGTAGCTTCGAGAACACTGTCCAACCGTCTCGTCCTCTGTCGTCCCCTTCTCCTTGTGCCCTCCATCTTTCCCAACATCAGGGTCTTTTCCAGGGAGTCTTCTCTTCTCATGAGGTGGCCAAAGTATTGGTGCCTCAGCTTCATGATCTGTCCTTCCAGTAAGCACTCAGGGCTGATTTCCTTCAGAATGGATAGGTTTGATCTTCTTGCAGTCCATGGAACTCTCAAGAGTCTCCTCCAACACCATAATTCAAAAGCATCAATTTTTCAGCGATCAGCCTTCTTCATGGTCCAGCTCTCGCTTTCATACATCAGTAGCTGAGAGTCATTAAGACACCCTTATTTCCTGGTCAGGGGTCCCTTTACCTTTTATTTCCCTCCCAGAGCAAGAATTCTCAGAGCAATTTACAGTGGTGCCTCGCAAGACGAAAAGAATCCGTTCTGTGATTCTCTTCGTCTAGCGGTTTTTTCGTCTTGCGAAGCAAGCCCATTGACAGATTAGCGGATTAGCGCTATTAGCGGCTTTTAGCGGCTTTTAGTGGCTTATCGGCTGATCGGATCAGCTGATAAGCGGCTTAGCGGCTTAGAAAAAGGGGGAGGAGGAAAAAAACCCCGCAGGAACTCGCAAGACATTGTCGTCTTGCGAAGCAAGCCCATAGGAAATTCGTCTAGCGAAGCACCTCCAAAACGGAAAACTCTTTCGTCTAGCGAGTTTTCCGTCTTGCGAGGCATTCGTCTTGCGGGGCACCACTGTACCATCCAATCCCTCTACACAGGGAATCTGGAAACTGCAGCTCTGCAAGGAGAATGAGGTCTCCTAACAACTCTCAGCACCCTAAACAAATTCCCTGCGTATCTTCTGGGTCCTCAGGACACTTCCTGCCCATCAGTTCCTCTCTCCTTTGCATGCAACGCCACCGTTGGGTCATAACAAAGGTGACGAGGGCTTATGATGGACTTGCCCCGAAGTCCTGCTAAGATAACAGAATCATAGAATTGTAGAACTGGATGGGGCCACAAGACTCATCTAGACCAGCCCCTTGCGATGTGGGAATCTTTTGCCCCACGTGGGGCTCCAAGCCACAAATCAGAGATTTAAGAGTCTCATGGAGGAGAAAACGACAGATCACAGGAATAAATTATGTTTTTAATGTTTGATGTTTTACTGTGGTTTTATAATTTGTGTCAGGAGTGCGTGCAGCAGCCAGGCCCTGTGACCAGGGCATTGCAGAGCCAGGCAGAGGCCCAGGCCAGGTAGATAATGTGCCCTCCCCTTTTTTACCCTGGGGATAACTGAAGTCTTATAAATAAGTAAGTATATAAATAATTTTCACAAAAGTTATGCTTACAAATAATTTTATTTCAAGGCTTGAACCTTATCTGCATATAAAGACAAAATGGGAAATATAGATATACAATCATGTTTTTTAAAAATACATAGGGAATGTATGCTGACCGAGGCCCCCTTTGGAATCGGAGGCCGGGCCAAGTGACCCATATGGCTCCCCCTCTGCCTGGGCCTGCCTGTGACTGGGGCTTTCTTAAGTTTGTTCTGGAGAGGCAAGGTGCGGCCACACAGGTGAGGCCAATTGGAAACTCACTGCACCTGGTGGCAAGAGCTGGGGAGGGATTTAAAGTCAGCATTTCCCTTTGGCTCTTTGCCACAGCAACACATTTCCTGCCTTGCTGCATTTGGCTTCTTGACTCTGTCTGACCCTCAGACCCTTGGCTTCCAGACTCCCGTTCCTGCTCCCACCCTGCTGTCTTGCCCCCAGTCCGATGTTCTCCACTGGGATTGGCATATAAATAATAAATTATTATTAATTATTATTTCAAGTGCAAGAGAGTCAGAAGGGCTTGTTGTAAGCAAATGGGTCACTGACCTACCAAGCTCATTCTGTCCTCAGCCAGCTCCTTACTTACAACCAGTCTGCAGTCTTAGTGTTGCCCTTACTGAATTCAGGTAGGATGGGGACAAACCAAAATTAGTGTTCTCTGCTTCTCGTTTGCTCCAGTATCACCAGCCATTTGCTCTATTGCCCCCTACTGTTGGCCTCCCCATCATCCACCCTACCGGATGCAATGGGCGCCAGTCTTCACTGCCCTACTCCCTTGCAATAGTGCAAGTGGACTTGGCTTTTGTTTTTCACCTGCAGAGATGTGGGTGTGGAGCTGGCAAGAAAGGCTTGGGGCAGGGCCTGATCCATTTCAATCTGGCCACAGATGTGAATGGGTCCAACACAAAATGGAGTGTTCCTTTTTTTTTTTTTTTAGGGAGAAGGAACTCTCCTTTTGAGCACCCTCTTGCTTGTTCTACCTCCTCTGATGGAGCCATTATGCCTCTGAGCTACTGGGAACCACAGGTGGGCAGAGTGCTGTTGCCCAGTTTGCAGTTTCTTACAGACATCTGGTCAACCACTGTGAAAACAGGATGTTGGAAGAGATAGGCCTTTGCCCTGATCCAGGAGCAGGCTCATCTTATGTTCTTGAATTTCATTGGCATCACTTTGTTTGGAAAGCAAACTGAATTGGCCTAGGCACATTTTTTTAAAAAACAAGAGATTACTGCTGGGTGTATGGGTAACAAGGGTGGTGAATTAGCCAGACTCGGTTGATAAGAATAAAGGGATTCTGCTGTCTTGGCTAATGATTAGTCCACTCCATGTGAACTGGCTTTCCTCCTGCCTCTAACATATCCCTGCACAAAACCTTTTGCAGACCAACACTGAGATGCTTGATGGCAGGACCTGTAATAGAATAAAAGTATTTGACAGTGTAGTAGTAAGTAAATGCTCTGCGGATTGATGAAAGCTGCAGTTATGCCAGAACTGTTCTATTATTAAATAGGACTATATGTATTTAAAGGCAGGGAATAAACTGAATGCAGCTGAGCTGGTGCCAACCCAAGTTGGAAGGGGGCTGTTGAGGAGACAAGGGTTTGATGCGAAAGCAGCTATGGTATTTTCCATCCCTTGCCAACCTGGTGTCCTCGAAATGCTTTGGACTACAACTTCCATCAGCCCCATACAGTACCGGCTGCAGTCCAAAAGACCTGGGGGGCACCACGTTGGGAAAGGCTGGTGTATCTTTGCAATGAATGAAATGAAATTATTCTTTGGTACCTGAGTAGAAGGATTGGGGGTAAACAAGTTCTGTATAGTGTTGTGTGTGTGTGTGTTCATATTTCTCTAAATATAAGTTGTTTAAGTAACTCTTAAAGAGAGATGTTTCTTTATATAGGTATTTCCAAGATGCCAGCAATCTACTGTCCTGCAACATGTACTCTTTTAGTGGGCTGTGCAGTTACGAAGCCATTTTTCAAGATAGATACAGCAGAAAGATACTGAAAGTGTCCGATTTGTCGAAACGTATCTGGCGATTTCACTTTTAATTTGAGATTTTGCCACTATATATATTTGTAGTGATTTCAACATCACATGCATGGATCTCATCAGAGGATTCTAGAGGAAAGAGTTTCATGTGCATTATGAACTCAAACTCTTATGTGTGTGTCTGAATATGCAACTCTTTGGGCTAGATGAATGTCCATAGGTTGTGCTTTCTGTAGCTGAGGTGCTGTGACTGTAAAGACTGTTTCAGGTGTGGCCACCTGCCCAGCCTCAGAAGATGGTGGGACAGAGAGCTGTGTGTCTTATGCTGAGTGACGAGAAGGATGTAGGTACTTAGAGGAAGAGACTAGTCCTTAAGGTGTTCCTGGTTCCACGCCATTTACAGCTTTGCAGGTAAGAAGTTTTACTTTTGAATTTGGGTTGAAAACAGATCAACCATCAGCCATAGATGGGGGGAAATGCCAGTTTCACAAAAAGAGTTAAACAAACAGAGCCTGCAACAAAATGTTGCAGCATGGAGTGCTTCTTTACGGAATGTTCCCTTCCTCCTGGTTGTCCATTCCTCACATCCAACAGTCAACATTCTGTACCTACTGAGTATGCTCAGTTCTTATTGAGCATTTTTGTAGTTCTCCCAACTTAGCTTTTTTCTAAATATTGTTGTTGTTGTTCTGCAAACCCTTGGCTTTCCACAAGCCTGCTGTTACTTCCTCCTTGTGTGCTGATGGTGCTGTTTTTGCTACCAGCACCCATGGAGTCAAGTTCACTATTACTATAAGGTGTTCCCATACCAGGCTCTACTGGGCAACCACCCTGATGTTTATGCAGAACTTATGCAGGTAGTCTATGGTTTTTAGGTAAAGGTAAAGGGACCCCTGACCATCAGGTCCAGTCGTGACCGACTCTGGGGTTGCGGCACTCATCTCGCTTTATTGGCCGAGGGAGCTGGCGTACAGCTTCCGGGTCATGTGGCCACCATGACTAAGCCGCTTCTGGCGAATCAGAGCAGCGCATGGAAACACCGTTTACCTTCCCGCCGGAGTGGTACCTATTTATCTACTTGCACTTTGACGTGCTTTCAAACTGCTAGGTTGGCAGGAGCAGGGACCGAGCAACGGGAACTCACCCTGTTGCGGGGATTCGAACTACCAACCTTCTGATCAGCAAGTCCTAGACTCTGTGGTTTAACCCACAGCGCCACTCGCGTCTATGGTTTTTACTTAGGCATTAATGACTGAGGTCAGGTCTGTCCAACCTTGGATGGGTCAAACTTGTGCAGGTGGACATATATTTGAAGGCTGCAGAATCCCTTAGACCTGCTATGATTGCTATCTCTTCTCACCTTTGCTCTTCTGAGGTGGTGATAATGCATTTTTGCAACTTGTGCCTTCTGTTTCTGTTTGACTGACCAGAAAAATATCTGATTGACTGATCTATACAAAGCTGCAGATATACATCTGCCCAGGAAAATTCTATGAAAATTTCTGAGAGTCAGAACCGCTCTTTCTCTGTGTCTCTCTTGCACCTTTGCCTTGGCTGGTGGCAAATAAGCAACGTAAACAGAAACGAAAGTGCAGCGGACAGCACGTCTCTCCCGAACTGAGGGATGGAAGCAGAAGGTGCCGCATTAAACAAACATCTGCCCTGGCAGAGAGTAAACAAATGTGTTTGCCTTGAAAACTCAGCAAACAGGGCATGGAAGACATAAAAATGAAATAGGACCAAGGAAGCCCAGAAAGGCCATTTTCCCAAATTACTTTCCCCCTCCCTTGCTTCAGCAACCACTGAGGTAATTAGGGGATCTCTAGAGAGACCCAAGGATGGTCTATTCTGTCTTCAGAGCAAGGCCAGTAGAAATGGGAAATGGTCAGGAGCATCACTGGAGTTTGACTGTCTATTTCCACCAACCCAAACAAATCTATGCAAAAAAATAAACACCCGGTTCTGTTTATTTTGTCCAGCTGGATGCAGGACTTATTAAAAGGGCTACGTAGTTCAGAAGAGGAGACGTTTGGATCAGTTGCCTACAGAATAGTCGATAGCAGCTTCAGCCCCACGAATTCACTCCCCACAGACCTGCAGGATCAAACTCTAGGTCATTTGCTTATAAGGGGCAGAAACCTCAGCCCACCCATCAAAGACCCAAGAAGTAGAATATCACTTTTGCCTGTTCCTTTGGACATTTCAGCAATCTCAAGCACCTGCGAAGCCCAAGTGCAGCACTTTGCAAACATCAACAATCAGCTTTGCAGGAGAAGACAATGGTAGCTAATCAGTGAAGCTTCCATGCACAGCCATATGCCAGCCCCAACAACCAGCTGATCATTTGGACTGAGCCCAGAAGAAGACTGCAATGAGATGTTCTTCCTCCAAGGCGCAAGCAAACACCCAAAGATCACTTCAACAGCTGTGGCCAGCTGTGTGTGCCAAAAAGGGTGTTGTTTCTCCTGCCATGTGGAACCCCCAGTTTCCACCCTTGATTGTTCACGAGCAGACAGACTAACCTCAAAAACAGAATACAGATAACACCCACCTCCACCATCTTCCAGTCCATGGGAAATTGTGCTTCTCAGGCAACTTAACAATACATATCTTTAAGATTTCATCTGCTCAGAGGAACAGGGGAAACAAATGGTCAATTTCAAGGAACTGCCTTTCAAACTTCTATTGTGTAATGCACCACGCATATCTAGGGGTGTAGACAAAATACTAAGGACAAAAATGCATTGATTTAACTTGTGAACTCCTAACAGACCTTATCCCACAAGTTTGCACAAAGTTTCCCCATCATTCGGCCTGGACACTGAGATTTTGCTCTGAGGTCTTTCTGGTGGTTCCCTCACTGCAAGAAGTGAAGTTGCAGGGAATCAGGCAGAGGGCCTTTTCAGCAGTGGTGCCCGCCCAGCGGAACACCCTCCCATCGGATGTCAAGAAAATAAGCAACTATCTGACTGTGAGAAGGCATCTGAAGGCAGCTCTGTATAAGGAAGTTTTTGATGTTTTTAATGACCAGAGTGGCTGGAGCAATCCAATCAGATGAGAGGCATATTATTATTATTATTATTATTATTATTATTATTATTATTGCCGCTTTTCTTTACTGTCCCCCTGAATTTACTGCAGGCATAAACTGAGCTGGTGTTTTCAGAGATAGAGAGAGACAAAGAGAGAGGGATGGAGGGAGGGAGGGAGGGAGGGAGAGATATTTCTGCTCACTTTGAACATTGCAGGGCAAACCTATTTGAGTTGCAGTGTCTCTTGCAATTCCCTGCTCTGAGACTTATTATAAATAGCACCTTTCATTTTCTTCCTCATTCCACTAAAGGATCCAAATTACAAAGTCTGTATTGCTTCCCATTTTGAACCATCAGGCTGGGTAGCTTGCTCCAATCAGACACAGACACAGACACTTTTATAAACTGCCCAATAGCCCTCACAAATAAAAAAAAAAATCCCATTCCCTCCAGATTTTGTTGTTGCCCTTGACACTTCTTAATTCAACACATGGCAAATTTTCAGAATGACATCAAACACCATAATATATAACTGTACTTTACTTAAATGGGAAAGACAGGGAAATGAAAGTGCAACCCATTTTTTTGGGGGGGGGTGCGTTATTATTTCTTGATTTCTTAAGGTCCGTATGTGGCTTGGAGGAGTAGACTTAGTCAATTCTGGTTTCTTTTGAGATGATTAAATTGTTATTCCATCTATCCCCCAAATTAACAAGATGGATATTTAAATGTATTTGAAATCCCCTTATTCTTGTTCTTAGTACCTTTGATGCACACGGAACAAAATTAAGAGAGGCTTACACCGGGACAGATTTTGGAAATCTTTCGTAATGTGGCGAGGCCAAAATTTGGTGCCCCAAAATGGATCTTTTCGATTAGGGGGTCTTCTCAATTTTGGGGCCCCTTGGCTTGGCACCCTGTGCAGGGGAAATGCCCATACCACCTTAAATCTGGCGCTGCTTACACTCTACATTAGCCTTCCCCAAACTGGGGCCTTCCAGATGTTGTTGTACTACAACTCCTATCATCCCTGACCTTTGGCCTTGGGGACTGACGCTAATGGTAGTTGCAGTCCAACAACAACAACATCTGGAGTGCAGCAGGCTGTGGAGACGGTTGCTCCATGTTTTGGCTTCAATGGAAACAACAGAGAGCTGGGAGGGAGCAGACAGACAAGCAACGAGGAGTGAATCTGAGCAACTGCGACTGCAGTTGGGGATGAGCTTTGGGTTAAGGAAATGGCTTCATAGAAAAAGTTGGCTTTAAAGGGGAGCCGAAAGACAATTGGGATTTGACAACCGGGAACTGGTCGGGAACTTCAAGACCTCTTGGAGACATAGCAGGCAGCAAGGGAGAATCAGAATGCAGGGAGTTGGGGGGGCATCTGAGGGAAGAAAGAGTTCAAGACACATTAATACTTTTGATAAGTAGGATATAGATAGGTAAGAGTCCAGAAAGCAAAGGCCATGGGCAAGGACACAATGGAGCATCAGAGCAGAAAGGCAGGGTGGCGCGAGGTCATTTACAGTTTCAGGGAACAGGGATTTTTGAAATTTAATGTATTGATTAATTACATTTATATACCTTTCATCAAAAGGCCAAAGGACAGTTCACAGCATGGAACATAACAAACATTATATGTTAGGATTACCATACATCCGGGACTCCAATGGCAGAATTAGCGGGAATTTTGGAAAATCGGCCAAGTCAAGAACTTTCCCCAAAAAAGCTCAGGAACTTTCTTTTTGTGTCCGGATTTTTACTTCTTTAAATATGGCAACCCTATTATATGTCAATCCAGTGGTACCTCAGGTTAAGTACTTACTTCATTCTGGAGGTCCGTTCTTAACCTGAAACTGTTCTTAACCTGAAGCACCACTTTAGCTAATGGGACCTCCCGCTGCCACTGCGCAATTTCTGTTCTCATCCTGAAGCAGAGTTCTTAACCCGAGGTACTATTTCTGGGTTAGTGGAGTCTGTAACCTGAAGCGTATGTAACCTTAGGTACCACTGTACATAACACAATATCTACATAATACAAAGAGCCACTTATAATAATAAATGCCTACAAAAATACAGTCTCATAAGATATTAGGTTTTAGTATTGATTTTTATTTTTATTTTAAGAAAAACCTCTCTTCCTAAGAACTTTAAATATGCCTCTGTGTATTCTCACCCTTTATGGCAGAAGTGGCTTTGGACTCCATCTCCCAGCATGGTCACTTGTCAGGAATGATGGGAGTTGGGATCCAACAAGCCATAGATTGCCCACCCATTTTATGGCATTATGTGTTGAGCTTCCTATGAGGCTTTTCATCCAGTAATAAATGGGGGAAAGAGATTATACTCTCTCTCACACACACACACGCTGCAGAGCATCAGGGATATAGTCATTTCCACGCATATCTGCATCACCGCAAACCCCCTTGTAAAACTAATAATTTAAGCATGGACTCAGGAAGGGGGGGGGGAGAGAATTGTATTTCCCATTCAAGACGTAAGGTCTGTTATTCTTCACTTGAATCAGTCACCCAGAGGAAGGGGAAATGTCTATGCATCTGCACATCCTATTATAACCTAACTTCCAAATTGAGGAGTGTCATCCGAGTAGTAAAAAAAGCTGTAAAAGTCATTCATGAAGTCTGCCATGACTTATTATGGATTCTACCTGCCTACCCGTTTTAGCATTTTATGTATCCCCCATGAGCAGTCTTTTGGAAGGATGATCTGCAGCAAGCAACGGTTATGTCTATAGGAGGAAGCAAAATAATTTCCTATTCTAGACACACATCTTTCTTAGCTTCAGTTTCTTTGGAAGGGGCCATCAATGTACAAGCCAGTGCATGCAATTCCCTAGGAACCAGAGGGAAATTAAAAGCTCCCATATTATCATGTTTTCAAATATTGTTTCAAAGCCTGATGTATATTCATATCTACTCAGTACTAAATCCCTCTGAATTCAACAGGAATTACTCCCCTGTAAGTGGGTGTGGGGTGTCTGTAGGATCGCCGTCCCAAGAGTTGACAGGCCAGTGACTCATTGGTAGGGATGCGCGATGAATAAGGTCCTTTTTGAAAGACACGCAAAGGCACAGCGTAGAAGATACAGTCATCATGTTCCATCATCATGGCAGTTTCCAGGGATGCCATATGCGAATGGTGGAGAAAGGCAGCAATCTCCCTTCCTTGTGTTTCAGAACACAGCTCATCATCTTTGTCACTTTGCTGAGGCAGCTGTCACTAAACATCTCCCTCGCCTTTGTCAAAACTGCAAGGCCGCTATCAGATCCCAAAGCACCTAGACAGAAAAGGGTCTCTGATTCCAACAGAATAATAAAAATTGATCATAGGAACTAGACAATACAGTGGTAGAGAATATTGCAGTGTAGGTTGCTGGCGTTAATGATTCCAAGCACTCCATTCCATTTCCTCCTTCCTCCCTGTTTTCTGTTTCACCACCACCAACAAATCAGCCAGCATTTCCATACTCACTGAGCATGCTCAATCCTCACTGTGTTCTTCTGGAGTTCTCTCACCCTTTTGCACTCCTGTAAACTTTGATGAGAAATGGAGGCAGTGAGAGATTTTACTTTCTTGGGCTCCATGATCACTGCAGATGGTGACAGCAGCCATGAAATTAAAAGACGCCTGCTTCTTGGGAGAAAAGCAATGACAAACCTAGACAGCATCATGAAAAGTAGAGACATCACCTTGCCAACAAAGGTCCGTATAGTTAAAGCTATGGTTTTCCCAGTAGTGATGTATGGAAGTGAAAGCTGGACCATAAAGAAGGCTGATTGCCAAAGAATTGATGCTTTTGAATTATGGTGCTGGAGGAGACTCTTGAGAGTCCCATGGACTGCAAGAAGATCAAACCTCTCCATTCTTAAGGAAATCAGCCCTGAGTGCTCACTGGAGGCACAGATCCTGAAGCTGAGGCTCCAATACTTTGGCCACCTCATGAGAAGAGAAGACTCCCTGGAAAAGACCCTGATGTTGGGAAAGATGGAGGGCACAAGGAGAAGGGGACGACAGAGGACGAGATGGTTGGACAGTGTTCTTGAAGCTACCAGCATGAGTTTGACCAAACTGTGGGAGGCAGTGGAAGACAGGAGTGCCTGGTGTGCTCTGGTCCATGGGGACACGACTAAATGACTAAACAACAGAGACTTCCCCTCTGTCATGTTGTGCATGGTAAAGGTAAAGGTACCCCTGCCCGTACGGGCCAGTCTTTCCAGACTCTAGGGTTGTGCGCTCATCTCACTCTATAGGCCGGGAGCCAGCGCTGTCCGCAGACACTTCCGGGTCACGTGGCCAGCGTGACAAGCTGCATCTGGTGAGCCAGCGCAGCACATGGAACGCCGTTACCTTCCCACTGGTAAGCGGTCCCTATTTATCTACTTGCACCCGGAGGTGCTTTTGAACTGCTAGGTTGACAGGCGCTGGGACTGAACGATGGGAGCGCACCCCACTGCGGGGATTTGAACTGCCGATCATGCGATTGGCAAGTCCTAGGTGCTGAGGTTTTGCCCACAGCACCACCCGCGTCCCATGCACCCATTGTGCATGGATGGTGCAAGAAATCAACTTCTCATCTCTGAATGCTGAAAACCAAGGGAGTGTTAGAACCCCAAAGTGGCAAGAAACTGTTGTTCTGAATGATTTCCTCCAGACTAAAAGCATAATAATAATAATAATAATAATTTATTATTTGTACCCCGCCCATCTGGCTGGGTTTCCCCAGCCACTCTGGGCGGCTTCCATAGAAACAAAAAATACAGTAAAATATCACAGATTAAAAGCTTCCCTGAACAGGGCTGCCTTAAGCATGTGATTAAACGATTCATCACCTTGACCCATGTCAGTTTCATGTGAGTTACAGGGGTGGTCTGTGATCTTTGCTCTCCTTTGCATCAACAAGAGCAGCGACAGAAGGGAAGTCTCCTGCATCATCTACCAGCTTTTTTGAAGGCAGGTTTTGAAGACACAACTCTCACGGGAAATGCTACCTTTGGTACAACCGCTACCAGCATTGAGCATTGTCCCTTTCTTTGTTCTGCCACTCCAGGTACCATATGTATGGAAATACATAGTCTCGGGATTCTCATCCCTAAAGCACATTGCCTTGTCCCCCAAGGCTGATGTTAACCATTAGTTCAGTATCTTTTTATACACTGCAATACCCCAGCTTGTTTCACTTGTCACCTCAAATTTCACACAGCGCTTTGCCCTTTGGCTTCTTTCAACAGAAGCTGTGCGGTGTCATTACAGTGGTGCTGTCTGCAGAAGAAAGGAGCACGTCCCAGCATTTCCGGTTGCCTTTGCATTCTGCAGCTGCTTGGGCAACAGTTGATTTGACACCACTAACTGTACACAAACATCTTCTGCTCAGTGTTTAGTGTCTCAAGGCTGAACTGTCAGAACAGCAGTTGATTTTGCATGGGAACCTTTTTCTTGTGGTTGCTTGGTATATGATCTTGGAGCAGTGCTGTGCCAAAAAGTTTCTTCAGTGTTCCCCGCACCACCACCCGGCCATTCGTCACCAGTTCATGAGAAAAGAAATTGAATTTGAAAAGAATCAAGTGGAGAAAGAAAAAATAAGGTGCAATTTTCATGGATGGGAGCGAAATTTGATTCAGTTCACATTTAAAGGTGAATCTACTTAAATCACACTTTCCAAATTAATATGTTGTTGTCGTCGTCATTATTATCATTATTATGTGAACACAGCCTTCCTTCATAATTGGCACTTCTCTGAATTTTGCAATGCAGTTCCCCAGCCAAGGAATGTGTACAGAAATGCCTTTGCTACATCAAAAGTGTAAATAAAAGCATAATAATAATAATAATAATAATAATAATAATAATAATAATAATTTATACCCCGCCCATCTGGCTGGGTTTCCCCAGCCACTTTGGACGGCTTCCAACAAAATATTAAAATACAATAGTCTGTTAAACATTAAAAGCTTCCCTAAACAGGGCTGCCTTCAGATGTCTTCTAAAAGTCTAGTAGTTGTTTGTCTCTTTGACATCTGGTGGGAGGACATACCACAGGGCCACTACTGAGAAAATGGGGGTGGAGACGCTCCTTCAGGTATACTGGACTGAGGCCGTTTAGGGCTTTAAAGGTCAACATTGAAAACAACATCCAAAGAACCCATCTCTGAGGGGGAAATGGTTTGCAAAAATGTGCTTAATTTGGGGTTTTTTGCACATCTCTCTCATCAATGGTGGTCAATGAAGGACTGGAGTTGTGCACTTATTTTATCAGCTGAAAATGCTGTTGGCCAGCCTTTGAATACATCTCCAACACGCATCTCCAACTTGAGGTCAGTCAAGAAAAGAAACACTTTGAATGAATGGGTTAGGATCAACATTCTAAACCTTTCATCTATTATGCTCTCTAAAATGCGTCCACCCAATGTTGACACACAATTCAACTTCTTGATGTCAGTTACTTTTTTTTTCTTTTGAAAGAAAAACCTTCTATACAACCCTGGAGGAAACCAATTGAAATCCCTTTGCTTATAAGCTACAAGTAGCAGTACACGTGGAAGGGCTCACTGTTCATGCAAATTAGTTTTCGGGCCTAATTCCAAGTGCTGGTTTTGACCCATAAAGCCTTAAACGGCTCAGGACCGCAATACCTCCAGGACCGCCTCTTTCCATATGAACCTACCCGGACCCTGAAATCATCTTCTGAGGCCCGTCTTCATGTGCCTCCTCCTCGAGAGGTCCAGAGGGTGGCAACATGAGAACATGGCCTTCTCTGCAGTGGCTCCCCACCTGTGGAATGCTCTCCACAGGGACGTTCACCTGGCACCTTCTTTATACACCTTTAGGAACCAGGCAAAAACATTCCTTTTTAACCAGGCCTTTGGCTGACCTGATCAACATCCCATGCCCTTTTAAAATGTTTTGTTTTTTGGGGGGGATTCTTAAGTTGTTGTTTTTATTCTTATTATGTATTTTGTGGCTTTATATCTTGATTTTATTCTGTGAACCGCCCTGAGACCCCGGGGTATTGGGCGGTACAGTTGTACCTCATGTTGCGTAACCTCCAGGTTACGGAATCTTTGGGTTACGGCTGCGGCAAACCCAGAAGTATATACTTCCAGGTTTCGCCGTGCATGCATGCGCAGAAGCACATGCACATTGTGCACATGCACATAAGTGCTCAATCGCGCCACGTGCACGCACAGTTTTTGGGATATGGCCGGTCCTCCGGAAAAGATCCCATTCGTAACCGGATGTGCCACTGTTTATAAATTATGATAACCATAATGTCGGATTTTGGCGTCACACTGCTGCCACTGAAATTTAAGACTCCAAAGTCCTCCACTGCTCTACTACAACTATTTGCCATTTTAAATTTTTAAAGTTCTGTTTTGGATATTTATCATTCTGAGAGTTAAGCCTGCATCAATACAGTTGTCATTTACACCCTGGATGGCTTGCCCACCCATTGGGCAAATGGAATATTTGCCCGGAATGCTGGCTCTGCGCATGATACTAAGCACTAAACAGATACTAATCAGATACTAATCAGGATGCTTTGTCTGCTATGGCTGCTCCTGGCAGATCTGACACTTCTGCCAGCGTTTATTGGCTTGCCATGGTTTGGGAGAGGCAGCATGCTGCAAGCGCCCTTTTCCCCCAACCCTTCTGGCGGTTCCCTCACTGCGAGAAGCCAAGTTACAGTGAACCAGGCAGAGGGCCTTCTCAATAGTGGCGCCGTCCCTGTGGAACGCCCTCCCACCAGATGTCAAAGAGAACAACAACTACCAGACTTTTAGAAGACATCTGAAGGCAGCCCTGTTTAGGGAAGCTTTTAATGTTTGATGTATTACAGTATTTTAATATTTTTTTGGAAGCCGCCCAGAGTGGCTGGGGAAGCCCAGCCAGATGGGCGGGGTATAAATACATTATTATTATTATTATTATTATTATTATTATTATTATTATTATTAACCCCAGGAAATGCAGCAATGGCATGCAGAAGAAAAAATGGAGAAGGAGACTTCCATGGCAAAACCTGTATCTTATTCTGCAGTTAACCCTAAGCATGTGCAACTGAAACACCTGCCTATTGCTCCCCCACTTTTTATTTATTTATTTGCTTAATCATAAGATTATTTTTATCTTGCTTTTTTTGACACACACCCCAAGTGCCCCCAAAGCAGCTTACAGGAAAACCTCCAAAATATAATTGCAGTTACATAAGCAGCTTGCATAAAACATGACACAAAACAAAAAAAATACAATTAAAAAAAGTTCTTTAAATAAACAATAAAACTGAGAGCAGAATGAAACAGCAAGTGAAGACATTTTCTTATAAACTAAAAGCGAGGCCAAAACAAAATTAAAATTCTTTGCTTGCCTAAAGCTTATGACGAAGGGAGTTTGGGATAAAACCACGATCTTTCCCCTCCTATTGTCTAACTCTATCCTAACCTTTGCCATGTAATATAATGCAACCTTCCTCTGTAATTGCCATTGTAATTATTATTATTTCTTTTATGTTGGATCTTTTGTGGTGTTCTAAAGGAACGATTTTTAAATCAACAAAAGTATTATATGAGGTGGGGGAAGAGAAACGAGGGAGAGAGCCAACCAGACCTTTTTAAGAAGGGAGTTCTCATATATATCTATATATAGATATATATGGTTTTTCAGCTTAAAATTTTACAGTCATGTATCCAATATACAACAGAGAAACAAGATTCCAAAGAATCTCCTCCTCCTCCCCTTTGTGGGTCCTATTGTTAGTCATTTCCTCCTGTATCTTTTATAATAATCTAAATCTTTTACCTCTCCACTGTGTCCAAAATTCACAGTTAAACTACAAGTGTTATTCCAATCGTACTAATGATTTTAGTTGTTTACAATGATTTTTAAGATAAAATATAATCCCCCCCCCACTCCTTACTAAAATTTTGGTCTTCCTGGTTTCTGATTCTTCCAGCCTTTTTAGCCATTTCAGCATAATCCATCAACTTGATCTGCCATTCTTCTCTGGTAAGGACTTTACCTTCTGTCCATCTTGTACAGTTGCTATGATAAAATGCCATCGCCTTGCTTTGCCTCCCAACCAGACAAACCTCCAATGAGGTGGGACACAGAGGAGAAGTATAATTGGACAGGCCATGTAAGCATCAGATGCCTATACAGAAAAATCAGATAATCAAAATAAAATAAAATGTAAGGAGTTTAAAACTGTGGTCCCCAGCACTACCCTCAGACATCCCTTCTTAACACTCATTCAGGTCTCCTGTCCCACCCAATTTTTAACGGTTTTTTTAACCCTTTGTCGCTGTTTGATTATGAATGTGGGGTTTTATTTTTTGGGGGGAGCTGATTTTCTGACCTGTGTTTTATTTGTTTTGGAGTGTGTGTGGTTGTCTGAAGTGGGAATTTCGAGTACTGCCAATTTTTATTTTGCAAAATTACTCTGTAAAGCACTGTGCACATGAGAGTAGCAATAACAAATAACTGACGGGTTTTCCAGGCTTTAAGTTCTACCCAAAAGCTCCTTATGGCATTCACCCATCATTCATATTTACACACACACACATATACACACCCCACAGCGCCCCTCTTTTCTGCCCATCTCTCCTCTGTGGTTTCCAAGGTTACCTGTAGGTGGCAGCATAACATTTAACCTCCATCCCCTTTCCTTCAGGACTCCAAAATCAGAAAGTACAAACAACCGTGTGAGAGGAGTTCAGCTTTTAAAAAAAATATGTTCAGCATCACTGCCCACCCTCTAAGAGAGAAAAAGAGGATCATGTTTACAAAGTTTTTGTAACCTGTGCCAGATGTGAGTCAATAAGGTATTGCAATGGTGATCGTTTCAAGTGGTTACAATGAAAGAAATTGCCATGTTCCTAAATTAAAATCAACACAAACCCGCCTGCAACATTTTAGATTCAAGTCTATCGCAGAAACTTTTCAAAATGCAATACAATAAGGAACCCAGAAAGCAGCAGAAATATTTATCTGTATATTTTATAAATACCATATTGGGTTAAGGCCTGGTTAACCCCAAGAACATTTTTTGTTTTGTTTTGCAACATATACATTTTCTTTTCTTTTGGTTGTTGTTGTTCTGGGGGTTTTTTTGTCTACATGGGTACTTTCTTCTTTTTGTGTCCTATCATACTCTGTGCTCTTGTAATTATGTACTTTTTATTTCTCAGCAAAGAATATAAAAAAGAAAGCAACAAGAATAAACACCAGGAGAAGCAGAAAAAACCCCAACCATTTAAAAGACCGTACCTAAAGGAATGAGCACAGAAACAAATCTTTCTTCAGTCTATGATTAAAAGCAGCAAATGAAGAGTTAAACACACCCACACACATACCCTGGTGCGAAGGGCTGCGGCAAAGTGGTAGAGCATCTGTTTGGCATGCAGAATGTTCCAGGTCTCTCCCCTGGCACCTCTAGGCAGAACAGGGAGAGACCACTTTCTGAAACACTGGGCAGCTGCTCCTAGTATAGCCAACACTGTACAGAACTCGATGGAGCAGTGGTTTGATTCATTAAAAGGCTGCTTCATTTGAAGAGGACTTTCCATAGCCTGGGAAGGCACTACAAAGTCTCTTTCATCACTACCAGCCAAACTTTGTCAGTGGGCAGGGTGGGGTGGGCAGGGGGAACAAACTGGGATGGCAAGAAGAAGGGCCTCAATGGCGGAGCAGATATTATTCTTAACTGTTGTTGCTCGCATGGCAGCTGTGCCTTGATGCTATCATTCAGTTGGAGAAAGCCCATCTGTGACCTACTTGGCACCTAAACAGAATAGGAGATGTCGTGCTGCCGAGAATTTGTGCACCTTGCTGGGAAGACTCATCGACATTTCTGCTTCCCTGCTGCAGGATCTCTGGCTTCTGAATCGTGAATCACTGTCGGTCTCGTGTTTAATGCAATGCAACCGGTGACAAATGTCAGCCTCTGTCACAGTTGCCCTTCCATCATATTGGGCCAAGAATATGGGGAAGTCTGTAAAGTGTGTGTCTGTGTGTGTCTAGGTCCTGAGAACAATTTTTTATGCTTTACAGCAGAACGTCCCAAATGCTGCCAGGGCACATGAGTGTACCGAGGAAGAAACCCACAAATGGAAAATGGTACGTCCCCCACAGACTCATTGTGATGGTCTGGAATTCGGACTTGGAAGCTGAACCTGAGGGATCCCAGCCTGCACAGGATTCCCCGCCTCCAGAACCAGCTGAGCCGGGGCTGGGGCTTGAGCCTGAAGGGTCCTCACCTGTGCTGGATCCTCAGGTGCAGGCACCAGCTGAGTCTGCTCTGGCTCCTGAGGTGATGGAGGACCCATTGCCTGCAGGTGCTCCACTCTCAGCCCCATCAGAGGAAGCTGAAGTTGCCTCTGGGTTCAGTAACCCTCCAGCCTTTCCTGAGCTGCAGAGGCTCAGGGCAGAGAGGAGGAGTGCTCACCTTGAGGCCAGGAGAGGTGAGTCACCAGAGGATCAGGGCCATCCTATGCCTCGGAGCAGACAAAAGCCAGCCAGCCCCAGTCCCAAGTTGTGAGAGCAACATTGCTGGTTGCTAGTTCCTGCCTGAACCCTGTCCTGCTTTTCTGCCTGAGCTCCTGACCTGCCCTGGCTCCCTGCTTGCAAGCCTGTTCCTGACTTCACCCGGCTCCTTGTCCTGCACCCAGCTTCAGCTACTACGGACTGCCCCCACGTTGCACCTTTGACCACAGACCCGACTTGGACCTCACCTCTCGGGTAACCCACGGGACCAGCACACCCATCCTGAGAGAAAGCTGTTCACTGCATCTCTTCATGATTCACAACACTAAAGTTTGTCCAGCCAGCTTCTGGATGAGATGAGAACTCTCCGACAAAATGTCCTACCCTTAGAGGAGGCGCATCCAGATAAAGAACTCATGAGGCCAAGTAGCTTTTACTCTGAGTAGGTGGGATAGCTCAGTGGGTACAGCATGAGACTCTTAATCTCAGGATCATGGGTTTGAACCCCACATTAGGCAAAACATTCTTTCATTGCAGGGGGTTGGGCTAAACGACCCTCGTGGCCTCTTCCTACTCTACAATTCTATGTTTCTATGAGACAGCATCTTAAAAAGCAGAGACATCACCTTGCCAACAAAAGTCTGTATAGTTAAAGCTATGGTTTTCCCAGTAGTGATGTATGGAAGTGAGAACTGGACCATAAAGAAGGCCGATCGCCGAAGAATTGATGCTTGAATTATGGTGCTGGAGGAGACTCTTGAGAGTCCCATGAACTGCAAGAAGATCAAACGTATCCATTCTTAAGGAAATCAGCCCTGAGTGCTCACTGGAAGGACAGATCCTGAAGCTGAGGCTCCAATACTTTGGCCACCTCATGAGAAGAGAAGACTCCCTGGAAAAGACCCTGATGTTGGGAGAAGGGGACGACAGAGGACGAGATGGTTGGACAGTGTTCTCGAAGCTACAAACATGGGAGTGCCTGACGTTCTCTGGTCCATGGGGTCATGAAGAGTCGGACACGACTAAACAACAACAACACAAACCCCTTAAAGTAAACCTGGGTACATGTTTTCCACCTGTCACCTGGAGGAGGCCAGGCAAACGTTGATGTTTCACATCAGCCCTGGATCTGTCTGGAAACCCTACTGGAGATTGCAGTGAGGTGTGAGGCATTAACATACCCTACATTTCACAAATATTTTTCGAAATGCTTTTTGCATTTTAAAAACAGTGGTGCAGAAGTGCACTCTGTAAACAAGAAACCAGTGTTGACACTAATGGTGTTTTAAAAGTTATACTCAGTGTTCAAATGCATGCTGTGTTGATTTTGCAAAGCATAAAAAGGGGGAAGCTGTTCTTTGTATATTTATTTGGAATGCTTTCAGGGTATGTTTGACTCTGCCATTGATAGTGGTTCAGTTTGCAGGGCTAGTTGGATGGTTTGTTTGTTCCTATCCATTAAAAAGGGCCCTGCAGCTATTTGCAGAAGGAGACTGGTATTGTATTATTAGTGCTCCAGAAGGTATGGGCAAGAATTTATTATAAATAAAGATATTTTTTTAATAGGAGTTTTCCCATATAACAAAAACTTTTCCAGCCCAGCACACAATCCAGTTGAGCTGTGAGTTCTTTGCTTTAAATTATTTTACACTCTAACCCTAAACAGTTTGGCTGCTGTTAACTGGCTGCAGGGCTGGCCATACAACTCTTGACATGCTATTTTTCTTGGTTACTAAAACATATTAGAGCGATACCAAATAGCATTAGGTTCATACTCTGTATCAGGGTTCACAGAGAAAAAGATGCTTTGGGCCAACTCTGTTCTTGTAGCTCACACATCCTGAAAGATTGCTTATTAATTTTTCCTACGATCTGTTCTCAGTGAAATAGACTTAGGTTCATATTCTGAAGCAAAATATCGGTTTCAGTAGAAAAGCAACCATTCTTGACATTGTGACACTTTTTTAAAAATGTGATTCTGAAGCATTTGTGAAATAAGTTTAGCTGCTTCACTCTACTTGCCGCAAACCCCATCTTGTTTTGGCTGCCTTTTTTGAATTAATTTTATAATGAAATGATTTTAGAATGTTGTACTATTTTATTGTTGTTAGCCGCCCTGAGCCTGGCTTCGGCTGGGAAGGGTGGGATATAAATAATTTTTTTTTATATATTATTATTATTATTATTATTATTTTGTAAGATTTGAATGCAGGTCTCATACCCTCCAAGTGCCCCCATTTTCCAGGGATTTACAGAAGCCCTCCCAGTTTCTGATTTGATCCTGGAATATCCTTCTTTTCCTTAGGACATCCCTGTTTTCACTGGAGAAATGTTGGAGGGTATGGAGTCATTTGACCCCTGAGCCAAGGAGATAAGCAATGATGCAACCTTTAGAAGACATCTGAAGGGGATAGGGATGGTTGTTGTTTTTTTAAATGTTTAATGTTTTCTTAGGTTTTTATATATGTTGGAAGCCGCCCAGAGTGGGAGCCAATGTAGATCTTTTAGGACTGGTGTTGTATAGGATTGCAGCTTAGACTTCGGCAGTGGCTTTGGGCTGACATCTCCTCCTATAAAATCCAGGCACATGCATGTCTGTAGGTACTCAATGACCACCTAGAAAACACATTGAAATGATGAACAAGTGATATCCAGCTGTGGCCGATTACTGTGTTGTTCCCACCACCAACCTGCCTTTCTATGCAAACGGTGCCTGTTGACTTATACGTGCGTCAGAAGGCTGAGCTGAACTTGCTTTTAATGCTGCAGAGTTAAAAGTTTCCATGCAAGGAGTCATTTGAACTTCACCTTAATGGCGACGGCTAATGAGAGTGTAATTGTGCCTCACCTCCTACAAAGTGATTTCAAAATGGGGAGGAGGCCAGTTCTGCGCTCGCTGCTGCGAACAAATCACAACATTCTGCTGGGCAGATAAAAAGCCTGCCAACCTCGTTGGAATATTCATGCCTTTAATTAGAGAAACCTTTATGACCCGCCTCCATTCCAGAGTTACGAGGAAGAGATTTATAAAGGCGGTGAAGAATATGAAATGTTACATGGCCTCCCTATTATTGTTGTTATTATTTACAATCAAATATAATAGGCGGTGAGTGCGTGTTTAGGCTTGGAAAGCCCCTTGGTGGGCAGGGTATAAGTGTTGCTACATGTGGTAGCTTACAGCATAATATAGCATCCATGATGGCAAAATAGGGACTAATAAAGGAAAGGAAAGTAATGTTAATAAATCTGCATCAGATGTTACATGTAGCATGAGCACTGTCTTTGTTTCAGGTAGCGCCGTTTTAGCAATCACATTATTCATAATTTTAATTAAAGTGTGTTTTCTGCTGCTCAGGATTAATTAATTCCCTCCCTCCCCACTCTTTTTTTTTTTTGGCTCTGGCACATCATGCGGTTCAATCGCCATTGCTTCAGTGCTCTTTTACCCTTGTGGAAAGCAAGTAGGTGTTTTCGCAGAAGTCTTACTCCCACGTTGCACTTACATTGACAGGTGTAAACAGAGCTGAAGAATTTCTCGTGTGAAATCTGCCTCTCCTCCCCCCCAATAAAACCTTTGCCCCCCCCCCAAAAAAATAAAATCAGAAGAAAGTAAAGGTAAGGCAGCATGCGTGCAAGATTTGACGAGATCCAATCATCCAACATCCCAGATACAATCATGGCCATGTATTCCCATGTATCCCTAAGCCAAACCACGGTTTAGCATAAATGCACAAATGTGCTGACTGTCAGGCAGGAGATTGCAGCCGTTTTGCTCCTCTTGGTCTTTTTAGTTTAGTGTGTGCAGCAGCCGAGGCAAGGTTCAGCTTAGCCTTTTGTCTGATCCCTAGATTGCCGTATAAGCTCCCTCCTCCCTAATGTCAATCTGTAGCCCTGATGTGTTCTCAGGGGTCAAACAACACACTAAACCAAACCTTGGCACAAGCTGCTGGACAACGGTGAGCTAAAAGGACTGAGGGAGATCAAAACTGATAGAAACTCCTTCTCCCCCAGGGACCGGCACATTCACACAGTCCCAGTATAAGCCACAGTTTGGCCTTCTGTGACATGCAAACCAGGCAGATGAGGGGATTCTATGCATTATGATGGAACCAAGAAGCAAGAAGCTTGCATCTTCCCTTGCAATGTCCAGTGCCTTTTGAGGGGCTTCCACATTGGAAACTATGATAGTGGTTAGTAGAACTGAATGTTGTAGCATAGTTGCCATAAGGCCCCTCTAAGTGAGAGCCAAAGTGGGAGGGTCTGCAGTAACCCAGGTGAGAGATGGGATGCTGCCCCTATACAGTGGTACCTTAGGTTACAGATGCTTCAGGTTACAGACTCCGCTAACCCAGAAATAGTACCTCAGGTTAAGAACTTTGCTTCAGGATGAGAACAGAAATCATGCTTCGGCGGCGTGGCGGCAGCAGGAGGCCCCATTAGCTAAAGTGGTACCTCAGGTTAAGAACAGTTTCAGGTTAAGAACGGACCTCCAGAACGAATTAAGTTCTTAACCCGAGGTACTACTGTATGTTTGAAGACAGCGTCTTGCCTCCAAAATATTGGAAGTGATTGCAACTGGAGCATGAGGGTGCTTTGTATACTACTTTTTTCTGTGTTGGGCAGTTTAGTTTCAAGCTGTCAGATTAGGTTGTTTTATACAAACTTATATGAATGATTTCTTTTTGGTATTTATTTATTGATGATATTATTTTCAATTGTTTCACTCACACACACACACACACACACACACACACACGCTATATTTAATTGCCCACTTCATGTGTTGTGAGCCACTTTGGGCACAATTTTGTGGGAAAGTGGCATGCAAATTAACAGAGGATGATGACAACAATGGACATCTAGAAAACATCCATGCAAGGGGCTGTACAGGTAAGGTGTACACCTGAGTTCCATTCCAGGAAGTTTGGTTGGGGCTTTCTTTCCTTGCCGGCTCAAAAAATACCCCTTGTTCCCAGGTTGCCCCATCTCAAAAAGGATATCATAGAGCTGGAAAAGGAACAGAAAAAGGACAACCCAAAGAATCAGGGAATTGGAGCACACCACACACACACACACACACACGAGGAAAGACTAAATAAGAATGTCTTCTTTCCTATCTAATGTGGAGACCAACTAACTGTCTTCTGGAAGCCAAATCCATAAATGCTCGGTTGGCCTAAGTCAGGAAGCCAATGGATCTCTGGTTGAAATACAGCTCCCATTATCTTTGCCTCCAAACTGGCTGGGACAGATGGTAATTGATGCCCAGCCACATCCTTAACTTTCTCGGAGCAAATGACTTTTGAAGAGGGAGAAGAAGAAATGACCTCACAAAGATGTTCTGGAAGGGAGTTCCAAACATAGGAAAGGGCAATCTTGCCAGCTTCTGCTGTCCCCTGCTACTAGCTTTTGCCACCCATGTGCCAATTTTGAAAGCAATGTTCATGCAGCAGCTGCACAGGCAGCCATAATTGGAGCACTATGGACATTCATTCTCTCTGTATTGCAGTTTCACAGAAGAATGGACAGCCAGGCCTGAGAGGCAGACTTCCAAACTCCACCCATTGAGGCCACATCTGAGTCAAGACTTAAACACAGGTTTGCAATGACCTGTGCCATACTTTGAACCGACATACCTTAGCTAGCGTCTGCATGGGAAAAGGAAGTCACAAAGACATTCTGTCATTCACCTTCATTCACCACAGTGCCCCAGTTATTTATAGTTTCTCTTTGTCCAGTCTTGACTTGAGGGCTCATTCTATTTCTCCCTCTTTCAAATCGAGGTAAATAAACATAGAGGCAGTTTTGGTTCATTGTTCACCTCAGCGTTTCCTTCCTCTGTTCCCTTCTGACTTTCCTCTTTCACAGCAACACTTCCTCAGGAAAACGAGCTGTTGTTCCAATATAGGATCTCCCCTTAAACTACTCAGTGAGCCGACTGTTGTGTAAGTTTATTGTGCACAGAGGGAAACTGTTTCCTTTCGCATCAACTTTCAACAATCAGTTTCATTACGGCTCTGTGTAATTAGCAATCCAACCGGTATCTTTTATGGCCACAACTATATGGCCAACAACTGTAAATGGTGCATACCCTCCAACATTTCTCCATTGAAAATAGGGACGTCCCATTCCATTTGGATAATTTTACTATTTATACCCCATACCTCATGCTAGGTTGCTGCAGCCACTCTGGGCAGCTTCCAACATATATATAAACATTTTAAAAATTAAACAGAAAAAACTTCCCTATACAGAATTGCCTTCAGATGGCTCAGGGGTCAGATAACTCCATACCCTCCAACATTTATCCAATGAAAACAGGGATATCCTACGGAAAAGCGGAACATTCCAGGATCAAATCAGAAACCAAGATGGTTTCCCTGGAAAATAGGCACACTTGGAAGGTCTGCAACTGGAATCAGTGGGAGGTTTCCAATGCACTCATTCTGCGAGAGCAAGAATTTCTTCTTGCGCAATGAAATTTTCCTCTCCTCTCCCTAACTCCACCCAGTGTCAATGCCAAATCTGCTCTAGGAGGTTGGGGGAACTCTTAGGACCAATTTAGGGGACACAGGGAAAGGATTAAACAACAGCAACGACAACAACAACATTTAATAATTTAGACCCTGTCAAATTCTCTGCTTCCCTTTCTTTGATATTTCTTTTATCTCTTCTCTCCCAAACCTCCATATTCTTAGTTTGCCTCTTTTCACTCTGCACTTTCTTGCACTTTACACTCCCAGGCACCCATTTCTTTTCATTTTCTTCATCGCACTCCTCCATGGCCTTAGTTGGCTCCTTCTTCACACTACTTTTATCATGAGAAATTCACGTCCTCTCCTCCTGCTCCTTCTCATCTTCTGCCAAGCAATATTCTCTCATCTTATCCAGTCTCCTCCTTCCTGCCCTCCATATCTTTGACTTCCCCTTTCTGCCTATTCCTTCATCAAGCCCTCACAATAAAATTTCTGCTATTTGTACTTCATTACCTCCCTGACATTTCTTCTTGAACTTAACCAGATCCTCTTGCTTTTTCTTCCTTTTCTCCACTTTCTGCCTACAAGGTCGCTTATCTTTCTTCAAAGGACTTACTTCTTGTCCTTTAGATTCAGTACTTTCATGATGCTTAGTGACCATGACCTCATCTATTCTTTACTCTCTTACCTATATCTTTTATATATCTCTCTAATCTGGGGTTTTTGCCTGGTGCCAGGCATGTGTTATTGGGCACAATTCAAGGTGCTAACATTAATGCATAAATTATTCCCTTAAGAACTGATCCCTTTATTGCAATGCCTCTCCCCATATCAAGCAACCCACATATCAATTCAACCCTTTAGTGTTCCCTGTTCATCCTTTGGGTATTCTCGATGTCTGGGTAGCACAGGACCTCCATACACACTGCCCAGGCTTGTGCCCGGGGGAGGTGTGACTTCACCCCCAGAGGCACACTCCATTGCCTGTTGACATCCCTCTTCACTTCCTGGACCTCAGATGACCAACACCACCCTCTGATCAGTCGGCTGCAGTTTTGGAGGAAATGAAAGGAATGCATAAATGCAATGCTATTTGAAATGGGAAGGGCAGAACTTCCAGAGTTAATTTCTAGACAGGTGAAACAGACCATAGGTAAGGAAATGGCCAAAGTAATCTACAAAACAGCTAGAGCAATCCATACTGGCCCAGGGGGCGTGGCCCAGGCCCTTTCTCCCGGCTATAAAGGGACTCCTGCTGCAGGGAAGCCTCGGACCATCGGCTGGGTGAGGACTGCAGGGCCTGCTCCCTTCCAGGGCCTTCTCCAACTGGCCCAGGGGGCGTGGCCCAGGCCCTTTCTCCCAGCTATAAAGGGACTCCTGCTGCAGGGAAGCCTCGGACCATCGGCTGGGTGAGGACTGCAGGGCCTGCTCCCTTCCAGGGCCTTCTCCAACTGGCCCAGGGGGCGTGGCCCAGGCCCTTTCTCCCAGCTATAAAGGGACTCCTGCTGCAGGGAAGCCTCGGACCATCGGCTGGGTGAGGACTGCAGGGCCTGCTCCCTTCCAGGGCCTACTCCAACTGGCCCAGGGGGCGTGGCCCAGGCCCTTAGTTGGAACAAACTTTTGGGGAAGCCGGGAAGTGTTCTGCAATTGCTTCCCTGTTCCAATGTGTTTTAAAATGTCCTCAAGCAGTCGGTGGCAATTTAAATTTGTATTTCTTTTTTTCCTTTTTTCTCTTGTTGGGGGTGTGTGGGTGTAATGGATATTTGGTTGGGGATTAATTTTAGTATAATTGTTCTGTTTTTGTTTTCTGTTGTTTTATTGGTTCTGTATAGTTTGTGTTTTGTTTTTAAGGGGCGGGATCAGGGCTGCCTGGGAGTGAGGCCCCAGCCAACACGATGGCTGGGACAAGTTCCACAGGGGGGAAAGCACTGGGACATCCGATCTCGGTGATCATGGGCAGGAGGCGGAGTTACGCTAAGACCAGACCATGTCATTACCGAGGAGGCAGGTTTAGTCGTTGTTTGAAGACTATCCCTTCCTCCGGGTCTGGCCTTGACCAGATGGATACTGGAATCAACAGGGGAAACCCACATAACCTGAAGGTGTTGCTGTGTAATGCCAGGTCAATGATGAATAAAACCACTGCCATCCACGACCTGATTGTGGATGGAGGATTTGACCTGGCTTGTGTGACAGAGACCTGGTTGAATGAGGCAGATGGGCCTGTCCTTGCTGCCGCTTGCCCACCAGGTTTCTCTTACGCACAGCAACCCAGGTCATGTGGGCGGGGAGGGGGGGTTGCAGTGATTTTTAGGAAGTCATTAGTTTGCATCAGGCGTCCTACTGGGAAGACCCAGTTTTCTGAGTGCATGTTCTGGAAGTTGGGCAATAGGGGCAGTACAGGATTCCTTTTGGTGTACCGACCTCCCCGCTGCACCAAGGATTCCCTGTCCGAGCTGCTTCAGGTCGTGGCGGATGTTCTCCTGGAGACACCTAGTTTGGTTGTCCTAGGGGATTTTAACATCCACGCCGACACGACCTTACAAGGGGCCGCTCGGGACTTTGTGGAAAGCATGGCCTCCATGGGGCTGTCCCTGAATAAGTTGGGCCCAACTCATAGTCATGGACATGCCTTAGACCTGGTATTCACCTCTAGCAACGTGGGTGATCTGACACTAAGTAAAAATGAAACCAAAGAAGTGCCATGGTCAGATCACTTCCTGGTGCAACTGGACTTCTCCGCGACCCTTCCCCTCTGCAGGGAGGTGGGACCAATTCGGATGGTCCGCCCCCGCCACTTAATGGATCCAAATGGTTTCCAGAGAGTGGTAGGGGATGCTTTATCCCATGTTGATGGCCTTTCAGCTGATTCCCTGGTGGCCCGCTGGAATGCGGAGTTAACCAGGGCTATCGACTGTCTGGCTCCGAAGCGCCCTCTCCGATTGCATGGAGCCCGGACAGCCCCGTGGTTTTCTTCGGAGCTGAGGGCGATGAAACAATCGCTGAGACGGCTAGAGCGTCGGTGGCAGAAAACTCACTCCGAATCTGATCGGACACAGGTTAGAGCTCAACGTCGAGCCTACCAAGTGGCGATAGCGACGGCGAAGAAGACTTTCTTCACCGCCTCTATTGCATCTGCAGAAAATAGTAGCAGGAGACTCTTTCAGGTGGTCCGCAATTTAACGGAACCACCTTTACTACCGGGGCTTGTAAAGACCCCAAGATCTCCTGCAACGATTTTGCAAAGTTTTTTGCAGATAAAATCACTCATATTCGGAAGGAGCTAGACACCACCGTGGGAGCAGGGCTGGGGCGGGAGAGTGCTAGAGCCCTGTCTGGTCAAGTTGCATGGAATCAATTTCAATCCGTTACCCCCGAGGATGTGGACAGGCTGCTTGGACGAGTGAAACCAACCACCTGTCTCCTTGATCCTTGCCCATCCTGGCTTATAAAAGCTAGCCGGGAAGGGCTGGGCGATGGGCTCTGCGGGGTGGTGAATGCTTCCCTCTGTGAGGGAACATTCCCAGATCCGCTGA